>NC_133145.1:1810500-2414000 GCF_048418815.1 Hemitrygon akajei | reverse complement strand
CAAATATGTCTACGATGTCGTCACTTCCGGGTCCGCTCTTTATTTTTGTCCCTCTTCCGGATGCATGCGTTTATAACATGGTTAACCCTTTATATACCAAAGGGATGACTTTAGAAACATGGCTCAAACCATTAACTTTGTGTCTTGGAATACTAATGGATTAAACCATCCGATTAAACGAAAGAAGATTTTCAAAGTATTCCAAAGACTTAATGCTCATATTATTTTTGTACAAGAAACTCATGTGAGGAAGGAGGACAAATATCGCTTTTTTAGGTCTTGGCGGGGTCAACAGTATCATTCGAATTCGAATGCCAAAGTTAAGGGAGTTTCAATTTTTATTGACTCCTCTATTGCATTTGTTCAACACGATATCCTTTCGGATCCGAATGGTAGATTTTTGTTAATTACGGGTTTACTCGGTAATAAAAAGGTTGCTATGGTTAATGTTTATGCCCCGAATGTGGATTGTCCTGACTTTTTTAAGTCCTTATTTACTTCTTTACCTAATTTAAATGAATATAAGTTAATAATGGGTGGTGACTTTAATTGTTGTTTAATTCCTTTGATGGACAAATCTACACCTATTCAGACTCTACCCAATAAGTCGGCCACTTGTATTAACTCCTTTTTGACTGATAATGGAGTTTTTGATATTTGGAGATTTCGTCATCCTAATGACAAAGAGTTTTCTTTTTTCTCACATGTTTATCACTCCTATTCGAGAATTGATTATTTTTTTATTGACTCTTGTTTTATTCCATCGGTAATTGGTTGTAATTATGATATTATAGCTATTTCTGACCATGCTCCATTAAAACTTTCTATTTATTTTACGGATACAGCTTTAAATGCTAGACAATGGCGATTTGACTCTACCTTATTGCAAGAACCGGACTTTATTAAATTTATGAAGGAACAGATTGATTTCTTCTTTTCAACTAATTCCACGGAGGATATCTCATGCGGAACACTTTGGGACACTTTAAAAGCGTATATACGTGGACAGATTATCTCGTATTCTGCTGGTCTGAGAAAACGCATTAAGAAGGAAACTCTTTTACTGGTTGATAAAATTAAAGAGATTGACAAGAAATATTCGACTACTCCTAGCATGGAACTTTATAAACAAAGGGTTGAACTTCAAATGGAACATAGTTTATTACTTACATCTCCGATAGAAAATCAATTAATGAAAACCAGATCTGATTTCTATATACATAGTGATAAATCAGGAAAACTGTTAGCTAGTCAGCTGAAGAATGTTTCAGTTAAACGCCAGATTACTAAGGTTCGACAGCAGAATGGGGATTTGACAGTTAACCATGATGACATAAATAAGTCTTTTCAAGACTTTTATACCTCCCTGTATAAATCTGAATTCCCTCAGGATCATAATACCATGTGTGATTTTCTCGGGAAATTGAATTTTCCAAAACTATCATCTGATGATCTTTCAGTAATAGATACTCCGTTTACGGATGCGGAAATTAAAGGGATTATTTCCTCAATGAATTCTGGGAAAGCACCAGGTCCAGATGGTTATACAGTAGAATTTTTTAAATGTTTTTCTGATACTCTATCTCCTTGGCTATGCAAGGTTTTTGAAGAAGCAATTAGATTGGGGAAGTTGCCACAATCTTTTTATAGAGCTTCCATTTCTTTAATACTGAAGAAAGATAAAGACCCTACTGATTGTGCATCCTACAGACCAATATCTTTATTGAATGTGGATTCTAAGATTTTTTCCAAGTTGCTGGCTTCTAGGTTGGAGAAGGTATTACCCCAAATTATTTCGGAAGACCAAACCGGTTTTATTAAAAATCGCTATTCTTTTTTCAATGTTAGGAGATTATTGAATATTGTTTATACTCCTTCACATAATACTTCAGAATGTGTTATTTCATTAGATGCGGAAAAAGAATTTGATAGAATTGAATGGCCTTACTTATTTTATGTGTTGGAGAAGTTTAATTTCAGTCCGACCTTCATTTCTTGGATTAAACTGATATATCAAACTCCAGTAGCCTCGGTGTTTACTAATAATCAAAGATCTCCATTTTTTCGTTTATTTCGGGGCACTAGACAAGGTTGTCCTCTTAGTCCATTACTATTTAACATCGCTTTAGAACCTTTGGCAATTGCCATCAGAGAATCACAGGATATTTTGGGTATTAATCGTGGAACAGATATTCATAAGGTATCTTTATATGCAGACGATTTATTATTATTCATCTCTAATCCTGAGAAATCTATTCCAGCAGTCTTATCATTGTTGGCTCAATTTAGTGAGTTTTCTGGGTATAAGTTAAATCTTAATAAGAGTGAATTGTTTCCTTTGAATAGACAGGTCCCAAATTATGGTATTTTACCTTTTAAATTAGCTAATGATTCTTTTACTTATTTAGGGATTAAAATTACCAAAAACCATAAAGAATTATTTCGGTTTAATTTTTTACCCTTAATTGATCAGATTAAAGGTTTGTTTACTAAGTGGTCACCATTATCTTTATCTCTGATAGGTAGGATTAATGCTATTAAGATGGTTATTTTACCTAAATTTTTATATGTTTTTCAAGCGGTACCAATTTTTATTCCGAAATCCTTTTTTACTAATGTTGATTCAAAAATTTCTTCATATATATGGCAGAATAAAAATCCCAGGTTAGGTAAAATATACTTACAGAAGACAAAGAAGGATGGTGGGTTGGCATTACCCAATTTCAGATTTTATTATTGGGCAGTTAATATTAGATATTTGATATGTTGGTTGAAAGAATGGGATGGTCCTTTTGGCCCTCATTGGGTGAGTTTGGAAACCAAATCGGTTTCTGCTTATGCTCTGGGTTCTATCTTAGGGACATCTCTCCCTTTTGCTCTTTCTAAATTGCCGAAGCGAATTGACAACCCGTTAGTTAAATATACCTTACGTATATGGTTTCAATTTCGGAAATTTTTCGGGTTGACTCAATTCGTGTTAAATAGTCCTATTGTATCTAATTGTTTTTTCCACCCCTCAATTATAGATCATGCTTTTTTGGCTTGGAAAACTAAGGGATTATTAAGATTTTCCGACTTATTTTTGGACAACTGTTTTATGTCCTTTGAGCAACTAGCTAATAAATATAATTTGCCTAGATTTCATTTTTTTAGATACTTACAGGTTAGGCATTTTTTAAGTACGGTACTTCCTTCGTTCCCAAATTCTCTGTCTTCAGATACTTTGGAAAGTTTGTTTGAATTAAACCCTTTTCAAAAAGGGCTTATATCAAAACTTTATAATATAATTATGAAGATACGTTCAGTGCCCTTTGATAAGACCAAAAATGATTGGGAAAGAGAACTTAATCTTATTATTCCTATTGAGAATTGGGATAGAATTCTTAAATTAGTTAATACATCATCTATATGTGCCAAACATTCATTATTACAATTTAAGGTTGTACATAGGGCCCATATGTCCAAGGATAAATTAGCTCATTTTTATTCTCATATAAACCCTATTTGTGACAGATGTCAATTAGAAATCGCTTCTTTAACTCATATGTTTTGGTCATGTCCACTTTTGAGAAAATATTGGAAAGATATTTTTGATATTATTTCGGCGGTATTGAACATTGATTTACAACCCCATCCTATTACCGCAATTTTTGGTTTACCGATGATGGACTTACTTCACTTATCTCCTTCCGCCTGTCGAATGATTGCTTTTCTCACTTTGATGGCTAGAAGATCTATTTTGTTGAATTGGAAGGAAATTAATCCTCCCACGGTATTTCATTGGCTTTCTCAAACTATGTTATGTCTACATTTAGAAAAAATTAGAAGTGCTGTATTTGATACTTCTATTAAATTTGAAAAGATATGGAGACCATTTATTCAATATTTTCATATGATGTAATGGCCCTGTGCCAGGCTTATCGGTTTTTTTTCAGCTTTAATCGTATGTATGTTGAGAGGATCGGAGTTGACGTCATTGATGTTTATGTATGCTCGTGAGATACTATGAACAGCCCTTTTTTTTCCTCTTTTTTATAAGTTTTTTTAAGTTTTTTTTTCTTCTTTGTTTTTTTTTCTTTTTCTTGATACTAGATTAGTAGATTAGCTAACTTTCTTAGATAGATTTTTTTTTTCTCTTTTTTATACTATATATTATGGAATATCTAAACTTACCTTGTTCATATATATACTATATGGTTTATGTTTTGGGAAACTTACTTATGCTGTATTCATTGTTTATGTATTTCTTTATGTATAATGGGAGTCTATATATTTGTAATCCCTTACCATTATTTGAATTGTATCTCATTCATAATATTCTAAATATTAATAAAAAGATTGAAAGAGAGAGGAAAAAAAATCATCTCTATGGACCAAACAGGCTTTATTAAAGGCCTCTTTCTCTAATGTTCGGAGATTGATGAACATTATCTAAGCAACCTCAATGTGTTGAGTGGCCATATTTGTATAAAGTATTTGAAAAATTTGGTTTTGGTAATAATTTCAATAGGTGGATTCAAATGATTTATAAGAATCATATTGCCACAGTCATTACTAATAATTTCAGATCCTCTTTTTTTCACTTTCTCGTGGTACTAGACAGGGATTTCCATTAAGCCCTTTATTATTTAATCTTGTATTGGAGCCTTTGGCCATAACACTACGTGAAGCTAAAAATATTCATGGTATCTCTATGAATGGAACCATACATAAGATTTCTCTTTATGCAGATGATATTTTGTTTTTTATTTCGAATCCCGAGGAATCAATTCCTCATCTTTTGGAAACACTAAAAGATTTTGGTAAATTTTCAGGATATAAACTTAACTTGAATAAAAGTGAATTGTTTCCATTAAATGCCCCTGTTTTTATATATAGTAATATTCCTTTTAGAATTGTTAATCCTTTTAAATATTTAGGTATTATAATTACTAAAAAATATAAAAATCTTTATAAAGTTAATATAGTTCCTTTAATGGACTCCATGAAACAACTATTTTCTAGATGGAATCCACTTACCGTAGATTCCGGACTACAGAGCGCACCTGATTAAAAGCCGCTGGCTCTAATTTTAGAAATAAAATCAATTTTTTAATTGTACAGGCCGCACCGGATTTTAGGCTGCACCGGATTTTAGGCCGCACCGGATTTTCGGCCGCAGGTGTCCCACGTTGTAATATGAGATATTTACACAGAAAGATATTACTCGTGAGGATTTTTTAACTTTTAATTAAATCCATATGGTAACAAAAACAAATACATATTGCAAATGCTTTTTTTCGAACCGTGCCCGTAACGCGGCTACTTTTAAATATACGTTGCGTATACTTCTTTACTGAACAATATTCCAATATCTCCTAACGACTGGTAAAAAATATATATACTGCAGCCTACCAGGAAAAGTTATTGATCGCCTTTAACTTAAAAGCAGCGTTTTCGCTCCGCCGCTCGACCCCCGCCGTCCCATTTATCGCAAACGGCATTTAAAAGCAGCGTTTCGCTCGGGTCTAATGCCCCCTCCTTCCCGTTTATTGCAAACCGGTATCCCACAAGACGCGGCGAAACCGGGTGTGACGTCATAGCATCCCGCGATGTAGTACAGAAAACAAATATAGTTAAAACTCTTCTAACTTTAACTAGAAAATGAATTACTAAGCGAAAATATTATAAACTAAATAACTGCCATAAAGGCAGCACAATGCTTTTCTTCGAGTGTTTTCCATGTTGATGAGGGTGAGTACAAATGACTGATTTACAATAATTTAATTGTGAAAGTGCGCTTGATTTATCGTACAATTTCATTGGACCTCTGTGAACTACTCATCAATTTTATTGGTCTACTGTTACAAGGCAAAATGTTTTCGGCGGCATGAAAAAAAATAATGTATTAGCCGCTCCGTTTTAAAGGCCGCAGAGTTCAAAGCTGTTCAAAATGTGGGAAAAAAGTAGCGGCTTAAAATCCGGAATCTACGGTACTCTCTCTTTAATAGGTCATATCCATGCTGTGAAAATGATGATTCTACCTAGATTTTTAAATATTTTCCAAAATATACCTATCTTTTTAAATAAATTTTTTAAAATCAAACTGACTCTCTTATTTCTTCCTTTATTTGGAACAATAAGAGACCAACAATTAAAAAGTATCATTTACAAAAATCTAAAAAAGATGGTGGACTTACACTTCCTAATTTAAGACTGTATTATTGGACTGTGAATATCAGACAATTATGTTTTTGGTTATACTGACTCGACAAGAGCCAAAAACCACTATGGGTTGATTTGGAATTAAAAGGGGTAAAACAATTTAATTTAACTTCAATATTAGGAGCTCCAATACCTTTACAGCTCTCTAAAATTCCAAATTTAAATCTTTACCTTGTTATTAAACGGTCCTTATGGATTTGGTTTTAGTTTCACAATTTTTTAAATTTTAAACAACTTAAGTTGTCTAGTTTTTTATATTGAAACTTTTTATTTAAACCTTCAATAACCGATCCCATTTTTCTTCTATGGAGAAATAAAGGGATCCATTATTTTACAGATTTATTTTGTGATGGTCGATTGATGACTTTTGAAGAGCTAATTAACAAATATTCTCTCGCTCATACACATTTCCTGCAATATCTTCAGGTTAGACATTTTTTACAATATTTGTCTAAGTTTCCATATTTGCAAGAATCTGATTTGTTGGATACCATTTTGAAGTTGAATCCTTTAGTGAGAGGTTCCATTAGCAGAATTCATAATTTATTTTTGTTACAAAAAGAGAACCTCTAACTAAAGATTAAACAAGATTGGGAGAGAGAACTTAATATGACCTTTGTTAATGAAGATTGGTTGCGAGTTTTGAAAAACGTAAATTCTTCTTCTATATTTGCCAATCACTGTTTAATTCATTTTAAAATTGTTCATCGTTATTATTTAACAAAGGAGAGACTATCTAAAATATTTCCTAGTATAGACAACTACTGCGATAGATGTAAAACTGAAGTAGCTACTTTGTCACATATGTTCTGATCATGTTCTTCATTAAAATCGTTTTGGAAATCTTTATTTTCTACAATATCTAAAGCTCTGAAAATTAATTTACAACCTAATAGATTGACAGTTCTAAGAACACACACAAAATGCTGGTGGAACACAACAGGCCAGGCAGCATCTATAACGAGAAGCACTGTCGACGTTTTGGGCCGAGACCCTTCGTCAGGACTAACTGAAAGGAAAGTTAGTAAGAGATTTGAAAGTAATGGGGGGAGGGGGAAATGCGAAATGATAGGAGAAGACCGGAGGGGATGGGATGAAGCTAAGAGCTGGAAAGGTGATTGGTGAAAGTAATACAGAGCTGGAGAAGGGAAAGAATCATGAGACAGGAGGCCTCGGGAGAAAGAAAGAAAGGGGGGGAGCACCAGAGGGAGATGGAGAACAGGCAGAGTGATGGGCAGAGAGAGAAGAAAAAAAACAAATAACTAAATATGTCAGGGATAGGTAAGAAGGGGAGGAGGTGTTGTTCCTCCAACCTGAGTGTGGATTCATCTTGACAGTAGAGGAGGCCATGGATAGACATATCAGAATGGGAATGGGACGAGGAATTAAAATGTGTGGCCACTGGGAGATCCTGCTTTCTCTGGCGGACAGAGCGTAGATGTTCAGCGAAACAGTCTCCCAGACTGCGTCGGGTCTCGCCAATATATAAAAGGCCACACCGGGAGCACCGGACGCTGTATACCACACCAGCTGACTCACAGGTGAAGTGTCGCCTCACCTGGAAGGACTGTCTGGGGCCCTGAATGGTGGTGAGGGAGGAAGTGTAAGGGCAGGTGTAGCACTTGTTCCACTTACAAGGATAAGTGCCAGGAGGGAGATTGGTGGGAAGGGATGGGGGGAACGAGTGGACAAGGGAGTCGCGTAGGGAGTGATCCCTGTGGAAAGCAGAAAAGGGGGGAGGGAATGATGTGCTTGGTAGTGGGATCCTGTTGGAGGTGGCGGAAGTTACGGAGAATTATACGTTGGACCTGGAGGCTGGTGGGGTGGTAGGTGAGGACAAGGGGAACCCTATCCCGAGTGGGGTGGTGGGCGGATGGGGTGAGGGCAGATGTGCAGGAAATGGGAGACATGCGTTTGAGAGCAGACTTATCTACTATAACCACAGTAAGTGATGTTTGGTTTAAAGAATTCACACCTGTCGTGTCATGCTCTGAGCCCATAATCTTCTAATCTTTCTAACACGGTCTTGAAGTTTTAGAGATGTTCCTTGTCATCCTTACCATCCTTACTACTGGGACCACTGGCACTGCCCATGGGTTCCTCTCAACCTTGGAAAATATTCCTTCAACCTCCGCATGATCTCGCTCACTAGCTACATTATCACAGATAGTGCAAGGAACGGATGAGCTTTGCAAAACTTGGGTGCTGCATTTTCTTTTAACACTATTTTAGCCTATATATGTTTGAGTATTCCAATGCCATCTTGAACACTGCTGTGGCATCATCCAGGACCTTTCTTATAAGCCATATTGCTTGTCCATTGTCATCACTCAGGTTGGAGGAACAACACCTTATATACAGGCTGGGTAGCCTCCAACCTGATGGCATGAACATTGACTTCTCTAACTTCCGTTAATGCCCCTCCTCCCCTTCTTACCCCATCCCTGTCATATTTAGATTTTTTTCCCCCTCCTTTTTTTCTCTCTTTCTGCCCATCACTCTGCCTGATCTCCATCTCCCTCTGGAGCTCCCCTCCATCTTTCTTTCTCCTGAGGCTTCCCGTCCCATGATCCTTTCCCTTCTCCAGCTCTGTATCACTTTCGCCAATCACCTTTCCAGCTCTCAGCTTCACCCCACCCCCTCCGATCTTCTCCTATCATTTTGCATTTTCCCCTCCCCCCCACTACTTTCAAATCTCTTAATATCTTTCCTTTCAGTTAGTCCTGACGAAGGGTCTCGGCCCGAAACATCGACAGTGCTTCTCCCTATAGATGCTGCCTGGCCTGCTGTGTTCCACCAGCATTTTGTGTGTGTTGTTTGAATTTCCAGCATCTGCAGATTTCCTCGTGTTTGCTCTTTAGATTGACTGTTCTATTTGGAATAGTTACGCATCATATTCAGGGTATTTCCTCTTCAGATCAACATGTAATTGCATTTGTCACATTATTGGCAAGAAGGGCTATTTTATTAAAATGGAAAGATACCTCTCTCCCTACATTAAGTGAATGGTTTTCTCAAGTCATGTTATGTCTCAGTTTTGAAAAAATTAGAAGTAGAACTTTTGATCCCCGATTCGATTTTGAGAGAAGATGGGGTTCTTTTGCCAAATATTATCATTTAATTTGAATTATTTTATATGGTTTCCTTCCAATCTTATTCTGTATAAACATGAATTGGCGGTTGATGATTCTTTTTCTTTATATATATAGTTGATGGTAAAACGTATTGCTCCAGGGGGTTAATTCCTAATGGGTTTTTCCCCTTTTTTTGTAGTCAGTGGGTTTTTTTCTTAGTTAGACGAGGTTCTTTTTTTTCCCTTTTCCTTATATATAATTTTTTTTCCCATTTTTATATGTTACAATCAGTTTTTTTTCTTCAGCTTTATTAATTGAATACATATTAATCTGTTGAAGTTTTGTATCATTTTATAGCTGTAGAAGATTATGTACCAATAAAAAGATTCTAAAAATGAAAAAATGAAAATTAGTTTGACTTGAAATTTGATAGGGAGAAAGTAAAATCTGATGTAGCAATATTTCAGAGGAGTAAAAGAAATTACAGTGATACGAGAGAGGAGTTGGCCAAAGTAAATTGGAAGGAGATGCTGGCAGAGATGACAGCAGAGCAGCAATGGCGTGAGTTTCTGGGAAAATGAGGAAGGTGCAGGACAGGTGTATTTGAAAAACAAAGAAATACTCAAATGGCAAAATAGTACAGCAGTGGCTGACAAGAGAAATCAAAGCTAACGTAAAAGCAAAAGAGGGGGCATACAACAAAGCAAGAATTAGGACCATAGAACCATAGAACATTCCAGCACAGAAACAAGCCTTTTGGCCCTTCTTGGCTGTGCTGAACCATTTTTCTGCCTAGTCCCACCAACCTGCACCTGGACCATATCCCGTCATACACCTCTCATTCATCTCTCATTCATATACCTGTCCAAGTTTTTCTTAAATGTCAAATGTGAGCCTGCATTCACCACTTCATCTGGCAGCTCATTCCACACTCTCACCACTCTCTGCATGAAGAATTCCCCCCAATGTTCCCTTTAAACTTTTCCCCCTTCACTCTTAACCCATGACCTCTGGTCTTCTTCTCCCCTAGCCTCAGTGGGAAAAGCCTGCTTGCATTCACTCTATCTATACCCATCATAATTTTATACACATCTATCAAATCACCCCTCATTCTCCTACGCTCCAGGGAATAAAGTCCTAACCTATTCAACCTTTCTCTGTAACTCAGTTTCTCAAGTCCCAGCAACATCCTTGTAAACCTTCTCTGCACTCTTTCAACCTTATTAATATCCTTCCTGTAATTAGGTGACCAAAACTTCTTCAACAGGTTCGACAGCTCAATCTCATCCTCACCGCAGAAATCCACACCAGGCTTACTTCCCTCACAGGAAAATAGCCACTCACAGGAGACCTTGCCCACGCCCAGGATTACGGCTGCACAGGTGGAAGGTCAACTGAGGAAGATCTGTACCAGCAAGGCGGCTGGACTGGATGGAGTTTCCCCACGATTACTGAGGGCCTGTGCGACTGAGCTGGGAGAACCACTACAGCGCATCTTCAACATGAGCCTGGAGCAGAGAAGAGTACCCAGACAGTGGAAAACATCCTGTATTGTCCCGGTACCGAAGAAACCACAACCAAAGGAGTTGAATGACTTCAGACCTGTTGCCTTGACGTCGCACGTTATGAAGACCATGGAGCGGCTGATAATACAGAATCTGAGGCCACAAACCAGGCACGCCCAGGATCCTCTTCAGTTTGCGTATAAGGAGAAGGTGGGAGTGGAGGATGCTATCACGTATTTGCTACACAAATCACTCTCTCACCTAGAGGGGGTCAGTTGTGCTGTGAGGATTACATTCCTTGACTTCTCTAGTGCCTTTAACACCATCCAGCCCAAGATCTTAAGGCACAAACTAACGGAGATGGGAGTAGACTCTCACATGGTGGATTGGATAGTGGACTACTTGACAGATAGACCTCAGTATGTGCGGTTGGGAGACTGTAGGTCTGACACGGTGGTCAGCAGCACAGGGGCGCAGCAGGGAACCGTACTCTCTCCGGTCCTGTTCACCCTGTACATATCAGACTTCCAATATAACTCGGAGTCCTGCCATGTGCAGAAGTTCGCTGATGACACGGCTATAGTGGGGTGTGTCAGGAATGGACAGGAGGAGGAGTATAGGAAACTGATACAGGACTTTGTGATATGGTGCAACTCAAACTACCTGCGTCTCAACATCACCAAGACCAAGGAGATGGTGGTGGACTTTAGGAGATCTAGGCCTCATATGGAGCCAGTGATCATTAATGGAGAATGTGTGGAGCAGGTTAAGACCTACAAGTATCTGGGAGTACAGTTAGACGAGAAGCTAGACTGGACTGCCAACACAGATGCCTTGTGCAGGAAGGTACAGAGTCGACTGTACTTCCTAAGAAGGTTGGCGTCATTCAATGTCTGTAGTGAGATGCTGAAGATGTTCTATAGGTCAGTTGTGGAGAGCGCCCTCTTCTTTGTGGTGGCGTGTTGGGGAGGAAGCATTAAGAAGAGGGACGCCTCACGTCTTAATAAGCTGGTAAGGAAGGCGGGCTCTGTCGTGGGCAAAGTACTGGAGGGTTTAACATCGGTAGCTGAGCGAAGGGCGCTGAGTAGGCTACGGTCAATTATGGATAACTCTGAACATCCTCTACATAGCACCATCCAGAGACAGAGAAGCAGTTTCAGCGACAGGTTACTATCGATGCAATGCTCCTCAGACAGGATGAAGAGGTCAATACTCCCCAATGCCATTAGGCTTTACAATTCTACCGCCAGGACTTAAGAACTTTTTAAAAGCTATTATTAATGCTTTTTGAGATAGTGATTTAGATGCATATCATATTTTTTTTACTGAGTTAAGTATTGTATGTAATTAGTTTTGCTACAACAAGTGTATGGGACATTGGAAAAAAAGTTGAATTTCCCCATGGGGATGAATAAAGTATCTATCTATCTATCTATCATCTATCTAATACTCCAAATTTGGTCTCACAAATGTCTTATACAACCTCACCATTACATTCCAACTCTTATACTCAATACTTTGATTTATAAAGGCCAATGTACCGAAAGCTCTCTTTACAACCTTACTTTACAACTTTACTTGTGACACCACTTTTAGGGAATTATGTATCTGTATTCTCAGATCCCTCTGTTCTACTGCACTCCTCAGTGTCCTACCATTTACTTTGTATGTTCTACCTTAGTTTGACCTTCCAAAGTGCAATACCTCACACTTGTCCGCAGTAAACTCCATCTGCCATTTTGCAGCTCATTCCTCCAACTGGTCCAAATCCCTCTGCAAGCTTTGAAAACCTTCCTCACTGTCCACTACACCTCCAATCTTTGTATCATCAACAAATTTGCTGATCCAATTTGCCACATTATCATCCAGATAATTGATATAGATGACAAACAACAATGGACCCAGCACTGATCCCTGTGGCACACCACTACTCACAGGCCTCCACTCAGAGAAGCAATCCTCCACTACCAATCTCTGGCTTCTTCCATTGAGCTAATGTCTAATCCCATTTACTACCTCTCCATGTATACCTAGCGACTGAATCTTCCTAACTAACCTCCCATGCGGGACCTTGTCAAAGGCCTTACTGAAGTCCATGTATACAACATCCACTGCCTTCCCTTCATCCACTTTCCTGGTAACTTCCTTGAACAACTCTAATAGATTGGTTAAACATGACCTACCACGCACAAAGCCATGCTGACTGTTTCTAATAAGTCCCTGTCTATCCAAATACTTGTAGATCCTATCTCTTAGTATTCCTTCCAATAATGTACCTACTACCGATGTCAAACTTACTGGCCTATAATTTCCCAGCTTACTTTTTGAGCCTTTTTTAAACAACAGAACTACATGAGCTATCCTCCAATCCTCCGGCACCCCACCCGTGGATATCAACATTTTAAATATTTCTGCCAGGACCCCTGCAATTTCAACACTAGTCTCCTTCAAGGTCCGAGGGAATACCCTGTCAGGTCCTGGAGATTTATCTACTCTGATTTCCCTCAAGACAGCAAGCACCTCCTCCTCTTTAATCTGTATAAGTTCCATGACCTCCCTACTTGTTTGCCTTGTTTCCATAGACTCCTTTCCAGTTTCCTCAGTAAATACAGATGCAAAAAAAAATTTAATGTCGCTCCCATTTCTTTTGGTTCCATACTTAGCTGACCACTCTGATCTTCAAGAGGACCAATTTTATCCCTTACTATCCTTTTGCTCTTAACAAGAAGATAGAGGATTGGGATGCTTTTAAAAACCTTCGAAAAGAATCAACACACACAAAATGCTGGTGGAACGCAGCAGGCCAGGCAGCATCTATAGGATGAAGTACAGTTAACGTTTCGGGCCGCGACCCTTCATCAGGACTAACTGAAAGAAGAGATAGTAAGAGAATCATCTGGAAGAAAAAGAAGTATAAAAGCAAGCTAGCAAGCAATATGAAGTGGATAGAAAAAGCTTTTTCAAGTATATAAAAAGTAAAAGTGAGATGAGAGTAGATATAGGACCACTAGAAAACAAGGCCAGAGAAATAATAATGGGGGACAAAGAGCTGACAGATAAACTGAATAAGTATTTGGCATCATTCTTCACTGTGGAAGACACTAGCAGTGTGCCAGGGGTTGAAAGGTGTGAGGGAAAAAAAGTCAGCACTGTTACTATTTCAAGGGAGGAGCTCCTTAAAAAGCTAGAAGACCTAAAGGTGAATCCATCACCTGGACCAGATGAACTGCACCCTATGTTTCTGAAAGATATAACAATAGAGATCGTGGAGTCATTAGTAATGATCTTTCAAGAATGACATGGTTCTCTGACTCTGACATGGCTCTGGAGGACTGGAAAGTTGCAAATGTCACTCCCCTCTTTAAGAAAGGAGGGAAGCAGCAGAAAGGAAACTATAGACCAGTTAGCCTAACCTCAATGGTTGGGAAGATGTTGGGCTCAATTGTTAAAGATGAGGTTATTGAGCACTTGGTGACACAAGACAAGATAGGACAAGGTCAGGATGGTTTCCTGAAGGAAAGATCTTGCTTGATGAAGCTGTTGCAATTTGTTGAGGAGATTACAAGTGGAATAGATAAAGGGGATGCAGTGGATGTTGTATATTTGGACTTTCAGAAATCCTTTGACAACGTGCCACACATGAGGCTGCTTACCAAGTTAACAGGCCATGGAATTACAGGAAAGCTACTGGCATGGTTAGAGCATTGGCTGATTGGTTGGAGGCAGCAAGTGGGAATGAATGGATCCTTTTCTGGTTGGCTGCCAATGGTTAGAGGAATAGATGGCTTTGTTGCTAAGTTTGCAGATGACTTCTGCAAGACTTCATGGAGGGGCAGTTAGTGTTGAAGAAACAGGTAGGCTGCAGAAGGACTTAAACAGATTAGGAGAATGGGCAAGAAAGTGGCAAATGAAATACAATGTTGGAAAATGCATGGTCTTGGTAGAAGAAATAAATATGTAGACTATTTTCTAAATAGAGAGAAAATCCAAAAATTTGAGATGTAAAGGGGCTTGGGAGTCCTTGTGCAGAATACCCCAAAGGTTAACTTGCAGGTAAAGTCAGCGGTGAGGAAGGCAAGTGTAGTGTTGTGGCGACCCACTTCCCAGCGCACTCGAACCGGCTCACAAAGCGGCGCGCACCGGCATTGAGGCCGGTCCCAAAGAGGGCACCAAGCCTGCTTCACCTTCAAGGGGAAAAGCCCGCGCGCGGGACCGGACTGTGAATATGCATTCCTACAGCATTCCTGCCCGGGGAGGGTGGGATCAGGAAGGCTTTAAAGCGAGGCCGCGAAGTTTGAATAAACCTCTTTTGTAACTACAGCTCACCGACTCCGTGTCGTTATTACTGCGCTGCGTGTAGCACACCACTACAGTGTCAGTATTCTTTTCAAGAAGTCTAGAATATAAAAGCAGGGATGTGATGCTGAAACTTTATAAGGCACTCGTGAGGCTTCACCTTGAGTATTGCTAAAGTATTCCCTCAGATCCTACAGGACGCAAGTGCAGGAATTGCTGAGATATTTCTATCATCCTAAGTGACAGCTGAGGTACCAGAGGATTGGAGGATAGCCAATGTCATTGCGCTGTTTAAGAAAGGCTCTAAAAATAAACCAGGAAATTATAGGCCAGTGAGTCTGACGTCAGTAAAAGGAAAGAATATGGACTGATTAAGAATGGTAAGCAAGGCTCCGTGCATGGTGGATCATATCTAACCAATCTTATTCTTTGAGGAGGTTATCAGGAAAGTTGATGAAGGTAGGGCAGTGGATTTTGTTTTCATGGATTTTAGCAAGGCTTTTGACAAGGTCCTGCATGAGAGGATGGTCAAGAAGATTCAGTCGCTTGGCATTCAGGATGAGGTAGTAAATTGGATTAGACATCGGCTTTGTTGAAGAAGCCAGAGAGTGGTAGCAGATGGTTGCCTCTCTGACTGGAGGCCTGTGATTAGTGGTGTGCCACAGGGGATCAGCGGACATTCCACCCTGCAAAAACTCATTTCAGGGAGGTAGCACAACCCCCCCCCCCCGCCACCTGCAACCCCATATCACTCCCCCCCCCCCCCCCGGTCAACCTCCAAGGGTGTATGTATACAGGACACTTGATTATGAAAGAACACAATAATTTATTTGATCACATATTGAAACTATTTACACACTCACACACACACACACACACTCACACACACACACACACACACACACACACACACACACACACACGTATATATATATATATATATATATATATATTCCTTGTTGAGTATTTTGTTGACAGTCTCAATGCTAATAACTAAATGCTAATCCAAATAGCTTTTCTATTTCTTCTGCAAACTTTCCTTGTACTGTGATGTGGCTTGCTTCTCAGCTTTGTTTTCAGCTTTGGCATCACTGCACACTGGATTGTCTACAAATCCAACTGTTACCTCATCCTGTGTTTCATTATAGTACCTGACTAAAATGGCACATTCCTTCTCACACATGCTATCGCTGCTTTCATCAACTGAAATACCATGTGCCCTTGTTTCTGTCCGGATGAACTTGTACAGATCCTCTGAACACTCACGTTCACAATAGCTGCCGTCTTGGTTGATGAGCAGTCATAGTTTTTTGCTATTTCGGAATCAGGAAACATTTTCCTGAATAGCTTGCCTGTGTGCTTACACACCTGGAATGGCAGGTTATGCTCACCGATGAAAAATATAAAGTACACCTCAGCTCTAGTGACCTTCTCTGTCAGACTTTGGTTTTCTGCTGAAAAGAACCATGAAATACTTGAAAGCCTTCCCTGTGCTTAGCTTCACTAATATGTTGTGGTTCCTAAGAGAAATAAAAGCACAAGGTGTATCCTTATTATATTGTCTTATGCAGAAAATGTGACATTAAAATATGTACTGATATTATCAGGGAGTCATTTTTTTATTCTATTACAACTTTCAGCAAGTCTACAGGGAGTCTGGCCTCATCACGTAGGACATCAATAGAGTAGCTCCTTAGCAGCTAGCCAGCTGGTTTAAATAACGTTAGCTATGCTAATGAATGAATGACACCTGTTAAACTCACCTCAACATGTCTTTTACAGTCATTTAACCCACCATGGGCAATAGAAAAGTCACTGTTGCAAACAGTGCAGCGAGCAACACTGTCATTATTTGACCCCTATTAGGCAGGGGTACACTTTAGTGTAGTCTGGGGTGAAGTACGTTTTATATTTTCTTTTTTTGGAACACTCTGCCATGGCGCTGCAGGACACTAAACTGAACTGATGGACAATGAAAGGGAGAGAGAGGTCGACTGTAAAGCCCGCCCACAGAGAAAACTGATAGGTCTACTTAGCAAAAAGAGCGACCAATCAGGATGCTCTCTCTGTCACTCTCTCACTACATTTGTCTGTCTGTCTGTCTGTCTCTCTCTCTTTTCTCTCCCTCCCTCTTGTTTGCTTGCTCACAAAAAAATCAAATTCCGGGATATTGTATGTAATTTGCAGGTGTCACGGAGCCACTATCGATATGCGGGAGACTCCCGAGAGAGGTGGGATGTCTGGATCAGTGCTAGGTCCATTGTTGTTTATGATCTATATCAATGATCTGAAAGATAATGTGGTTAACTGGATCAGCGAATTTGTTGATGACAGGGTGTAGTGACTAGTGAGGAAGGCTATCATGGCTTGCAGCAGGGTCTGGACCAGCTGGAGTTTAATGGCGACAGGTCCGAGGTGGTGCACTTCAACAGGATCAGCTATGGCAGGTCTTACACAGTGAACGGTAGGGCACCGAGGAGGGCAGTGAAACAAAGGAATCTGGGAATACATGTCTATAATTCATTGGAAGTAGTGACACACGTACATAGGTCTGTAAAGGAAACTTCGAGCACTTTGGCCTTCATTAATCAAAGTATTGAGTACAGGAGATGGGATGTTATGTTGAAGTTGTATAAGACATTGGTGAGGCTTAATTTAGAGGATTGTGTGAAATTTTGGTCACCTACCTACAGGAAAGATGTAAATAAAGTTGAAAGAGTATAGAGAAATTTTACAAGGATGTTGCCAGATCAGGAGGACCTGAGTTATAAGGAAAGATTGAATAGGTTAGAACGTAGATGGCTGAGAGGAGTTTTGGTAGAGGTATACAACGTTATGAGGGGCATGGATAGGGTAGATGCAAACGTGCTTTTTCCTCTGAGGTTGCGTGGGACTAGAACTAGGGATCATGGGTTAAGGGTGAAAGGTGAAAAGTTTAAGTGAAACAGGACGGGAAACTTCTCCACTCACAGGGTCATAAGATTGTGGAAAGTGCTGCCAGCAAAAGTGGTACATGCAAGCTCGATTTCAACATATAAGAGAATGTTTGGATAGGTACGTGGATGGTTGGGATATGGAGGGCTATGGTCCTGGTGCAGGTCGATCGGAATAGTGGTTTGGTATGGACTAGATGGCCCAAAGGGCTTGTTTCTGTGCTGTACTGTTCTATGACTCTATGACAATTTACAATGAGCAATTAACCCAGTAAATGGCAAACACGAGGAAATCTGCAGATGCTGGAAATTCAAACAATACATACAAAATGCTGGTGGAACACAGCAGGCCAGGCAGCATCTATAAGGAGAAGCGCTGTCGATGTTTCGGGCCGAGACCCTTCATCAGGACATGGTAAATAGGTAAATGGTATGTCTTTGGATTGTGGGAGGAAACCAGAGCACCTGTAGGAAATTGATGCACATATGAAGATAAGAAATAGGAGCAGTCGTAGACCGTCTGGCCCATCAAGCCTGATTGGAAGAATGCCAAGAATGTACTTACCTTCTTACAAGGGACGCTTGAAAAGAACTCCAAACTCTGACACCCCAAGCTGTAATAACATTGAGCTGGCTACTCGACTGCCGTGGTGCCTATTTGAGAATCAGTGATATAGCCAGGACAATGAGCAGCCATGGTCTAACTTAAAATTGCAACTCCAAGGGTAATATTGGAAAAATACATTTCAAGAAATCATTGTGACAAATAATGGCCGACATTTTAAAAATGAATACTTTCTTTACAGGTTACTCACATCTGTCACAAATTGATTTTTAAAAATGCCAGGTTTAGGTAATGGTGGAATCAGGGAATTCCTGTGAGGAGTACAGAGGGTGTGGGAGACAACTTAGGGAAGAAATTGGGAGGACAAAAAGGAGCCATGAAACCATCTAATGCAGTGATAATAAATCTGATTCTGTTTGAATAAACATCCTTGGATACTTCTGGAGTTGGTGAAGAGCTGGGGAATTCTGGATACAATTGTTTAATTGTTATTTTCTTTGTTGCTAATTGCTTATTGTTCATTGTACTCTTTTTTCTTTCATTGGGTTCTTTCAGGTTTCTTGATTTGTGGCTACCTGTGAGCAAACAAATCTCAAGGTTGTATAATTTATACATTCTTTGATAATAAATGTACTTTAAATTGAATTGATTGTCTGCGGTTTAGTATGTTTCCTGGTAGCCACATTGTTCAGTATGTCCCTTGAGCGGTTACAGTTGTATGATTCTGGAAAGCTCTGTAAGCTTCTCTGATACTGCTTTATGTGAATAGGGACTTTGTGATTGGCTGACTCTTATCTGCAAATCTGAATGGAATATTTCTTATCTATGTGTGTAAGTAGCTGACCACGAGGTCTTTTGTCTATTTTGTTTGTGCGAAATAGCTGCTCCTCTTACTGTCCATTTCAGTATTTGTTCTATTCATGCTTAATAAAATGATTGTAAAACAACAAAGTTTGTGTCTCTTTCCTGACTTCTGAAAGTACCTTGGATCAAAAATATCAGAAACAAACAACTTGGCGTAGTAGGCAAAGATGATTGTGAAGATTTATGGACTCGGAAGAATCACAGATGAAGTGGAAATTTTTAGCATGCAAAGAAAAGAGGTGAGTGTTTCCTCTGTTCCAAACTGAGAGAAAGGACTAGTTCTGGCTTCAATGCAGCATCACATGGAATTTAGATGTGAGGAAACTATTACGTTGCTACTGTAAAATTCAAGGTGAGCTCTGAAATAAATACCAGGCTGAGTCATACAAGCCGTTAGGGTACAGGAGAATACTTCATTTCTAGGACGATCTATTAACATTTCAGTCGCACAGCGATTATTTTGGTTGCACGGGAATCTATCTTGGTCCCTAGTGAAACTTTGTGCAATCTATTCTGTTGCACTTAACTAACATTTTGAGATCATGGTCAAAGTAATAAAAGCTATGCACAAATTAATATTGAATCAAAACATGATGGTACATGCTTTCAGGCTTTTTTATCTTCTGCTCAATGGAGGAAGTGAAAAGACAGAACATCCGGGGTGGGTGGGATCGTTGATTATGTTGATTGCTATACTAGAGCAGCAAGAAGTATAGACAGAGTTCATGGAGTTCTGGTTTCTGTGACACACTCAGCCGTATCTACAAATCTGTCAGGACACATCACAGCTTGATATGGCAACTGTTCTGCAAGAATGTTGGGTTGTAAACTCAGCCAGCTGCTCTGCAGGCACAAGCCTCTGCACTAGTGAGGACATCTTCAAAAGGTAGTGACTGAAGAAGATCCTCACATCATTATGGGCCTTCACAGTTGGGGCATGGCCTCTTCTCATCACTACCATCAGGGAGGAGGTACAGGAGCCTGAAAATGCACACTCAAAGTTTTTGGTACAGGTTCTTCCTCCGTGCCATCAGATTTCTGAATGAACCTATGAGCACAACCTCACCACTCCTCTTTTGCACTATTTATTTATTGTTGTAACTTACAGTAACCTATAATGTCTTGTCCTGTATTGTTGCCCCAAAAAACAAATTTCAGAACTTTTGTCAGTGATAATAAATCTGATTCTGCTTCATGCTAAGCAGGCTGTTTGTGCAGGTGAGACATCAAAGCCTGGCTAATAGTTTTCCTTGCACACAATCAAAGAGACAAAAATATTGCTGGAAGTCTTGAGAATACGGATTTTATTGAAAGCACATGCAGGAAGGTAGATGGGGTGTTGTTGCTCTGTTGTTAAAAAATTAAATCAAATCATTAGAAAGAGGTGGCATAAGGTCATAGAACACTACAGCACAGTACAGGCCCTTCAGCCCTCCATGTTGTGCCGACCCATATAATCCTTTAAAAAAAGTACTAAACCCACACTACCCCATAACCCTCTATTTTTCTTTCATCCTTGTGCCTGTCCAAGAGGCTCTTAAATACCCCCAATGTTTTAGCCTCCACCACCATCCCTGGCAAGTCATTCCAGGCACTCACAACCCTCTGTGTAAAAATCTTACCCTTGATGTCTCCCCTAAACTTCCCTCTCTTAATTTTGTACATATGCCCTCTGGTGTTTGCTATTGGTGCCCTGGGAAACAGGTACTGACTATCCACCCTATCTATGCCTCTCATAATCTTGTAGTCCTCTATCAAGTCCCCTCTCATTCTTCTACGCTCCAAAGAGAAAAGTCCCAGCTCTGCTAACCTTGCTTCATATGACTTGTTCTCCAAACCAGGCAACATCCTGGTAAATCTCCTCTGCACCCTCTCCATAGCTTCCACATCCTTCCTATAATTGAACACAATACTCTAAGTGCGGTCTCACCAGAGATTTGTAGAGTTGCAACATGACCTCTCTACTCTTGAACTCAATCCCCCTGTTTATGAAGCTTAGCATCCCATAGGCCTTCTTAACTACCCTATCAACCTGTGCAGCGACCTTGAGGGATGTATGGACTTGAATACCAAGGTCCCTTTGTTCACCCACACACTTAAGTAATTAAAATTTTTTTTTACATTTTTTCCTGAATATCATTTTTTAATATGCTGTAGACCTTATCACAAAACAACCTGTGTTCAATCAGTGCTTGACATTTCAATGTACATATCTCACATGTCATAATACAGAGGGTCAGTTCATGAAAGCACCACAGAGATTTAGCACCATGACATCACTGAGGTGGGGTGCAAAGGTGACCCAACTGGAAATCCAGAAGAATACAACTGTTCCTTCAGGCAGGATTCTGAGCCTGGTGAGCTGGGGGAGGAATGCTGTGGGTTTTAGCTTCAATGTTGAGCCACAGGACATGCTTACAGCCATGCAACTATGCAAGGGGTTCACCGCCAAGACTAGATTAGACCTTTTAATCCAATGATATTCTCAAAGGACTGAGTGAATGATGGTTCTTACTCCAACCCCATTGCTCCCAGTCTCCTTTGTCCAATGGTATTGAGGTCTTTTCTATTCCCCCCAACCCAAGATAAGCAAAATTTAAGTCTCTTTATAGTGACATTCCAGTCTTGTGAATCATGGGGTTGGAGCTCAACAAAAGTGCGGGTGAATATACAGCATTAAATTGTCTTTTAAACTTCCAATCCAAGTTGGTTCATCCCCCCCGCTTAATTTCAGTTGCATACCTCAAATTATACCTTTAAATAAAACTCTGCCCCTTCCTGTGATGTCTGCATTTCTGGCTCCAGTGCATGTACAGCATATCACACCTGTTTTGTTTTAACTTGGCCCCTGATTAGGTTGCAATGTACGGGTCTGGGCAGATTTACCACAGCAGAGACAATATATGAATACTCCAAAAGATAGGTCGAAAGATGTTGAATCATTGTGTATAGAGCTAAGGAACTACAAGGGTAATAAGCCCATGATGGGAGTTGTATATAGACCCTTGATGAATCTTGCCTGATGAACCTGTTGCAATTCATTGAGGAGATTATAAGTAGGATAGATAAAGGGGATGCAGTGGATGTTGTATATTTGGACTTTCAGAATGCCTTTGACAAGGTTCCACACATGAGGCTACTTATCAAGTTAAGAGCCCATGGAATTACAAGAAAGTTACTGCATGGTTAGAGCATTCACTGATTGATAGGAAGCAGTGAGTGGGAATAAAAGGATCCTTTTCAGGATTGGCTGCCAGTGACTAGTGGAGTTCCACAGGGATTGGTTTTGGGACCGTTGCATTTTATGCTATATATTAATGAATTAGATGATGGAAAAGATAGCTTTGTTGCCAAGTTTGCAGATGATATGAAGATTTGTGGAGGAGCAGGTAGTGTTGAGGAAACAGGCAGGCTGCAGAAGGACTTAGACAGATTAGGAGAATGGGCAAGAGAGTGGCAAACGAAATACAATGTTGGAAAATGCATGGTCATGCACTTTGGTAGAAGAAATCAATGTGCAGCCTATCTTCTAAATGGGGAGAAAATCCAAAAACCTGAGATGCAAAGGCACTTGGGAGTCCTTATGCAGAACAACCTAAAGATTAACTTGCAGATAGAGTTGGCAGTGAGAAAGGCAAATGCAATGTTAGCATTCATTTCAAGAGGTCTAAAATACTATAAGACCATAAGATATAGGAGCAGAAGTGGGCCATTCAGCCCATCAAGTCTGTTCGGCCATTCAATTATGTCTGATCCAATTCTTCCAGTCATCCCCACTCCCCTGCCTTCACCCCATACCCTTTGATGCCCTGGCTAATCAAGAACCTATTTATCACCACTTAAATGCACCCAATGAATTGACCTCCACAGCCGCTTGTGGCAACAAATTCCACAGATTTACCACCCTCTGACTAAAGTGATTTCTCCACATCTCTGTTCTAAATAGATAGATAGATGATAGATAGATAGATACATTATTCATCCCCATGGGGAAATTCAACATTTTTTCCAATGTCCCATACACTTGTTGTAGCAAAACTAATTACATACAATACTTAACTCAGTAAAAATATGATATGCCTCTAAATCACTCTCTCAAAAAGCTTTAATAATAGCTTTTAAAAAGTTCTTAAGTAGTTTACTTAAATACATTAAATACAATCAACCCCGGCACTTTAACATATCTTACTCCTGGCGGTTGAATTGTAAAGCCTAATGGCATTGGGGAGTATTGACCTCTTCATCCTGTCTGAGGAGCATTGCATCGATAGCAACCTGTCGCTGAAACTGCTTCTCTGTCTCTGGATGGTGCTATGTAGAGGATGTTCAGGGTTTTCCATAATTGACCGTAGCCTACTCAGCGCCCTTCGCTCAGCTACCGATGTTATACTCTCCAGTACTTTGCCCACGACAGAGCCCGCCTTCCTTACCAGCTTATTAAGACGTGAGGCGTCCCTCTTCTTAATGCTGCCTCCCCAACACGCCACCACAAAGAAGAGGGCGCTCTCCACAACTGACCTATAGAACATCTTCAGCATCTCACTACAGACATTGAATGACGCCAACCTTCTAAGGAAGTACAGTCGACTCTGTGCCTTCCTGCACAAGGCATCTGTGTTGGCAGTCCAGTCTAGCTTCTCGTCTAACTGTACTCCCAGATACTTGTAGGTCTTAACCTGCTCCACACATTCTCCATTAATGATCACTGGCTCCATATGAGGCCTAGATCTCCTAAAGTCCACCACCATCTCCTTGGTCTTGGTGATATTGAGACGCAGGTAGTTTGAGTTGCACCATATCACAAAGTCCTGTATCAGTTTCCTATACTCCTCCTCCTGTCCATTCCTGACACACCCCACTATGGCCGTGTCATCAGCGAACTTCTGCACATGGCAGGACTCCGAGTTATATTGGAAGTCTGATGTGTACAGGGTGAACAGGACCGGAGAGAGCACGGTCCCCTGCGGCGCTCCTGTGCTGCTGACCACCGTGTCAGACCTACAGTCTCCCAACCGCACATACTGAGGTCTATCTGTCAAGTAGTCCACTATCCAATCCACCATGTGAGAGTCTACTCCCATCTCTGTTAGTTTGTGCCTTAAGATCTTGGGCACTCTTCAATCCTGAAGTTGTGGTCTCTTGTCCCAGACTCCCCTACCATGGGAAATAACTTTGCCATATCCAATCTGTTTAGGTCCTTTAACATTCAGGATGTTTCAATGAGATTCCCCTCTCATTCTCCTGAACTCCAGGGAATACAGCCCAAAAGCTGCCAGACGTTCCTCATACCCTTTCATTCCTGGAATCATTTTCGTGAATCTTCTTTGAACCCTCTTCAATGTCAGTACAGTTATATCCTTTCTAAAATAAGGAGCTCAAAACTGCACACAATACTCCAACCGTGATCTCACGAGTGCCTTATAGAGCCTCAGCATCACATCCCTGCTCTTATATTCTATACCTCTAGAAATGAATGACAACATTGCATTTGCCTTCTTCACCACTGACTCAACCCGGAAGTTAACCTTTAGGGTATCCTGCACAAGGACTTCCAAGTCCCTTTGCATCTCTGCATTCTGAGTTCTCTCCCCATCTAAGTAATAGTCTGCCCGTTTATTTCTTCCACCAAAGTAAATGACCATACACTTTCCAACATTATATTTCATTTGCCACTTTTTTACCCATTCCCCAAAACTATCTAAGTCTCTCTGCAGGCTCTCTGTTTCCTCAACACTGCCTGCTCTTCCACCTATCTTTGTATCGTCAGCAAATTTAGCCACAAACCCATTAATCCCATAGTTCAAATCATTGACATACATCGTAAAAAGCAGCGATCCCAACACCGACCCCTGTGGATCTCCACTGGTAACTGGCAGCCAGTGTCACAACCACGGATTCGGCAGCACAGCAGATTCAGCATTTGCACTTGTGTATGTGTCAGCTAATTATTACTTCATTGTGATAGTATTTAATTCCATCGTGATATTTATTAATTCCATTCATTCCATCATTATATTTATTAATTCCATTCATTCCATTATGATATTCATTAATTCCATTCATTCCATCGTTATATTTATTAATTCCATTCGTTCCATCATTATATTTATTAATTCCATTCGCTCCATCGTGATATTTATTAATTCCATTCATTCCATCGTGATATTTATTAATTCCATTCATTCCATCATTATATTTATTAATTCCATTCGCTCCATCGTGATATTTATTAATTCCATTCGCTCCATCGTGATATTTATTAATTCCATTCATTCCATCATTATATTTATTAATTCCATTCGCTCCATCGTGATATTTATTAATTCCATTCATTCCATTGTTATGTTCCCAGTAACCGGGTGACTTACCAGCAAAGATAGAGAGGTCCGCTGAAGTCTGATGGTACTATTTTCAAACGTTTTTATTTATAAAGGGGCACAAACGTATGGTTAATACAAAACATTCAGATCATATACATCGTCAAAACTCGATGATCATCAATCTAAAGCACAGGTATAGTAATAATCAATCAAAAATAAGCTCTATCGTTGTCTCGGGGAATACTGAGTCCAATGGAATATAAGAGTCACTCAAAATCTGCAGGCTTTCCTGTTTTGGGAACCACTGGCGTTTCACGTGTTGGAGAGAGAGAGTGGTGAGAAAGAAGGAACACTTGCCCGTCGTCTTTGCGAAGCAAATCCCTGTTGTTAGTTAAAACGGTTTTCCTTTGGTTTCAGCCACAGACTCCCGATCCGGAATCTAACGCACGTGGCTTCCTTCAAAATGGCTTCCCGCTCCGACGGGAAGCGCTATCGTGTCTTCTTCGTGTGTCTCCTTGGTGCGTCTGAGCCCCCGCCTCGGCAGCCCACCTTTTATCTGGACTGGCAGGGTTGTAGATGTCAATCAGGGTGGGGGTGAGGCAATCTTTCCCCCATCACCCAGCCCACATTGCCCTGAGGGTTTGCACGTAGTCCAGTCCCTTATTCCACAAAGGTGTCTCCCAAGACAATGGCCATGTCCGTGGCTTTTGTCTGGCTGAGAGGCCAGACCACATTCCAAACCGTAAGGCTTCTCTCTCTCTCTTGCGATTCTCACAAAGGAGGGGGCTGAGGTCATAACACCATCGTTATATTTATTAATTCCATTCGTTCCATCGTGATATTTATTAATTCCATTCGTTCCATCGTTATATTTATTAATTCCATTCGTTCCATCATTATATTTATTAATTCTATTCGTTCCATCGTGATATTTATTAATTCCATTCATTCCATCGTGATATTTATTAATTCAATTCATTCCATCATTATATTTATTAATTCCATTCATTCCATCATTATATTTATTAATTCCATTCATTCCATCGTGATATTTATTAATTCCATTCATTCCATCATTATATTTATTAATTCCATTCGTTCCATCGTGATATTTATTAATTCCATTCATTCCATCATTATATTTATTAATTCCATTCATTCCATCATTATATTTATTAATTCCATTCATTCCATCGTGATATTTATTAATTCCATTCATTCCATCGTTATATTTATTAATTCCATTCGTTCCATCATGATATTTATTAATTCCATTCATTCCATCGTGATATTTATTAATTCCATTTGTTCCATCGTAATATTTATTAATTCCATTCATTCCATCATTATATTTATTAATTCCATTTGTTCTATCATTATATTTATTAATTCCATTCGTTCCATCATGATATTTATTAATTCCATTCATTCCATCATGATATTTATTAATTCCATTCGTTCCATCGTTATATTTATTAATTCCATTCATTCCATCGTTATATTTATCGAGACTCGGACCCAGCAACACTTCGCTGCCTGCTTGCATTCCTCCTTGCCTGAGAAATTAGACTGTCGAGTCAACTGACTCTGAAGACTAGCAGTATTTGTTTTATTCCTAGTTGTTCTTTTCAGCCGCAGTGTAGGCTTCATTTTCCATTTGAGAGGTTTAGTTAATGGCCCTGTTTGGCCTAGTGTTTATTATTTTCTTTTTCCCTCTGACTCTGTTTGCATTAAAGTCTGTGAACTATCGATCTATCACTGTGCCCCCAGGTACTCTGTAATCTCATCCCTAACTATCAATTCCAACAGCTTTGCAACCACTGATGTCTGGCTAACAGGTCTATAGTTTCCTTTCTGCTGCCTCCCACCCTTAATACAAGAGCAGGGATGTGATGCTGAGGCTTTATAAGGCACTGGCAAGGCCTCACCTTGAGTATTGTGAAAAGTTTTGGGCTTCTCATCTAAAAAAAGATATGCTGCATAAATGGCGCTGCCTCCTGCACGCATGCTGAGCTCGTCGACTTCATTAACTTTGCCTCCAACTTTCACCCTGCCCTCAAATTTACCTGGTCCATTTCCGACACCTCCCTCCCCTTTCTTGATCTTTCTGTCTCCATCTCTGGAGACGGCCTATCTACTGATATCTACTATAAGCCTACAGACTCTCACAGCTACCTGGACTATTCCTCTTCCCACCTTGTCTCTTGCAAAAATGCTATCCCCTTCTCACAATTCCTCCGTCTCTGCCGCATCTGCTCTCAGGATGAGGCTTTTCATTCCAGGACGAAGGAGATGTCTTCCTTTTTTAAGCAAAGGGGCTTCCCTTCGTCCACCATCAACTCTGCTCTCAAACGCATCTCTCCCATTTCCCGCACATCTGCCCTCACCCCATCCACCCGCCACCCCACTCAGGATAGGGTTCCCCTTGTCCTTACCTACCACCCCACCAGCCTCCAGGTCCAATGTATAATTCTCCGTAACTTCCGCCACCTCCAACGGGATCCCACTACACAACACATTTTTCCCTCCCCCCCTCTTTCTGCTTTTCACAGGGATCGCTCCCTACGCGACTCCCTTGTCCACTTGTCCCCCCCATCCCTTCCCACCGATATCCCTCCTGGCACTTATACTTGTAAGCGGAACAAGTGCTACACCTGCTCTTACACCCTCCCTCACCACCATCCAGGGCCCCAGACAGTCCTTCCAGGTGAGGTGACAGTTCACCTGTGAGTCAGCTGGTGTGGTATACAGCGTCAGGTGCTCCCGGTGTGGCCTTTTATATATTGGTGAGACCCGATGCAGACTGGGAGACCGTTTCGCTGAACACCTACGCTCGGTCCGCCAAAAAAAGCAGGATCTCCCAGTGGCCACACATTTTAATTCCACATCCCATTCCCATTCTGATATGTCTATCCATGGCCTCCTCGACTGTCAAGATGAAGCCACACTCAGGTTGGAGGAACACCTTATATACCGGCTGGGTAGCCTCCAACCTGATGGCATGAACATTGACTTCTCTAACTTCCGTTAATGCCCCTCCTCCCCTTCTTACCCCATCCCTGACATATTTAGTTGTTTGCCTGTTCTCCATCTCCCTCTGGTGCTCCCCCCTTTCCTTCTCCTGAGGCCTCCCATCCCATGATCCTTTCCCTTCTCCAGCTCTGTATCACTTTCGCCAATCACCTTTCCAACTCTTAGCTTCATCCCACCCCCTCCGGTCTTCTCCCATCACTTCACATTTCCCCCTCCCCCCACTACTTTCAAACCTCTTACTATCTTTCCTTTCGGTTAGTCCTGACGAAGGGTCTCAGCCCGAAACGTCGACAGTGCTTCTCCCTATAGATGCTGCCTGGCCTGCTGTGTTCTACCAGCATTTTGTGTATGCTGGCATTAAAGAGGGTTCAGAGGAGGTTCAGAAGGATGATTCGGGGAATTAAGGGGTTATCAAACGAGGAACAGTTGAGCTCTGGGTCTGTACTTTCTGGCATTTTGAAAGATGAGGGGGATCTCATTGAAACCTTTTGAATGTTGAATGGCCTAGACAGAGTAGATGTGTAAAGGATATTTCCCATGGTGGGGGAGTCTAGGAAGAGGGTGCAGTGTCAGGATAAAAGGGCATCCATTTAAAACAGAGATGCAGAGAAATTTCTTTTGCCAGAGGGTGGTGAATTTGTGGAATTTATTACTACAGGCAGCTGTGGAGGGCTGGTCATTGGGTGTATTTAAAGTAGAGCTTGATAGGTTCTTGATTGGACACAGCATCAAAGGTTACAGTGAGAAGGTCGGAGAGTGGGGTTGAGGAGGGGAAAATAAGATTAGATATGAATGACTGGCAGAGTAGACTCAATAGGCCATAGGCCCAATTCTCCAATGTCTTATGGTCTTATGATTTCTAAATGGTCATTGAGTCCATAAACTTCTTTATTATTTCTATTTTTGCACTATTTTTAATTTAACTATCTTATATACATTTATATACTTACTGTATTTCATTTATTTATTTTTCTATATTTATCATGTATTTCATTGTACTGCTGCCACTAAGCTAACAAAATTCTGTGACATACTGTATGTCAGTGATATTAAATCTGATTCTGATCCGTCAGACTATGGCTTATTGACTAAAACTGAAGTAGCTACTTTGTCACATATGTTCTGGTCATGTTCTTCATTAAAATCATTTTGGAAATCTTTATTTTCTACAATTTCTAAAGCTCTGAAAATTAATTTACAAACTAATAGATTGACTGTTCTAACAACACACACAAAATGCTGGTGGAACACAACAGGCCAGGCAGCATCTATAACGAAAAGCACTGTCGATGTTTCGGGCCAAGACCCTTCGTCAGGACTAACTGAAAGGAGAGATAGTAAGAGATTTGAAAGTAGTGGGGGGAGGGGGAAATGCGAAATGATAGGAGAAGACCGGAGGGGGTGGGATGAAGCTAAGAGCTGGAAAGGTGATTGGCGAAAGTGATACAGAGCTGGAGAAGGGAAAGAATCATGGGACGGGAGGCCTCGGGAGAAAGCAATAAAGTTGGGGGGAGCACCAGAGGGAGATGCAGAACAGGCAGGGTGATGGGCAGAGAGAAAAAAAACAAACAACTAAATATGTCAGGGATGGTGTAAGAAGGGGAGGAGGTGTTGTTCCTCCAACCTGAGTGTGGATTCATCTTGACAGTAGAGGAGGCCATGGATAGACAAATCAGAATGGGAATGGGACGTGGAATTAAAATGTGTGGCCACTGGGAGATCCTGCTTTCACTGGCAGACCGAGCGTAGGTGTTCAGCGAAACAGTCTCCCAGTCTGCGTTGGGTCTCACCAATATATAAAAGGCCACACCGGGAGCACCGGACGCTGTATACCACACCAGCTGACTCACAGGTGAAGTGTCGCCTCACCTGGAAGGACTGTCTGGGGCCCTGAATGGTGGTGAGGGAGGAAGTGTAAGGGCAGGTGTAGCACTTGTTCCACTTACAAGGATAAGTGCCAGGAGGGAGATTGGTGGGAAGGGATGGGGGGAACGAGTGGACAAGGGAGTCGCGTAGGGAGTGATCCCTGTGGAAAGCAGAAATGGGGGGAGGGAATGATGTGCTTGGTAGTGGGATCCTGTTGGAGGTGGCGGAAGTTACGGAGAATTATACGTTGGACCTGGAGGCTGGTGGGGTGGTAGGTGAGGACAAGAGGAACCCTATCCCGAGTGGGGTGGTGGGCGGATGGGGTGAGGGCAGATGTGCAGGAAATGGGAGACATGCGTTTGAGAGCAGACTTATCTACTATAACCACAGTAAGTGATGTTTGGTTTAAAGAATTCACACCTGTCGTGTCATGCTCTGAGCCCATAATCTTCTAATCTTTCTAACACGGTCTTGAAGTTTTAGAGATGTTCCTTGTCATCCTTACCATCCTTACTACTGGGACCACTGGCACTGCCCATGGGTTCCTCTCAACCTTGGAAAATATTCCTTCAACCTCCGCATGATCTCGCTCACTAGCTACATTATCACAGATAGTGCAAGGAACGGATGAGCTTTGCAAAACTTGGGTGCTGCATTTTCTTTTAACACTATTTTAGCCTATATATGTTTGAGTATTCCAATGCCATCTTGAACACTGCTGTGGCATCATCCAGGACCTTTCTTATAAGCCATATTGCTTGTCCATTGTCATCACTCAGGTTGGAGGAACAACACCTTATATACAGGCTGAGTAGCCTCCAACCTGATGGCATGAACATTGACTTCTCTAACTTCCGTTAATGCCCCTCCTCCCCTTCTTACCCCATCCCTGACATATTTAGTTTTTTTTCCCCCTCCTTTTTTTCTCTCTTTCTGCCCATCACTCTGCCTGTTCTCCATCTCCCTCTGGAGCTCCCCTCCATCTTTCTTTCTCCTGAGGCTTCCTGTCCCATGATCCTTTCCCTTCTCCAGCTCTGTATCACTTTCGCCAATCACCTTTCCAGCTCTCAGCTTCACCCCTCCCCCTCCGATCTTCTCCTATCATTTCGCATTTTCCCCTCCCCCCACTACTTTCAAATCTCTTAATATCTTTCCTTTCGGTTAGTCCTGACGAAGGGTCTCAGCCCGAAACGTTGACAGTGCGTCTCCTTATAGATGCTGCCTGGCCTGCTGTGTTCCACCAGCATTTTGTCTGTGTTGTCAGAACAGTCAATCTATTAGGTTGTAAATTAATTTTCAGAGCTTTAGAAATTGTAGAAAATAAAGATTTCCAAAATGATTTTAATGAAGAACATGACCAGAACATATGTGACAAAGTAGCTACTTCAGTTTTACATCTATTGCAGTAGTTGTCTATACTAGGAAATATTTTAGATCGTCTCTCCTTTGTTAAATAATAACGGTGGCCTGCTGTGTTCTACCAGCATTTTGTGTGTGTTGTTTGAATTTCCAGCATCTGCAGATTTCCTTGTGTTTGCTTGTCCATTATTAGTTTTCACATTGCAAATCCCAAGTCTGGCTAGTCTTGTGTCGCTCTCATCATTATCAGATTTTTGATCAACAGCATGCAGATTAGTGCCCTTTTTGAAAATGCAACCTTACTTTTAATGTTGTTCTCTTCCCTGTGCAGATCATTTATTTTTGTCTGCTCAACATGCTCAATGTATGTGTCCTAGTTAGTTACATTTTCTACAAGTTTCACTTTTAAACATGCATTGGTCCCGTGTATGAGCCCCAGCCACAATGGTAACACAGTTTGTTTAGCCAGACTGGTTTCTGTTTAGACATTGCAATATTCTTCTCATTCCCTATAACCATATAACAATTACAGCATGGTAACAGGCCATCTTGGCCCTTCTAGACTGTGCCAAACACTTACTCTCACCTAGTCCCACCAACCAGCACTCAGCCCATAACCCTCCATTCCTTTCCTGTCCATATACCTATCCAATTTTACTTCAAATTATAATATCGAACCTGCCTCTACCACTTCTACTGGAAGCTTGTTCCACTCTCTGAGTAAAGAAGTTCCCCCTCGTGTTACCCTTAAACTTTTGCCTCTTAACTCTCAACTCATGTCCTCTTGTTTGAATCTCCCCTACTCTCAATGGAAAAAGCCTATCCACGTCAACTCTATCTATCCCCCTCATAATTTTAAATACCTCTATCAAGTCCCCCCTCAACCTACGCTCCAAAGAATAAAGACCTAACTTGTTCAACCTTTCTCTGTAACTTAGATGCTGAAACCCAGGTAACATTCTAGTAAATCTCCTCTGTACCCTCTTTATGTTGTTCACATCTTTCCTATAATTCGGTGACCAGAACTGTACACAATACTTCACATTCACTTTTATTCTTGACAGCAACTCAATTGCATCTCTGTCTGCTGTTTCCATTGATACATCAATTTTAACTGCTCTTTTAAATATAAATTGTGCTTCAGATAGGAGCCATTTTTGAATGATTTCTTTTAAGATTCCACAAACTAAATGATCTCTCAGCGCATTATTAAGACCATTACCAAAGTGACAATGTTCAGACAATGTCTTAAATTCAGGATTGTATGCTGAAATGGACTCCCCTTCCTTTTGATTTCACTTATGAAACCTAGAGCGTTCCGCAATCAACAATGGTGCTGGTTCCAAGTGTTCCTGTATTATTTTCACAGTACCAGCAATGCTTATATCTGCTAGCTTGGTTGGAGTAGTCAAGCTTCACAGCAAACTGTATAAGACCGTAAGATAGAGGAGAAGAATTAGGCCATTTGGCCCATCAAGTCTGTTGCACCAGTTCATTATGGCTGATCCATTTCCGTCTCAGCCCCAGTCTTCTGCTTTCTTCCCGTATCTCTCCATGGCCTGACTAATTAAAAACCTATCAGCCTCTGCCTTAAATAGACCCAACGACTTGGGCTCCACAGCTGCCTGTGGCAATGAATTCCACAGATTCACTACACTCTGGCTAAGGAAGTTGCTGCTCATCTCTCTTTTAAAATGATGTCCCTCTATTCTGAGGCTGTGTGCTTTGGTCTTGGACTCCCCACCATGGGAAACAACCTTTCCACATCCATTATATCGAGGTCTTTTAACATTTGATAGGTTTCAATGTCACCCCTCATTCTTCTGAATTCCAGTGAGTAGAGGCCCAGAGCCATCAAATGCTCTTCATATGACAAGCCTTTCAATCCTGGAATCATTTTTGTGATCCTCCTTTGAACCTTCTCTAATGTCAGCACATCCTTTCTTAGATAAGGGGCCCGAAACTGCTAACAACTGAGGCCTCATCAGTGCTTTATAAAGCCCCAACTTCATATCCTTGCTTTTATATTCTAATCCTCTCCAAATGAATGTTAACGTTGCATTGGCCTTCCTCACCACTGTCTCAACCTTTAGGGAATCCTGCACAAGGATTCCCAGGTCCCTTTGCTCCTCAGATTTTTGAATTTTCTCTCCAAATTCAATATACTCAGCAAAATTGGTACTCGTTTTTCATTGGCTATTCAATTTGCTTCAAAATACTGTTCAATTAGTTCTGTATACATGAGCCAGGTATTTCTTGTGGAATCAAACTTACCAACATTTCCAATGTAGTCACCCATTTCTACTCTTTTAAAAAAAAATTATTATCACCCCAAATTCTTTATGAACCTGTGACTTCTTCCATTTTCTGACTTTAAAAAAACTTCATCATGTCTTCCCTTCTGAAGGACATTTGCTGCACTGCAATTTTTAAACTTGACTGTTTCTACATGTGCTGAGCTGCATTTTCACTCACCTTTCCTCGCTGCTCGCTTTTAGTTTGAACATCTCACTGCATTTCAACAGGTCAGTAGCTGTTCCAGGTTTGTTTTAAAAATATGTTGTTGCCACTGTTATGTTTTATAACTTCAAAACCTTAAACTAATTCAAAGGAAGACACAGGAATCTCAATTATGAGTGTTTCTTACTTTAAGTGAGTTATGTATGTATCATATGGTATTGTGATGATATGTGCAATTCATGTACATAACGCATTATTTAAACAAATGAGAATGTGTGTGTGTGTGTGTGTGTGTGTGTGTGTATCTATATAGGATTATTCAAACATTACTGAAATATTAAATATACAACAGCCATGATGACTATCCATTATTTATTTTATATTATTTAGAGATACAGTGCAGAAATATGCCCTTCTGGTTCCTTTCAGATGTGCTGCCCAGCAAACTCCACAACCACGATATAACTCTAACCGACACATGGACAATTTACAGTGACCAAAAACATACTAAGTGGTATGTCTTTAGACTCTGGGTGGAACCAGGAGCACTGGGAGGAAACCCATTCATTCTATGGGTAGGACGTACTGATTCCTTACAGAGGATGCCAGGATTGAACTCAGAACTCTGACACCCTGAGCTGTAATAGCATCATGCTAACGTGGCACCCCAATCAGACTATGTTTCTTTAAATGCTCATAAATCCTGTCTCTGAAAACTGTCTTCAATAACTTGCCAAAACTGAAGTAAGACTTACTAGTCTATAATCATCAGGGTTACCCCACTCCCTTTCTTCAACAAAGGAATAACACTTGCCAATCTCCAGTCATCTGGTACTACTCCTGTGGCCAGTGAGGGTACAAAGATCATCACCAAAGGCACAGCAATCTTTTTCTTCGCTTATGTAGTAACCTGGGGTAAATCCCATCCAGTCCTGGGGAGTTATCTATCCTAATGTTCCTATACATTGTCTTTCTTAACATCTACATTTTCTTGCATTCTTGCATATCAGCCTATTTAATGTGGTCCTCACAAACGTCAAGGTCCCTCTCACGAGTGAATACTGAAGCAAGCAAGGACCTCCCTTATCTTCTCTGACTCCACTCACTGATTGGTCCTACCATCACTCTAGCCATTCTCCTGTTCTTCATTAATGTGTATAATACTTTGCGGCTTTCTTTAATCCTACTTGCCCAGGGGCTTCTCTTGCCCCCCTTCTAGCCCTCCTAAATCCATTCTGATTAAAGTGATGAGGGAAATTGAAATGCCGGCTGCCTGCCTTTTTATGGCTGGGGGATCAGTCTGCTGACAGAGGGGGAGACTGGTTTGTTTATCGCAGGTGAGATTGCTCTGCTATGGAGAGGGAGAATGTTGCCCAGGTTTTCTGCATTTTGGATGTGGACTTGGACTGTGGGCATTTTTCAGTCTTATGTTTTCTGTATTATGTATTATTGCACATAACACAGGTGTCTCCCGCTTTACGAAAGTTCACTTTACGTTACTTTGCTTTTACGGAATACTTACATTAGTACCTGTTTTTGCTAACCGAAAGAAATCTGAAGAGGATTTTCGCTTTTACGAGAAAAGGCGCCCACTTTAAACTTGTGTTTACCCCAAGAAAGACTACCATGACCGTGAAGCCTTGCGCGGGCAGGTGTGTGCGCATTCCGATTTTTTTCCTACAAATCGGTTTTGGCTAAATCTTCCCGATTCTGGTAAGTGAAACTACACAGTACATACATTATTTCTACTTTCTATAGGCTGTGTATTTATCATATCATTCCTGCTTTTACTATATGTTAGTGTTATTTTAGGTTTTATGTGCTATTTGGTATGATTTGGTAGGTTATATTTTGGGTCTGGGAATGCTCAAAATTTTTTCCCATAATGGTAATTGCTTCTTCGCTTTACGCCATTTTGGCTTACAAAAAGTTTCATAGGAATGCTCTACCTTCAGATAGCGGGGGAAACCTGTACACATATGTAATGTAATATGCTTATGTATTCTGTGTCTTTCGCCCAATCTTTCTCATTTTTCTGTGTGCGGGAGAGAGGGATTTAGGGGTTGATGATCGTACTGCCTTTCTTTTCTTTCTTGGTTTCATGGCTACCTGGAGAAGAATTTCAGAGTTGTATACTTTGATAATAAATGAACCTTTGAACATTTCTGTTGTGAATTTCCCTGAGTACATCCATTCCCAATTTATGCTCCTGAAGTCTTGACTTGTAGGACCATAATCCCCTCTCTTCCCCAATTAAATGCTTTACTATAATGGTTGCTATCCCTCTCCAAGCCTATAGTAAAAGTTAAGGAGTTGTGGTCATTGTCTCCAAAATGTTCATTTTGATCTGACACCTTACTGTGTCCCTTCCCTGGTACCGGACACAATGTGGCCTCTAGTTGGCGTGTCTATATATCCTGGACACACCTAATAAATTCTGCCCCATCTAAACCTTTTGCACTAAGGAGCTGCCAATTTATATTAGGAAAGTTGAAGTTCCTTATGACAATAATCAATAACCTGTTATTTTTGCACCTTTCCAAAATTCGTGCCGCTCCCCCAATCTGTTCCTCAACGTCCTTGTTTCTATTATGGGGGCTATAGAATAGCTGCAATAAAGTGTTTCTGTTTCTGACTTCCACCAACACCGACTCAGTATATAATCCCTCCATGTCCTATTTTTCTGCAGCTGTGATACTACCCCTGATCTACCTCCCCCACTTTCCCTTTTGAAACATCTAAATCCCTTCATTTTTAAAAAGAATAATGTAGCTCTCAAGCTGGAGACTTTTCAGAAAAAATGTTTTTTTGCTAAAGAATGTTTTGAAGAACTGGATCAGAGAGAAAAGAAAGACACAGAAATTGTGTGAATGTGGTGAAAGTCACAGACATACTGGGAAGAGTGAAAAAGATCATCCTGAGGTTCTGAGGTTCCAGCCCTGAGAGGAGATACCACATACCAATGCATTTGCACAATGATACTCCGGCAGGTAGGCTGATTGTGCTAACCAATCCTGTCCCACTGCCCCCACTCTGTGATCTCTGTTGCCTTTCAACTCATTGACCATGTGCTCATCTATCACTGACTACCTTGTACTTCTTCCCCCTCCCCCCATCTTCTTACACTGACTTCTCACCTTTTTCCCAGTTCTAGTGATGGGTCTTCACCCGAAACATTAACTGTTTACTCTTTTTCTTAGATGCTGCCTGGCCTGCTGAGTTTCTCCAGCATTTTGTGTGTATTACGTTGATGTTTTTTTGTCTTGCTTGTTTTGAATAGAGAATAAAGCAAGATAATTGAGGTGTGTCAATTAGGAGAGCTATTGATGGGGTGACCAAAAAATATCTCCCTGAACAGAGGAGTCAAAAACAGCCGAGTGTTGCGGTGGGTGCAAAGTATTAAAGAAACTGTAAGATTGAAAGGCGAGGAGTTTATCACCAGAGGGTGTTGGATTCACTGTCTGAAGTCGTACCGAGATGTGGAATCGCACACTGGGTGGGCGAGGTTAGGACCCTGCATTGTGAGGGCTATGTGCTCCAGTGGTTATAGAGGAGCCGAATGGGCTCGCCAAGTTTCCGAGCGTGACACCCAAATCGAGCGACCGGCCACCCCCCGGCGCCAGCACCGTTCGCGGCGACGGGCACGCGCACGCAGCGGCGCGATCGGCGTTCGCGGCGACGGGCACGCGCACGCAGCGGCGCAGCTCCCGCACGGCCCCGCGCTGTCTCCACCGGGAAGATGGTGGCCAGGCTCCGAGCTCGAAAGCTGGTGCGAAGGTACCGGGCGGCGGCTGCGGCCGCCCTGGCCATCTTGACCGTGCAGGCGCTTGCCGTGTGGAGTTTCAGCGGCCTGGAAGCCGAGGATAAGGTGAGGGCCGGTGGCTGGCGGAGAGGGAGTTTGCAAGGGAGGAGGGGCTGAGGGGTTGGAAAAGAACCGGGGAGGGGAATGGGAGAAGGGTGAGGGTAGGCTGGGAATGATTGAGGGGAGGAAGAGTGAGGGGGTAGCGGTGAGGAGGGATGGGAGACAGAGAGTTTTGCCTAGGGCAGAACGCGTTTGGGGGGACAGTGGGGTGGAGGGGATTGAGGTTAACGTTGAAGAACAGTTTGGGTTGATTGTGTGAGGGAGTGTCGGGAGGTGAGTGGTCTAAGGCGCTAGATTTTGGAGTGAGGGGGTCCAGGATTTGGGGTGATGGAGGTCATGGCACATGTGACTTGGGAATAACTGTGGCGGTGTGTGGTTACTAAGCGGCACAGTGAGGTGGAGAAGTTTGTGGTGTGGAGGCTAAATGGGCTCAGATGTGTGAGAACAAGGGTTAAAAGAGTGGGAGTTTGAGGGGTTAAATGGCACAGAGATAGGGCAGGTGGGGTGGGTGAAATAGTTGGAGTTAAGAGGAATGATGGGAAGTGAGGGGAGGAGGGCTTTGGGGGCTCCTAGGATGGGAGATTGTGCGGGGAATGAGTGGTTAGGGTGTGGCCGGGTGGCGGTGCAGAATGTCGGATGCAGAACAATTGATGGAGTGGAATTAGGTTGGTGAGGAGGGTTTTGGAGTTCCATGGAGGAGGCATTGGGGTAAGCATGCCCAAAGAAGACTGGGTTGAAAGAGATTGGAGAGGATTGGTGGTGGGTGGATAAAAGGGGTGGAGGAAGATAGGGCAACGATGAGCAATGACAGGAGGAGCAGGGTAACCATAAGACATAAGAGCAGAAGTAGGCAATTTAGCAATAAGACATAGAAGCAGAATTGGGCCATTCAGCCCATTGAGTCTGCTTTGCCATTCCATCATGGCTGATCCCAGATCCCTCCCTACCCCATGCATCTGCCTTCTCACCATAACCTTAGATGTCCTGGCCAATCAGGAAGCCATCAATTTTTGCTTTAAATATACCCATGGTCTTTGCCTCCACAGATCCTGCTGCAATCGCATTGCTTCCTCAGCACTACCTACCCCTCCACCTATCTTCGTATCATTCGCAAACTTTGCTACAAAGCCATCAATTCCATTATTCAAATCATTGACAAACAATGTGAAAAGTAGTGGTCCCAATACTGACCCTGAGGAATACCACTAGTCACTGCAGCCAACCAGAAAAGGCCTCCTTTATTCCCACCCACTGCTTCCTGCCTGTCAGCTCAACCATTTCTCTATCCATCCCAGTATCCTTCCTGTAATGCCATGGGATTTCATCTTGTTAAGCAGCCTCGTGTGGCATCTTATCAAATGCCTTCTGAAAAACCAAGTAAATGACATCCACTGTCTCTCCTTTGTCCATCCTGCTTGTTACTTCCTTGAAGAACTCTACAACAGATTTGTCAGGCAAGCTTTCCCTTTACAGAAACCATGCTGGCTTTGACTTGTTTTATCATTAGTCTCCAAGTACCCCAAAACCTCATTCTTAATAATGGACTCCAACACTTTCACTGAAGTTGGACTAACTAGCCTGTAATTTCCTTTCTTTTGCCTTCTTCCCTTCTTCAAGAATGGGGTGACATCTGCAATTTCCAATCCTCTGGAGCCATGCCAGAATCAAGTAATTCTTGAAAGATCGTAACCAATGCATCTGCTATCTCTTCAGCAACCTCTTTCAGAACTTTGGGATGTAGTCCATCTGGTCCAGCAAAGTTGTCCACCTTAAGACTTTCAGCTTGCCTTTGTAGTAGCAATGGAATGACTCCTGCTCCCTGACACTCATGGACTTCTGGCACACTGCTAGTGTCTTCCATAGTGAAGACTGATGTAAAGTACTTATTAAATTCATCCACTATTTCTTTGTCCCCCATTACTACCTCACCAGCATCATTTTCCAGGGGTTCAATATCAACTCTTAACTCCCTTTTACTCTTTATATAACTGAGAAAACTATTATTATTGTGCTTTATGTTATTGGCTAGTTTCCCTCATATTTCATCTTTTCACTTATGGCTTTTTTATTTGCCTTTTGTTGGATTTTTGTCAGCTTTTTGAGATTGCTTTGCCATTCCATCTTGGCTGATTTATTTCTCTCACTCCCATTCTCCTGCCTTTTGCCTGTAACCTTTGACACCCTTGCAAGAGCCTGTCAACCTCATCCTTAAATATACCTAATGATTTGGCCTCCACAGCCATATATGACTATGAATTTAACACATTATCACACTCTGGCAAAATAAATTCCTTCCCATCTTTGTGGTGATGGGATGTCCTTGTATTCTGAGGCTCAGTCCTCTGATCCTAAACTTTCACATTATAGGAAACATCCTCTCCACATCCAATCTAAGGCTACATCCACACTACGCCGGATAAATCCGTAACCAAAGCTTTTTCTCTTTGTTTTTACCCTCCGTCCACACTAAAACGATGTTTTCGTCTCCCGAAAACAGAGGTTTTCAGAAACACTTTCCAGGGTGGGTTATTTTTGAAAATGCTGCTCGGGCAGATCAGTGTGGACGGCGTAACCGGAGACTTCTGAAAATGCTATCAGACGGCAGCGCGCTATTTCATTGTTTTCTTGAATGCAACCTAACAATTTCAGAACAGACGGCAAAGAGACTGGAGACTGAAGCCAGAAGAGTTAGAAATGTACTCACCAAATACTTTGACCCATAACTTACTGAATAAATAAGTATACTCACTTTGCCCTGTTTTCTGTCCTTGCTCGTATGAAGGTGGTTTACCTATTTATGCAAGTACTTTTCTGACAATAGATGTGTAACAGCCTTATGTAACATTGTATGGAAATGCAAGATAACACTGACGCAGACATGTTTTATACATTTAACAAGGTGCTTTATTAATGCAACAGAGTTAGTCAGTTTTTCAATGTTTGTCGTCAGCCGGGTCAATCTGTCCATGAAGTCCGTCGGTTGCCGCCGTATGCGCCAGTATTTGGTTTTTTTTAGTTTTAAGTTCTCCTGCGCGAGAGCCAACAGCTGTCCATCGTTTTAAGTTTTTCTAGTCTGTAACTACACAAACGCGCACTTTTACGGCGAGATTCAACACTAAACATGTCACTTGTTTTTGGTAGATGTGTCCTGCGCATGTGCAGGAGGAGGAGATTCGCCGAAATCTCCGTTTCAATGCGGACAGAGATATTTTCAAAAACACATAGTATGGACGCCTATCGTTTTTACTTGAAACCGGCGTTTTCAAAATTATCCAGTCTAGTGTGGATGTAGCCTAAGCCTTTCAGTATTGAATAGGTTTTAATGAGATCCCCACTTATTCTTCTTAATATAGGCCCTGAGCCATCAAACACTGCGAACATGTTAACCCTTACATTTCCAAGATAATTCCCGTGAACCTTACCTGGACTTGCTGTATTCCATCTGCTACTTCTTATCCCATTCTCCTGTCTAACTTCTTCTGGAGACTCCTTGCTTCCTTAACATTACCTACCTCTCAGTAGGAGAGTTCAAGAGTGAATTGGAGGTGTTAAGGGTGGGTGGAGAAGAGGTAATGTTGGGATTGAGAAGCTGGGGGTGAGGGCATCAGGCAGAAGAGTTGGGAGTATGGAGGGAGAACTGGGTGAAGGCAGAGTGAGAACATAGAGAACATAGAACATAGAAAACCTAAAATGCAATACAGGCTTTTCAGCCCACAATGCTGTGCTGAACATGTACTTTAGAATTTACCTAGGGTTACCCATAGCCCTCTATTTTTCTATCCTTCATGTACCTATCCAGGAGTCTCTTGAAAGACCCTATTATATCCGCCTCCACCACTGTCGCCGGCATTCCATTCCACGCACTCACCACTCTCTGTGTTTAAAAAAAAACTTACCCCTGACATCCCCTCTGTACCTACTTCCAAGCACCTTAAAACTGTGCCCTCTTGTGCTAACCATTTCAGCCTTGGGCAAAAGCCTTTGACTATCCACACAATCATTGCCTCTCATCATCTGGTACACCTCTATCAGGTCACTTCTCATTCTCTGTCGCTCAAAGGAGAGAAGGCCAAGTTCTCATAAGGCATACTCCCCAATCCAGGCAACATCCTTGTAAATCTCCTCTGTACGCTTTCTATAGTTTCCACATCTTTCCTGTAGTGTGATGACCAGAACTGAGCACCGTATTTCAAATGTGGCCTGACCAGGTCCTATATAGTTGTAACATTACCTCTTGGCTCTTGAACTCTATCCCATGCTTGATGAAGACCAATACACTAGTAGCTTTGAGTGTCCTATGGACTTGGACCCCAAAATCCCTCTGATCCTCCACACTTCCAAGAGTCTTACCATTAATACTATATTCTGCCATCATTTTTGACCTACCAAAATGAACCACTTCACACTTACCTGGGCTGAACTCCATCTGCCACTTCTCAGGCCAGTTTTGCATCCTATCGATGTCCCGCTGTAACCTCTGACAGTCCTCCACACTATCCAACTCTCCCACCTCAACATACACGCAACTACTACTCCCCCCACCACTTCTGTGCCCCTCACTACCCCAGGCTATTGTGGGAGGCGAGGAAGGGAATTGCTGAACCTCTGGCAATGATCTTTGCATCATCAATGGGGATGGGAGAAGTTCCAGAGGATTGGAGGGTTCCTGGGGTAGTTGGGGCACAGAAGTGGGGGGAGGGGCAGGAAGTAGCTGCATGTATGTTGAGGTGGGCATGGGGGAGAATTGAAGGAGGTCAGTGAAGAGTCTTATGATGAAGGAGAGTCCAGAGCAGCCTGGTGTGCCTGCGACGTTCTTGGATGTTTGGGGAAGTGGAGTGTGGGCGAGGAATAGTGCCTGGCGGTGAGACAATGTTGAGAGGTCATTGGGGCAGCCTTAGAGGGTTGAGAGGGGTTGGAGAGAAGTTGGTGCAGATGGTGTTGGATGGGGCAGGGTAAGAGTGCTACGAGGAGTGTTTTTGAAAGTGTTGGTCCAATTGATTGTGAGAGTTAGAGGAATCCAGAGCACTTGGGCAAGCCCACAGGATCACACGGAGAATGTGAAAAGTTAGAGCATTTGGAAATGGGAGTGGGGGGGGGGGATTGATGGGTTTGGGGGTAGGATATGGCAGGGTGTTGGTGGGGCAAGAGAACAATTAGGGAAAAGCGGCTGGATAGGTGGCAAAGAGAAAAAGAGACAGACTGCAGGAAGAAAATAGGGAGAAATGAACTGGTGAGAGAGGGAGGGTGGGAAAGCCAAACTGAAGTAGGAGATAACAAATTTGGTTTATTAGATATATATGTCTATATGGAATGTGGTTAATAGGGTTAGTGAACTACAGGTGGCAAATAGCCTGTGGGAATATTATTTTGCAATACTGAAACTTGGCTGAAAAAAGGGGAAGGACTGGGCATCACACAAAATGCTGGAGGAACTTAGCAGGACTGGGCATAGCACATTCCTTAATATTGCTTGATATGAAACATTCAGGAAGGAAAGAAAGGAAGAGTGGCAGTATTGGTTAAAGAGAATATTGCCGAGATGAAGAGAAGGTATTACAGAGGCAGCAAAAATGTAATCTATTTGGTTAGAACTAAGAAGCAGTAGAGCGATCATTTTGGGGTATATTCTACTGGTCATAACAAATAGAACAAATATAGATGAGCACATATGGTGATTGCAGAGAAGTGCAAAAATAATAGGGCAATTATAATGGAGAATTCTAATTAAATTGGCAAATTACAGTGTTTAAAGCAGAATGGGCAAAGATCTTCTAAACTGTGTCCAGTGTAATTTTCTGAAGCATTATATTTCTGGAGATATTGCTAACTCTGGTTGTGGAGGACGAGGTGGATCAAGTAGTAGTGTATTCTGTCTGCAGGTTGGTGTACAGGATGTTCTGCAGGGATCTGTTCTGGAACCCCTGCTCTTTGTGATTTTATTTTTGAATGACTTGGATCAGAAAGTTCAAGGGTGGGTTAGTAAGTTTGCATATAACACAAAAGTTTATGGAATTGGGAGTAGTGTAGAGGGTTGTTGTAGGTTGCAGCAGGACATTGACATGATAAAGACCTATCTGAGAAGTGGCAGATGGAGTTCAATGTGGAAAAGTGTAAGAGATTTGTTTTGGAAGGTTGTATTTGAAGGCAATATAATGGGTTAATGACAGGATTCTTGGCAGTGTAGAACAAAAGCAGTGTCCATTTATGTAGATCCCTCAAAGTTGCTACGTAAGTTCATAGGGCTGTTAAGAATGGTGTGCTGACCTTCATAATCGGGGGATTAGGTTCAAGAGCTGTGAGGTAATGTTAGAGTTCTATAAATTCTTGGTTAAACCACACTTAGAATATTGTGTTCAGTTCTGCTCACCTCATTATAGGAAGAACCTGGAAGCTTTAGCAGGGATGCAGAGGAGGTTTAACAGGATACTGTTTGGACTGGAGGCCATGTGTCCTGAAGATAGGATGAGTGAGCTAAGGCTTCTCCTTGGAGGATGACAGGTGACTTGACAGATGTTAAGATAGACAATGATATGAGGCATGGATAGAGCGGATAGCCAGATGCTTTTTAATGCCAGAAGACATAGGAGCAGAATTAGGTAATTCAGACAAGTCTGCTCTGCCATTCCATCATGGCTGACTTATTATTCCTGTCAATCCCATTCAACTGCCTTCTCCCCGTAACCTTTGGCACCCTGACTAATTAAGAACCTATCAATCTCCACTTGAAATATACCCAATGGTGTGGACTCCAAAGCTATCTGTGGCAATGAATTCCGCAGGTTCATCACTCTTTGGTCCAATTTGTCTAAATGGACATTGTTCTATTCTGAGGCTGTGCCTCCTGGTAATGGACTCCCTCATTATAGGAAATGTGCTCACCACATCCACTCCATCTAGGCCTTTCAACAGTCAGTGAGATTCAGTTTCAGTGAGATTCCCCTTCATTCTTCTAACTCCAGTGAGTACAGGTGCAGAGCGTTTAACCCTCCTCATACGTTAACCTTTCATTTCTGGGATCATTCTCATGAATCTCCTCTGGAACCGCTCCTATGCCATAACATCTTTTTGATAAGGGGCACAAAACTGTGCAGGTAATAGAAACATAGAAACCCTACAGCACAATACAAGCCCTTCGACCCACAAAACTGTGCCAAACTGTCCTTACCTTAGAAATTACCTAGGGTTACCCATAGCCCTCTATTTTTCTAAACTCCATGTACCTGTCCAGGAGTCTCTTAAAAAAAAATACTATTGTATTCGCCTCCACCACCGTTGCTGGCAGCCCATTCCACTTACCGCTCTCTCTGTAAAAGACCTATCCCTGACATCTCCTCTGTACCTACTTGCAAGAACCTTAAAACTGTGCCCTCTCGTGCTAGCCATTTTGGCCCTGGGAAAAAGCGTCTGACTATCCACAATATCAATGCCTCACATCATCTTATACACCTCTATCAGGTCACCTCTCATCCTCCGTCGCTCCAAAGAGAAAAGGCCAAGTTCACTCAGCCTATTCGCGTAAGGTGTGCTCCCCAATCCAGGTAACATCCTTGTAAATCTCCTCTGCACCTTTTCTAAGGTTTCCGCATCCTCCTTGTAATGAGGTAACCAGAACTGAACAAAGTACTCCAAGTGGGGCTGACCAGGGTCCTATGTAGCTGCAATATTACCTCTCGGCTCTTAAACTCAATCCCACAATTGATGAAGGCCAATGCACTGCATGGTTTCTTAACCACAGAGTCAACCCGCGCAGCAACTTTGAGTGTCCTATGGACTCAGACCCCAAGATCCCTCTGATCCTCCACATTGCCAAGAGTTTTACCATTAATACTATATTCTGCCATCATATTTGACCTACCAAAATGAGCCTCATACTTAACTGGGTTGAACTCCATCTGCCATTTCTCAGCCCAGTTTTGCATCCTATCAATGTCCCACCGAGACTCTGTAGACAATTCCTCCATGTCTTCTTCCTTTTCTGCAGCTGTGACACTATCTTTGATCAACAGTGCCATGCCCCCACCTCTTTTGCCTCCCTCCCTGTCCTTTCTGAAACATCTAAACCTGGCACTGGAAGTAACCATTCCTGCCCCTGAGCCATCCAAATCTCTGTAAAGGCCACAACATCATAGCTCCAAGTACTGTTCCACGCTCTTAAGTGCAGATTCCTAGTGCGGTCCAACCAATACCTTATAATATCTTAACATTACAACACTGCTCTGATATTCTAGTCCTTTCGAAATGAATGCTAACTTTGCATTTGTCTTCCTTACCAGCCTTCAGGTTAACCTTTAGGGAATTCTGAATGAGGACTTTCAAGTCCCTTTACATCTCTGACTTTTGAATTTTCTTCTTGTTTAGAAAATTTACTCTACCTGTATTCCTTTTACCTAAGTGTATGACACTACACTTCCCTACACTATATTCCATCTAACACTTCTTTGCCCATTTTCCCAATCAGTCTAAACTCTATTGCAGATTCCCTGCTTCGTCAACATTACCTGCCCCTCTAGCTATCTTCGTATCATCTGCGAGCTTGGCCACAGAGGCGTCAATTGTTTCATCCATATCACTGACATATAACATGAAAAGAAGCAGTCCCAACACTGATCCCTGCAGAACACCACTGCCAACCTGAAAATGCCCCCTTTCTTTGCCTCCTGCCAGTCAGTCAATCTTCTATCTCTGCTAGTATCTTTCCTGATAATATATAGGCTTTTTTTTAAAGCAGCTTCATATGCAGTATCTAGTCTAAGGCCTTCTGAAAATCCAAGTAAGTAACATTCATTAACTTCCCTTTGCCTATCATTTCTGTTATTTCCTCAAACAGATACTCCAGATTTGTCAGGCAAAATGTCCCCTTCAGGAAGCTATTCTGATTTTGACTTGTTTTGTCATGTGCCTCCAAGTACCTAGAAATTTCAACTCCAGCGTCTTCCCAACCACTGAAGTCAGGCTAACTGGCCTATAGTTTCCTTTCTTCTGCCTCCCTCCCTTCTTAAAGAGTGAATTGACATTTGCAATTTCTCAGTTCTCTGGAAACAGTCCAAAATCTAGTGATTGTTTACAGATATTGGAGCAGAATTAGACCATTTGGCCCATCGAGTCTACTCTGCCATTTCATCATGGTTGATCCATTTCCCTCTCAGCCGCAGTCACCTGTCTTCTCCCCATAAATATCCCTTCATGTCCTGATTAATCAAGAATCTGCCTTAAATATACCCAATGACTAGCCTTCACAGCCACTATGGCATTAAATTTCACAGATTCACCACTCTCTGGCCAAAGAAGTTCCTCCTCATTGCCATATAAAAGGACACCCCTCTATTCTGAGGCTGTGTCCTGTGGTCTTAGATTCTTCCACCATAGGAAACATCCTTTCCACATTCACTCTAGTGAAGCCTTTCAACATTTGATAGGTTTCAGTGAGGTCAACCCTCACTCTTCTGAATTGTAGTGAGTACAGGCCCAGAGCCGTCAAATGCTCCTCATATGACAAAACTTACAATCCTGGAATCATTTTTGTGAACCTCCTTTGAACCCTTTCCAATGTTAGCACATCCCTGCTTAAATGAGCCAGGGATGGTGGTGGAGGCTAAAACATTTGGGGTACTTAATAGCCTCTTGGACAGGCACATGGATGAAAGAAAAATAGAGGGTTATGGGGTAATGTGGATTTAGTACTTTTTTTTAAGGATTATATGGGTCGGCACATCATGGAGGGCTGAAGGGCCTGTACTGTGCCGTAGTGTTCTATGGTTCTATGAGGGGCCCAAAACTGCTCACAGTACTCCAAATGAGGGTTCACCAGTGTTTTTTTAAGCCTAAACATGGCATCTTTGCTTTTATGTTCTAGTCCTCTCAAAATGAATGCTAGCATTGCATTTGCTTTCCCCATCTCCGACTCAACCTGCAAATTAATCTTTAGGGAATCCTGCATGAGTACTCTCAAGTCCCTTTGCATCTTAGATTTTTGAATTTTCTCTCCATTTAGAAAATAGTCTACCCTTTGATTCCTTCTACCAAAGTCCATGACCATACATTTCCTGACACTGTATTCCGTCTGCCATTTCTTTGCCTATTTTCCTAATCTAAGTCCTTCTGTAGTCTCTGCTTCCTCAAAACTACCTACCCTTCACTGACAGTACCTTTGTAGTGTCCACAAACTTGGCCACAAAGTCATCAACTCCGTCATCCAAATCATTGACATATAATGTAAAAAGAAACTGTCCCAACAGAGACCACCACTAGTCTCTGGCAGCTGATCAGAAAAGGCTCCGTTTATTCCCACTATTTACCTCCTGCCAATCAGTCAATGCTCTGACCATGCTAGTATCTTTCTTGTAATACCTTGAGGGTCTTAACCTGTTATGCAGCATCATGTGGCACCTTGTCAAAGACCAAATCTCTTTTGTCTATCTGGCTTGTCATTTCTTCAAAGAATTCCAACAGAGTTTACAGGCAAGATTTTCCTTTAAGGAAACCATGCTAACTACGGCCTGTTTTGTCATGTGTCTCCAAGCACTCCAAAACCACATCCTTAACGATGGACTCCCATATCCTCTCAACCATTGAAGTCAGACTAACTGACCTATAATTTCCTGCCATCATCCTTGTTACCATCTGCTTCCAATCAACTTTGGGAGTTCCTCTCTCATGTCGCAGTAATCCCATTTACTCCATGTAATACTGATACAGCTGAATTAGCTTCTCTCTCTCAGAGGCATGAATATGATTAGGAATAGTCAGCATGGCTTTGTCAAAGGCAGGTCATGACTTATGAGCCTGATAGAATTTTTTGAGGATGTGACTAAACATATTGATGAAGGTAGAGCCGTAGATGTAGTGTATATGGATTTCAGCAAGGCATTTGATAAGGTACCCCATGCAAGGCTTATTGATAAAGTAAGGAGGCATGGAATCCAAGGGGGGCATTGCTTTGTGGATCCAGAACTGGCTTGTCCATAGAAGGCAAAGAGTGGTTGTAGATGGGTCATATTCTGCATGGAGGTTGGTGACCAGTGGTGTGCCTCAGGGATCTGTTCTGGGACCCCTACTCTTTGTGATTTTTATAAATGACCTGGATGAGGAAGTGGTGGGGTGGGTTAGTAAATTTGCTGATGACACAAAGGTTGGGCGTGTTGTAAATAGTGCGGAGGGCTGTCAGAGGTTACAGTGGGACATTGATAGGATACAAAACTGGCCTGAGAAGTGGCAGATGAAGTTCAACCCAGATAAGTGTGAGGTGGTTCATTTTGGTAGGTCAAATATGATGGCAGAATATAGTATTAATGGCAAGACTCTTGGAAGTGTGGAGGATCAGAGGGATCTTGGGGTTCAAGTCCATAGGACACTCAAAGCTGCTATGCAAGTTGACTCTGTGGTTAAGAAGGCATACAGTGCATTGGCCTTCATCAATTGTGGGATTGAGTTTAAGAGCCGAGAGGTAATGTTGCAGCCATATAGGACCCTGGTCAGACCCCACTTGGATTACTGTGCTTAATTCTGGTCACCTCACTATAGGAAGGACGTGGAAACAATAGAAAGGGTGCAGAGGAGATTTACAAGGATGTTGCCTGGATTGGGGAGCATGCCTTATGAGAATAGGTTGAGTGAAATCGGCCTTTTCTCCTTGGAGCAACGGAGGATGACAGGTGACTTGATAGAGGTGTATAAGATAAAGAGGGGCATTGAGTATGGTGAGTGTGTGGAATGGGCTGCTGGCAGCAGTGGTGGAGGTGGAAACAATAGTGTCTTTTAAGAGACTTCTGGATGGCTACATGGAGCCTAGAAGAATAGAGGGCTATGGGTAAAGCCTAGGTTGGACATGTTCAGCACAGCTTTGTGGGCCGAAGAGCCTGTATTGTGCTGTATGTTTTCTATGTTTCTAAACTGCAGGGTGACTTCTATCCTATTATCATCACTGATTCCTATGGGTTCCTTTACCATATAACCATATAACAATCACAGCACGGAAACAGGCCATTCCGGCCCTCCTAGTCCGTGCCGAACTCTTAATCTCATCTAGTCCCACCTACCCGCACTCAGCCCATAACCCTCCACTCCTTTCCTGTCCCTATACCTATCCAATTTTACCTTAAATGACACAACTGAACTGGCCTCTACTACTTCTACAGGAAGCTCATTTCACACAGCTATCACTCTCTGAGTAAAGAAATACCCCCTCGTGTTTCCCTTAAACTTTTGCCCCCTAACTCTCAAATCATGTCCTCTCATTTGAATCTCCCCTACTCTCACTGGAAACAGCCTATTCACGTCAACTCTATCTATCCCTCTCAACATTTTAAATACCTCGATCAAATCCCCCTCAACCTTCTACGCTCCAATGAATAGAGACCTAACTTGTTCAACCTTTCTCTGTAACTTAAGTGCTGAAACCCAGGTAACATCCTAGTAAATCGTCTCTGCACTCTCTCTAATTTATTGATATCTTTCCTATAATTCGGTGACCAGAACTGTACACAATATTCCAAATTTGGCCTTACCAATGCCTTGTACAATTTTAACATTACATCCCAACTTCTGTACTCAATGCTCTGATTTATAAAGGCCAGCGTTCCAAAAGCCTTCTTCACCACCCTATCTACATGAGACTCCACCTTCAGGGAACTATGCACTGTTATTCCTAGATCTCTCTGTTCCACTGCATTCCTCAATGCCCTACCATTTACCCTGTATGTTCTATTTGGATTATTCCTGCCAAAATGTAGAACCTCACACTTCTCAGCATTAAACTCCATCTGCCAATGTTCAGCCCATTCTTCTAACCGGCATAAATCTCCCTGCAAGCTTTGAAAACCCACCTCATTATCCACAACACCTCCTACCTTAGTATCATCAGCATACTTACTAATCCAATTTACCACCCCACCATCCAGATCATTTATGTATATTACAAACAACATTGGGCCCAAAACAGATCCCTGAGGCACCCCGCTAGTCACCGGCCTCCATCCCGATAAACAATTATCCACCACTACTCTCTGGCATCTCCCATCTAGCCACTGTTGAATCCATTTTATTACTCCAGCATTAATACCTAATGACTGAACCTTCTTAACTAACCTTCCATGTGGAACTTTGTCAAAGGCCTTGCTGAAGTCCATATAGACTACATCCACTGCCTTACCCTCGTCAACATTCCTCGTAACTACTTCAAAAAATTCAATAAGGTTTGTCAAACATGACCTTCCATGCACAAATCCATGCTGGCTACTCCAAATCAGATCCTGTCTATCCAGATAATTATAAATACTATCTCTAAGAATACTTTACCTTCTGCTCCTAATCAAATCTAGTTCATTGCACAACACCCAATCCAGAATTGCCTTTCTGCTTGTTGGCTCAACTACAAGCTGATCTGAAAGGCCATCTCGGAGGCATTCTGCAAATTCTCTTTCTCGGGATGCAGCACTAACCTGCTTTTCCCAATCTATCTGCATGTTGAAATACCCCACGGTTGTAGTAACCTTGCTCTTTTTACGTGCCTTTACTGTCTCCCGTTGTAATTTGTACCCCACATCGTGGCTACTGTTTGGAAGCCTGTATGTATCTCCCATCAGAGTCTTTTTTACCCTGGCAGTTTCTTAATTCTACCCACAAGGATTCTACGTCTTCCAATAGTATGTCACCTATTTCTGAGGATTTGATTTCATTTTCTACCAACAAGCCACCCCAACTCCTCTGCCTACCTGCCTGCCCTTTTGGACAGTGTGTATCCTTTCATGTTGACTTCCCAATTATGATCTTCTTTTAGCCATGATCAGTGATGCCTGCAATGTCATATCTGCCAATCTCTAAATGCATTACAAGAGCATCTACCTTATTCCATATGCTACATACATTCAAATATAAGACCTTTAGCTCTGTATTCATGCTGGTGGAACACAGCAGGCCAGGCAGCATCTTTAGGGAGAAGCACTGTCGACGTTTCAGGCCGAGACCCTTCGTCAGGACTCACTGAAAGGAAAGATAGTAAGAGATTTGGAAGTAGTGGGGGGGAGGGGGAAATGCGAAATGATAGGAGAAGACCGGAGGGGGTGGGATGAAGCTAAGAGCTGGAAAGGTGATTGGCGAAAGTGATACAGAGCTGGAGAAGGGAAAGGACCATGGGACGGGAGGCCTCAGGAGAAAGAAAGGAGGTAGGGGGAGCATCAGAGGGAGATGGAGAACAGGCAAACAACTAAATATGTCAGGGATGGGGTAAGAAGGGGAGGAGGGGCATTAACGGAAGTTAGAGAAGTCAATGCTCATGCCATCAGGTTGGAGGCTACCCAGCCGGTATATAAGGTGTTGTTCCTCCAACCTGAGTTTGGATTCATTTTGACAATAGAGGAGGCCATGGATAGACATATCAGAATGGGAATGGGACGTGGAATTAAAATGTGTGGCCACTGGGAGATCCTGCTTTCTCTGGCGGACCGAGTGTAGGTGTTCCGTGAAATGGTCTCCCAGTCTGCGTCGGGTCTCACCAATATATAAAAGGCCACACCGGGAGCACCGGACGCAGTATACCACACCAGCCAACTCACAGGTGAAGTGTCGCCTCACCTGGAAGGACTGTCTGGGGCCCTGAATGGTGGTGAGAGAGGAAGTGTAAGGGCAGGTGTAGCACTTGTTCCGTTTACAAGGATAAGTGCCAGGAGGGAGATCGGTGGGAAGGGATGGGGGGGACGAGTGGACAAGGGAGTCGCGTAGGGAGCGATCCCTGCGAAAAGCAGAAGGGGGGGAGGGAAAAATGTGTTTGGTATTGGTGGGACTCCCTTGTCCACTCGTCCCCCCCATCCCTTCCCACTGATCTCCCTCCTGGCACTTATCCTTGTAAACGGAACAAGTGCTACACCTGCCCTTACACTTCCTCCCTCACCACCATTCAGGGCCCCAGACAGTCCCAGGTGAGGCGACACTTCACCTGTGAGTCGGCTGGTGTGGTATACTGCGTCCGGTGCTCCCGGTGTGGCCTTTTATATATTGGTGAGACCCGATGCAGACTGGGAGACTGTTTCGCGGAACACCTACGCTCGGTCTGCCAGAGAAAGCAGGATCTCCCAGTGGCCACACATTTTAATTCCACATCCCATTCCCATTCTGATATGTCTATCCATGGCCTCCTCTACTGTCAAAATTAATCCAAACTCAGGTTGGAGGAACAACACCTTATATACCGGCTGGGTAGCCTCCAACCTGATGGCATGAACATTGACTTCTCTAACTTCCGTTAATGCCCCTCCTCCCCTTCTTACCCTATCCCTTACATATTTAGTTTGCCTGTTCTCCATCTCCGTCTGGTGCTCCCCCCCACCCCTTTCTTTCTCCTGAGACCTCCCGTCCCATGATCCTTTCCCTTCTCCAGCTCTGTATCACTTTCGCCAATCACCTTTCCAGCTCTCAGCTTCATCCCACCCCCTCCGGTCTTCTCCTATCATTTCGCATTTCCCCCTCCCCCCACTACTTTCAAATCTCTTACTATCTTTCCTTTTGGTTAGTGCTGACGAAGGGTCTCGGCCCGAAACGTCGACAGCGCTTCTCCCTATAGATGCTGCCTGGCCTGCTGCGTTCTACCAGCATTTTGTGTGTGTTGTTTGAATTTCCAGCATCTGCAGATTTCCTCGTGTTTGCTCTGTATTCATTACTCTTTTCGATTTTGCTCCCACATTATACTTCAGCTCATCCTAGTAACAGTAATTTTGCACTATCAGTTGCCTGTCGTTCCTCACAGTCTCACTACATAGCACAACTACTTGTATACCAACTGTCCCATCCTTAGCCCTATCACTCTGTTTCCTATGCTCCTGCTAAATCAGTCTAAATCTTCCCCAACAGCTCTCGCAAATCTATCTGCAAGGATATTGATCCCCCTTGGGTTCCTGTGTAATGACCTTTTTGTAGAGGCTATACCTTCCTTAAGGTTGTTTTAGCCAGGGTGGGGGGTGTTTGTGGGTTGGTAATGGGGACAATCTCCCATCATCTATTAAATGCTCCCAATAGCGTGCAGTTCAAATCGCCTCTGACAACCAACTCCAGCTTCTGGCCTTCACGTGTGGCTTAGTTACCAAGTCTGGCAAACCTGTTTCTGCTGACAGGTGAAGGGGCAAAGGCGGTTTACTGGTGACTTAAAATCAGTTGCATCGGGCAGATGGAGCTCATCTGCTGTGGATAGCAGCTCATTTGCCGTGGTTAGTAGCTCATATAGGGGAAGAAAAACTGATTTCAAACCTCCACTGCCTGTAGCTATACCTGCTCATGGGTAAGGCTTTGGGAGTAAACCCTGAGGAAGAATCCAGAGCCGGAGTCCCTAAAGCAGTCCTATTTTGAGTTCAACGCTGACTGTCAACTCTGGTGATGCTGCTGGTGCCAAACTGTATCTGTTTCTGCCATTCCTTTGGGTTCATCAGATGCTTGGAGAAGGAGCTTGCTACGTGGGCAAAACTTGTTCTCCATATTTACTACCCAGGTTTGCGTATCTGGACAGCTTGGATGCAATCTCTCCGGTCCTGTTCACCCTGTACACATCAGACTTCCAATATAACTCGGAGTCCTGCCATGTGCAGAAGTTCGCTGATGACACGGCCATAGTGGGGTGTGTCAGGAATGGACAGGAGGAGGAGTATAGGAAACTGATACAGGACTTTGTGATATGGTGCAACTCAAACTACCTGCGTCTCAATATCACCAAGACCAAGGAGATGGTGGTGGACTTTAGGAGATCTAGGCCTCATATGGAGCCAGTGATCATTAATGGAGAATGTGTGGAGCAGGTTAAGACCTACAAGTATCTGGGAGTACAGTTAGACGAGAAGCTAGACTGGACTGCCAACACAGATGCCTTGTGCAGGAAGGCACAGAGTCGACTGTACTTCCTTAGAAGGTTGGCGTCATTCAATGTCTGTAGTGAAATGCTGAAGATGTTCTATAGGTCAGTTGTGGAGAGCGCCCTCTTCTTTGTGGTGGCGTGTTGGGGAGGAAGCATTAAGAAGAGGGACGCCTCACGTCTTAATAAGCTGGTAAGGAAGGCGGGCTCTGTCGTGGGCAAAGTACTGGAGAGTTTAACATCGGTAGCTGAGCGAAGGGCGCTGAGTAGGCTACGGTCAATTATGGATAACTCTGAACATCCTCTACATAGCACCATCCAGAGACAGAGAAGCAGTTTCAGCGACAGGTTGCTATCGATACAATGCTCCTCAGACAGGATGAAGAGGTCAATACTCCCCAATGCCATTAGGCTTTACAATTCTACCGCCAGGACTTAAGAACTTTTTAAAAGCTATTATTAATGCTTTTTGAGATAGTGATTTAGATGCATATCATATTTTTTACTGAGTTAAGTATTGTATGTAATTAGTTTTTGCTACAACAAGTGTATGGGACATTGGAAAAAAGTTGAATTTCCCCATGGGGATGAATAAAGTATCTATCTATCTATCTATCTATCTATCTATCTATATCCTTGGTTGACCCTGACCAGTGGAGGCCCAAAAATATACCTTCCCCAGAAGAGATCCCAATGAACCAGAAATCTGAAACCCTGCCCCTGCACCAATTCCTCAGCCTTGCATTCATATGCCACATCATCTTATTCTTACCCTCATTGGCACATGGCTCAGGTAGTAATGCAGAGATTACTACCCTGGAGGCAATGTTCCCTCTAAGGCATGCGTGTGTGCACGAGCACAGATCTTTTGCTACTCACGCACAAAGGAATTGCACAAAGAATTTGCATCATGATGGACTTTAGGATCTGGGAGAGCTGGTGAGCTCAGGAACTGCTGCCAGTGGCTCCTGCGGAGCCCTGACTCAGGAGTAAGTCAGTGTAAATATAAATTTGCGGAGAGTGAAATAGACACAATTTAAGAACTATCAATCCATTCATTTTAATTTGTTAACAGCACCCGTCAACAGAACAGAAATACTTTGGATTCAGCAGTAACTGCGCTAGAAGCAAAAGATGAATGTGCAGCAAACACCTTAGAGGGACCATTGACTGGAGGTCCTGTTTTTATAGCTTTCAACCTAACTCTTTCCTTGTGTTCTCTCTTCAGGACTTGCTTCCTTTTCCTACCTATGACATTGGTAGCAATATGTACCATGACTTTTGGCTGCTTACTTTCCCTCTTTAGAATGCTTTGGACCGAATCTGAGACATCCCAGACCCTGGCACCTGGGAGGTAACATACCATCTGGGTCTCATGTTCACTGAATCTCATTCTATTCCTCTGGCGATGAAATCCACTATCGCTACTTTGGTCCTCTTCTCCACCCCTTGCTGAGCCACCGAGGCAGACTCAGTGACAGAGACCTGATTGATGTAGCTTTCCTTGCTAGGACAGTCCCCTAACAATATCCAAAGTGGTATATTTGTTGTTGAGGGGAATGGCCATAGGGTTTCTCTGCGCTTATTGGTTGTCCCTTTTCCCCCTTCTGATGGTTACCCGGTTACCTGTATACTGCACCTTGGGTGTAACTGACTTGAAGAGTTATGGCCCAAATCGTTGACTGTACTCTTTTCCTAGATGCTGCCTTGCCTGCTGAGTTCTTCTAGTATTTTGTGTGTGTTGCTCCTTATATGTCCTGTCAATCAACTCCTCAGGCTCCTGAATGATCTAAAGTTTATCCATTTCCATCTCCATTTCCTTAGCAAGGTCTGAAAGAAGCTGTAGTTGGAAGCACTTCTTGCAGGTGTTGCCTTCAGGGATACTGGAGGTCTCCCTGCCTTCTCATATCCTGCAATAAGAGCATTCCCTTATCCTGCCTGGCATTCCCACTGCTCTTGCTCCGCAATAGGAAGGAAAGAACAAAAAAAAACAGAAAAATCCACTTACAGCCTTCGCCTCCCTTTTGCCAAAACCTGAGCTCCCCACTCTGACATTGGCCCACTCACACAGTGGCTGCCTCCATTTAAATCTAACTTTTTTATGAGACTTTGCCAAGTGCCTGAATATACACAATCCCCATCTCCTTGGGAACTGTGGCACACAGAATGACCCAACTGTCTCCGCTTGCTTCTTTTGAGCTCTCTCCTGCGACACCATCTAGCATCTTGAAAACTGTGGCACACTCATACAAGGGGCATCATTTTAAGGTGATTGGAGGAAGGGGATGTCAGAGGTAAGTTGTTTACATAGAGAGTGGTGGGTGCATGAAATGCATTGAAGAAAAAAAACAAGTAAGCAATAAATGTAGAGGACATGAGATGAAGAGCGAGTCCTTAGGTTGTGGAACAGTACATTGTTGGCGTGAGTGAAGTTATCCCCACTGGTTCAAGATAGTTAAGGTGTAATCACTGCTTCTGAACCTGGTGATATGGGGCTTGAGGCTTCTGTACATACTTCCTGATGGCAGCAGCAAGAAGAGAGCATGGCCTGGATGGTGTGGGTCCTTGATGGATACTGCTTTCCAGTAATACTGCTCCTTGTAGATGTGCTCGATGGTGGGAAGTGCTTTAACCATGATGGACTGGGCTCTATCCATAATTTTTATGTAGGCTTTTCTGTTCAAGGGCATTGGTGTTTTCATACCAGGCCATAATGCAACCAGTATACTCTACCACACATCTGTAGAAGTTTGTCAAAGTTATAGATGACATGCTGAATCATTGCAAACTTCTAAGAAAATAGAGGCACATCTGTGCTCTACTTGAGCATGAGGAAGGGTCAACTGATAACATAAATAGGAATCCAAAATTTTTCTGTTGTAGTAATTTAGTAGTATATAAATAGGTATATTTAATGTCAGAGAAATGTATATACAACATATATCCTGAAATTCTTTTCTTCGCAAGCATCCATGAAAACAGGAATGCCCCAAAGAATGAATGACAGTTGCACCTTAGAACCCCAAAGCCTCCCCCTCACTCCCTCCTCCCATGCACAAGCAGCAGTAAGGCGACAACCCCCCCACCAGCAAAAAAGCATCAGTGCCCTCCACTGAGCCCTCAAGTGTGCAGCAAGCATCAATAAAGACACAGTTCACCTGGTAATTCGACATACCTAATAAGGGAAAAATGCCTTAGTCGGGGCATTGACCTAGAATCAGCACATATCCAGAACTATGAAGGTGCACTAGTCTTCCAGGTTGCGTCCTTGGGACATCAAAAAGCAGCCAGTCGTGAGGCCTTGAGAGTGGATCTCATTCCTGCAAAGAACCAAAGTCAGAGTGTAACTCCAGGTCAGGGTCTTCAAAAGAACCTTGAAAAGGAGAAAAAGAGATATCAAAAGTAGAAGTAGAGCTGTTTCTGAAGAATCAAGGAAAGACATCGCCAGACATCGCCAGTCAGCGCCATCTTGACTTTGCTCCACCCTTCCGGATATATGGTGGCATTCATAGTAAGTGCAAATAAGCACAATAGAATAAAAGAAGAAATGTGCATCTTTAGTGGTGCTAGAAAGTTTGTGAACCCTATAGAAATTTATCTTTCATCTTAAGTATGATCTAAAATATGATCAGATCTTCACTGTCCTAAAACTAGATAAAAAAAACCCCAATTAAATAAATAGCATGAAAACATTATTCTTGTTTATTTATTTATTGAGAAAAATGATCCAATATTACATACATTTATTGATAAGATATCAATAAATTAGAGAGAGTGCAGAGACGATTTACTAGGATGTTACCTGGGTTTCAGCACTTAAGTTACAGAGAAAGGTTGAACAAGTTAGGTCTCTATTCATTGGAGCGTAGAAGGTTGAGGGGGGATTTGATCGAGGTATTTAAAATGTTGAGAGGGATAGATAGAGTTGACGTGAATAGGCTGTTTCCATTGAGAGTAGGGGAGATTCAAAGGAGAGGACATGATTTGAGAGTTAGGGGGCAAAAGTTTAAGGGAAACACGAGGGGGTATTTCTTTACTCAGAGATTGATAGCTGTGTGGAATGAGCTTCCTGTAGAAGTAGTAGAGGCCAGTTCAGTTGTGTCATTTAAGGTAAAATTGGATAGGTATATGGACAGGAAAGGAGTGGAGGGTTATGGGCTGAGTGCGGGTAGGTGGGACTAGGTGAGATTAAGAGTTCGGCACGGACTAGGAGGGCCGGAATGGCCTGTTTCTGTGCTGTGATTGTTATATGGTTATTTGTTGTAAAAAAAAAAGTGAACCTTGAAGGTGATGCCTTCTTCAAAAGCTATTTGGAGTTAGGTATTCCAATCAATGAGATGAGATTGGAGGTGTGGATTGTAGAGGTGTCCTGCTCGATTTAAAAAAAGACACACAAAGCCAGGTTACTGACACAGCCTGCTCTTCTCAAGAAAGATCTGTTTATGTGTACTATGCCTCAATCAAGACAATTCTCAGAAAACTTAGAAAAAGAATTGTAGAGATGCATGAAGCTGGAAAAGGCAAAAAAAAGCATTTCTGAAGAACATAAGTAGGAGCAGGAGTCGGCCATCTGGCCCTTCGAGCCTGTTCTGCCATTCAATAAGATTATGGTTGATCTGGCCATGGACTCATCTCCACCTACCTGCCTTTTCCCCATAATCCTTAATTCCCCTGAGTGTTCATTAGTCCACAGTAAGAGAAATTGTCTCTAAATAGAGGAAACTCAGTACTGTTGCTACTGTCCCTGGGAGTGGGGCATCCTGCAAAGATCACACCAAGAGCACAATGTGCATTGCTGATGGAAGTGAGAAACAACCAAAGGGTAACACCAAAAGACCTGCAGAAATCTCTAGAACTTGCTTAAGTCTGTGTTCATGGAAGGACACCACGGAGGAAGCCACTGCTCTCCAAAAAAAAACTTTGCTGCACATCTCAAGTTTGCAAAAGAGCACCTGGATGTTCTACAATGCTTCTGGGACAATATTCTGTGGACAGATGAGACAAAAGTTGAACTTTTTGGCAGAAATGCACATTGCTGTGTTTGGAGGAAAAAGGGCACAGCACACCAACACCAAAACCTCATCCCAACTGTGAAGTACGATGGAAGGAGCATCATGGTTTGGGGCTGCTTTGCTGCCTCAGGACCTGGACAACTTGCAATTATTGAGAGAGCAATGAGTTCAAAATTGTATCACACAGGAGAATGTCAGGGTAGCAGTCCGTCACCTGAAGCTTAATAGAAGTTGGATAATGCAACAAGACAGTGATCCAAAAGACAAAAGTAAATCAACAACAGAATGGTTTAAAAAGAAGAAAATTTGTGTCAAAGTCCTGACCTTAATTGTATAGAAATTTTGTGGAAGGACCTGCAAGGAACCCCACCAATATCCCCAAAGTTGAAGCAGTTTTGTGAGGAGGAGTGCCCTAAAATTCCTCTAAGCCAATGTGCAGGATTGATCAAACATTACCAGAAATGTTTAGTTGACATTATTGTTGTACAAGGGGGTCACACCAGTTACTGAAAGCAAAGGTTTACATACTTTTCCCAACAGATTCATGTAATATTGGATCATTTTTCTCAATAAATAAATGAACAAGTATAAGACGGCACTGGCAAATGGGTGCGCCAGCCTACTGACAGATTGAAAGGCAAGCGATTGGACTAAAAACATTACTTATAACATCTTTTCTGAAGTAAATACTGGTAAATTATTGCCGCAGACAGTGAGGAGGCATGCAAAGGCAAGGCTGGTTTGGGGGACGAACCATGCTGGGGAATTGCGAGGCGCAATGTTTTTTGAGCTGGTGTCCCACACAGAGTTAGTGGTATTGCTGCTGGAGATGGAGTGAGTGATTTGAAGAAGAGTCGATGTAGAAGAGTTTCTGTGTCAGTCTACCTAACCAGGGTGTGAGGTTGGCTTGTTCCAAGTGTTGAGCAGATTTGGTGAGATCGAGAATGACTTCTGGCTGTGCAGTCCAAGCGTATCGTGGTGTCAGGGTCCAGGTCCTAGAGCAAGGACAATTTAAATGCTGTCACAGATAGACTGGAATCCCAAGTGTCAGCACTGGAGGTGAGGGTCAGGCTGATTTCATTTGCTCTCCTGTGAATGTTCACTCTGCAGCACCAAAGCTGTGAACTGATCTGGTTGTGTTCTGTTTTTGCCCCGCTGGTGTGATGATCTGGGATGAAGCCTGAGTTTACTCCGGCTGCTCTGGGAGTGGATCTGGGACTCAGTCTGGTTCAGACTGCTGTTGGCTTGCTTCTATTGTTTGCATGATTTGTGTCTTTTTTTTTCTCTCTCTTTGCACTGGTATTTGGTCTTTTTTTAAAAATAGTTTTTTTTCTGGGTTTCTTGCTTTGTGGTTGCCTGTAAGCAGACAAATTTCAAGGTGTATAATTTATAAATTCTTTGATAATAAATATGCTTTGAATCTTTTAAGTAACCAGATGAGTATATTGCAGACACATGAGACTGCAGATACTGCAGTCTGGAGCAAAATACAATATGTTGCAGGAATTCAGAGGTTTGAAGAGCAAGAATGGTGAGACCTCTCAACATTTTGGGCTGAGTGTGGATAAACTAGAATTTAATAAAATAGATAAGTATCACACAAAGCAACACCAATCAACAACAAAATTGCATGTTTGATTTCAAGATTCAACCTCAAATCTCAAGGTTGTATACTGCATACATACTTTGTATGCAGTATACAGCCTTGAGATTCGACTTGCCACAGGCAGCCACTAAACAAAAAAACCATCGAAGCCATTCAAGGAAAAACATCAAATCCCCAACGCACAAAAAAAAACTGCAAATGGGGGGAGAAAAGAGCGAAAAACACAGAATATGAAAAGCCAATCCCCAAAAAAGAAAGAGTCCAGACATATTCAGTTTAGCTCAGCTCAGTTCAGTTTAATCTAGCGCTGTGTTGTTTGTTAACTCAGGGCGCAGATTCAGTCTGCCCCGATCAAAGTTGCATAAAATAGCAATAAAAAAAGGAGTGACCAGAAACACATCATAACGTGAACTACAAGGTCCAATCTACAAACTGCATTGATTCAACCTTGCCCAACACCCTGAACTCTGGCACTCACTCCTAGAGCGAAAAGGAGAGAGAAAGAGACCATTTGATTGCAGACACCTTTCTCCGGGAGCAGCAAGTGAGAGGGAGAGAGAAAGACCATTCAAACACAGATAGACAGCGCTGAACACCTGCCTGCCTTCTGCTCTCTTTAGAAACAATATCAACAGCACTTTATAGGCCCTTCAGTCCACAATGTTGTGCTGACCATGTAACTTACTCTAGAAGCTGCCTGGAATTTCCCACCACATAGCACTCTATTTTTCTAAGCTCCAAGTACCTGTCTAAGAGTCTCTTAAAAGACTCTATTGTATCTCCCTCTACCACCTTCGCTGGCAGTGCATTGTACCTACTTCCAAGCATCTTAGAACTATGCCCCCTTGTGTTAGCCATTTTAGCCCTGAGAAAAAGCCTCTGACTATCCACACAATCAATGCATCTCATCATCTTATACACCTCTATCAGGTCACCTGTCATCCTCTGTCATTTCAAGGAGAAAAGGCCAAGTTCACTCAACCTATTCTCATAAAGTATTCTCTCCAATCCAGGCAACATCCTTGTAAATCTCCTCTGCACTCTCTCTACTGTATCATTGATTTCAATCTTCCTCGATGCTTTAATTGGTTAGAAATGGAGTTGATCATGGGCTCGTGCCCTTTCTTCAGGCTTTTTGGCCTCAAAACACGCACTTTACCCAAAGGCAAACACGAGGAAATCTGCAGATGCTGGAAATTCAAGCAACACATACAAAATGATGGTGAACGCAGCAGGCCAGGCAGCATCTATAGGGAGAAGCGCTGTCGACGTTTCGAAGGGTCTTGGCCTGAAATGTCGACAGCGCTTCTCCCTGTAGATGCTGCCTGGCCTGCTGCATTCCACCAGCATTTTATGTGTGTTATTTCACCCAAAGCCTCCCTGAGCTCCCATGGAGACAGCAAAGCGCAAGATCTCTCAATTGGCCTGAAAACACACCACCAAAAGTATAGACACAGGCTCCAAAAGTAGAACCCCATTTAAAAGAGAAAGCAGATATAATAGTTGTGAGAGAAGTAGTTTCATGACTGACTGAAATATGCCGCCCTTGGTCACATTATTTGCTGGTACAATCTCAGATAAAGTGCTCTAAAGCTAGTTTAAGACTACTTTGATGAATACACTTGTGAAAAGGCACTGAATGCATCAATAATATGTCTACATTCATTCCCACCACCAGCTCACCCGTATTTCCAGCATGTGTCATCTACAAAATGTGTTTATAACTCCCAAGGGTTATGAAATATTTCTAAAACTTGCAATGTCCATGATGAAAAAAGACGAAGTGGCAAGTGCATAGAAATATGAATTCACCTCGGTGCATGTTTACATGACTTGGAAATGTTTCATTTGTCTTTTGTTATTGAGTGTAAATCACAGTGGTCCCTCATATCTTAACCAGATTAACTGCAGCAGTTCAAGCAGTCAATCCACCGTTACGTTTGTAAGGACAATCTCTAAATTATAACCCAGCCAGTTTTGCTCATACTCTGTCAGAATCAGATTTAATATTTTGCGTATGTCGTGAAATTTGTTAACTTTATGACAGCAGTGCAATGAATACAATGAATAAATATAAAGGAAAAAACAGTTACATTAAGTTTATACAAGTCGATTAAATAGGTAAGTAGTGCAAAAGAACAGAAATAAAAGAAGTAGTGAGGTAGTGTTCATGGATTTAACATCCATTTGGAAATCAGATTGCAGAGAGGAAGAAGCTGTTCTTGAATCACTGAGTGTGTGCTTTCAGGTTTCTGTACCTCCTTTCCGACAGTAACAACATGACAAAAGGGCATGTCCTGGGTGGTGAGGATCCTTAATGATGGACGCCACCTTCCTAAGGTACTGCTCCTTGAAGATGTCTTGAATTCTACAGAGGATAATATCCATGATGGAGCTGACTAATTTCAGAAGTTTCTGCAACTTATTCTGATCTTGTGCATTAGCTTCCCTATACCAGATGGTGATGGAGCCAGTCAGAATGCTCTCCACAGTGCATTTTTAGAAGTTTTCGAGTGTTTTAGTTGAGAAACCAAATCTCCTCAAATTCCTAATGAAATATAGTTGCTGTCTTGCCTTTTTTATAGCTGCATCAATATGTTGCGTCTAGGTTATGTCTGCAGAGATATTGGCACCCAGGAACTTGAAATTGCTCACTCTCCACTTCTGATCCCTCTATGAAGATTGGGTTGTGTTCCCTTCTCTTACCCTCTCTGAAATCCTCAATCAGCTCTTTGGTCTTACTGACGTTGAGTTCATGGTTGTTGTGGTGATACCACACAAGTAGCTGGTATATCTTGCTCCTGTAAGCCCTTTCGTCACCATCTGAAATTCTGCCAACAATGGTTGTATCGTCAGCAAATTTATAGATGACATTTGAGCTACGTACGCCGAGACACACATTCATGAGTGTAGAGAGAGAGTAGAGTAGTGGGCTAAGCACATATCCCTGTGGTGCACCAGTGTTGATTGTCAGCAAGGAGGAGATACTATTTTCAATCTGCATATATTGTGGTTTTCTGGCTAGGAAGTTGAGGATCCAGTTGCAGAGGAAGATACAGGGGCCTAGGCTGCAGCTTTTCGATCAGGACTGTAGGAATGATGGTGTTAAATGCTGAGCCATAGTTATAAACAGCATCCTGACATAGGTATTTGCATTGTCCAAATGATCCAAGCTTGCGTGGAGAGCCACTGAGATTGCATCTGCTGTAGCCCTACTGTGATGATAGGCTAATTGCAGTGGGTCCAGGTCCTTCCTGAGACAGGTGTTGACTAGTCATGACCAACCTCTCAAAGCATTTCATCTCCATAGATGTGAACGTTACTGGATGATAATTGTTGAGGCAGCTGACACTGCTCTTCTTGGGCACTGGTATAATTGTTACCTTTTGAAGCAGGTGGGAACTTTTGACTGTAGCAGTGAGTGATTGGAAATATCTTTGAATACCCCTGCCAGTTGGTTGGCACAGGTTTTCAGAGTTTTATTATGTACTCCATTGGGCCCTGCTACCTTGCGAGGGTTCATCCTCTTGGAAAAACAGCCTGACTTTGGCCTCCGAGACAGATATCACAGAGTCATTGGGTGCTGCAGGGATCCTCATAGCTGTGGTTTTATTCTCCCTTTCAAGGCAACCATAAAAGGGATTGAGCTCATGTTGATATAAAGTAGATAAATGAAGTACTTAGCGAGGACTTAGATCAGGAGAAGAGTTGAAACCAATTTGTCAGGCTTGGGAACTTGCAACAAGGTAGCGGAGGGAAATGGGTATATCTGGAAATGGAAGGTTGGGTTGTAATAAATTTGAAAGGCAGGAACAACATTGGTTAGAAGAAAGACAACAACTATGTACTTGGTGGCTAATACTTCAGTTGAAGATATCTAAGTAATAAGTTAAGCTGTTGTATGTAGATATGATATTGTAATTATCATTGCAACCTCACTTGAAGGAGCAAGGAATGACAGTTCAAATTTTCATGTTTACAAAGTTTACAAATGATATAAAAATGAATAGAAATTGAGGGAGCTGGAGAGGGGTGTTACTGGTGAGAAGAATGAGCTGCATTGGTGAGAGAATTCCAGGTTGGAGGAGGGATGATGTTAGTAAACATTGATAATGGAAATTGCATAGCTTGAACTAAGTAGCAAATGAGCAATGGTTACTACTGTGAATATATAGTATAATATGTACTGAAAGAAAGCAAAAAGCCAAATTATGCACTTGTAAAATCAGATATAATGAGATAGTTACAGGATTCAATTAACTCCACATCAAACTGAATTATGCTGGCTGCATCTGCTGGTTCATAAGGAAAACGTTTAGTTGCTCTCATGCAACTTAGTTCTGGACTTGTACTGATTTGCCACAACTCTGAGATGAACTGAATGTCAGCTGACTCGGAGTCCAATGGTGAAGTCTAAGCACACATCATTACCCTGGAGAATCTACCTCTGCAATCCTCCATTAGTCAGACCAGAAAGAGATTCCAGATTTGGAGAAAAGGGGATAAAAAAAAAATCAGCTCATTACTTGTTTGTGCTTTGTTCGATGTCTTTATTTATTTCTTGATTTTCTTTAAATTACTTCAAATGTTTAATTATTTAAGACTGTTTTATTGTTTTTAAAGTCTCTGATTATCAGAAATACAGCGGATTCCGGTTCATTGGGACACATCGGGACAGTACGTTGTGCCCCAATGAGCCGAAGTTTCATGGAAATAGTTTAAAAGATAAAGGACAAATTGAGTAACAAATTTATTTAAATGAAATACAGAACAAATTAGAACACTACCAGTGCTACTGTAGTACTATAAAACTGCATTAGTTCCTAAAATTTATAGATGGAAGAATTCATCTGCATCCATTCCTTTGACTGTAAGTGAACAAAATCAGCATAGACACCTAGTGGAGATAATGGACTTCCTTCATACGATGCTGTCGATGATTGCATCCACCAAATCTTCATTTTCATTGTAACATTAAAGATGATTGTCAATACGTTAAATTTTATGTAGTTTATAACGTTGAAGAAGTTATATTATTTCAGTTTCAATCCTGCCTGTTTCTGGCACCTCCAAGTCTGAATGTTTGAAATTACTGTGAGCAAAACAATACAGAATTGTTTACTGCTTATTTCTCACCAACTATCAGTGACAAAAATTGCTGCTTTTTGAAGACAAACATACAAAACTGATGCTATTTAATAATTGTTCGCTTGAAGCACAGTGTTATGTCTAATGGCCACACAAGTGCACACGACTGATGTTAGTTAGAAACTGTTTGGCAACAGTCTCCTGTCCCAATTAAGAGCACAAGACCATAAGATATAGGAGCAGAATTAGGCTATTTGGCCCATCAAGTCTGCTCACCGTTTCAACATGGCTGACCCAATTTTCCTCTCAGCCCAATTCCTTGTCTTCTCCCCACATCACTTCATGTTCTGACCAATCATTAACCTCTGCCTTAAATATAGATAATGACTTGGCCTCCACAGCTGCCTGTGGCAAAGAATTCCACAGATTCACCACTCTCTGGCTAAAGAAATTCCTTCTCAACTCTGTTGTAAAAGAATGCCGTTCTATTTTAAGGCTCTGTCCTCTGGTCCTAGACTCTCCCACCATCTGGATATCCACTTGAACAAGACCTTTCACCATTTGATAGGTTTCGATGAGGTCACCCCTCATTCTTCTGAATTCTAGTGGCCCAGATCCATCAAATGTTCTTCATATGACAAGCCATTCAATCCTGGAAGGATTTTTGTGAAACTCCTTTGAACCCTCTCCAGTTTCAGCACATCCTTTTTAAGATAAGGGGCCAAGTGAGACCTGACCAATCTTTATAAAGTCTCAACATTACATCCTTGCTTTTATATTCCAGTCCTCTTGAAATGAATGCTGACTTTGCATTTATTTTCCTCTCCACAGATTCAACCTGCAAATTAACCTTTAGCGAATCCTGTAGAAGGACTCCCAAGTCCTTTGTGCCTCAGTTTTTTTGTATTTCCTCTCCATTTAGAAAATAGTCAACCCTTTCATTTCTTCTACCAAACTGCATGACTATACACTTCCCAACACGCTATTCACCTGCCATTTCTTTGCCCATTCTCAAAACTAACTGCGCCTCCACCTATCTTCATACTTTCTGCAAACTTTGCAACAAAGCCCTCAATTCCATTGTCCAAATCATTGACATATAACAGAAAAAGAGTCGGTCTCAACACAGACCGCTTTGGAATCCCACTAGCCACTGGCAGCCAACCGGAAAAGGCCCCCTTTATTCCCACTCGTGCCTCCTGCCATTCAGTCACTGCTTTATCCATTCTAGAATCTTTGCTGTAATACCATGGGCTTGTAGTTTGTTAAGCAGTGTCTTGTCAAAGGCCTTCTGTATACAACATCAGCTGATTCTCCTTTGTCTATTCTGTTTGTTAATTCTTCAAAGAGTTTCAACAGATTTGTCAAGCCAGATTTTGCCTTGAGGAAACCACACTGACTATGTACCTTGAGGCCCTATCCATAATAATCGACTCCAGCATCTCCCCAACCACTGCGGTCAGACTAACTGGCCTATAGTTTACTTTCTTCTGCCTCTCTCCCTTCTTGGAGAGTGGAGTGGCATTTGTAATTTTTCTGTCTTCCAGAATCTAGTGATTCTTGAAAGAATTCTTGAAATTCTAATGCTTCCACAATCTCTTCAGCCAACTCTTTCAGAACTCTGGGCTGTACACCATCTGGCCCAGGTGACTTAACTATCTCCAGACTTTTCAGTATCCCAAGAACCTTCTCTTTAGAAATGGTAACCACATACTTCAACAACAGCCACTCCAGAATAGCCGATCCCTCAGTGGTCTCAACCCCGAGCTGCTATGAAAAGCCATCTCGTTGACATTCTAGAAATTCCCTTTCTTGGAATCTAGCACCAACCTGATATTCCCAATCTACCTGCATATTGAAATCCTCCATGACTATTATAACTTTGTCTTTTCAACTTGCATTTTCTATCTTCTGTTGTAATTTGTAGACCACATCATGATTACTGTGTGGGGGTTGGTATACAACTGCCATCATGGTCTTATCACTCTTTTAGTTCCTTAGATCTATCCACAGTTATTCAACACCTTCTGACCCTACATTGCCTCTTTCTAACAATTAGATTTCATTTTTTACCAACAGAGCAAAGCTGCCCCCTCAACTTTGCTGCCTGTCCTTTTGATATGATGTGTATCCTTGGACATTAAGCTCCCAGGTATAATCTTTCAGCCATGATTCAGTGATGCTACTACATCATACTTGCTAATCTGTAAATGTGCTACAAGGTTATCAACCTTATTCAAATACAATTCTTTCAGATCTGTATTCACCCTTTTCGATTTTGTCGGCCGTTTATGTTGCAACTTATCCTGTTGACTGCAATTTTGCCCTATCAACAGTCTAATCCTCACTCCACGTTCCTTCTCATATACGCAGCTCAGGACATTAGTCACACCATGCTCAACCTTTTGTTTCCTAACTTTGAGGTCTTACCATTGTGCACCTCCACAACCTCTCCACTAACTGTGCTGGCACTCTGGTCCTATCTCCCTGAAACTCTAGTTAAGCCCCACCTTCCCGCTAGGATATTAGTTCCCTTCCAATTCAGGTGCAAACCATCCCTTCTGAATAGGTCCCAACTTCCCTGGAAGAAAGTACAGTGATCCAAAAATCTTAGGCCCTCCGTCTTATGCTGTCCTGCACCAACTCCTTAGCCACATATTAAACTGTATAATCTTCCTAATTTGGCCTCACTAGCACATGGCATTGGTAGCAGTCCTGAGATCACAACCCTGGAGGTCCTGCCATTTAACTTTGCACCTAACTCCCTGAACCCCCATTGCAGAACCTTGTTACGCATCCTATCCATGTCATTGATACCTACATAGACATCGACCTCTGGCTGTTCACCCTACCACTTAAGAATACTAAGGACTCAATCTGAGATGTTCTAGGCCCTGGCACCCAGGAGGCAACATACCATCTGGTAATCGCATTCTTGCCCACAAAACTTCCTGTCCATTCCCCTAACTAATGAATCCCCTATCACTACAGCATGCCTCTTCTCCCTGCCCTTCCTTTCTGAGCCACAGAGGCAGACTCAGTGTCAGAGGCTTTCCTGTGATATGTCAAACCCCATCCCCACCCCAACTGTATCCTCTACTCCCAAGTGATAAACCTGTTGCTGAGGGGGGTGGCTACAGGGGTGTGCTGCACTGGCTCCTTATCCCCTTTCCCCTTCCTGACTGTCACCCACTCTCCTGTGTCCTGCAGCTTGGGTGTAACTACCTTTGTATATGCCCTAACTATCACCCCTTCAGCCTCCCAAGTGATCGAGAGTTCATCCAGAACCTGCTCCAGCTCCTTAACAAGGATTGTTAGAAGCTGCAGCTGGATGCACTATTCTCAATTGTAGTCGTCAGAGACACTGGAGGTCTCCCTGCCTTCCCACATCCTGCAGGAACATTTGATATAAAGAAGGGAAGGAAAAATATCTTAACCTTGAGCTTTTCTTTGCTTTCTCTGACTGAAACCTCTCTTCTCTGAAGCCTTGAAAAGCCGAAGCCTCAAGATCACCACTTTGACTGACAGCCGCTGTACTTGCCTTTGCCTTACTTTATTTTGCTCTTGCTCTTGCTCTTGTTAATCAATCACAAGCTCAGAATGGTTGCTGGTCAGTGCTTTGTTATGCTACTGTGACCCGCTTGCTGCTGCCTCTTTCTACACGGGCAGTGGAAATGATTGAAATCCCCTCCTCTCAATCTTCCAATATCCAGATTGGTCACTGTTCAGTGCTCTATTATCACTATATTAAATGGTATAGTGTTCTAAACAAACGGAAGGTATCTGGACTGTTTTCTTTATTAGCTTTTGTTCTTTTGGAGTTGTCCCAAATAAGTAGCTGCCCTGATTAACCGACGGCCTAATTAACTTCAATCTGCTGTATTTAAAAACCATTACAAACTTTGACCATTTTGATGGAAGAAGCTTTGTCCCAGCTTTGCTATTTTGTTAGACCGTATGCAATAGGCTTTTGTTGAGCCTTATTACTGACTCAAACTTCATCTGTGGCCAGATACAAATTTGCCTCAACAAAACAGTGACATCAGTCTTAATCTTTGAGTGCCCTTGAGATTTACCTTCAGACAACATTTTTAAATAAACTTTTGATCTATGCATCTAAGCCTGCTAAAACTGATTGATAACTTGTACTCCTGGTCTCTTTTCTAACTCATGAAAACATGAGGTTGGTTCTGGGGAAGATTCTTGGCCACATGCCATGAATCCTCACTAAATTTCAGCAGATGGATCACTGCTGTAGAGGTGAATCTGTTTATTTGATGCTTTGTCTCTACGCTAGGTAAGCATGGGTGGACGGAGGACTGAATCTAGCTTGATTTATAAACAGGAGATTCTGTAGATGTTGGAAATCCAGAACAACACAAAATGCTTGAGGAACTCAGCAGGTTAAGCAGCATCTATGGAAGTTGACATTTTGGGCCTAGCTTGATTCAACCTAGTAGACATAGGAATGGAATTAGACCATTTCAACAGTAATTGGTTGAGAGTCAATGTATAAGTTATGGAACAGGCAAACATATTAAAATGCATTTGCATGAATTTTCTTCGCAAGCAAGTTTATGAACACTTAGCAAACACTTGAAAGTGTTTTTCTTCTAAGCTAGTGACTCTTTGTGGGTGCTTCAGTAAGCAACATTGTTTTAAGATGTACAAAAAAATTTACTGATCTTTAAAATCGGCAGCCTCGGCAGACTCAGGTCACGAGAGCAGTTCCCCTTTAAAGTACAGACATGTGGAAGCTGTGCCAGACTACAGGTACAATTGAAATGCGGAGGCCTCAGACACCCCCCCCCAACTCCCGACTATCCTACTGGCGAGTGTGCCGTTTCTGGAAAATAAAACTGAAGACGTCAGAGCAAGATTGCAATACCAGAGAGACATCAGGGATTGCTGTGTATTTTGCTTCACAGAAACACGGGTCACCAATTGAATTGAATTTCGGTTTATTGTCATTTACAAACCACAACTGCAATGCCGTTAAAAAATGAAACAATGTTCCTCTAGAATGATATCACAAAAGCACACGACAAAACAGATTACACCAGAAAATCCACATAACATTTGCCAATCACCAAATCCAGAGTCTGGATAGGCTGCTGCATATTAATATTGCGCTACCATCTTAGCGTGTTTCCTGGAAATGAGCTCCAAACCCACCAGACAAAACAAGACTACCCAGACACACCAAGTCAGGAGACCAACTCTACCACCTATCAAACCAAAAACTAAAGCTACAAGACCTACACAAAACCACATAGTTACATATCGTTACAACAGTGCAGACAATACCATAATTGATAAAAAAAAAAACAGATGCAGCACACAGTGAAAGCGCTGCTGGACCCAGCCTCGCAGACGCAGCACACAGTGAAAGCGCTGCTGGACCCAGCCTCGCAGACGCAGCACACAGTGAAAGCGCCCCGACCACAGCGGATTCCGAGTCCGTCAAACCTCCGAGCCTCCGACCATCCCCTCCGGCACAGCCTCTCTGAGCACCATCCTCTGCTGAGCGTACTACGACGCCCCCGCACCGGCCACCGGCAACGCGACCCCAAGGACTGGGGGTCTGTTCCTCCCAGCAGAGACCTGGACCTCAAAACAGCAGCAGCAATGAAGAAGGCCTTCCTGGAGATTTCCAGATGTTCCTCTGTGCTCCCAAGTCCGTTTTTCATCAGATTAGGATTGTGCACAGCACCCTGCTTGATAAATAACAGATATCAACTCCGGAGAGGTCGCTGCAAACTGCATCACGCCGCCATCTTGAAGCATTCCCATGCAGTGCTGCTTCCCAATGGTTTCACCATTCTCTGCTAAAACAGGTCAGTTAAGAGTTGAAGATAGAGGGGGAGTATACTTCACAATCAACTTATCTTGGTGTACAGCTGTGGCAAATGAGAAAATCTGCAGATGCTGGAAATCCAAGAAACCTCGACTGTATAGATGCTGCCTGGCCTGCTGAGTTCCTCCAGTATTTTGTGTGTGTTGTACAGATGTGGCAGTTCTGTTTCAGTCCTACTCACCTGACCTGGGACATCTATCTGTCAAGTGTCATTCATTTTATTTGTGGAGAGTTTTCTGCCATTATCCTGGAAATGGTGTACGTTCCACCTCAGGCCAACGTCAGGCAGGCACTGGAGTAGCTGAGCACTGTGATCAGTAGTGAAGAAACAGATGCCTTTCCTATCAGTGCGGGGTTTTTCAACCAAGTCATTGAAGAATTCTCTGAACAACCACCACCAACATAACATCTACATACATAAAAGAAATCTACTTAAAATTGCTAGTTTATATGCACTCAGTGGCTACTTGGTTAGGTACCACTTGTAGCTAATAAAGTAGCCACTGAGTGTATGTTCATGGTCTTATTTGTTGTGCATCAATAACATAACATTGGGAACATTAGGTTAATGTTGGATCGCGAGAGCGGGAGTTTGTTGAATTCCTATGAGATGGTTTTTTAGTTCAGCTTGTATTTGAGCATACTTCAGGAAAGGATATCGTAGATTGGGTGCTGTGTAATAAATCAGATCATATTAGGGAGCTTGATGTAAAGGAACCCATAGGAGGCAGTAATCATAATCATAGTGTGATAAATTCATACTGTAATTTGAGGGGGAGAAGCACAAGTCACATGTATCAGTATTGCAATGGAATAAAGGAATTACAGAGGCATGAGAGAGGAGCTTGCCCAGGTGGATTGGAGGAGGATACTGGTGGGGACGATGGCAGAGGAAAGGTGGCTGAAGTTTCTGGGAATAGTTCACAAGGCACAGGATAGATGTGTCCCACAGAAAAAGTTGTTCTTAAATGGTAGGGGTAAGCAACAGCTGACAAAGGAAGTTAAGGACTGCATAAAAGCCAAGGAAAGGGCATATAGGTAGCAAAAGTGAGTGGGAAGTTGGATGATTGGGAAGCTTTTAAAATCCAACAAAAGGCAACTAAAACAGCTATAAGAAGGGAAAAGATGAAATATGAGGGCAAACTAGCCAATAATATAAGGCAGGATACTAAAAGACTTTTCAGTTATAGGAAGAGTAAAATGGAGGTGAGATTTGATATTGGACCACTGCAAAATGATGCTGGTGAGGTAGCAACATGGGACAAAGAAATGGCAGAGGAAATGATGCAAAATGGGTACTTTGCATCAGTCTTCACTGTGGAAGACACTAGCAGTGTGCCGTAGTGTTGGGGAGCAGGAGTGGATGCCATTGCTATAACAAAGGTAAAAGTGCTAGGCAAACTCAAAGATTCTGAGGTGGATAAATCACCTGGACCAGATGGACTGTATCCCAGAGTCCTGGGAGAGGTTGCTGAAGAGATGACAGATGCATTGGCCATGATTTTTCAAGAATCACTTGATTCTGGCATTGTCTAGGAGGACTGGAAGATTGCAAATGTCACTCCACTCTTTAAGAAGGGAGGCCAGTTAGCCTAACCTCAGTGGTTGGGGAAGTTTTGCAGCTTATTATTAAGGATGAAGTTTTGGGATACTTGGAGACTAGTCAAAATCAGCATGGTCTCTGTGAAGGGAAATCTTGCCTGACAAAACTGTTAGAGTTGTTTTGAGGAAGTACAAGCAGTGTGGACAAAGGAGAGGCAGTGGATGTCATTTACTTAGATTTTCAGAAGACATCTGAAAAGGTGCCTCATGAGGCTACTTAAAGATGAAATTCTATGGTGTTACAGGAAAGATACTGGCATGGATACAGGAATGGCTGATAAGCAGGAGGCAGCAAGTGGAAATAAAGGGGGCCTTTTCTGGTTGGCTGCTGGTGACTAGGAGATAATATTGAGGCTTTATAAGACACCAATCAAGGTGCACTTGGGGTATTGTCAACAGTTTTGGGCCCCATATCTCAGAACAAATGTGTTGTCATTGAAGAAAGTCCAGAGGAGGTTCACGCAGATGTTTCTGGGATTGAAGGGGTTAACCTATGAGGAGCATTTAGCAGCTTTGGGCCTGTTCTCACTGGAATTTAGACGAACGCAGGGGGATCTCATTGAAACTTACCAAATGTTGAAAGGACTAGATAAGGTGGATTTGGAGAAGATATTTCCTTTGGTGGGGTATCCAGAACTAGAGGACATAGCCTCAAAATTGTTAGAATAGGGAAGAAGGATTTTTTTTAGCCAGAGAGTAGTGAATCTGGGGAATGCTCTGCCACAGACTTGGGTGGGGGCCAAATTCTGCTGTTATGTCATGGTCTAATAGATGCTCTTCTGCACGCCACTTTTGTAACATATGGTGACATATATGTACTTCGATAATAAATTTACTTTGAACTTTGAAATACTGGAATTAACTTTGAACAAATGGTAATGAGTGATATTCTACCTAATATTTTTGTCAAATAACATTCTCATTCAAAAAGTCATCATTTGGAGCATTCTGCACCATACTTTTTAAAAAAAAAGCTAAATATCTCAAAAAGTGCCTGCGCATTTTCCCTCAATAATATTGAATCCGATTCCACCACCTTTCCAGGCAATGCTTTCATACCAAAATAATTTGTAGTCTAAGTAAATATGTTCCATTATTGTCTTTACATCTGTGATTTGATCCCTCATGTGGTGCCCTCTGAATACTTGTGATTGCATTTGACACTAGAAATACTTTTGTCCTATATACAGTACTGAGATTTTATCAGTGTATTTAATGCTTTTGATGTAGCACACTGGAGCTTCTCAGAGTATTAACAAACAAAATTTGACATTGAGCCTCAGGAGATATGGGAAAAAGAGGAAAATTTGTCAAAGAGAATCTTGTAGGAAATGGAAATAGTGTTTGAGGTGGTATTCTAGACCCATTTGTCCTTGTTAAGGTGTAGGTGCAGTTGCCAATGGTACAGTAATTGAATTCAGGATTGATTCAGAGGTCAGAATTGGAGGACAAATAAAATTGCAGATCCTGGAAATTTGTAAATTGAAAGCAGTAACTTCTGGAAACACACAGTGGGTCAGGCAGCAACTGTGGGAAGAGAAATGTATAATGCATTGGGGAAAGACCTTTATCAGAACTGTAAAGAGAGAAATACAAAATAAATTCCAACCCATTCCTGCAAATTAAAATTAAGGTATTCTCTCAATGCTATGATTGGGAGAGATACAAGTGGGGAAGAGATTGCTGTGCCTATAGTGGCTGGATTAAAATTGTAGTGACAGACATTTCCTTGTTATTTTTTTCATGATTATAGAAATATAGAAAACCTACAGCCCTTCAGCCCACACACAATGCTGTGCCAAACATGTACTTACTTTAGAAATTACCTAGGGTTACCCATAGCCCTCTGTTTTTCTAAGCTCCATGTACCTCCCCAGGAGTCTCTGAAAAGACCCTATTGTATTCACCTTCCCCACTGTCGCTGGCAGCCCATTCCACGCACTCACCATTATAATGTAAACTTTTTTCCCCCATCCCCTCAAAGCCAGCTGCGTTACTTGCTTGTACATGGAGGTTTTTGTCAAAAAGCAATTTTGAAGAAAAATAACATTGTAGAAAAAAAATAGAAAAAAGGTATCGTGTTGAAATTTGCAGGTGACTTTCTGAGAATATTCTGGCTACATTGTAGAACCAATGCCATTGTAATCAAGGGCACTGCTTTTTACCCAGCATTATTTTGATTATTACTGCCAGACCTGACTATTTCAATGGAAATTGTGAATTGAAAGCAGAAACTTTCGGAAGCACTTACCGTAGATTCCGGATTTTAAGCCGCTACTTTTTTCCCACATTTTGAACAGCTTTGAACTTTGCGGGCTTTAAAACAGAGCGGCTAATACATGATTTTTTTCATGCCGCCTCGTAAACATTTTGCCTCATAACAGTAGACCAATAAAATTGATGAGTAGTTCACAGAGGTCCAATGAAATTGTACGATAAATCAAGCGCACTTTCACAATTAAATTATTGTAAATCAGTCATTTGTACTCACCCTCATCAACATGGAAAACACTCGAAGAAAAGCATTGTGCTGCCTTTATTGCAGTTATTTAGTTTATAATATTTTTGCTTAGTAATTCATTTTCTAGTTAAAGTTAGAAGAGTTTTAACTATATTTGTTTTCTGTACTACATCGCGGGATGCTATGACGTCACACCCGGTTTCGCCGCGTCTTGTGGGATACCAGTTTGCGATAAACGGAAAGGAGGGGGCATTAGACCCGAGCGAAACGCTGCTTTTAAATGTCGTTTGCGATAAACGGGACGGCGAGGGTCGAGCGACGGAGCGAAAACGCTGCTTTTAAGTTAAAGGCGATCAATAACTTTTCCTGGTAGGCTGCAGTATATATATTTTTTACCAGTCGTTAGGAGATATTGGAATGTTGTTCAGTAAAGAAGTATACGCAACGTATATTTAAAAGTAGCCGCGTTACGGGCACGGTTCGAAAAAAAGCATTTGCAATATGTATTTGTTTTTGTTACCATATGGATTTAATTAAAAGTTAAAAAATCCTCACGTGTAATATCTTTCTGTGTAAATATCTCATATTACAACGTGGGACACCTGCGGCCGAAAATCCGGTGCGGCCTAAAATCCGGTGCGGCCTTTACAAGTAAAAAATTGATTTTATTTGTAAAATTAGAGCCAGCGGCTTTTAATCAGGTGCGCTCTGTAGTCCGGAATCTACGGTAGTTGGTCAGGCAACATCTGTAGAAACAGAAATGGATAATGTTTCAGGCTAAAAACCTTCATCAGAACTGAAAAGAGAGAGGTCTCATAGATTTCCATTAACTACTCAATGGAAACATTTTTGCATTTCCCCCTCCCCCCACTACTTTCAAATCTCTTACTATCTTTCCTTTTGGTTAGTCCTGACGAAGGGTCTCAGCCCGAAACATCGACAGCGCTTCTCCCTATAGATGCTGCCTGGCCTGCTGTGTTCCATCAGCATTTTGTATGTGTTTTTGTTTGAATTTCCAGCATCTGCAGATTTCCTCGTGTTTGCAATGGAAACATAGCTCATTTGACACTCTGTTGCTCCGTATCTAATTCATCACAAGTCCTGTTCATACAATGTGCAAAAGGTAGCTTATGCTTGTCTGTGACCCAAATTTTGGCAGAGATGGTATATCATTAATTTCATGCATTTGTTGCAGTTTAAGTTGAGGGAAAATTAAAACTTACTGTCATCTTTTTAATTTTTTTTGTTTCAAATAATTTTTGCTCATTCTGCAGATGACCACTATCCCTTTTACTACATGGAGACCAGAATTGCTCATAGTACTAAGACTGCAGTCCAGCTAATTTTAATTAAAAAATCTTTGTCAGTTTTAGGGTTCTATAACCTTGCGTTGCTAACTTTTGTGGATGTCGCCTCATCTAGATTTTTATTCATCATACCAGACTAGGCCAATTTGCTCTAATTGATACATCTTAATTCTATAGAATAAATTAATATTGTTCCAGGTTATTACTATTAACAAAACACCCTGATTTACATTTCTGAACTGAAACAGGTATTTTTTATAAATTGATAACATTATTAGTTTTTTTTTACTGATCTTTGTGGACAGTTGCATACATAAACTTAGGACAGTACAGCACAGCGACAGGCTCGGGGGCCATGATGTTGTGCTGGATTAAACTAAGTAAACTAATCACTCTTGCCTGCACGGTCTGTATTCCTCCATTCTTTGCCATTCATGTGTTTATTTTAGCGCATCTTAAATGCCTCTTAACTTGTTTGCCTCCACTACCATTCACCACTATGTGTGTAAAAAAGGTTTTGCCTTGCATATCTCTTTTGAACTTGCCCCCCTCACCTTAAATACATGCTCTTTAGTATTTGACATTTCAAACCTGAGGAATAAAATACAAGCTGTCTACTTTGTCTATGCTTCTCAGAATCATAAACTTCTATCAGGTTTCTCCTCAACCTCCACTGGTCCACAGAACACAACCAAAGTTTGTGCATTCTCCCCTTATTACACATACCCTCTAATCCAGGGAGCATCCTGGTAAACCTCTCCTACACCATCTTCAAAGTCTCGACATCCTTCCTATAATGACCAGAATTGAATTCAGTACTGCGGATGTGGTCTAACCAGAGATTTATAAAATTACAATGTAACTCCTGGCTCTTGTACTTAGTTCATTGACTAATAAAGACAAGCATGCCTTACAACTCTATCGACCTGTGCAGCCACTTTCAGGGAGCTAAGGGTTTGACCTCCAAGATCCTTCTGTACATCAACACTGTTGAGGGTCTTTCTATTAACTGTGCACTGTTCCTTTACATTTGATCTCCTTAAGTGCAGCACCTCACATTTGGCTGGAATTAATGCCATCAGATTCCCGCTGTATCCTTAGGCAATCTTCTACACAATTCATGATCTAATTTTGTTGTCTGTAAACTTACTAACCCATAGATCCACATTTTCCTGCTGAAGGGTTTTGGCCCAAAATGTTGACTGCACTCTTTTCCTAGATGTTGCTTGGCCCGCTGAGTTCCTCCAGCATTTTGTGTGTGTTGCTCTGATTTCCAGCATCGCAATTTTGTCGCTTGAAAATCTTTTGCTTTTAACGTATCTGTAGAATCCCTTAGGATTCTCCTTCACCTTGTTCAGTAGAGCAACCACATACCTTCTTTTAGCTTTCCTGAGTTCTTTCTTAAGTGTTCTCTTGCAGGCACTCTGAGCCATCCTGACTCTTTCACCTGGGAGGCAATGGATCAACTAACTGGCAGTCCTATTTGCAGCCATAGAAGCTCCTTTCTATTCAAGCTCCTGTCTATTCCTGTTACCATGATATCTGCCCATTATGGATCTGCCATATTTTCCTGCTCTGATGTGCAGCAGAGCCACTAATGATGCCATGATCCTGGCTATTGCTACCTTACCCTGATGAGACATCTCTCCCAACAGTATCCAAAGCAGAGTATCTGTTTTTGGGGGAGGTGACCGCAGGGGTCTCCTGCTATTGCTCTGCCTGTTGGTCACCCATTCCCCATCTTTATTTTATTTTTATTTTAGAGATACAGCTTGGAATAGGCCATTCCAGCACTTTGAGCCATGCCACCCAGCAATCCACCTGTTTAACCCTAGCCTAATCACAGGAGAATTTACAAAGACCAATTAACCTTCTAATTGATATGTCTTTAGATTGTGGGAAGAAACAGGAGCATTCAGAAGGAACTCAAGTGCACAAGGGAAGAACGTGCACACGTTCTTACGGGGACGTTGATACTGAACTCTGAACTTCAAATGCCCGGAGCTGTACAGTGCTGTGCTAGCTGCCCCACTTTCCCAAGATACTTAAACTCTGGTGTAACCAAGTCATGAAGTGTGTTATCCACACCATTCTCAGAATCGTGGACATTCCACGATAAATACATGCGTAGCTCCAGGGCTGTCGTGTGCTCTGTCTGGAGCTGCAGCTGGCTACGTTTGCTGCATATGTAATTATCAGGGACCCTGGCAGCCTTCTTGAGTTCCTGTATGGCACCTCGTTAAAGACCTTCTGAAAATTCAAGTAAACAACATCCATTGACTCTCCTTTGTCTGTCTTGCCTGTTATTTCCTCAAAGGATACCAACTGATTTGTCAGGCAAGATTTCCCCTTCAGGAAACCATGTTGAGTTTGGTCTACTTTACATTCTGCCTCCAAGTTCTCTGAAACCACATTCTTTTTTTTTGTAACAACAACACACACAAAATGCTGGTGGAACACAGCAGGCCAGGCAGCATCTATAGGGAGAAGAGCTGTCGACGTTTCGGGCCGAGACCCTTCGTCAGGACTAACCAAAAGGAAAGATAGTAAGAGATTTGAAAGTAGTGGGGGGAGGGGGAAATGTGAAATGATAGGAGAAGACCGGAGCGGGAGGGATGAAGCTAAGAGCTGGAAAGGTGATTGGCGAAAGTGATACAGAGCTGGAGAAGGGAAAGGATCATGGGACGGGAGGCCTCGGGAGAAAGAAAGTGGGGGGGGGGGGGAAGCACCAGAGGGAGATGGAGAACAGGCAAACAACTAAATATGTCAGGGATGGGGTAAGAAGGGGAGGAGGGGCATTAACGGAAGTTAGAGAAGTCAATGTTCATGCCATCAGGTTGGAGGCTACCCAGCCGGTATATAAGGTGTTCCTCCAACCTGAGTGTGGCTTCATCTTGACAGTCGAGGAGGCCATGGATAGACATATCAGAATGGGAATGGGATGTGGAATTAAAATGTGTGGCCACTGGGAGATCCTGCTTTTTTTGGCGGACCGAGCGTAGGTGTTCAGCGAAACGGTCTCCCAGTCTGCGTCGGGTCTCACCAATATATAAAAGGCCACACCGGGAGCACCGGATGCAGTATACCACACCAGCCAACTCACAGGTGAAGTGTCGCCTCACCTGGAAGGACTGTCTGGGGCCCTGAATGGTGGTGAGGGAGGAAGTGTAAGGGCAGGTGTAGCACTTGTTCCGTTTACAAGGATAAGTGCCAGGAGGGAGATCGGTGGGAAGGGATGGGGGGGGACGAGTGGACAAGGGAGTTGCGTAGGGAGCGATCCCTGCGAAAAGCAGCAAGGGGGGGAGGGAAAAATGTGTTTGATAGTGGGATCCTGTTGGAGGTGGCGGAAGGTACGGAGAATTATACATTGGACCTGGAGGCTGGTGGGGTGGTAGGTAAGGACAAGGGGAACCCTATCCCGAGTAGGGTGGCGGGTGGATGGGGTGAGGGCAGATGTGCGGGAAATGGGAGAGATGCGTTTGAGAGCAGAGTTGATGGTGGATGAAGCGAAGCCCCTTTGTTTAAAAAAGGAAGACATCTCCTTCGTCCCATGATCCTTTCCCTTCTCCAGCTCTGTATCACTTTCGCCAATCACCTTTCCAGCTCTTAGCTTCATCCCACCCCCTCTGGTCTTCTCCTATCATTTCGCATTTCCCCCTCCCCCCACTACTTTCAAATCTCTTACTGTCTTTCCTTTCAGTTAGTCCTGACGAAGGGTCTCGGCCCGAAATGTCAACAGTGCTTCTCCCTATAGATGCTGCCTGGCCAGCTGTGTTCCACCAGCATTTTGTGTGTGGTTTGAATTTCAAGCATCTGCAGATTTCCTTATGTTTGCTCTTTTTTTTGTAATTTATTTTTTATTGAAGTTCATTATCAAACACATAAAATGTATTTCAGATACTGTACATATATATAATATAGTCATATATGCCAGAAATCGCCACATAATATTTATCTGAGGTATACACTTATGGAAAAGAGAGGAAAGAAAGAACAAGCAATAGGAGAAAGCTATGTACAAGTAGGGAGTGATCTTTTTTTTTACAACATATTCATTGATTTGTGAGGATAAAATCAGGGATATGAGGTGTTATTTGTTAAATCATTTTTCCCAGTATGAATCAAATTGTTCCAGCTTATGATTAACAGATGCTGTTATCTTCTCCATTTTGTAAATGTCCATTGTAATTTCCATCCATGCATTTAAGGTTGGGCTCTTCTGTGACCATTTCCTAGTAAAAGTCTTTTTACCAGCCACCAGCAGTATATTAATTAAATATTTATCTCTTTTCAACCATTCTTGAGGTATATGGCCAAAGTATATGGTCTTACTTTCTAAGGGTATTTCACAGAAACCATATTCTTAATAATGGATTCCAACATCTTGTCACTGAAGTCAGGTTAACTGGCCTATAATGTCCTTTCTTATATCTTTTCTTAAAGAGTGAAGTAACCTTTGCAATTTTCCAATCTTCCAGAACCATTCCAGATTCTTGAAAGATCACTACTGATCTCTTTAGCTACCTTTCAGGATTCTGGGATGTGGTCCATCTGGTCCAAGTGACTCATCTACCTTCAGACCTTCTGAAGCACCTTCTCCTTAGTAATAGCAGCTCTGCCCCCGACACTCTTGAATTTCTGGCATACTACTAGTGTCTTCCACAGTGAAGGCCGACTCCAAACCCATTCCGCTATAAAGTTTGTCTGCCATTTCTTTATCCCTCATTACTACCTCTCCAACATCATTTTCCAGCGGTCCAATATCCACGCTCACTTATTTTTTTTCTTTATATATCTGAAAAAACTTTTTGTATCCTCTTTTATGTGATTGGCCAGCTTACTTCCATATTTCTTTTTTTCTCTCCTTGTGGTTCTTTTAGTTGCCTTCTGTTGGTTTTTAAAAGCTTCCCAATCCTGTAACTTTCCATTAAATGTTGCTGTATTTTATGCTCTTTCTTTTGCTTTTATGCTGACTTTATATTCTTGTCACCCTCGGTTGCCTTATCCTCCCTCCAGAATACTTAGTCATCTTTGGGATGTATCTATCCTGCGGCTTCCAAATTATTCGGAAACAATTATCTCTAGTATCATCTCAGGTAGTGTTCCCTCCCAATTAGCCAGCTCTTCTCTCATGCCTTGGTAATTCCTTTTACTCCACAGTAATACTGAGACATCTGACTTTAGCTTCTTCCTCTCAAACTGCAGGATGAATTCTATCATATTATGATTACTGCACTATATATTATGCACTACAAGATCATCTACCTTATTCTGTATACTGTGTGCATTCAAATTAAGTTAGATATGGCCCTTGTGGCTAAAGGGATCAGGGGATATGGAGAGAAAGCAGGTACAGGGTTCTGAGTTGGATGATCAGCCATGATCATACTGAATGGTGGTGCAGGCTCGAAGGGCCAAATGGCCTACTCCTGCACCTATTTTCTATGTTTCTAAATATAACACCTTCATTCCTGTATTCATCACCCTTTTTGATTTTGCCCCCATGTTACCAAAAGCTAAATTCTTATCCATCTGTGAACTTTTGTTCTTTTTATTTATTCTGGATACTTTTGTAACCTCTGCTATATTTTCCTTCCCCTTTACTTTATTCTCACTTTTTTCCAAACTGAACCCCCCCTCCCCCAACTACTGTTTAGTCTAAAGGCACACTTCAACCCATTCCACTGACTGCAATTTTTACAGGCCTTTTGTACAGGTCATACCTTCCCAGAAGGGATCCTAATGGTCCAGAATTCCCTGCACCAATTCCTCAGCTATGTATTTGTATAGCATATCATCCTATTCTTACCTTCACTGGCGTGTGGCACAGCAATCCAGCCAAGTGGACATAAGCTAATTTTGTCTGTCCTGTCAGTTGTGTTCCATCTTTCTAATATCCTTTGTTTTGGGGATGGAATGTCCCTTTGTTTTTGTGGAAAGTGTAGTTTTAAATTTCAGTCATGAAGTCGATATCTAATCCTATGAATCAGCTATCTACAATTCTGATATTACCAGATAGCGATTTCCTATCTTAGGATTTGCCACTATTGAAATAAATGCACCAGGAACACTCTTCTGAACCTCCTGGTCCATAATGAAACCATGACAAACTATATAAAGAAGTGCAAGCAGAAATCTGGCTGAAATTACTTGAATATCAGCAGCTTGATGATCAGCCAGCTGTGCTAAATCTGATGACGCCATTTAATTTTAGGTATGAAATCTTTTTGTTAATATAGCCTGTAAAATTACTTAGCATTGCTATTTTTCAGTAAATGGTGTGGGTATATAAATTTACTCTTTATTGAGTTTTCTGTAACGGAATAGTATTGCCTTGGCCGACTGGGAGTGGGTCAAACTGTGACCCATTCTTGTGAAGACAATACTTAGCCTGGAAGGTATCTGCAGAACTATGGGTATACCACATTTCAAACGAATTGTTAAGTCAAAGTCTTGTCTACCTGACAAGTTAATGTAAATGATTTCGGAGTTCAATCACAAATAGAAGAGTTCCACTTGGAGTCTCAGACAAAATTTATTCTCCAACCAAGCACATATTATCTGGTTAATTGTTGAGATTACTTCTGGGAGTTTGTTGTTTTGGTGGTGTTTAGCATTCTAGGCTCTAGATACTGAGTTTAGCATTTACTATTTGCGTTTCAATCATTTTATTTCCTTTATAACATTGCCTGTTGTTTTGGCTTTTCTCATTGAACTGACATAAGAATTAGAAACAAGTGCATGCTGTTGAGCCTGCTGCACTCTTCAGTAAACATAAAAAATCTACAGCACAATACAGGCCCTTCGACCCACAATTCAGTGCCGAACATGTACTCACTATAGAAGTTACCAAGGGTTACCCATAGCCCTCTATTTTTCTAAGCTCCATTTACCTATCCAAGAGTTTCTTAAAAGATCCTATTGTATTTTCCTCCACCACCATTGCTGGCAGCCCATTCCATGTACTCACCACTCTCTGAGTAAAAAAAAACTTACCCCTGACATTTCTGTACCTACTTCCAAGCACCTTAAAACTGTGCCTTCTCATATTAGCCATTTCAGCCCTGGGAAAAAGCCTCTGACTATCCACATAATCAATGCCTATCATCATCTTATACACCCCTCTCAGGTCACCTCTCATCCCTCGTTGTTCCAAGGAGAAAAGGCCAATAATTGACAAAGGATATGCTGGCAATGGAGGCAGTGCAGAGGAGGTTCACCAGGTTGCTTCCAGAGATGAAGGGGTTAACTCATGAGGAGAGATTGAGTCGCCTGGGACTGTACTCTGGAATTCAGAAGAATGAGAGGGGATCTTATAGAAACATACAAAATTTTGAAAGGGATAGATAAAATAGAAGTAGGAAAGTTGTTTCCAGTGGTAAGTGAGACTAAAACTAGGGGACATTGCCTCAAGATTCAGGGGAAAAGATTTAGGACAGAGATGAGGAGAAACTGTTTTTTCCAGAGAGTGGTGAATCTTTGGAATTCTCTGCCCAGGGAAGCAGTTGAGACTTCTTCACTAAATATATTTAAGATACAGTTGGATAGATTTTTTACATAGTAGGGGAATTGAGGGTTATGGGGAAAAGGTAGGTAGATGGAGCTGAGTTTACGGACAGATCAGCTATGATCTTATTGTATGGGGCAGGCTCGATAGGCCGGATGGCCTACTCCTGCTACTATTTCTTATGTTCTTATATTCTCATAAGACATGTTCCCCAATCTAGGCAAAATCCTTGTAAATCTCCTCTGCACCTTTTCTATAGTTTCCACATCCATCCTGTAGTGAAGTGACCAGAACTGAGCACAATGCTGCAAGTGGGGTCTGACTAGGGTCCTATATAGCTGTAACGTTACCTCTCAGCTCTTGAACTCAATCCCATGGTTGATGAAGGCTAATACAGCGTATGCCTTCTTAGTCACACAGTCAACCTGTGCAGCATCTTTGAGTGTCCTATGGACTTGGACTCCAAGATCCCTCTGATCCTCTACACTACCAAGTGTCTTACCATTAATACTCTATTCTGCCATCATATTTGACCTACCAAAATGAACCACCTCACACTTATCTGGGTTGAATTCCATCTGCCACTTCTCAGGCCAGTTTTGCTTCCTATCAATGACCCGCTGTAACCTGTAACAGCTCTCCACACTACCCAAAACACTCTCAACCTTTGTGTCATCAGCAAATTTACTAACCCATCCCTCCACTTCCTCATCCAGGTCATTTATAAAAATCACAAAGAGAAGGGGTCCCAGAACAGATCCCTGAGGCACACCACTTTTGGGCAAGCCAATTCTAGATCCACACAGCACTGTCCCCTTGGATCCCATGCCTCCTTACTTTCTCAATTAGCCTTGCATGGAGTACCTTATCAAATGCCTTGCTGAAATCCATATCCACTATACCTACTGCTCTACCTTCATCAATGTGTTCAGTCACTTCCTCAAAAAATTCAGTCAGGTTCATAAGGCACGACCTGCCTTTGACAAAGTGATGCTGACTATTCGCAAATCATATTATGCCTCTCCAAATTTCATAAATCCTGCCTCTCAGGATTTTCTCCATCAACTTACCAACCACTGAAGTAAGACTCACTGGTCTATAATTTCCTAGGCTATCTCTACTTCCTTTCTTGTAAAAGGGAACAACATCTGCAACCCTCCAATCCTCGGGAAAAATCATTGCCAGAGGTTCAGCAATCTTCTCCCTCACCTCTCATAGTAGCCTGGGGTATATCTTGTCCGTTCCTGGTGACTTACCCCACTTGATGCTTTCCCAAAGCTCCAGCACATCCTCTTTCTTAATGTTTATATGCTCAAGTTTTCAGTCTGCTGTAAGTCATCCCTACAATCACCAATGTCCTTTTCCAGTGTGAATACTGAAGCAAAGTATTTATTAAGTACCTTTGCTACTTAAGACCATAAGATTTAGGAGCAGAAGTAGGCCATTCGACCCATTGAGCCTACTCTGCCATTCAATCGTGGGCTGTTCCACTTCATCCAGTCATCCTCACTCCCCTGCTTTCAGCCCATACCCTTTGATGCCGTGGCTAATCAAGAACCTATCTACCTCTGCCTTAAATACACTCAGAGACTTGGCCTCCACAGCTGCTCGTGGCAACAGATTCACCACCCTCTGACTAAAGTAATTTCTCCGCATGTCAGTTCTAAAAGAACGTCTTTCAATCCTGAAGTCGTGCCTTCTTGTCCTAGAATTCCCTGCCATGGGAAATAACTTTGCCATGTAATATTAAGAAGTTAGCATCTCATAGGCCACTTGTGACCTTGGCTATTTTTTGTAAGGGTCATAGCAGCTAAGAGCTTGAGAAAAAACTATAGAATCCCAATGCTTTCTCATAAGATAAGCTGAGTGGGTGACATCATCCTTGGTATGTGATCTGCGCTTAACTTTGGTTTTGCTAGAGTAACTTGTATCATTGCTTGATTAATTGCTGTGAGAAACCTATCTTGTCTTGTATTCCTTATGGCACCTGCAAGACAAGCATAAAAAAGAGTGGCTATTTTCAAGGGCAGGAGGCTTTGGATGTGCTTGCCTGTGCTTGTCTGTATCCAGATATAGTAGCAATTAAAACTGTTATACAAACAATTTATGACTGATAAAGTTAACAATACTCATCTGTACAGAAACTAAGGAGGTGAACCCACATGTATCTGTGTACGTGACTGCATTATATAAAAACTGTATTTGCTTCAGGAAGGAGAGACCCTCGAAGCAGCCTCCGAGAGAGTGCTTAAGGAGGGTTTTCTTGAGTAACTTGCTAATAAAGAGCTAAAACTTACTTTCACCGTAGTACGTGGTGTCTTTGCGTCAGGTAGATCGAAAGAAGTTTACAACAGCCGTATCTAATCTGTTCAGGCCTTTTAACATTTGGAATGTTTTTATGAGATCTCCCCTGCCCCCCCATTCTCCTGAACTCCAGGGAATACAGCCCAAGAGCTGCCAGACTTTCCTCATATGGTAACCCTCTCATTCCTGGAATCATTCCCGTGAATCTTCTCTGAACCCTCTCCAATGTCAGCATATCCTTTCTAAAATAAGGAGCCCAAAACTGTACACAATACTCCTAGTGTGGTCTCACTAGTGCCCTATAGAGCCTCAACGTCACATCCCTGCTCTAATCAATGCCAACATTGCGTTCGCCTTCTTCACAACCGACTCAACCTGCAGGTTAACCTTTAGGGTATCTTGCACAAGGACTTGCAAGTCTCTTTGCATCTCTGCATTTTGAATTCTCTCTCCATCTAAATAATAGTCTGCCCATTTATTTCTTCACCCAAGGGCATGACCATACACTTTCAAACATTGTATTTCATTTGCCAGTTCTTTGCCTGTTCCCCTAAACTCTCTGAGTCTCTCTGCAGGCTCTCTGTTTCCTCAACACTACCTGCTCCTCCACCTATCTTTATATCATTGGCAAATTTAGCCACAGATCCATATATACCATAGTTCAAATCATTGACGTACATTGTAAAAAGTAATGGTCCCAACTGTGGAACTCCAGTGGGAACTGGCAGCCAGCCAGAATAGGAACCCTTTATTTCCACTCTCTGTTTTCTGCCGACCAGCCAATGCTCCACCTATGCTAGTAACTTCCCTGTAATTCCATGGGCTCTTATCTTGCTAAGCAGCCTCACGTGTGGCATCTTGTCAAAGGCCTTCTGAAAATCCAAGTACGCCATGTCTACTGCATCTCCTTTGTCTACCCTGCTTGTAACTTGCTCGAAGAATTGCAGTAGGTTTGTCAGGCAGCATCTTCCTTTCAGGAAATCGTGCTGGCTTTGACCTATCTTGTCACGTGCCTCCAGGTATGCCATAATCTCATCCCTACTAATCGATTCCAACAACTTCCCAACCACCGATGTCAGGCTAACAGGTCTATAGTTTCCTTTCTGCCACCTCCCACCCTTCTTAAATAGCGGAGTAACATTTGCAATTTTCCAGTCATCCAGTACAATGCCAGAATCCTTCGATTCTAGAAAGATCATCGTTAACGCCTCCGCAATCTCTCCAGCTACTTCCTTCAGAACCCGAGGGTGCAGGAGATTTATCCAACCTCAGACCGTTAAGCTTCCTGAGCACCTTCTCAGTTGTAATTTTCACTGCAGAAACCTCACTTTCCTGACACTCTTGACATCTTCCACTGTGAAGACTGATGCAAAATGCACATTCAGTTCCTCTGCCATCTCTGCATCTTTCATTACTTCTTCTGGTTTCATACACACTTTTCCATTATCACACTTGATTGGTTCTATTCTCTCACGTCTTATCCTTTTTCTCTTCACATACTTGTAGAATGCCTTGGGGTTTTCCTTAATCCTGCTCGCCAAGGCCTTCTCATGGCCCCTTCTGGTTCTCCTAATTTCATTTTTAAGCTCCTTCCTGCTAGCCTTATAATTTTCTAGATCTGTATCATTACCTAGTTTTTTGAACCATTCATAAGGTTTTCTTCTTGACTAGATTTTGTATACCATGGTTCCTATACCCTATCATCGTTTCCCTGTCTCATTGGAACGTACCAATGCAGAATGTCACGCATCTATCGCCTAAACATTTGCCACATTTCTGCCATACATTTCTCTGAGAACATCTGCTCCCAATTAATGCTTCCAAGTTCCTGCTTGATAGCTTCATATTTCCCTTTATTCCAACTAAATGATTTTCTGACTTGTCTGCTCTTATCCTTCTCCAATACTATGGTAAAGGAGATAGACTTGTGATTACTATCTCCAAAATGCTCTCCCACTGAGAGACCTGACACCTGACCAGGTTCATTTCCTAATACCAGATCAACTACAACCTCTCCTCATATAGGCTTATCTACATACTGTGTCAGGAAACCTTCCTGAACACACCTAACAAACTCCACCCCATCTAAACCCATCTAAAATTGATTGAGATGCCAATCAATATCGGGACAATTAAAATCTCCCATCACAACAACCCTGTTATTATTGCACCGTTCCAGAATCTGTCTCCTTATCTGCTCCTTGATGTCCCTGTTACTGTTAGGTGCTGTATAAAAAACATACAGTAGAGTAAATGACGCCTTCCTGTTTCTAACTTCCACCCACAGAGACTCTGTAGACAATCCCTCCATGACTTACTCTTTTTTTGCACCCATGACTGATTAACAACGCCACACCTTCACCTCTTTTGCCTCCCTCCCTGTCCTTTCTGAAACATCTAAAGCCTGGCACTCTAAGTAACCGTTCCTGCCCCTGAACCATCCACGTCTCTGTAATGGCCACAACATCATAGCTCCAAGTACCGACCCATGCTCTAAGCTCATCCGCTTTGTTCATGATACTCCTTGCATTAAAATAGACATATCTCAAACCATGAGTCTGAGCGCATCCCTTCTCTATCACCTGCCAATTCAATCTCTCACACTGCCTACAAGTTTTCTCTATTTGTGAGCCAACCGCCCCTTCCTCCGTTTCTTCAGTTTGGATCCCACCCCCAGCAATTCTAGTTTAAACTATCCCCAATATCCTTAGCAAACCTAATATCATGGTGATTGCAGCTTTACTTCAGTTCCATTTTCTTGCCCGTACTGCATAATACTAATAGATCACAAATCAAAATCAACTTAATTGTATTCAGTGATTTTGCCACAATAGCTCTCGGGAGTAGAGAGTACAAATATTCACTGACCTCTGAGAGAGAAAAATTTCTCAATATATCCATCTTAAATGCATAATTTTGTTTCCTTGCAATTATTGGATTAAGCAAATCTGTGCTTGACAATGGAGAAGTTGTTTAAAGTTGGCAAGTTCTCAGCTTCTGAGCATCTGCCAATGTACAAGTCTCAAAACATGAATTTATTTAGTGAGCTGCTTGATTCAGTGCAAATTAATTTATTTTGAAATGGCCACCATTTAGATTCTGATATCTGGATTTTATTTTGGTGTCATTTGTGAATTCATTTGTTACAGACAATAATCATTTTTTTCATATGGCCAATGTGTGAACCAAGTAATTTATAACTAACCACATCCGTCTTAATTGTGTTGTTTCCAGTCCAATAAAAAATAGTTCAGCCCTGCTAGAAACATTTACTGAACTTTTAGCTCCCAGCAAAACACCATGGTATCTTTCAGGCACAGCCTCAGAACTCTTACTCTGTTTTAAATTAAATCTTACTAGTGGGTTGAATATTGTGAAGATTTTCTGCTGTTAGAAATAGATTTTCTTCAGATTCACTTATACAGTACTCAATTATCTGTTTAACTACAGGACAGTGCTAAGTTTGTTTTATATGTAATGCAGAGAGACTTCACAGTTTAATTTTTGTACCTCACATCGTTTAGTAGTTTATGCATTTGTATTGTTTTGTGTAGTTGTTTCACTTTCTAACAATGTGTAAAATACTTCTCATAATGAAACCTTAATGAGTTGTTGCTCTTATGAATATCATCTTGAATTGAGGTCTGACATTGTGGACATACTGTATGGAGTGATTAGAATAGTACAATCTTGTACTTTTGGTCTTTTAACCTTGACATTCTTTGTTCCATTTAGAAATACCAAAAGAAGCTCACAAACATTTACTTCCTACAAGTTGTCGGGCTGATCAACACCTCCACCTATTAACCCCCCCCCCCCCCCACACAACCCACCATACTATTTTATCATTTCCTGTCAGTCACCTTATGTATAGATACTTCTGTACCTAGTGTTACTTTATGTGCATGTTATCAATCTATGTGTATACATATTTATATTAATTGTGTTGTTTGTATTTATCATGTTTTTTTAATGCTGTATCGGAATCGGAAAAACAATCACTTTCTTTTCCTTTACACTTGGGTTCTGAAGAATGACAATAAATGATCTTGAATCTTAAAAAAAGGCAAAATGTTTCCATAGCACATCTTCTATGTGAAATATTGTGACCCTTGTCTTCACTGTCAGCAATGTACTTAGTTGGCATATTGTTCCCCTATATTGTGCTCCCTTAAACTGCTAACTACCTCAAACTACCTGCGTCTCAATATCACCAAGACCAAGGAGATGGTGGTGGACTTTAGGAGATCTAGGCCTCATATGGAGCCAGTGATCATTAATGGAGAATGTGTGGAGCAGGTTAAGACCTACAAGTATCTGGGAGTACAGTTAGACGAGAAGCTAGACTGGACTGCCAACACAGATGCCTTGTGCAGGAAGGCACAGAGTCGACTGTACTTCCTTAGAAGGTTGGCGTCATTCAATGTCTGTAGTGAGATGCTGAAGATGTTCTATAGGTCAGTTGTGGAGAGCGCCCTCTTCTTTGTGGTGGCGTGTTGGGGAGGAAGCATTAAGAAGAGGGACGCCTCACGTCTTAATAAGCTGGTAAGGAAGGCGGGCTCTGTCGTGGGCAAAGTACTGGAGAGTTTAACATCGGTAGCTGAGCGAAGGGCGCTGAGTAGGCTACGGTCAATTATGGAAAACTCTGAACATCCTCTACATAGCACCATCCAGAGACAGAGAAGCAGTTTCAGCGACAGGTTACTATCGATGCAATGCTCAGACAGGATGAAGAGGTCAATACTCCCCAATGCCATTAGGCTTTACAATTCAACCGCCAGGACTTAAGAACTTTTTAAAAGCTATTATTAATGCTTTTTGAGATAGTGATTTAGATGCATATCATATTTTTTTACTGAGTTAAGTATTGTATGTAATTAGTTTTGCTACAACAAGTGTATGGGACATTGGAAAAAAGTTGAATTTCCCCATGGGGATGAATAAAATATCTATCTATCTATCTATCTATCTATCTATCTATCTATCTATCTATCATTGATATTCAAGCAGAGATATGGATCCCAAGTCCTCAAACTTCTTGCAGAAAGCTGTTTCCTTGTAGATCAGGCAGGAGTTAATTCCCTTTCTTTCCTTCGTTCTCATTTCACTTTTAAGGCTGAAACCTTGACAGAGAACTTGCTTCTCTGGCTTTGTGATGTCTACGTTTATTTCCTTGAGATAAACTTTCCTGAGGGCTTTGTAACATTTTAACTCACCACCATATCATCTTTGAATGTGAGTGGCCTAGAAGTTGAGGATGTCTTTAGACACCCAAAGATCTGATGATACAATGTCTGGTCTGGCAGAGGAGGTGCATGTGGGTCATTAAATCTGTGGTAGTTAAATCTGCAACGTTGCCTCATTGCAGATGATAGCATTGGTGTGGAGATTTTCAGATCTTTGTATAGTTTCAGTAGTAAAAGGAGAAAATGTGATTTGTGGTCATGAACAAGATTGGCATGTTGCCTCCTTGATCCAGGATCATGGAAGTAGGAGTCAGATCACCCTTTCTGAAACAGCAGTTGTGTTCCATGTCAGCACAAACAACATTAGTAGAAAGTGTGATCAGGTTCTGCAAAGAGGATTTATGGAGTCAGGTAGAAAGTTAGAAAGCAGGACTTCAGGGTTGTAATCTATTACATTAACGACCATGAGATATTGCAGCAGAATTTGCTCTGCCATTCAGTCATGAGTGATTTTCTTTTTATCTCTCAACCTCATTCTCCTACCTTCTCTTTGTAATGTTGAACCCCCCCCTTCCAAACCAATCAAGAGCCTTTGAATCCCTACCTTAAATACACCCAATAACTTGGCCTCTATAGTCCTCCGTGGTGAGAATACCACAGATTTACTACCTTCTTCCTGAAGAAATTCCTCCTCATGTCAGTTCTAAAGGGACATACTTAGTCCTTGCCCTCAGATCCTATACTCTACTTATCCTATACTTACCATGTCTAGTCTATCCAAGCCTTTTGGTATTTGGTAGGTTTCACTGAGATCCCCTTATTTTTCTGAAGTCCAAACAAATATGTGCCCAGAGCCAGCAAAAGCCCCTCATACATTAATCCCTTTAATTCCTGGGATCATTCTTATGAATAGCCTCTCAACTGCCTCCAGAGTTAGCACATAGATCTTTAGATAGAGGGCCCAAAATTGCTCACAATATGCCACATGCGGCCTGATCATCACCTTATAGAACACAGCATTGCATCCTTGCTTTTGTATTCTAGTCCTCTCAATATGAATGTTAACATTGTACTTGCCTTCTTTATCATGAACTCAACCTGCGAGTTAGCTTCCAGGGAATCCTGAATTTGGACTCAAGTCCCTTTGTATCTCTTATTTCTGCATTCTCTCCCTATTTAGAAAATAGTCTACACCTTTATTCCTCCTACCAAAGTGCAAAATCCCATATGCTTTATTTCATCTGCCACTTATTTCAATGGCTCGAAGGTCCAATTTAATGTCAGTGAAATGTATACAATATACATCCTGAAATGCTTTTTCTTTGCAAACATCCACAAAAACAGAGAAGTGCCCCAAAGTGAACAACAGTTAAACATGAGAATCCAAAGTCCCTCCTAGCTTCCCCCTCCCACGCGTAAGCAGTAGCAAGCAATGATCCCCCTCCCCCCAGCAAAAAAAAATGCACTTGCTACCGAGCACAAGCATGAGCTAGGTGATAGCAAAGTCACAGACCTTGCAGTTTCCCCAAAGACCCCAATTAAATCACATTTCATCTGGCATTCAACAAACCACAGATTCTCTCTCTCCGTAATAAGGGAGAGGGAGGTGTCCCCCCATTTTAACAGCTGGTGGTAGACATAACAATAACCCGCTGGTTTATGATGTTAAAAAGTCCACTTTATTGCTTTTTATGAGCTCTGTGCCTGAAGATCGCAAAGATCTTGGGTCTTCGGGCCCATGGTGAAAGGTTTCCTGGCCTCTCCAATGACACACGAGTCTCCTGCTTTGACACCGACCCTTGATCCACCCATCTCGAGAGCCCTGAGATCTTAGGCTTTCGAATTTGAGCCAGGCTCTTAGGCTGAACCCTTAGCATGCTAAACAATGGCCGGTCCTGAAACCCCAAGAACGAGTCGCATTTCCGCAAAGAACCAAAGTCTGCACGTAATTCCAGCTCAGGGTCTTCAAAAGAACCCTAAAAGGGAAAAATAAAGATACTAAAGGTGGAAATAGAGATGTTTCCGAAGATGCAAGCAAAGGAGTCGCCGTTTAGCGCCATCTTAACTCCACCTCCAACTTCCAAGTTGCCCACTCACCTAAGCTGCCCAAGTCCTCTGCAGACCCTTTGCCTCTGAAACAATACTTGTTCCTCCTATTTTTGTATTGTCTGAAAACCTGGCCACAATGTCCTCAGTTGCTTAATCCAAATCATTAATGTATAAAGTGAAAAGTTGCAATCCCAACACAAACCCTAGTGGAACACCACTAGTCACCAGCAGCCATTCTGAAATGGGCCACTTTTTCCTGTCAACTAATGTTTTATCCATGCTAGTACAATGGTTCTTATTTTGTTCAGCACTTTGTCATAAACACGAGATTCTGGAGATACTAGAAATACAGACTAACATGCAGAAAATGCTGAACGAGATGAACAGGTTAGGTGGCGTCTATGGAAAGCAATCAACGGTCACTGTTTTAGACAGAGACCTTTCATCAGGACTGGCTTTCTTAAAGGTAGAAGTGAGCAGTAAGGGAACTATAAGGTTGGTGCCATTGGATGGGAGATACCCAGTGTTGATGAGGTTGGAGATAATGCTGGAGACAATGGGCTGATGGTGCTGAGTGGCACCTTGTGAAAGGCTTTCTGAAAATCCAAATGAATGAAGTCCACTGTTTCTCCCTTATCTAAACTGCTTGTTACCTTCTTAAAGATTTCTAACAGATTTGTCATGCAAGATCTTAATGGAACTGTGCTGACTTCTTATTGTTTATTATACATGACCAATTTCTCTGAAATCTCAACCTTAATAATTGACTCTTAAATCTTGCCATCCACTGAAGTCAGGCTGATTGGCCCATTGGACACGTTAGTGTATAGAAGTAGGAAGATAGCAAATGAATATATAGAGTTATAGAGTCACACTGCAAGGAAACATACCATTCTGTCCATCTGGTCCATGTTATCCAAGGTTCCCATTAATGAAAAAGGTCCCAACCTGATCAACCCCTCTCAATAATTGAGTTTGTTGGGTCCTACAATATCCTTATAAATCACGTGCATACTTTCCAGCTTAATGGCATCTTTCTTATAACAGGTTGGCTAAAACCAAACACAATATTCCAAATGCAGCTTCATCAGCTATGTTGTATAACTACAGCATAACATCTCGACTTCTGTAATCAATGCCCTGACTGATGAAGGCCATTGTGCTAAAAGCCATCTTCACTAATCTGTTTGTGATGCCACTGAATGAACCAACCAGTTACCCTCCACCACACCACCCTCCTCTGTCTGGCAGAACTAGTCCTCACCCTCAACAAATTGGCTCCTCTCACTTCCTCCAGACTCGTGGCACAGCTTGCATGGGCCCTAGCTATGCCTGCCTGTTTGTTGCTATGTAGAACAGTCCATATTCCAAACCTTCCCCAATAATGTTCCCCAACTCTTCCTCTGCTACATTGACTACTACATTAGTGCTGCTTCATTCATGCGTGCATGCTGAGCTCATCAGTTTCATGAACTTTGCCATAAACCCTTCCACCCTGCCCTTAAATTCACTTGGTCCATTTCTGACATTTCCCTCCCCTTTCTCAATCTCTCTGTCTCCATCTCTGGAGACAAACTGTTGACTGACATCTTCTATCTGCCCTGTCTGTTATAAAAATGCTATTTCCTTTTTTTCAGTTCCTTCATCTCCTTATCTGTTCCCAGGGTGCAGCTTTCCTTTCTGGGCATCATAGATGTCGTCCTTCTTCAAAGAATGGAGTTTCCCTTCCTCCACCATTGATGTTGCCCTCACTCTTATCTCTTCCATTTCTCAAACGTTTGCACTCACCCCATCTTCCCACTGCCTTAACAGTGATAGAGTTCCTCTTGTCCTTACCTACTATTTCATGAGGCTCCACATCCAACACATCATCCTCTGCAACTTACGCCATCTCCAAAAGGATCCTACCACCAAATATATCTTTATCTGCCCCCCCCCCCACCCCACCCCTGGCTTTCAGCAGGAATTGCTCCCTCCGTGATTCCCTTGTCCATTTGCCTCTCCCCATTACTCTCACAAATTTTCCTCCTGGCACTTATCCCTGCAAGCAACACCTGTCCATTCACCTCCTCCCTTACCTCCATTCAGGGTGCCAAACAGTCCTTCCAGATTAGGCAATGCTTCACCAGTGAATCTGTTGGGATTGTATATTGTATCTGGTGCATCGGATGTAGTTTCCTGTACATTGGTGAGACCCACTGTAAATTGGGGGACCATTTTGTCAAGCTTCTCTGCTCCATCTGCCAAAAGCAGAATTTTGTTGTGTACAACCATTTTAATTAATATCTTCATTCCCGTTCTAATATGTTGGTTGAGAGCCTCCTCTTTTGCCATGATGAAGCCACTCTCAGGGTAGAGGAGCGACACCTCATATTTTGTCTAGGTAGCCTCCAATCTGATGGCTTGAACTTTGATTTCTCCTTCTGGTAGTTTTTTTCCTCCCCTCCTGCCTCTTCTATTCCCTTCTCTGGCCTCTTACCTCTTCTCACCTGCATATCACCACCCTCTAGTGCCCCTCCTTCTTTCCTTTAGCCCATGGTCCACTTTTCACCTAGCTGGTCCTCCTTCTCCCTCTCCCACCTTTTTATTCGGGTAGTTTCTCCTTTCCCTCCCAGTCCTGAAGAAGTGTCTCAAAGAAAGGCCCAAAATATTAACTGTTTATTCATTTCCCTAGACGCTGCCTGACCTACTGAGTACCTCCAGCATTTTGTGCGTGTTGCTCTGGATTTCTAGCATCTGCAGAATCTCTTGTGTTTACAATACTCTTCTAGATGTAGTCTCGCCAACATCTTGTGCAGTGGTAATATGATGACTCAACTTTTACTCAGTGCCGTGCTTGATGAAGGCAAATGCACCAAATACTGCCTTCATCACCTTGTCTACCTGTTACTACTTTCAGGGAATTCTGTATTTGCACCTCACTCTTCAGGGCCCTATCATCTTGTTCAAGTCAATATTGTATCTCTTCATGGCTTCTTTATATGCTTCAGCAGAGCTTGCATTCCTATCATTCCCAATGATTTTGCATCATATGCTGTACTCAGTCTCGTTATTATTGATATAGATTCTAGAAGTAGTTCAATCACTGAGAGTTTGCAGGCGTTAATCTATAGTGTGCCAATCCAAAAATGACTTGTTTATTCCTACTATTTTCCCACTTTGTCATTCACTGTTTTATCCAGTTTATTAAACCCCATGAGTTCTTGTATCCATTGTAACAATCCAGTACATTTCAGATGTTACTTATCTCTCATTTTGCTGGTTCTCTTCTGTTCAAATGCTTGTCCTTTGCTGGAGCATGACAGTTCAAATCCAAATACTGCAAGACAAGTGTAATCCAAGACTGTGATGTATGAGGTCAACCTCAACTCTTCCTCTTTAAATAGTTGTTATTTTCTAAACCATGAAAATTAGGCAAAACTGTGCAAGAATGCAGGAAAATTAATAAACACAAGACTGTCTGCAGATGCTGGAAATCCAAAGTAAAGCACACAAAATGCTGGAAGAGCTGAGCAGGTCAGGCAACATTTATGGAAATGAATAGATAGTCGACGTTTTGGGCTTCAGGGCTGAGAAGGAAGGGGGTAGATGCCAGAATAAAGAAGGTGGGGAGAAGGGAGCAAGGCTTGCTGGAAGGTGATAGCTGAAGCCAGGTGGGTGGGAAAGATCAAAAGCTGGAGAGGAATGAATCTGATGGAAGAAGAGAGTGAACCGTAGGAAAAAAGGGAAGAAGGAGGAAATGATGGGCAGGTGAGAAGAGATAAAATGCAGTTTGGGGAATAGAGGAAGTAGGGGAGGAAGGAAATTTGTTTAAGAAACATAGAAACATAGAAAACCTACAGCACAATATAGGCCCTTTAGCCCACAATGCTGTGCCGAATCTGTACTTACATCAGAAATTACCCAGGGTTACTCATAGCCCTCTATTTTTCTAAGCTCCATGTACCTATCCAGGAGTCTCTTAAAAGATCCCATCATATCAGTCCACCACCGTTGCTGGCAGCTTCCATTCCACAGTGGTGACTGATGCAAAGTACTCATTTCGTTCATCTGTCATCTCCTTGTTCCTCATTATTATTTCTCCGGCCTCATTTTCTAGTGGTCCTATGTCCACTCTCATCTCTCTTTTATTTTTTTACATATTTGAAAAAGGTTTTACTATCCACTTTTATATTGTCTGCCAGCTTGCTTTCATATTTCATCTTTTCCCTCCTAATTATTATTTTAGTTGCTCTCTGTACGTTTTTAAAATTTTCCCAATCCTCTGTCTTCCTGCTAATTTTTGCTTTGTTGTATGCCCTCTCTTTTGCTTTTACATTAGCTTTGACTTCCCTTGTCAGCCATGGTTGTACTATTTTGCCATTTGAGTATTTCTTTGTTTTTGGAAAATACATCGATCCTGTACATTTCTCATTTTTCCATTGCTGCTCTGCTGTCATCTCTGTCAGCATCTCCTTACAATTTACTTTGGCCAACTCCTCTCTCGTACTGCTGAAATTTCCTTTACTCCACTGAAATACTTTTACATCTGACTTTACTTTTTCTGATCAAGTTTCAAGTTGAACTCAATCATATTGTGATTACTGCCTTTAAAGTTTCCTTTACTTTTAAGTCTCCTGTACATTACATAACACCCAATCCAGTTTAGTAGATCACCTGGTTGGCTGTACGACAAGCTGCTCTAACAAGCCATCTTGTAAGCAGTCAACAAATTCACTGTCTTGAGATACATTACCAACCTGTTTTTCTCCATGTACCTGCATAAAATCTCCCATGACTATCATAACTTTGCTCTTTTGACACACGTTTTCTATTACCTGTTGTAATCTGTGGCCCACATCCCAGCTACTCTTTGGAGGCCTGTATATAGCTGCCATCAAGTTCCTTTTACCCTTGCAGTTTCTTAACTCAATCCACAAGGATTCAACGTCTTCCATTTCTATGTCAGATCTTTCTAATGATTTGATAGATAGATAGATAGATACTTTATTCATCCCCATGGGGAAATTCAACTTTTTTTTCCAATGTCCCATACACTTGTTGTAGCAAAACTAATTACATACAATACTTAACTCAGTAAAAAAAATATGATATGCATCTAAATCACTATCTCAAAAAGCATTAATAATAGCTTTTAAAAAGTTCTTAAGTCCTGGCGGTTGAATTGTAAAGCCTAATGGCATTGGGGAGTATTGACCTCTTCATCCTGTCTGAGGAGCATTGCATCGATAGTAACCTGTCGCTGAAACTGCTTCTCTGTCTCTGGATGGTGCTATGTAGAGGATGTTCAGAGTTATCCATAATTGACCGTAGCCTACTCAGCGCCCTTCGCTCAGCTACCGATGTTAAACTCTCCAGTACTTTGCCCACGACAGAGCCCGCCTTCCTTACCAGCTTATTAAGACGTGAGGCGTCCCTCTTCTTAATGCTTCCTCCCCAACACGCCACCACAAAGAAGAGGGTGCTCTCCACAACTGACCTATAGAACATCTTCAGCATCTCACTACAGACATTGAATGACGCCAACCTTCTTAGGAAGTACAGTCGACTCTGTGCCTTCCTGCACAAGGCATCTTTACTAATGACACATGCCATTCTTTACTAGCAGAGCCACACCACTCCCTCTGCCTACCTTCCTATCCCTCCGAGACATTGTGTAACCTTGGGTTTTCAGCTCCCAACTACAGCCATCCTTTAGCCACAATTCATTGATGGCCACATCATCATACCCAACAATCTATAAAAGTGCAACAAGATCATCCCCCTTGTTTCTTATACTCCGTGCACTGAGATCTAACAATTTAAGTACTATATTTGGTACCCTTTTTGATTCTGCATCCCTGATGCACTGATACTCAACCTGCTGGCTGCAATTTTGCCCTATCATTTGCCTGCCCTTCCTGACAGTCTGACTGCACGCTATATTTGTTCTTTTTTAACCATCTGTCCTATTCTGAGTCTTTTCGCTCTGGTTCCTACCCCCATGCCAAATTAGTTTAAACTCTAACAAACCTGCCCGTGAGAATGTTGGTCCTCCTTGGGTTCAAGTGCAACCCGTCCCTTTTGTACAGGTCATACTTACCCCAGAAGAGATCCCAATGATTCAAAAATCTGAAGCCCTGCCCCTTGCAAGAGCTTCGCAGCCACGCATTAATCTGCCAAATCATCGTGTTTTTACCGTCACCGGCGTGTGGCACAGGTAGCAATTCAGAAATGACTAACTTTGAGGTCTTTCTTGCCTAGGTCTCTAAATTCTCTTTTCAGGACCTCTTCCTATGTCATTACTACCAGTATGTACCAAGCTATCTGGCTGCTCCCCCTTCCCCTCCAAACTGCAGAAGAACTGCTCTTTTTAACAATAATGTGATAATTTTATGTAGATGGAGGTTTTACAACATGCTATTTTATTTTTATGTTGAGTCATTTGTGAAGGGAGAAATTTCTTAAATGGTTCTTTGAAAGTACAAAAGTCATTCTGAATTCCATTGTAGAGTCAAAAAACTTGGTGAAAATAGAATTATGTGTGGAAGTTCTAAACTTCTTACAAGGTTTCTAACTTGTGTGTTGCTGTTTATTGTCCACAGACAGGGAGAGAGAAGAAGACCAAACTACCAGACGGCATTGAGGTGGACAGTTCTGACAGCCGACACCTGGGGCCCAAACGGCAGAATGCTGGGAGATTGGTCGTGGAACATCTAAGCAGCACTGCCAGTGTACTGAGGGCTAGTTTATTGAGGCGGAAGCCTGTAGTGCGATACAGAATTGGTCCAAGAATTCACTTCCGCAACCCTATTCAAAGTAATCTCTCCAGCAGCAGAAACATCAGTGAGGTGAAAGGGGACGCAAAGAACAGTGATACTGGCAGTGTAGGAGGGGCACCTCAGCCTACCAGCAATGACTTCACACCTAATTGTGACATAATAGGAAAAGATGCCTTGTCTGCATTGGCCAGGGCGAGCACTCAGTTGTGTCAGCAAGAGATTGCCAATGTGGTCTGTTTACACCAGGCTGAGAAACTGATGCCACGGTCTGTACCTCGCTTCTGTCATCTCTCAGGTACAGTGTAGTAGTGATGTTCAACTCCTTTATAAACAAAGTGTTATCTGTTTATTGCAAGATTTTTTTCGTACAAATGATTTTAGTATTTAGAGCTGACTTTTTAGAATCCAGAGCGTCCAAAGCATGGTTCAAATCCTAAGTGCTGAAATGAAAAACAGAATAATAGCAAGATGTAAATTTGAAATGAAAACAAATTTGCTGGAAATACCCAGCAGCACAGGCAGTGTCTACAAAGAGGGGAACAATTAACATTTCAACCTGAAATGCAAATTATTTTTTACACTTCAGAGATATTGTTTTGTTTTTTATAATCTTTACTAAAAGCATAGAACAGCTGAAGAACATTCTCAAGAAGAATTGGGAGTAACCAGAAGTCATCATGCACGTTGGCACAAATGACATAAGTACATTGGGATGAGGTCCAGCAGAGTAAATAAGGGAAGTGAGGGAAGAAGTTAAGAAGCAGGGCATCAAGACTAATAATCTTTAGATTATTTCCAGTACCATCTGCCAGTGAGGGTCAGAATAGGAGCATATGGCAAATTATGCATGACTGAAAAATTGATACAGAGTGTAGGGAATTAGATTTTTGGACCATTGGGATCTCTTTTGAGGTAGAAGTGACCTGAATTGGAGAAGAACCAATATCCTCCTGGGAAGATTGTCAGGGGTGTGTATCCCTAAGCAATAGTGATATAAATGAAAGGCTGGAAAGTGATGCAGAAGTCATTGACAGCAGGTTGAATAGTCAAGACAGGCAGGAGCTCAGCAAGGAATGAAGAGAGTCTATGGGATTAAATTGTCTTGGCTGTTAAGGCAGATGAACTCAGGGCATGGATAGCTAGGTGAGACTTGGATATTATAGCCATTTCAAAAACGTGGCTAAGGGAGGGAAAGGGTTGGCAGTTCAATGTTCCGAGGTACAGGTACTTCAGGTGGGAAAGAGAGGAGAGGGCTTTACATTTTTTGATTAAAGGAAAAATCACTGCATTAGTTCACAGTAGATTTTATTATCACAGTGCATATGTGTCACCATATACACCTTGAGATTCATTTTCTTGTGGGCATACTCAATGAATCTGTAGAATAGTAACTAGAACAGGATTAGTGAAAGACTTCCCAACTAGAGCATTCAACCAGAGTACGGTAGACACCAACTGTGCAAATTTAAAATATAAATAAATAGCAATAACTAATGAGAACATGAAATGAAGAGTCCTTGAAAGTGAGTACATTGGTTATGGGAACATTTCTATGAAGGGGTAAGTGAAGATGTTCTCTTTTGTTCAAGAACCTAATGGTTGAGGGGTAGTAACTGTTCTTGCATGATCATCCTATGATACTTTATGGATAGATTTGAAAATAACCGGATGATCACCTTGTTGGGGTTGTACTAAGATCCCTAAACTGTCAGTGGAAATTAGAAGAACAAGTGAGCGGGAAGATTAAGAAGAGTTGGAAGAATAATAGTATGGTATGGTAACGTAGCAGTTAAGAACTTTGATGGAGTGTTTAGAAAAGTTTCCTTGGGCAACCTACAGAGGGCCCTGATTGGACCAGAGGAAAGCTTAACTTATTCTTGGGAAATAAGTTGGGAAAAATGACTGAGGAGACAGTGGAAAAGCACTTTGGAACCAGTGACAATAGTTGTAGCAGGCTATAAATGCTTACTGGAAAGGGATAAGAACTAGTTCAAAAGTTCAAGTTCTAAATTGGGTTAAGGTGAATTTTGATGATGTTGAATAGGAACTTGCAAGGATTGATTGGAGTAGGTTGTTTTGGGCAAAGGGACCTCTGGCAGTTGTGAAGTTTTAAAAATTGAGATAGTGAAAGATCAATGTCTGCATATTCCTTTGAAAGGCAAGCCTGCAGGAGTGAAGAACCCTGGATGACAATAAATATTGAGGCCCTGCCCAGGGAAATGGATCCATGGATCAGATACAGGCAGTTGGGACCGTGAATTCCTGGAAGAGCATAGGAGATGTAAGTGTATATGAGAAGGAAACCAGGAGGGTGAAAAAAGAGGCATGAGATTACTTTTGGCAGTGAGGATTTAGAAGAATCCAGAGGGATATTATAAGGCAGCTGGAAAGTGGACTGAAAAAATGAGATAGAATTTAATGCAGACAAGTATGAAATGTTGCACATTTGGGAGGACAAACCAAGGCAGGACTTAGTAGAGCAATGAGGAGTGCAGTAGATTAGGGTGATTACGATGACATGGTAGCCTAGTGGTTAACACAATGCTTTACAGTACAGGTGACCCAGGTTCAATTCCTGCCACTGCCTCTAGGGAGCTTGTATGTTCCACCCATGACTGTCTGGATTTCCTCCGAGTGCTCCAGTTTCCTCCCACAGTCCAAAGATGTACCGGTTGGTCATTGTAAGTTGTCCCATGATCAGGCTGGGATTAAATCCGGGGCTTGCTGGGCGGTTTTGGCTCGAAGGGCCGGAAGGGCCTATTCCAAGCTTAATAATACAATCAATAAATAAATAAATAAATCTGTGAATACTGATTCCTAATTCCTTGGAAGTGGCATTTCGGGTAAATTGGATTATAAAGAAAATTTTTGGCCTTCATATATCAAAGTATCGAGTACGGAGTTGATGTTACATTGTTGTTTAAGTGGTATAGGTGTAATTTGGAATATTATGTGCATTTCTAGTCATCTATCTACATCATAGGCATCAATAAGATTGAAAGAATACAGAGAAAATTTACAAGGGTGTTACTGGGACTTGAGGACCTGAATTATAAGGAAAGGTTGACTAGGTTCCTGAGAGTGTAGGAGAATGAGGGGAGATTTGATAGAGGTTTACAAAATTATAGTTAAGGTTTAAAAGCAAGCAGGTTTTTTTCCACTGAGGTTGGGTGAAACTAGACTTAAAGGTCATGGGTTAAGGATGAAAGATGATATGTTTAAGAGGAATATGAGAGGGAGCTTCTTCACTGAAAGGATGGAGAGAGCATGGAGCAAGCTCCCAGCAGCAGTGGTGCATGCAGGTTCGATTTCAACATCTTAGAGAGGTTTGGCTAGGTACACGGATGAGAGGGGTTGGAGGGTTGTGGTCCAGGTCCAAGGCCTGTTACATGTTGTAGCTGTATAACTCCAAATATGTAATGAAAGTAGATGTCTCATAGGCCTGACCTGGTATACCTATGAACATAGTGTGAGGCTACAGAAGAAGTTGTGGGAGCTGAGATATTCGCTCTCCTCTAGACTTCTGGCATCTCACCTGTCGTTGTTAGCGAAGTCTGGAGGAGAGTGAATGTTCTGCCTTTATTCAAGAAGGACTACAAAAACTAAAACCTGGAAACTGTAGGTCAGTAAGCTTAATGTCTGTGGTAGGTAGTTATTGGGAGGATTCTTAAGGATAAGATAAACATGCAGCTGCAAAATTTGGGTTTATTAAGGATAGACAGTCTTCTGTGTTAGAGCGTAGGATAGTAAACATGATGTATTTGGATTTCAGTAAGGCCTCTATTACATGTGTTCCACACCCTCACCACTCTCTGTGAAGAAGTTTCCCTTCACGTTCCCCTTAAATGTAGGGTGGCACAGTATCCTAATAGTTAGCACAGTGTTTTACAGCAGAGGAGACCCAGGTTCATTTCCTGCTGCTGTCAGTATGGAATTTGTAAGTTCTCCCCGTGACCACGTGGGTTTCCTCTGGGTGCTCTGGTTTCCTCCCACAGTCCAAAGATGCACCGGTTAGAAGATTAATTGGTCATTGTAAAATTGTCCTGTGAGTAGGCTCAGATTAAATTGGGGGTTTGCTGGGCGACGTGGCTCGATAAATAGATAAGTAGAGGGCCCTATTAAGAAAAGGGTAAAGTTTGACATACCCTTAGATAATGGGACAGGGCAGGTGTCTGAGGTGATAGTGGGGGAGCACTTTGCAACCAGTGACCATAGTTTTATTAGTTTTAAAATAGTTCATGGAAAGGGACAGAAGTGGCCTACAGGTTCAACTTCTAAATTGGGGTAAGGCAAATTTTGACAATATGAGTCAAGCTTGCAAAATTTGATTGGAGTAGGTTTTTTTCAGGCAAAGGGATGTCTGGAAAGGGGGGAAGCTTTTAAAAGTGAGATGGCCGAGGAGATGGTGGAAGGTTGTTGTGCAGATAGGAAGCTCGTAACTAGCGGTGTGTCTTGCCTTGGTGCTGGACCCATAATAATAAGTAAGAATGTATTAGGCACGATTAGTAAATATGTAGATGATGCTAAAATAGGTAGTATAGTGGACAGTGAAGTGAATTACCAAAAATTACAGGGGGACCTTGATCGGCTGAATAAGTGGGCTGAGGAATGGCATATGGTGTTTAATTTGGATAAGTGTGAAGTGTTGCATTTTGGAAAATCAAATCAAGGGTAACACTTTCACAATAAACAGTTGAGACATGGGCAGTGTCTTAGAACAGAGGGACCTGGACTGTAAGTGCATGGTCTCTGAAAATTGAGTCACAGATACACTGTGGTGCAGAAGGTTTTTTAGCATGTTGACCTTCATCAGTCAGGGCACTGAGTATAAAAGCTGGGTGGTCATAGTGCATTTGTACAAGATGCTGGTGAGGCTACACTTAGAGGATTGTGTTCAATTTTGGTTATCCTGTTATAGGAAAGATATTATTAAACAGGAAGTAATACAGAGGAAATAGTAAAATTAAGGATCTCAGAGCTTGGGTGCTGAATCAGAGGGACATTAGGACCACGCGTGTCCTTTGTTTCATGGAATCCTGATTAACCCCTTCCGTACCAGATGCAGCGATTCTGCTCGATGGGTTTCCTATACACCATCAGGATAGATCAATAGAGGTCTCTCAAAAGCAGTGGCGGAGTATGCCTCATGATCAACTCTTCTTGGGTCACAAATATATAAGTACTGTCTCAATTCTGCTCACCAGTTAAGTGCCGTCCTTTTTACATACCGTGGGAGATTTTTGGGATCATTTTGATAGCGGTATACATTCCACCTCAGGCCAGTATCATCAGGCTTCAGATGATCTGAGCTATGGGATCAACATGCACTAAACAACGCACCCTAACACCTTCACTATCGATTTTGGGGATTTTAACCAGGCCAGTCTGAAAAAATCACTAAGCAATTACCATCAACAGATCACTTGCTAGAGGATACTAGAGGAAACAACACACTGGGCTATTGGTACATCACCATCAAGAATGCCTACCATACTATTCCACGCCCTCACTTAAGGAAGTCTGATCACCTGGCTGTACTTCTACTCCCTGAGTATAGGCAGAGACTGAAGACAGCAGCACCAGTAGTGAGGACCAAGAAGGTATGGACAAGGGACGCACAGGAGCACCTACAGAACTGCCTTGAATCAGTGGACTGGATGGTATTCAGGGATTCATCTTCAAATCTAGGTAAGTATGCTGCAGTTGTTACCAAAATCATTTGGACATGTGTGGATGAGCGTGTGCCTACAAAGACTAACTGTACATTCCCAAACTAAAAGCCGTGGATGAACCAGGTGGTGCGTTGTCTCTGAAGGTATGATTTGCTGAGGGCTATTTCAAGGGCAAAGAGGCAATTTCGAATGAGGTTGGAGATGACATCGGATGTACAACAACTCTAGCAGGGTTTCCAAGACATTACTTCTTACAAAGTGAAACACAATAGCATGAATGGCAACTATGCTTCACTACCAGATGAACTCAATGCCTTCTATGCCTGCTTTGAAAGGGAGAACATAACCACAGCTGTGAAGATCCCTGCTGCACCTGTCTCAGAGGCTGATGTTAAGCTGTCTTTAAAGAGAGTGAATCCTCAGAAGGCAGAAGGTCTCGATGGAGTACCTGGTAAGGCTCTGAAAATCTGTGCCAACCAACTAGCGGGAGTATTCAAGGACATTTTCAACCTCTCACTGCTACTGGTGGAAGTTCCCACTTGCTACATAAAGGCAACAGTTATACCAGTGCCTAAGAAAAATAATGTGAGCTGCCTTAATGACTATTGCCCGGTAGCATTCACATCAACAGGATGAAGTGCTTTGAGAGGTTGGTCATGACCAGACTGAACTCCTGCCTCAGCAAGGTGCTGGACCCCATTTCAATTTGCTGATAGCCACAATAGGTTAACAGCAGACACAATCTCAATGGCTCTCTACACGGCTTTAGACCATCTGAACAACACAAACACCTATGTCAGGACTATAACTCAGCATTCAATACCATCATTCCCACAATCATGATTGAGAAGTTACAGAACCTGGGCTACTGCATTTCTCTCTGTAATTGGATCCTCAACTTCCTAACCAGAAGACCACAATCTGGATTGGTGATAACATATCCTCCTCGCTGACGATCAACACTGGTGCACCTCAGGGGTGTGTGCTTAGCCCATTGTTCTACGCTCTCTATATCCATGACTGCTTGGCTAGGCATTGCTCAAATACCATGTATAAATTTGCCGATGATACAACCATTGTTGGTAGAATCTCAGGTGGTGACGAGAGGGCATACAGGAGCGAGGTATGCCAACTAGTGGAGTGGTGTCACAGTAACAAGCTGGCACTTAACGTCAGTAAGATGAAAGAGCTAATTGTGGACTTCAGGAAGGGTAAGACAAAGGAACACATACCAATCCTCACTGAGGGATCAGAAGTAGAGAGAATGAGCAGTTTCAAGTTCCTGGGTGTCGAGATCTCTGAGGACCTGACCTGGTCCCAACATATCAATGCAGCTATAAAGAAGGACTACAGCGACTATAGTTCATTAGGAGTTTGAAAAGATTTGGTGTGTCAACAAATCCATTCAAAACTTCTATCGATGTACCCTGGAGAGCATTCCGACAGGCTGCATCACTGTCTGGTATGGGGTGGGCGGGTGCTACTGCACAGGACCGAAAGAAGCTGCAGAGTGTTGTAAATTGTTTGGCTCTATTTTGGGTACTAGTCTACAAAAGTACCCAGGACATCTTCAAGGAACAGTGTCTCAGAAAGGCAGTGTCTATTATTAAGTTCTTTCAGCACCCACGGCATGCCCTTTTCTCACTGTTACCATCAGGTAGGAGATACAGAAGCCTGAAGACACACACTCAGCGATTCAGGAACAGCTTCTTCCCCTCTGCCTTCTGATTCCTAAATAGACATTGAAACCTTGAACACTACCTTACTTTTAATATATATTTTTTTCTGTTTTTTGCACGATCTTTAAGCTATTCAATATATGTATACTGTAATTTATTTATTATTGTATTTTTTTCTTCTATATTATGTATTGCATTGAACTGCTGCTGCTAAGTTAACAAATTTCATGACACATGCTGGTGATAATAAACCTGATTCTGATTCTGGAAAAAAAAAGAGATTTAGAAATATGTTGCTAAGACCTGATGAATTGAGCTACAGGGAAAGGTTGAACAGGCAGGGACTTTCTTCTTTAAATACTGAGAGCAATTTTATGAGGGTGTGTTAAATATTGAAGGGCACTGTCAGAGTGAACATACTCACCTTTTTCCCAGGGTTGAGAAGTCGAGAACTAGAGGGCACTAGTTCTTAAGGTGAGAGGAGAAAGATTTTCAGTGGCTCAGGCATGGTAAGTGTCATTGTCAGAGCCGTACCAAGGGTCGGGAGAGAGAGAGCACCTACAGGGATGTCTGGTCCTCCTCAGCTGCGCAGGCGCAGAAAGTGTCGGCATCAGAGGCCTACCAAAGTTTGGAGTAAGAATATTGAAGGAGCAGATTTGGCTAAATCCCATTTCTTTCCAGTGGCTCAGGCACGGTAAGAGTCGGTATCACTCAGCAGCAAATAAAGGGAAGGAGGGGGTCATTGCTGGAGTGTGGCAGTGATAGAGTGGGAAGGCTTTGCATTAACAGATTTTGGCGTGAAAAGGTGTAGGCACAGATAAGAGGAGGTAAGCTGTTTTGGTAGTGAAGAGTAGTCAGCATGGAATGCTTCTCCTGACAGGTGTGGGAATTCAGGATACCTGACGGTTCCCTTGATGACTACTTCAGCTTCTGACTGACCAGGTCGAGGAGTTGGAGCTGGAGCTGGAGTTGGATGTACTCAGGATCATTTGGGAGGCATGAAGACTTTTGAAGAGGTGTTATACACTGAGTACAGGCTGCAGACAATAGGTGGGTGACCACCAGGAGAGGTAAGGGATTAAAATAGTCAGTGCAGGGTGCCCCTGTGGCCATTCCCTCAGCAACAAGTATACACCTCTTTGGATACTGCTGAGGGAGGGGAGGGGTAGGAAATGGCAGGGCACAACAGCAGTTAGGCGAGTGGCATAATGGCAGGTTCTGAGGTTCAGCAGGGAAAGATAAAGTCAGGCAGTGCAGTAATGATAGGAGACTGAATAGTTAAGGGGGCAAGGGATTCTGTGATCACACAAGAGATACCAGGATGGTGTGTTGCCTACCATGTGCTAGGGTCCAGGATATAATGGAGCAGCTGCAAGTTATTCTCAAGAGGTAAGGGGATCAGTCAGAGGTTGTGGTGCATATTGCACCAATGACGTGGGCAAAAAAAAAGAGGAAGAGGTCCTATGCAGTGAGTATATAGAGTTAGGAAAGAGACTGAAAGGCTGAAGAGATCCAAGGTAGTAATCTCCAGATTACTCCCAGTGCTACAGGCTAGTGTGGTTAGGAGTGGGATGCTAGCACAGATGAATGAGTGGCTGTGCAGATGGTGCAGGGGACAAGATTTCAAGTTCTTGGATCATTAGAACCTTTTCTAGGGAAGGGGTGACCCGTACATGGCGGGTTGCACCTGAACTGGAGGGGAACCAATATCCTACCCAGGAGGTTTGCAGATTCTGCTCAGGAGAGTTTAAACTAGTTTTGCAGGGGACTGGGAGCCAGAGCACCAGGTCAGTAAGTGAAGGATTAGGAAGGTAGGTGTCAGGGTAAGTATTAAAAGGCAAAATGCTAGGAGTATTATGGCTAAAGGTGATGAAATTAGAGCCTTATGGAACTACGATATTGTGGCTATTGCAGAAACTTTGAGAGTGGGGCAGGAATGGATGATTAATGAACCAAGTTTTCAAAGTTTTAGAACAGATAGAAAAGGTAATAGAGTAGGGGAGGGGTAGTTGCACTTAATCAGGGACAATATCACAGTTGAATAAACTCTTCTCAGGTTTCCAGCTAGGTACAGGAATCAACTGTGATCAACATTTTGATGACAAACTCAACCATCTTATCAGGGATGATCTCTGGGCATGTCTAGTTCAATGGCATTTATACCCTCATCGTCCATCCCTCCTGATTGGTTAGTCCTCATCCAATCAGGTTTCCACTGCCCCACTTTGTTTACAATCAAATTCCATTCTTATTTAGAGCAAGATATTCGTCTTTGTTAAAATTCTTTTCCTCTAGTTTTATTTTAATGGCTTCCTTCACAAGTCATTCCCAAAAGCCACTGGTGCCTGCATGGTGGAAACCTGCATCAAGGAACACAGGAGGTGTATCCGTTTGGGTTACCCAGAGGATTGACTTCGATAGTACAAAATTACTGTTCTGCACCAATGGCTTTTGGGACCACCAAGTGAAGGAAGCCATTGAAATACAGCTAACGGAAAAGAATTTTAACAAAGTTGAAAATCTCAAACTAAGTAAGAACTGAAATTCGATTGTAAATAAGATGAGAGAGCAGAAACCTGATTGGCCGAGGACTAACCAATTAGGAGAATTGGACAACAAGTGTAAATACCACCGGACTGCCCAGGCATCATCCCCGATGAAAGTGGCAGCTTGTCATTAAAACATCAGTTAAATAGATACCTGTACTCACCTGGTAGTCTTAGAAGAGTTTATTTGTCATATATCCTTTTTCAATATCACAGCTGCTCTCGGGAGACATGAAGAGTCTTAATGAAGGGGTGAGACACTGAGTTCATTTGTGTCGACCCCAAGAATAGGAGGGGTGCAATCACACTGATGGGATTGTACTACAGACCCCCCCCCCTCCCCACCCCCATAGCTCCGGGACATTGAGAAACAGATATTTAAACAGAATAAGGAAACGTGTAAAAATATTAGGGTTGTTATTATGGGGGATTTCAACTTCCCAAATATAAACTGGGACCTTCTTAGCGTAAGGGGTTTAGATGGGGCTGAATTTGTGAAATATATCTGGGAGGGTTTTTTAAATCAATATGTAGATGGTTCAATGAAAGGAGGGGCTCTACTGGACCTGGTGTTGGATACTGAGCCTGGCCATTGACTGACTTTTCAGTGGGTGAGCAGTCAGGAAACAGTGACCACAAATCCTTAACTTTCAGGATAGCTATAGATAAGGATAGGTATGATCCTTGGGAGAGAGTCTTAAATTGGAGTAGGGCAAATTATGAAGGCATTAGGCAGGAACTAAGAAGAGTTAATTGGGAACACCTTTTTTTGGGAAGTCCACATCAGATGTGGAGGGTGTTTAAAGATCAGTTGCACAGAGTATAGGGAAGGTATGCTGCTGTGAAGAAGATTGCTGGGGCCTTGACCAGTATCTTCATGTCCTTTCTAGGCACAGTCAAGGTCTTGGAGGAGTTGTGAGTAGCTGAATTTGTAGTGAGAAAGGAATAAGGGAAAATCCTAGAACTATAGATCGGCGAGTCTCATGTCAGTTGTAGGGAAACCAGCCCATTAATCCATCTTGTTTCAATTCTCACTAGCTGGTTGCACAGGAAATGACATTGAGCACCAGGATACTGCACACGGTAGTATAGGTCACAGTTTCCATTGGGTCACTCATGGTTTCTCAAATTCCAAACAAATTAGATCCTTTGCTTAAAGTTAAGTTTGTTCTCTGGGAAATGCAATCATTAAAAACAATTTTACTGTGATTTGGAATTAAGCATACACAGTTGATGATGAGTTTGGCCAAGACTTTCTCATGTAAGTTCAATAAAATTTGGACTTTGTTAAATTGTAGTAAGAAATGATTGGGTGAGGTTTTGTGTGGGTGACAGAGGAATGGGGAGTTTGGCAGTTGAGCCTAGTCCACTTTGGCATTTCCAGAGTCATAGATTGCCTGGTATTCAGAGAATGCAGATGCTTCCTTTTATTTCTCTAGTCAAGGGAGTTGAATACAACAGGCAGCTTGTTCTCAGTTGAAATGAGCTTACTCAGCCTCCATCTGGTCCGCTCAGGGCAGTGTTCAGCTTGCAGTACCAGAGGGGAGGTAGATATGTTTCCAAAGTTGTAAAATGCTTCTTCCAAAAAAAAGCTTTTGCAAGAGTTTTTTATTGTTTAGTACTCTGTTATGCCCTTGTATGCACTTCATTCTATTTTTTTAAAAAGGCAATGTAGTCAAACAATAGCCTCCAGTTTGGACCATAAAATGCATTTTATTGCTCCAGGAAACCAAGTTGCAGACACTGATATGTCAAGGTGTTGGAATTTTACCTGAATACTGTCTATGAGGAGTGATACAACCCATAAGAGAGGGTTTTCCAATTTTGTCATTGGTCAGAGATAGAGAGTGCTACTTCCTACAGAGGATTGCAAGAACTGCTGAGAGGATCATAAGGGTCTCTCTTCCACCCATCTGAGATATTTATCTGAAATGCTGTATATGGAGGGCCCTTAGCATTGTTGATGATCTCTCCTGTCCATCCTATGATCTCTTTGACTCCCTACCATTAGGCAAGAGTAGCATTAAGACAAAGAATGTTAGGATGGGTAACAACTTCTTCCCCCAGACCATAGACTACTGAACTCCCTGCAACCAACCAGGTCTCATCACATATGAAGTACCAGTAGCATTGTATTGTTTATTTTTTAACGTGTATTATAAATGCACCTTATTATTTGTTAATTTATTTGTGGTAATACTACTTTATGTGTTGTAAGCGAGTTGTATGTAATGTGTTGTGCACCTTGGTCCAGATGGACGTTGTTTCATTTGACAGAGTACAAGTGTAACCCCTGGGTTCGGCGGACTACATTAGTTTATGGGAAGACAGTTGCCTCCCCCACCAAACTAGTGAAATCTCATTTGCGTGGTTGTTGCATGATGTGTTCCCGTTACAATACAGTACCATGAAAGATCAGATGGTACATGTATGCAATTAAACAACTGAGCTTTATAATTCTTAATTTGACTACAAGGTTAGTACAGAAAACAAAAAGAAAAAGGGCCCATTTTAATGTAACAGTCTATTGTGCATGTTGGAGCTCATGGTTTTCCATCCTTTTTTTAATATATTTTTATTCAATTTTTAAGATAATTACATAGAATGAATAGAGTAATAGAATAATAGAGTATAATATCAGCCCTCCCCCTCCCCTTAACCCTTCACCCCTTAACATCCCCATCTGAGAAAAAGAAAAGAGAAAAAGAAAGAAAAAAAGATTGCCCGGATATCGGAAGATCCCCACATGCTCCATGGAATTCAAAATAACTTTAATATATATATTTATTTCTTTCCCAAAATGGCGAATAACTTTATCTTCAAAGGGCCTATATATTTAATCCTATCTTTTGTAAATAAGGATGCCAAATTTTCAGAAATATATCATATTCATTTCTTAAATTATAAGTAATTTTTTCAAGTGGAATGCAACTAAAAATTTCATTATTCCAACGGTCCATAGTTAAGTATGAATCTGATTTCCAAGTAACTACAATAGCCTTTTTGGCTACTGCCAATGCAATTTTTATAAATTTTTTCTGATATTTGTTCAATTTAAGTTTCGGTTTTATCCCTTCAATATCACCTAGTAAAAATAATATTGGGTTATGTGGAAGTTGTATTCCCATGATTTGTTCCAATAAAACTCTTAAATTTATCCAAAAAGGTTGAATTTTAAAACAAGACCAAGTAGAATGTAAAAAAGTACAAATTTCTTGATTACATCGAAAACATTGATCAGATAAATTTGGGTATAATCTATTTATTTTTGTGGTGTAATATATAATTGATGTAAAAAATTGTATTGTACTAATCTAAGTCGGATGTTTATTGTATTTGTCATACTGTCAAGGCATAGTCTTGACCAACTTATTTCATCAATTTTAATATTCAAATCAGTTTCCCATTTTTGTCTTGACTTATGAATAACATTGTTTAATTGTCTGTTTTTGAATCAAATTGTACATACAAGAAGTAAATTTTTAAATTTTTCCTTTTTGAGTTAAAATTTCTATTTCACTTTGGCATTAACATTGTTTGACCCAGTTTATCTCTTAAATAAGCCCTTAATTGGAAATAACAGAAAAGAGTGTTATTTGATATTTGATATTTATTCTTTAGTTGATCAAACGACATCAATTTACCTCCTTCAAAACAGTCACCTATATATCTAATCCCTTTTTGAAACCAGTTATATAAAAGTTGGTTATCCATTGTAAAAGGAGTGAGTCTATTTTGAATTAGGGGTCTCTTTGCTAATAAAGATTTCTTTATCTCATCATCAACATTTATCTTTTTCCATAAATCAATCAAATGTTTTAATATAAGAGATTCTTTCTTTTCCAGTATCCATCTGGATTCCCATTTATATATAAAATCTTCTGGTATATTTTCTCCTATCTTATCTAACTCTATTCTAATCCATGCCAGTTTATCTTCATCAAAAAAAGATGCAATAAATCTAAGTTGATTTGCTTTATAATAATACATAAAATTTGGGAGTTGTAACCCTCCTAGGTCAAATTTACATGTCAATTTTTCCAACGATGTTCTTGACATCTTACCTTTCCAAAGAAACCTCCTCACACATTTATTCAGCTCTTGGAAAAATCTTCTGCGGTAGTTGTATTGGTAATGTTTGAAATAAACACTGTAATCTAGGAAATATATTCATTTTTACAGCATTAACTCTGCCTACTAATGTTATTGGTAACATCATCCATTTATCAAGATCTTCTTGAGTTTTTTTCAATAATGGCAAATAATTTAATTTATATAAATTATTTACGTCATTATCAACATTTATACCTAAATATTTTATACCATTTATCGGCCAAGTAAATTGAGTTACTAATCGACATTGACTATAATCTCCTTTAGTAAGAGGTAAAATTTCACTTTTGTCCCAGTTTACTTTATACCCTGATATTTTCCCATATTCTTCCAATCTAAAAGATAATTTATGCAACGAATGCAATGGGTTTGTTAGATAAATCAGAACATAATCAGCAAATAGATTTATCTTATGTTCCTCCTGGTTAACTCTAAAGCCCGTAATATCTGAATCAGTTCTAATTAATTCAGCTAATGGTTCTATCGCCAATACAAATAGGGCAGGTGATAATGGACAGCCTTGTCTCGTTAACCTTGTTAACTGGAATGATGTTGAAATTTGGCCATTTGTCACTATTTTAGCTTTGGGATTAGTGTTTAAGGTTTTAATCCAGTTTATAAAAGATTTTCCTAGTCCGTATTTTTCCAATACCTTAAATAAAAAGTCCCATTCCAATCTATCAAATGCTTTTTCTGCATCCAAAACAACTGCCACACTCATTTCCTCCCTCTTTTGTGCCAAATGAATTATGCCAAGTACCAAGTAACCGAGTTACATTGTCAGCCAATTGTCTATTTTTAATAAAGCCTGTTTGATCCATATGTATTAATTTTGGTAAATATTAAAGAGATAGGCCTATATGATGTTGGTTTTAAAAGATCTCTTACCTTTTTTTGGCAATACTGTTAAAATCGCTGTCAAAAAAGATTCTGGAAGTTTAAGTGTTCTTTCCGTTTGATATATTAACTCCGTAAAGGGAGGGATTAATAAATCTTTAATTTTTTTTATAAAATTCATGTGGAAAGCTATCTTCTCCTGGAGATTTATTACTCTGGAGTGATCCAAGAGCTTCTTCAACCTCTTTTAATGTAAAAGTCATATCTAATCCTTTCTGTTCTTCCGAATTCAATTTTGGAAGAGTTATTTGTGATAAAAATCTTTCCATCTCAACAACCTCATTTTGTGATTCCGATTGATATAATTCGGAATAAAATTTTTTAAAGGTTTCATTAATTTCTAAAGGTTTATAAGTAATTTTATTTGCACTAATTTGTTCTAATTGCATTTATTGTTTTGGAAGCCTGCTCTGTTTTCAACTGCCAAGCAAGAATCTTATGTGATCTATCACCTAATTCATAATATCTCTGTTTAGTTCTCATAATTGCTTTTTCTGTTCGATATGTCTGGAGCGTATTATATTGTAGCTTCTTATTGATAAGTTGTCTTCGTTTTTCTTCTGTCATATATCTTTGAGAATCTTTTTCTAATTTTGTAATCTCTTTTTCTAATTGATCTATTTCTACCATATATTCCTTCTTAATTTTAGAAGTATAACTTATTTTCTGGCCCCTCAAATATGCTTTCATCGCTTCCCATAATATGAATTTATCTTCAACTGAATGTGAGTTTGTATCCAAAAAAAATTGAATCTGTTTATCCATAAAGTCACAAAAATCTTGACATTTTAATAATATTGTATTAAATCTCCATCTAAAGATCAGTTCCTCTTTATCCATCATTATCATTGTCATTATCAAAGGGGAATGATCTGACAGTATTCTTGCTTTATATTCTACACTTTTCACTCTATCCTGAGTATTCATTGATAAGAAAAAATCAATCCTTGAATAAGTTTTATGTCTATTTGAATAAAATGAATAATCTCTTTCTCTTGGATTAATTCTTCTCCATATATCAATCAAATTTAAATCTTTCATCAATGATAAAGTTAGTTTTACTACTTTTGATTTTGTAACAACCTTAATTGACCTATCTAAAACTGGGTCTAGACAAAAGTTAAAGTCTCCACCTATTAATATTTTATCATGTGTGTCAGCCAAATTTAAAAAAGCTTTTTGTATGAATTTTGCATCATTTTCATTTGGTGCATAAACATTCATAAGAGTCCATAATTCCATAAAGATTTGACAATGTATAATCACATATCTCCCCGCGGAATCAATTAGTACATTTTCTATTTTAATTGGTAAGGTTTTATTAACCAAAATTGCAACTCACCTCGCCTTTGAATTAAATGAAGCTGCAATAACACTTCCAACCCAATCTCTCTTTAATTTCTGGTGTTCTATCTCTGTTAAATGTGTTTTCTGCAAAAAGGCTATATCTACTTTCATTTTCTTAATATATGTTAAAATTCTTTTTCTTTTCACCGGTCCATTAAACCCATTAACATTAAAACTTTAAAAATTCAGTAAATTAGTTATTATTTTTAACAAGATTACTCCAGTCTATAACAATACGTAATATCTCAGCTCTCATAGTGCCTTGAGGAATCTCTTCAAAATTCTCCATGTTGCTATGTGTCTCCCCCCCAATCATCCAGGCAAAAAAAGAAAAAAGAAAGATAGATAGTAAAGAAAAAGATAACAAAATACCCCCCTACTAATGATGTGAGTGAACAGAAACACAACATTACCCCCCTCTGTTTTACAGGTCATGGCAATCGCCATGATTACACACGTGAATCCCGCAGCAATTGATCAGAAGCTCCCCCAGCTCCCCTGTAACAAAAAGAAAGATATATGTAAGTGAAGAAAAAAAATTGATATTCCTACTCCCTAATTAAAGTACCGTAGATTCCGGATTTTAAGCCGCTACTTTTTTCCCACATTTTGAACAGCTTTGAACTTTGCGGCCAATAATCCGAAGCGGCTAATGCATGATTTTTTTCATGCCGCCTCGTAAACATTTTGCCTCGTAACAGTAGACCAATAAAATTGATGAGTAGTTCACAGAGGTCCAATGAAATTGTACGATAAATCAAGCGCACTTTCACAATTAAATTATTGTAAATCAGTCATTTGTACTCACCCTCATCAACATGGAAAACACTCGAAGCATTGTGCTGCCTACTTAGTTTAAACTATATTTGTTTTCTGTACTACATCGCGGGATGCTATGACGTCACACCCGGTTTCGCGGTGTCTTGTGGGAAAATGCCGGTTTGCGATGAAACGGGATGGAGGGAGGGAGCGCATTACGCGAGCGGCTTTGGATCTGAGCGAACGCTGCTTTTAAATGCCGTTTGCGATGAAACGGAAAGGAGGGGGGGAGCACATTACGCGAGCGGCTTTGGATCCGAGCGAACGCTGCTTTTAAATGCCGTTTGCGATGAAACGGAAAGGAGGGGGGGAGCGCATTACGCGAGCGGCTTTGGATCTGAGCGAACTCTGCTTTTAAGTTAAAGGTATCAATAACTTTTCCTGGTAGGCTGCAATATATATATTTTTTTACCAGTCGTTAGGAGATATTGGAATGTTGTTCAGTAAAGAAGTATACGCAACGTATATTTAAAAGTAGCCGCGTACGGGCACGGTTCGAAAAAAAGCATTTGCAATATGTATTTGTTTTTGTTACCATATGGATTTAATTAAAAGTTAAAAAAATCCTCACGTGTAATATCTTTCTGTGTAAATATCTCATATTACAACGTGGGACACCTGCGGCCGAAAATCCGGTGCGGCCTAAAATCCGATGCGGCCTTTACAATTAAAAAAATGATTTTATTTCTAAAATTAGATCCAGCGGCTTAAAATCAGGTGCGCTCTGTAGTCCGGAATCTACGGTATATTTATATATTCTTCTACTCTTAAATATCCATCAAATCCATTCCCTATCTCAGTCTTCATCTTTAATCCATTTTGCTTCCATAAATTCTTTACTGCATCTAATGAATATTTGGAAGTTCTTGTACAAACTCCTCCGCTTTCTGATGATCAGTAAAAAATCTTCTTTCTTCATCATCCAAAAGGATCATCAGTGTTGCCGGGTAGCGCAGTATAAATTGATAACCCTTTTCCCATAAGACTTTCTTTCACTGGGTTAAATTCCTTCCTCCTCTTCAAAAGGTCATAACTTATATCAGATAGAAAAGAACTTTTTTCCCTTCTATCATCAATGGCCCATTTCTCTTTTTGGCACCTTGAGCAGCTGCCTTCAAGATCCTTTCTTTATCTTGATATCTTAAACATTTTATCAAGATTGATCATGGATTTTGATCTTGTTGGGGCTTTGGTCTTAAAGCTCTATGAGCCCTTTCGATTTCAGTTAACTGACTTCCCTCTTCCATTTCCAAAGTTTTCGGGATCCATTTTTGAAAGAATTTTATTGGATCTTCTCCCTCTATACCTTCTTTAAGACCAACAATCTTAATATTATTTCGCCTGCTAAAATTTTCAAGCACATCCACTTTTTCCAACAACCGTTTTCTTTCTGATGTCCAGGTAAGGATATTATCTTCCATCTTTTCCATCCTTTCAATGGTGTCTCCCGTTTTTTCTTCCAACTTTTTAACTTCCTTATCCGTTTTCTTCTGTTTTTCCACAACCTTATCAAGTGTGATCTTCATATTTTTAATATCTTTATTTCTTCTAATACTTTTAATTCATGCATTATTTGTATCAGGGCTTTTTTTTATGTCTCCAGGAAGTCTTCCACTTTTAAATTCTTCCTCTTCTTCTTCTTCTTCTTCTTCTTCTTCCTCTTTTTCCTCATCTGTGTTCTCCAGAGAGTCTGATTCTAGTTCCGTTCCACTTTCACTTTCAGTCACAGCTGGATCTTGTAGTTTTGTTTGCTGCTATTTGCGCATGCCCGCTTCTTCACACATGTGCAGTTCCTGCTGTTTCTTCTTGGAGGCTGTTGACGTTGTCACAGTCTCCTATTCCGCACCGACGGAGGTGACGAGTACTTCGCCGGGAAGAGTTCCAACTTGAGTGCGATGTTCTGTCTTAATGGTCGGCCCTCTTTCTTTGCCAACTCGTGCTGTCTTCAAAGTAGTAGTGCTGTCCTGTTTCTGTTTAAGAGACATATCTAATAATAGTCCTGAGTTGTTTATAAGTAATTTTTTGAAAGTATTTATTAATTCTTCTTCACTTAAACTTTATTTTACTGGTTTTACGGGAGAGCTGGGTTTCCACGTCTCGATCCTACAGCATCACATGACGTCCCCCCGGTTTTCCATCCTTGAATTCCCCATAGATTTCCTCCGAGCATCGTCGACTCAGGGACCCTCACTCCCAAGTCCACTCCGTCCTGAGGTCTACCAGCTCCTCCTCTCACGTCTTCGTTCTTCATCTCTTGCTGACAAAAGACCTTGAATACCTCCTCTGGGCCACAAAAGAAAGAAACAACACTCCTCTCATTGGATGGCGCACATTCCAAAGCCCCCGTTAACTCTAGTCATAACCCAAACAGTGCTGCTACAGAGAAACCATTACATTAGCAGTGAAACCTTACAGTGCGTTACACAAAAATACAGTAGAATGATAATGAACTTGAACTTGACCTTATGGAATTCACAAGTAACTACCAAAGCTTTGAGATAAGGAACAAAAACATGCTGTAGCAAGAATTTATATGCAAAAAATATTTTAAAAGGCACAAATACCGAAGAAACAGCAAACTTTGTAAATTTTTGTTAAAAAAAATTGCATTATGGAAAATCACGCAGATGGCTTTCTCGGATCAAAATCCCTCTTTAACGTGGGTGTGTGCAAAAGAGATTCACTCATCTACTACTTGAGATGAAAAGGTTGTCAATGAATGGCCAGAAGAAAATTTTGGATCTGTATTCTTTGCAATGTAGTAGAATGAAAGGTGTTATCAAAATGCAGTGGATTGCAGTTAATTGAGCCATCGGTTAATCGGAGAAGAAGCTGTTCCTAAAATGTTGAGTGTCTGTTTTTAGGCTGTAGTCTCTTTTCTCTTTTGCCCATTACGGCACTAGTGTTTAGGACAGTGGTGAAGGTCCTCCATCTTTGGTGGTGTTCATGTATTCCTTTGTATAAGTAACTTCTATTCAAGCTCCCGTACCTTCTTCAAAACTGTAGAAGTCAAATCCAGATAAAGTCACTCAGAGACCGTATAAGTACGAACTCCTTATTCAAAACACCTGGGGCTTACTCAGTTAGTCGCTCAAACAGGAACAGTCTGTTTGTGACGGTTCCTGTCCGATCCACTGACTAACTCACAATTCCCCTTACAGAAAAGATATAGTGTTCAGATACCCCCCCACCCCCACATACCAAGCTGGAGTCAGACTTGTCTATTGCTTGAAAGTACTGAGAGACAAATTACAGAATAGGCATAATAGCCTAATACACAAACAGGCTGGAGTGGTCCTATCTCTGAGCTTGATTGCACAAAGAGACAAAGACCTTGAAACACTGTCTAACTCCAAGAAGAAATATGGCTCAGCATGGCTTAGCACATCTGTTGGTTAGCAGTGGTTTCTTTCAGAAAAGCAGACTGCTATTGTTTAACGAAGTATTAACCCTTTTACATAGTTTATCAGAACGGTAGCGATGAGAAGAGGGGATGAACTTATAATGATGGATGCTGCTGCCTTGAGGAATCACCTGTTGAAGATGTCCTTGAAGCTATGAAGGCTGGTGCCCATGAAGAAGCTGGCTGAGTGTACGATCTTCTGCAGCCTTTTCCAATCCTGTGCAATGTCACCATAATACAAGCAGTGAGAATACACTCTATGCCTCATCTTCTCATATAAAAATATATCTATATAAATTTTCTATAGTGTTTGGTGACATAATCGCCTAATGAAATATAGTTGCTGGCATCCGTTCTTCATAAGTGCATCGGTGTGTTGGGCCAGGATAGATCTGCAGAGATGTTGACACCTAGGAACTTGAAGGTGCTCACCCTTTGTACTGCTGATCCCTTGACGAGGACTCGTGTTCTCCCGACTTCCCCTTCCTGAAGTCCACAATCAGTTCCTTGCTCTTACTGACATTGAGTGCAAGATTGTTGTGATACAATTCAAACAGCTAATCTATCTCACTCTTGTACGCCTCCTCATCACCATCTGAGCTTCTACCAACAACGGTTGTGTCATTGACAAATTTGTAGATGGTGTTTGAGCTATATCTAGCCACATGTTCATGAGTGTAGAGAGAGTAGAGCAGTAAGCTAAGCACATATTCTTTCTTTTTTTAAAAAAAAAACTTTTTTTTATTGTTTTCAAATAGTTACAGAATGCCTGTGTTGAATGCCGAGGTGATGATATTTCCAATCTGGACTGATTGTGGAAGAAGTCTAAGACCCAGTTATAGAAGGTGGTACAGAGGCCCAGGTTTTGAAGCTTGTTGATTAGTACTGAGAGGATGATGGTGTTGTATACTTAATGCATGTTACACTACTGGTGTTTAGGACAGCAATGGAGGTCCTCCATCTCTGATGGTGTTCAGGACTTCCTTCATCACGTCTGTAGCTTTCTCTCAATTTTTACTGTGTCAGTATTGTAAGCCCTAGGTGGAGACACAGGAATACAGTAGCACTAAGATGTAGAAAGATTCTTCATTGCTGTTTCCTTAAACAATTTTGTTTTACCAGTTAGGGTTGTTAGCCCTGAGCTAAATCCCTGAACCTGGAGTTCTGGTGGACCACTCTTTGGCCTATACCCTTTGACCTGTTTGGCATGGGTGACCCTACCAAGAGTCAAAGTATAAAGCCCTGACTCTAGCCAACATAGCTCTCTACAGTCTGCAAGCCTCCAAACTAGTGGTTGCCAACCTTTTTAAGTCTCAGCCTTAGTGAAAGGCAAGATCGACCTACTAAATTATTTAGACACACGCATGCGCACCGCAGAAGGGACTGGAAGTGGACCCCTGCAGCCCTGGAAGCAATCTCTCTTTGCAGGCGGCTTTCTGTAGCGGGAATGTTGCCATGTTACCATTATCTTAATGGTATTACTTATTTTTATAATGCTCACATTACAACACCTTTAATTCTATGTTTCATTATTTACCGTAGATTCCGGATTTTAAGCCGCTACTTTTTTCCCACATTTTGAACAGCTTTGAACTTTGCGGCCTTTAATACGGAGCGGCTAATGCATTATTTTTTTTCATGCCGCCGAAAACATTTTGCCTCGTAACAGTAGACCAATAAAATTGATGAGTAGTTCACAGAGGTCCAATGAAATTGTACGATAAATCAAGCGCACTTTCACAATTAAATTATTGTAAATCAGTCATTTGTACTCACCCTCATCAACATGGAAAACACTCGAAGAAAAGCATTGTGCTGCCTTTATGGCAGTTATTTAGTTTATAATATTTTCGCTTAGTAATTCATTTTCTAGTTAAAGTTAGAAGAGTTTTAACTATATTTGTTTTCTGTACTACATCGCGGGATGCTATGACGTCACACCCGGTTTCGCCGCGTCTTGTGGGATACCAGTTTGCGATAAACGGAAAGGAGGGGGCATTAGACCCGAGCGAAACGCTGCTTTTAAATGTCGTTTGCGATAAACGGGACGGCGAGGGTCGAGCGACGGAGCGAAAACGCTGCTTTTAAGTTAAAGGCGATCAATAACTTTTCCTGGTAGGCTGCAGTATATATATTTTTTACCAGTCGTTAGGAGATATTGGAATGTTGTTCAGTAAAGAAGTATACGCAACGTATATTTAAAAGTAGCCGCGTTACGGGCACGGTTCGAATAAAAGCATTTGCAATATGTATTTGTTTTTGTTACCATATGGATTTAATTAAAAGTTAAAAAATCCTCACGTGTAATATCTTTCTGTGTAAATATCTCATATTACAACGTGGGACACCTGCGGCCGAAAATCCGGTGCGGCCTAAAATCCGGTGCGATGACTGGGGCTGAATACTTTCTACTAGTTCGCTGAAATTTGGCTCATAACTACAGACAGCCATTCTGAGACAGTCTGTGAGGTGTCTGTCAGTAAGACAGCTCCTGTACTTAGATTTAATAATTTTCATCTGTTGCAGCACAGCACCCTCACAAACCTCCTGACAGACTGAATATTTGAATGGACAGTTTCCTTTGTTAGACTGAATGTTGAATCTGCCACGTTTTTCAGGTGTTTTGTATTGGTAAACTGTTACTGAGACACTAGTATAAGTTTCAGAGGTATGCAAGCTAGTGGCACCACTGGTTTTTGTTTCCCAGTTCTTTTACATTTGGGAAATGTTGGAATTTAAAGGGGGAGAAGTGTTGTAATGTGAGCATTATCAGACATCTAGTTTAAATAACGTTAGCTATGCTAATGAATGAATGACACCTGTTAAACTCACCTCAACATGTCTTTCACATTTTAACCCACCATGGGCAATAGAAAAGTCACTGTTGCAAACAGTGCAGCGAGCAACGCTGTCATTATTTTTGACCCCTATTAAGCAGGGGTACACCTTAGTGTAGTCTGGAGTGAAGTACGTTTTATATTTTCTTTTTTTTTGGAACACTCTGCCATGCTGCGCTCTTCCTCTCTCGCTCTCCCTCATTTCATTTTTGAATTTTTTTTATTGATTTAAAAAATATATAGTCAAATACAAATCAGAGGAGATGTTATATCAAATTCATATTTCAATAAAAGTGCAAACAAAAAAGGAGTGTACACTGTCAAAATCTTATATAGTATAATATTGAGCTAATATATAAAAGGAACCACAACTGCACTTAATAATTCAAAAGAAAGACTCAAAATTTCTATTATTGAGAAGAAAAAAGCCAACTAAATTAACCTAAAACAAAAAAAAAGACTGAGCATTCCATTTGAGGATATAATTGCAAAAAAAAGGGAAAAAATCCTTCGATCAAATCTGAAACATCACGGAGAGGAAGAAAAAAGATTACCTAAAAAAGTGAAAAAAAGTTAAAAAAAGAAAATTTAAATCATATGAAAATATTGAATGAAAGGTCACCAGGTTTGCTCAAATTCAAAAAATATATCAAACGTCTGACTTCTAATTTTCTCCAAGCTTAGACACGACATAATAGAGGACAGCCAAAATAAAAAACAGGTGAATTTGGATCTTTCCAATACAACAAAATAGCTCTCCTAGCCAATAAAGTTGAAAAAGCTATAAAACGTTGAGCGGAAGCAGAAACATTTCCTGCTTTCTTCAGAGTGATCCCAAAGATTGCCGTAAGTGAATTAGGTTGTATGTCCAAACCTATGACTTTGGATAACGTTCTAAAAACATCTCTCCAAAAATTATTTAACTTTATACAAGACCAAAACAGATGAGTTAAGGTAGCCACCTCAGCATTACATCTATCACAAGTGGGATTTATATTAGAAAAAATATGCGCCCTGTGCACTACCTTGAACTGAATCAAGGAGTGACAGGCGCAGATGGATGAATTGTTAATTAAATGATAATTTTTTTTCCATTGGTCATCTGAAAGTGACTCTCGAAGTTCCAATTCTCAAGCACGTTTAACCTTATCATTAGACATCTTTCGTAAATTCATGAGCCGTTTATATATAATGGCTAACAATCCTTTTTGAGATGGTTTAAGCTGAAAAATAGCATCTATCATATTTGGTAAATAAGCAAATAGATAATTCGGTATTAAATCTCATAGAAAATTCCTAACTTGTAAATATCTAAAAAATTGTGCGTTAGATATATCATATTTACCCACTAGCTGCGAAAAAGACATTAAACAATTCTCTAAAAACAAATCTAAAAAAGTCTTTATTCCCTTAGTTTTCCATGTTAAAAAGGCCTTATCCAGAATTGATGGTTTAAAAAAATAATCAAGATGGATATTAATAGAGAGAACAAAGTTATTCAAATCAAAAAATCTGGGAAACTGAAACCAAACTGAAACTAAAATCTTGTCTATCAATCCTAGAAAACGAAAAAGAAAGAGGAGTTCCCAATCAGGAAGCCAAAGAAAACCCCCTTACTGAGCTCTTCTCCAAGTCCAACCATGAAGGACAATCCTGATTATACCGTAAATCCAAAAAGTAATATAAAAAATATTAGTTGCCCAATGGTAAAATCTACAGTTTGGTAACGCCAATCCTCCATTTTTTTTTTGATTCTTGCAATAAAGGTTTACTCAATCTAGAACTCTTATTATTCCAGATATATGACAGGATCATAGAAACTATTCTATCAAAGAACGTTTTCAGGACAAAGGATGGAACAGCTTGAAATGTATATAGAAATTTTGGTAAAATTACCATTTTTATAGCATTTATTCAACCAATTAGTGACATCGTTATAGGCGACCATTTAGAAAGCATTTGTTTTGTATATTCAATTAAAGGAAGAAAATTATACTTATATAAATCTTTAAAATTTTTAGTAATTTTAATACCAAGATAGGTAAAATAATTTTTATCAATATTAAAAGGTATTTGATCAGAATAATTATTAATAGGAAATAATTCACTTTTATGTAAATTTATTTTATATCCAGAGAAAATAATGAATTCAGTAAATATGGTTATCATAGAGGGAATAGATTTCTTAGGGTCTGAAATATAAACTAATAAATCATCCGCATATGACAAAACCTTATGTAGTTTATCCCCTCTCTTAATACCCTGCACAGAATTAGAATCCCTAAGAGCAATAGCAAGTGGTTCTAAAACCAAATTAAATAATAAAGGACTGAGAGGACAACCCTGATGAGTTTCTCTATATAATCTAAAATAAGGAGATTTTTGATTGTTAGTTATAACCGCTGCCATTGGGGCTTGATAAATCAGTTTGATCTGGGAAATAAATCCTGGACTGAAATTAAACCTTTCCAAAACCTGAAACAAATAAGGCCATTCCACCCTGCCAAAAGCTTTCTCTGCATCAAGAGAGACAACATATTCAGATTCTTTGACTAAGAGAGAATAAATAATATTAAACAATCTTCGAATATTAAAATGTGAAAACCTATTTTTAATAAATCCAGTTTGATTATTTGAGATAACAGTAGGCAAATATTCTCAAGTCCATTAGCTAAAATTTTAGAGAAAATTTTAAAATCCACATTCAATAGGGAACTTGGTCTATAGGAGGCACATTCAGATAGATCTTTTCCTTTTTTAGGAATCAATGAAATTGATGCCTCATAAAAATTATTTGGAAGATTCCCAGAAAATATAGAATCAGTGAAAGTTTGACAAAGATGTGATGTTATTAAAGGTCTTATAAAATTCCACCGTATATCCATCTGGTCCTGGAGCTTTCTCTAATTGCGTAGAGGATATAGCCTTAGCTATTTCCTCTTGTTTAATAGGTGCATCTAGTACATTGATATCTTGAGTAGAAATTTTAGGTATATTTAATTTTTGCAAAAATCTATTCATAATTTTCCCTATTGTCCTATTGTCAGGGAATTCAGATTTATAAAGATTAGAATAGAAATCCATAAATATCATTAATTTCATAAGGGTTTAATGTTTCAGCTGATCAGTTCTATCTGATCTACGTATTTTCAAAATCTGTCTTCTGACCATTATTTGCCTTCAACTGACCAGCCAACAGTTTACCTGATTTATCACCATATATATAAAATAGACTTTTAGATTTAAAAATTTGCTACTCAATGGGGAAGGTCAAAAGCAAGTCATATTGTGTTTGGAGTTCAACCCTTTCCTTATATAGGTCTTCACTAGGTCTTACTGAGTACGCTTTATCTATCTCTCTAATTTTATTAGTAATCACTAAAAGTTCCGCTTTGGTTTTCCTTCTTAAACCAGCTGAATATGAAATTATTTGTCCCCTGATAAAGGATTTCATCATATCCCATATAACCAAATTTGACATACCTTCAGTTATATTAAGTTCAAAAAATATATAAATTTGCTCCTTGATAAAACTAACAAAAGCTGGATCCTGTAACAATATGGGATTCAATCTCCACTGTGACATTTTCAAAAAACTATCAGAGCTTCAGGGTTAATTTCACAGGCGCGTGATCCGACAGCGCAATGACGTCTTACGCACACTCGGCAACAGAATATAACAACCGTGTATCTAGAAAAAAATAATCCTTGAATATTTATGATGAACGTGTGAGAAAAAAGAAAAATCATTGTCATTAGGGTGTTTATTTTCTCCAGATAGTGACCAGGCCATATTCTAAAAAGAATTAATACAGGTCGCCGCTTTATTAGGAAGTGATGGATTGGTTGATGACCTGTCAATCGCCGGATTAAGGCAACAGTTAAAGTTAACGCCCATGATCAACTTATATTCATTTAGATTCGGTAGCTTAGAAAAACATTTCTTAAAAAATTCAGGACTGTCTGAATTAGGTGTGTAACCACACACCAGGGCTACCTTTTGACCGCAAAATAAACCAGTGACAATTAAATATCTTCCAATTGTATTAGTAACAATATTAAAGTGTACAAAAGGGATTTTAGAATTAACAAAAATAGATACCCCTCTAACTTCATTTGTTGATAAGGAGTGACATAAAGGACCCTTCCAAAATTTAAAAAAGTGATCTTCATCCTGTCTCCATACATGAGTGTCTTGTGCAAAAATAATATCCGCATGAAGTGATTTTAATTTCTTAAAAATCTTTTTACGCTTAATAGGATGATTCATGATGTTAAAATTCCAAGAAATTATATTAATTTTACTAGCATCCATGTTTAAGATTTAATTTAAAGTTTTATAAAGAAAGCTATTGCGCAAGCGCACACTAGATCCAGAAGAAAAAACTGCAGACTTGATTGGAAGTGACATCATGATTGATAGAAAATATAACCTCTTAGAATTGCCCAGTTGAGAAACAAAATCTGATCTAATAGCCCCACCCCCCCAAAACCCAAATAATAGCGACCCAATAGGCAATCCACGAGCTAAACCTAATAACCCTAAACCCCATCCTCCATTTTGCAGTTATATTAACAAAGTATGTTTATCCCACCGATTCCAGACATAATAAAAGAGCTGAAAAAGTTTCAAATACTGTAATGTTATGTCTAACAATAATTAAAACATCCGGGACTCCATTTTGCAGCGAATGGAGTGAGATGCGTTTTTACCGCGGTTCCACTTTTTTATATCTTACATTCCACTGATAGATTCGTTTTAAGTTTGAAGATTCATTATTTCTGTTGAAGGATTTATGACTTAACTACGATGGCAGGAAGTCGATCTGGTATTGAATTGAGAAGCGGCAAGACTTTTCCTGAAACGGAACAAATGGAACAAATAAAGAACTCAGAGGAATCTGTTACTTTAGCAGTAATATTCTCTTCAATACAAGATATGAAATTTGAATTTGGTTCGCTTAATACTAAGATTGATAAACTGACGGATGCTAACAGGAAGCTTGAAAAATCCATCTTTACTGTTCAAGAATCTCTGAAGAATTTAGACTTTCAATTTCAGATGCTCAAACAGACTACCCATTGAATCAAGAGGGAACAGGAACTATTCAGGCAAACTATCAACGAACAAGAATTGAAGATGTCATCTGTGGAAAAGAAAATTAATGAAGTTACTTTGGAATTATCAAGAATGAAGAAAAAAATGATTGATTTAGACAGCAGAGCGTGCTGGAGGAATTTACGTATATTGGGTTTGCCTGAAAATACTGAAACTGGTGACTTGTTAAAGTTCTTCTCTGATATGCTGTATTCACTTTTTAGTGAGATCCTTGAAGTGAATCCTGTGCTCTACAGAGCGCATAGAATTCTGAGATCTCGGCGTTCATCAGAACTGCGTCCACGACCACTCATACTTTGCTTTCATTATTATACAACCAAAGAAACCATACTCTGAGAGGCTAGAAAAAGAAGGAAAATAATCTACAATTCAACTGAAATTCGTATAGTGGAAGATTTTCCTCCTGAGATTTTTGCTGAAAGAAGGAAGTACCGGGAAGTTATGATTGAATTGTATAAAATAAATTGCTGTCCATCGCTCCGCCACCCTGCCCATCTGATAATTTTTCCTCCTGATTCACAGCCACAAAGGATTCTTTCTCCAAATGAGGGGTGGGAGTTTATTAAAAATTTTAAAGTTATCCTGATTGTAACCTGAACAGGTAATTTTGAGCTGGGAGACGTTTATAGATACAGTCGGCCCTCCGTATCTGCGAATTCCGTATGTGCGAATTCAACCAACCGCGAATTGCGAAAACCCGGAAATGCTCTTCCAGCACTTGTTGTTCGAGCATGTGCAGACTTTTTTTCTTGTCATTATTCCCTAAACAATGCAGTATCACAACCATTTTACATAGTATTTACATTGTATTAGGTATTATAAGTAATCTAGAGATGATTTTAAGTATACGGGAGGATCTGCGTGCGTTATCGTGGATTGGGATTGAACAAAATCGGAAGTTCTTTTACTAAGTAAGTCAGAACAGGTACATCCGGTATTATTTAGCATCAGTTAGTCAAACGTTTGTCTTAGTATATAGTATATATTTTACCTTTCTATGCATATAAAACACTTAAGAACATATGTTTCAGCTCCGGGCTCGGGAAGTTTCCGAGTTCGATCCAGTGACAGGCCGCTATCAAGTGTGCTCTCCACCGTGCAGGGTTGATGTGGAGGATCAAAAACCCAAAACCCAATAATTAAACTGCTGCGTTGCTTAGTAATAATTGTAGCTTTCATTAGGGCAGGGTCTTTCTCACTTTATCCTTTAAAATTGTTCCGATCGTTGACTGACTGTAGCCTAATGCTTTTCCAGTGACCAATGGCGTTTCACCTGTTTCTGATCGCTTCATTATTTCCACTTTATTTTCAATCATGATCGTGATTATTTTCGCGAATAGAAACACTGCGGATTCAGATCTCTACTGTCAGGTCCTAATGTCCACCGCACTGAGACAGGTTAAATAAGGTCTGGGGTTCCGCTGGGTCCTAAGGTCCACCGTCTTGAGACAGGTTGAATAAGGGACCTGAGCATCCGCGAATATTGGTATCCGCGAGGGGTCCCGGAACCAATCCCCTGCGGATAAGGATGGCCGCCTGTACTTTGAGGAAAGTCTATTCTATGCTTTATGGATGTCTGTACAGGACTTGGTTGATTTAATCGTTTTCTTTATTTGTTAATGATTAGTATATATGCGTAGTTGCTTTGAAGAAAACCTGTTTTACATTTTATGTATGTCCACACAGGACCTGGTTTGATTTAATTTTTTTTCTCTCTCTCTTTTGCTTGTTTTAACATTAATATAGCTCTGGGTTTGTTATATATATATATTCACTTTTTTTATATGACTTGTAAGTTCTCTTAAATAAACTTCATTTGTAATATATTATTTGCTTGGATTTATTCTTTTCTGAATATATGATTCATATACTTTAGATGAATTTAAGATGGTCGTCTCTTTCTATCTCTCTCTCTCTCAAAAAAATCGATTTCCAGGATATTGTATATAATTTGCGGGCATCAGGGAGCCGCTATCAATATGTGAGAGATTCCCAGAACGTCCGGGAGAGGTGGGATGTCTGCATTATACAGATAGGTTGATGCCGATTAAGATAATGGTGATGTAGCGGTGCTCCTGCTACGGGGAGCTGTCTGTGGGGAGAGGTTGTTCTGGGTTGCGAGGTTTTACTTACGGTCTTTTCTGCCCAGTGCGTATTTTTCATTTTTTTCTGGGATCTACCGGGAAAGTCTCAAAAGATTGACCGGTCGATCGCGATCGACTTGTTGGCGACCACTACTCCAAACCATGTCAAGGTTGTGCTCCGCTTGGAGGATATTTTTGAACGCTGAGCTGTAATCAGTAAACGGCAGCCTATTGTAGGTGTTCAAGGTTCAAATTCAAAGTAAATTTATTATCACACTAAGTGTATGTTGCCTTATACTACCCTGGAAATTCATTTTCTTGCAGGCACAGTAGATAAAGAAACACAAGAGAATCAATGAAAGCATACAACAAAAGAAGACAAATTGTGAAAGAAGCAAATAATAATGATAAATAAGCAATAAATAATACTGAGAACGTGTTGTAGAGTGCTTGAAAGTGAGTCCATAGGATGCAGAATCAGTTCAGTGTTGAGGTGAGTGAAGTTATTTACGCTGGTTTAAGAGCCTGATGGTTGAAGGGTATTGACTGTTCCTGAACCTGATGGAATCTAACTCCTTTCTACAAATATAGGTTGTCCAGATGGTCCAAGGCTGAGTGGAGAGCCAGTGAGTTTGCATCTGCTTGTAAACATATTGTGGCAGTAGGCAAATAGCAACGGGTCCAAATCTTTGCTTTGACAGATGTCATTGATAGTGGGAAAGCTTGTGCTTATGATGGAGCTGGCTGAGTCTTTAACCCTCTGAAGCTTCTTGCAATCCTGTGCTTTGGAGGCTGTTCTCCAGGCTGTGTTGTAACCAGTCAGAATGCTCTCCACTGTATATCTAAAGAAGTCTGTAACAGTCTTTGGTGACATTCCAAATCACCTCAAACTCCTAACTTTTAGAACATGCACAAGGTACTGGAGGAACTCAGCAGGCTAGGTAGCATCTATTGAAAAGAGTTAACAGTCAATGTCTCAGGCTGAGACATCCAGTACTGGGACCCAGCAAGCTAGGAGGACCAGCTAACCTGGTGGATAACCAGCTGATGTCATCGCTGGTCCTTGTCCATACCCATCATCCACGAATATCCTTTGTTTATTATCCATGTTGCTGGCCTTTGAGCGCGGTGTGTTGGGCTTAGACTCTAAATGTTCAGAGTTATGGTTGCTACCTTCTTTAAGATGTGGTCTGACTTGTAAGGCAGATCAATATAGAGCACGATCAAAACATGAAAATACAAAGTTGTTCTTACAGATAATTGAAAGGAAAGGTCTAACAATTCAGCATTTCAGAGTATAGAAGTTCAGGAATGCAGAGAAGGATGGGAATGTAAAAGAGGAGATGGCATTGTGGCATTAATTAAGGAGTCCATTAGTGTAATAATGGGGGAGGATGTTCTAAAGATTTAAGCAACACACACAAAATGCTGATGGAACACAGCAGGCCAGGCAGCATCTATAGAAAGAAACACTTTCAGGCGTTTCAGGCTGAGATCCTTTGTCAGGACTAACTGAAAGAAAAGATAGTAAGAGAGTTGAAAGTAGGAGGGGGAGGGGGAAATGCGAAATGATAGGAGAAGACCGGAGGGGGTGGGATGAAGCTAAGAGCTGGAAAGGTGATTGGCAAAAGGGATACAGAGCTGGAGAAGGGAGAGGATCATGGGACGGGAAGCCTCAGGAGAAAGAAAGGGGGAGGGGAGCACTAGAGGGAGATGGAGAACAGGCAGAGTGATGGGCAGAGAGAGAACAAAAAGGGTAAGGGGAAAATAAATTAGGGATAGGGTAAGAAGGGGAGGAGGGGCATTAATGGAAGTTAGAGAAGTCAATGTTCATGTCATCAGGTTGGAGGCTACCCAGACGGTATATAAGGTGTTGTTCCAAACTAAAGATTTAAGATTGTTTAATGTCATTTCCAGTACACAAGTATGAAGGAGAATGAAATAATTGTTACCCTGGATCCAATGCAGCATGAAAAAAATACACAGTGAAATAAGGAATACAATAACAAAAAAAACAATAAATGTAAATATATAGGATAGCTTATATACTGCTTTGGGGAAAGTAGTTTTCTGAGTTTGGTGATCCTGGCATGGATGTGACGTAGCCTCTTCCCTGATGAGAGTGTGACAAACAGTCTCAGAGCAGGGTGGCTGGGATCGTGATATTGTTGGCCTTTTACTGGCACCTTTCTGCATAAATGTCCTTGATGGTGGCTAGGCTGGTGCTGCTAATGTGTTGGGCAGTTTTCACTACCCGTTGTAGAGCCTTCCTGGCTGCCACAGTGCTGTTTCTGTACCATGCAATGATACAGCATGTTAGGATGCATCTGTAAAAGGTCGAGAATATTAACGTGCACAGTCCAGCTCTCTTCAGCCTTCTGAAACAGTAGAGGTGTTAATGAGCTTTCTTGTTTGTGTAGGATATGTTTTGGGACCGTGAGAGGTTGTGCGAGAAGTGAACTCCCAAGAGTTTGAAACTGCTTGTAGTTTCCAGTGCTGTGCATCCAGTATAAAGAGGGTTGCGAGTAGAGCAAGTTCTTGTGAAATTGACATCATCTCCTTTGTCTTGTTGACATTAAGAAAGAAGTTATTTGTCTGGTACCAAGTTCGAGTTCTTTCACCTCCTCTCTATAGGCCACCTTATCATTGTTAGTGATGAGCCCCACCACTGTCGTGCCATCGGCGAATTTGACAATGTGCTTAGTTGAGTATTTTGACATTCAATCATACGAGAGCAGAATGCACAGCAGTTGGCCCAGCAAATAGCCCTGTGGGACAGCCGTGTTGAAAGTGGTGGGGGAGGGAGAAGTGGTTATGTGTCATGTCTGTCTGAGGACTGTTGGTTAGGAAGTTCAAAATCCAGCTGCACGTTGGTGTGACTGAGGTGTTGGAAGTTCGTTCACCAAGGTCTGTGGGACTTTGGTGTTGAATACCGCTCTTTAGATTAGTTTGCCTGGGTAGTGTTAGAAACAAATAGTGGATTTCAACTTCTCCAGTATTAACTGGAATCACTTTAGTATGAAGTGCATACTTCGTCTCATCTGGAAAGTAGTGAGTAAGAAATTGAAGGGATCAGTGTTACACCTCCAAAGTGCCAGGAGACTGGGAGGTACGGGTCGGGAGGGAATGAGCAGACCAGGGAGTCATGAAAAGAGTAGCCCCTATGGAAAGTACAAAATGGGGAGAGAAAGATGTGACTGGCGATGGGATCCCATTGGAGCTGGGAGAAGTGCTGAAGGATGACACATCTACATTATATGCAGTGGCTTGTCGGAAGAAAACTGAGGACCAAGCAAACTCTATTACTGTTCTGTTCTAGGAGGGAGAGGGATGGTGGGAATGAGAACAGATTTGTGGGAAACAGAGGGATTGTTTGAGAGGGCTCCAGCAATGGCAGAAGGGAAGCCATGTTTCCAGAAAAAGGATATTTCAGAAGGCCTCATCGTGAGTACAGATGTGGCAGAGACAGAAAAGGTGATAGCATCCTTGGAGTAGACAGAGTTGGAGTAGTTATAGTCGACATAAGTTTCAAAGGTACATTTAATGTCAGAGAAATGTATACAATATACATCCTGAAATGCTTTTTCTTCGTAACCATCCACGAAAGCAAAGGAGTGCCCCAGAGAAGGAACACCAGTTAAATGTTAGAACCCCAAAGTAACCCCCAGCTCACCTCCCTCCCATGTGTAAGTGGTAGCAAGCAACAATCCCCCCTCACCCCACCTGCAAAAATAAAGCATTGGCACCCACCACTAAGCACTCAAGCACGAGCAAAGCAACAGCAAAGACACAGACTTGCAATTACCCCAAAGACTTCGTATTTCACCCAGTATTTGACATACCACAGACTCTTTCTCTGTCTTCCTAATAAGGGAGAAAGAGGAGTCTCCGTTTTCACAGCGAGCAGGGAAACATAACAAACAACTTGCTGGTTTACGTTGTTTTTTTCGAGCTCTGTGCCCAAAGATCTTGGCACACAGCCATAGATATTCTGACTCCCCTGACAATACGCGGGTCTCCTGCTGTGACACTGACCTTTACATCTGCCCGTCTCCAGTGCCCCAAGATCCTAGGCCTCTAAATGCAAGCCAGACTCCTAGGCTGAGCCCTTGGCATGCCGAACAACAGCCAGTTATGAAACCCTGAGAGGGTCCCATTCCCACAAAGAACCGTAGTCAGCTTGTAACTCCAGGTCAGGGTCTTCAAAAAAACCCTGAAAGGAAAAAGTAAAGGTATTAAAGACAGAAATAAAGCTGTTTCCAAAAATTCAAGCAAAGGAGTCACAGTTTAGCGCCAGCATCTCTCTGCTATGCCTCCAATGTAGGAGTTTCTGAGTTTATAGATCACTGGCAAGTCTGTCTCCTGAGATAGAGACCGAGAGATCTAGAAAAGGAATAGATGTGCCAGAAATTATCCTGGTGAATTTGAGGCAGGGTTGAATTAAGTGACAAATGGGGTACAAAGTGTGTGTTCTTCATAAATGTAGGAAGAAAACATGCTATCTGTCAATGCAACAGAAAAAATGTTGGTTAGCAGAGTAAGCTTGGAACAAGGACCATTCCACCTGGCCAAGAAAATGCTCACGGCTACATTCTTGATCAGAATCAAAGAAAGTGCATTTGAACAGCAGTGAATCAGAGATTGGAAACTGAAGAGTCAACATTAAAAAACAGCGTTTCATGGGAGTTTTGGCGCTTGAACAGTGAGCAGTCAGAGATCAGGATTCCTTAGCAAGTGCAAATTGAAATAAGGCAGGGGCAAGCAGAGCAGCCTTTGTTGGAGTGGACAGAGTTAGAGTGGGGAATTTGAAGCTTCAGTAAGAGAAGGCGAAAAGTGGTAAGTGGATATTTTTTCAGTTTATTTATTGTTTCTTTCTTTATAATTGCACAGATAGAGTAGTAGGGGTGCCAGACAGGATAGTTGAATATTTGTCTTGTAGGATGTGGGAAGGCAGGGTCTCCAGTGTCCCTGATGACTTCACCAGCAAGAGGTATATCCAGCTGCAGTAAAGAGAGGCAAGACTGCGCAAGTGTGTGACATCAGCCAGTAGAGCGGGAAAAGTTTAAAAAAGAAGACCACCATATCCAGCAGGCAGCAGAGTGAGAGGTAGCAGAGTGATAGGGCTTTGGCTCGACGGGCTTAGGCGGTAATGAGGCGAGATAGATCTACCTGTGTTAATTGCAGAAAGGAAGTATGTGTGTGAGGCCAGTTTTCTGTGCTCGGTGTCAGTTCTGGGAGGTCCTGGAGTTGCCCAGCCTCCTGGACGGCCATATCTGCACCCGGTGTGTTGAGCTGCAGCTCCTAAGGGACCGAGTTAGGGAACTGGAGTTGTAGCTCAATGACCTTCGTCTGGTCAGGGAGAGCAAGAAGGTGATAGAGAGGAGCTATAGGCAGGTGGTCACACCAGGGTCATGGGAGACGGACAAGTGAGTAACAGGAGAAGGAAGGGTAAGAGTCAGGTACGAGAGAGTACCCCTCTGGCTGTACCCTTTGACAATAAGTACTCCTGTTTGAGTACTGTTGGGGGGGACAGCCTACCTGGGGAAGTGGCAGAGGCTGTGCCTCCGGCACAGAGTCTGGCCCTGTAGCTCAGAAGGGTAGGGAAAGGAAGAGAAAGGCAGTAGTAATAGGGGACTCTATAGTTAGGGGGTCAGACAGGTGATTCTGTAGACGCAGGAAAGAAACTTGGATGGCAATTTTGCCTCCCAGGTGCCAGGGTCCAGGATGTTTCAGATCGCATCCACAATATCCTGCAGTGGTTCATATTGGTACCAATGACATAGGTAGGAAAAGGGAAGAGGTCCTGAAAACAAACTACAGGGAGTTTAGGAAGAAAGTTGAGAAGCAGGACCGCAAAGGTAGTAATCTCATGATTACTGCCTGTGCCATGTGAGTGAGCATAGGAATAGAATGAGGTGGAGGATAAATGCATAGCTGAGGGATTGGAGCAGGGGGCAGGGTTTCAGATTTCTGGATCATTGGGATCTCTTTTGGGGCAGGTGTGACCTGTTCAAAAAAAGACGGATTGCATTTGAATCCCAGGGGGACCAATATCCTGGCGGGGAGGTTTGCCAAGGCTGCTGGGGTGAGTTTAAGCTAGAATTGTTGGGGGGTGGGAACTGAACTGAAGATACCGGGGAAGAGGTGGTTGGTTCACAAATAGAGAAAGCTTGGAGACTGTGTGTGAAGGAAGATAGGCAAGTGATGGAGAAGGGACACGCTCAAACTGACAGTTTGAGATGCGTCTATTTCAACGCAAGGAGTATTGTGAACAAAGCAGATGAGCTTAGAGTGTGGATCAGTACTTGGAACATTTAAGAAAAACTTGGACAGGTACATGGATGAGAGGTGTATGGAGGGATATGGGCCAGGTGCAGGTCAGTGAGACTAGGCAGAAAAATGGTTCGGCACAGCCAAGAAGGGCCAAAAGGCCTGTTTTTGTGCTGTAATGTTCTATGGTTCTATGATGTGGTGGCAATTACAGATGGCTCGGGCAGGAATAGTTATTTCGAGTGGAGGGGTTTAGATGTTTCAGAAAGGACAGGGAAGGAGACAAAAGTGGTGGGGGTGTGGCACTGTTGATCAGAGATAGTGTCACGGCTGCAGAAAAGGTGGACATTATGGAGGGATTGTCTGCGGATTCTCTGTGGGTGGAGGTTAGGAACAGGAAGGTGTCAATAACTTTACTGGGTGTATTTTATAGGCTGCCCATTAGTAACAGGGATATCGAGGAACAGATAGGGAAACAGATCCTGGAAAGGTGTAATAATAACAGAGTTGTTGTGATGGGAGATTTTAATTTCCCCAATATCAGTTGGCATCTCCCTAGAGCAAAAGGTTTAGATGGGGTGGAGTTTGTTAGGTGTGTTCAGGAAGTTTTCTTGACACAATATCTAGATAAACTTACAAGAGGAGAGGCTGTACTTGATTTGGTATTGGGAAATAAACCTGGTCAGGTGTCAGATCTCTCAGTGGGAGAGCATTTTGGAGATAGTGATCATAATTCTATCTTCTTTACAATAGCGTTGGAGAGAGATAGGAACAGACAAGTTAGAAAAGTGTTTAATTGGAGTAAGCAGAACTATGAGGCTATCATGCAGGAAATTGGAAGCTTAAATTAGGCACAGATGTTCTCAGGGAAAAGTACGGAAGAAATGTGGCAAATGTTTAGGGAATATTTGTGTGGAGTTCTACATAGGTACGTTCCAATGAGACAGGGAAGTTATGGTTGGGTACAGGAACTGTGATGTACAAAGGCTGTTGTAAATCTTGTCAAGAAGAAAAGAAAAGCTTACAAAAGGTTCAGAGAGGTAGGTAACGTTAGAGCTCTAGAAGATTATGCTACTAGGAAGGAGCTTAAGAAGGAAATTAAGAGAGCCAGAAGGGGCCATGAGAAGGCCTTGGCAGGCAGCATTAAGGAAAACCCCAAGGCATTCTACAAGTATGTGAAGAGCAAGAGGATAAAATGTGAAAGAATAGGACCTATCAAGTGTGACAGTGGGAAAGTGTGTATGGAACCAGAGGAAATAGCAGAGGTACTTAATGAATACTTCAGTATTGTTATGAACCCCAGTTTCAACACCTGGGATGGTATGTGATATACTGGGAATCTGTGTGTTATGTACCCCAGTATCAATTCTTGGGATGGTACATGATGTACTGGAAATCTGTGACTTTGTTTCTGTGAGTGTCATGCAATGACCTACCCCAACAGTATGAAAGGAACAGCGCAGATTGCTCCGGAGAGTTGAGTATGGTTTTGATCATGGAAAGACACCAGTGATTGAGGTTGCTGGTTTAAACTTTCAGTAGCCCAAAGGGGTGAGTTGAGATCGATCCAGAATATTGATAAAATGGCTCTCACGGTTGCTGCAGCTGGAGGCAGTTGCTGAGAAGAAAGGAGAGAAAAAGTTTGAAACAAAAGAAACCTAATGTCAAAGAGATCACTATTTATACTCTCTCCAAGTAGTCCGTAAGGGTGAGTTTGATTCCATTTGAATACAAAACTGTGGTTGTCACATAGTTAATCCACAGAAGTGAGTAATCTGGTGAGGGGAAACCTTTGTGAATGCCACGTGTGTGTTAACCCTTGTCTGGTGTGCTAGTTCACTAAAGGAAAGCACCCCTCTGGCAAATCACTGTTGAAGTTACTTCGTATGTCGTGGAACTGGATAGTCCAAACGTGGAATTTTGGCATCCACTTTGGTAAACCCTGCAAGGTCTTGTGTGTGTAGTGACCAGTCCTGGAAAAGAGACATGTCCTGTCAGTTACGTGGTGAAATTCTCTCTTTTTGGGTACTGTGTTTCTGCCGAATCACCTTTGGAAAGGTACGGTGGCCATTTCTGGTGTGTATCTGCGAGACTCACTTCTTCACTGTATTTTGAATCTCCATCTTCAAGATCGTCTCTTCGCTACACTTCGAATCTAAAAGTCTCTCCTAACAGTTCCCCCATGAATCCTTGAAACTTTCTGAACTGACATTCTGAGACTGTGCTCCAGTAAGACTCTGTTAAGAATTGTTTCTAAGTTTAACCGTTTGGGAGCTATATATATAGTATAGTGCTGTTAACTTCGTTTAAGTTAATCGTTTGTTTAATTTTCTATGTTTCTGCTTGAGTGTTAATAAACTCTGTTGTTTTCTGCTAATATCCTGACTCCATTCCACATCTATTATTGCTGGTTCCACGTATTCACTATGGAAAAGGATCTTGGTGATTGTAGTGATGACTTGCAGCGGACTGAAAAGCTTGAGCATGTAGGTATTAAGAAAGAGGATGTGCTGGAGCTTTTTGAAAGCATCAAGTTGGATAAGTTGCTGGGAATGGATAAGATGTATCCCAGGCTACTGTGGGAGGTGAGGAAGGAGATTGCTGAGCCTCTGGCGATGATCTTTGCATCATAAATGGGGACGGGAGAGGTTCCGGAGGATTGGAGAGTTTCAGATGTTGTTCCTTTATTCAAGAATGGGAGTAGAGATAGCCAAGGAAATTATCGACCAGTGAGTCTTACTTCAGTGGTTGGTAAGTTGATGGAGAAGATCCTGAGAGGCAGGATTTATGAACATTTGGAGAGGTATAATATGATTAGGTTTAGTCAGCATGGCTTTGTCAAAGGCAGGTCGTGCCTTACGAACCTGATTGAATTTTTTGAGGATGTGACTAAACACATTGATGAAGGTAGAGCAGTAGATATAGTGTATACAGATTTCAGCAGGGCATTTGATAAGGTACTCCATGCAAGGCTTATTGAGAAAGTAAGGAGGCATGGGATCCAAGGGGACATTGATTTGTTGATCCAGAATTGGCTTACCCACAGAAGGCAAAGAGTGGTTGTAGACAGGCAGTATTCTGCATGGAGGCCAGTGACCAGTGCTGTGCCTCTGTTCTGGGCCCCCTCCTCTTCATGATTTTTATAAATGACCTGGATGAAGAAGTGGAGGGATGGGTTAGTAAGTTTGCTGATGACACAAATGTTAGAGGTGTTGTGGATAGTGTGGATGGCTGTCAGAGGTTACAGCGGGACATTGATAAGATGCAAAAGTGGGCTGAGAAGTGGCAGATGGAGTTCAACCCAGATAAGTGTGAAGTGGTTCATTTTGGTAGGTCAAATATAATGACAAAATATAGTACCGTAGATTCCGGACTACAGAGCGCACCTGATTAAAAGCCGCTGGCTCTAATTTTAGAAATAAAATCAATTTTTTAATTGTACAGGCCGCACCGGATTTTCGGCCTCAGGTGTCCCACGTTGTAATATGAGATATTTACACAGAAAGATATTACACGTGAGGATTTTTTAACTTTTAATTAAATCCATATGGTAACAAAAACAAATACATATTGCAAATGCTTTTTTTCGAACCGTGCCCGTAACGCGGCTACTTTTAAATATACGTTGCGTATACTTCTTTACTGAACAACATTCCAATATCTCCTAACGACTGGTAAAAAATATATATACTGCAGCCTACCAGGAAAAGTTATTGATCGCCTTTAACTTAAAAGCAGCGTTTTCGATCGGGTCTAATCAGCTCGCGTAACGCGATCGGGTCTGATGAGCTCGGCTGATGCGATCGGGTCTAATCGGGTCTGATGAGCTCGGCTGATGCGATCGGGTCTAATCGGGTCTGATGAGCTCGGCTGATGCGATCGGGTCTAATCGGGTCTGATCGGGTCTGATGAGCTCGGCTGATGCGATCGGGTCTAATCGGGTCTGATGAGCTCGGCTGATGCGATCGGGTCTAATCGGGTCTGATGAGCTCGGCTGATGCGATCGGGTCTAATCGGGTCTGATGAGCTCGGCTGATGCGATCGGGTCTAATCGGGTCTGATGAGCTCGGCTGATGTGCTTGCGTAATGCCCCCCACTTTCGCGTTTATCGCAAACATTTCCCACAAGACGCGGCGAAACCGGATGTGACGTCTAGCATTCCGGGCTGTAGTACAGAAAACATACTAACAAATGAATTACTAAGCGAAAATATTATAAGCTAAATAACTGCCATAAAGGCAGCACAATGCTTTTCTTCGAGTGTTTTCCATGTTGATGAGGGTGAGTACAAATGACTGATTTACAAGAATTTAATTGTGAAAGTGCGCTTGATTTATCGTACAATTTCATTGGACCTCTGTGAACTACTCATCAATTTTATTGGTCTACTGTTATGAGGCAAAATGTTTACGAGGCGGCATGAAAAAAATCATGTATTAGCCGCTCCGTTTTAAAGGCCGCAAAGTTCAAAGCTGTTCAAAATGTGGGAAAAAAGTAGCGGCTTAAAATCCGGAATCTACGGTATTAATGGTAAGACTCTTGGCAGTGTGGAGGATCAGAGGTATCTTGGGGTCTGAGTCCATAGGATGCTCAAAGCAGCTGCGCAGGTTGACTCTGTGGTTAAGAAGGCATACAGTGTATTGGCCTTCATCAATTGTGGGATTGAGTTTAAGAGCAGAGAGGTAACGTTGCAGCTATATAGGACCCTGGTCATATCCCACTTGGAGTACTGTGCTCAGTTCTGGTCGCCTCACTATGGGAAGGATGTGGAAACTATAGAAAGGGTGCAGAGGAGACTTACAAGGATGTTGCCTTGATTGGGGAGCATGCCTTATGAAAACAGGTTGAGTGAACTCCAGAGCAAACACGAGGAAATCTGCAGATGCTGGAAATTCAAACAACACGCAAAATGCTGGTGGAACACAGCAGGCCAGGCAGCATCTATAAGGAGAAGCACTGTTGACGTTTCGGGCCAAGACCCTTCATCAGGACTAACTGAAAGGAAAGATACTAAGAGATTTGAAAGTATTGGGGGGAGGGGGAAATGCGAAATGATAGGAGAAGACCGGAGGGGGTGGGATGAAGCTAAGAGCTGGAAAAGTGATTGGCAAAAGTGATACAGAGCTGGAGAAGGGAAAGGATCATGGGACGGGAGGCCTCGGGAGAAAGTAAGGGGGAGGTGGGGGGTGCACCAGAGGGAGATGGAGAACAGGTAGAGTGATGCGCAGAGACAGAGAGAAAAAAAAACCAAACAACTAAATATGTCAGGGATGGGGTAAGAAGGGGAGGAGGGGCATTAACGGAAGTTAGAGAAGTCAATGTTCATGCCATTAGGTTGGAGGCTACCCAGCCGGTATATAAGATGTTCCTCCAACCTGAGTGTGGCTTCTACTGTCAAGACTATCGTGTGGATAGTCAGAGGCTTTTTCCCAGGGCTGAAATGGTTGCTACAAGAGAACTCAGGTTTAAGGTGCTGGGGAGTAGGTACAGAGGAGATGTCAACAGTAGGTTGTTTACTCAGAGAGTGGTGAGTGCATGGAATGGGCTGCCGGCAACGGTGGTGGAGGCGGATACGATAGGGTCTTTTAAGAAACTTTTGGATAGGTATATGGAGCTTAGAAACATAGAGGGCTATGGGTAATCCTAGTAATTTCTAATGTAGGGACATGTTCTGCACAACTTTGAGGGCCGAAGGGCCTGTATTGTGCTGTAGCTTTTCTATGTCTCTATGTCTCTAACACTCCATGTTAAGGAGTTCAAGTTGGAGCTGGAACTGGATGAATTCCAGATCATTCGGGAGGCTGAGGGGTGATAGACAGGACATATAGAAAGGTAGTTACACCCCAGTTGAAGGACACATGAAACTAGATGACAGTCAGGAAGGGAAAAGGGGTTAAACGGCAGAGTAACACTGTGACCTTCTCCCTGAACAACAGGTATCCCACTTTGGATACTGTGGGGGATGACCTAGCACAGGAAAGTCACAGGTCTCTGGTGCTCAGTCTGGCTCTCTGGCTCAAAAGGAAAGGCGGAAGAAGAGGTGAGCTGTGATGATTTGTTCTGTGGACAAGAATGAGATTCCCGGAGGATATGTTGCTTCCCAGGTGCCAGGGTCGAGTCCTAAGCATTCTTAAGTAGCAGAGTGAGCAGCCAGAGATTGTAGTCCACATTGATACCAATGACATAGGGAGGGTGAGGGACAAAGTTCTGCAAAGTGAATTCAAGTCGTTAGGTGCTAAGTTAAAGGACAGGCCCTCCAGAGTTGTGATCTCAGGGCTGCTACCCAATGATTCAAAAATCTGAAGCCCTTCCTCCTACACCCATTCCTTAGCCTTGTGATAAACTGTATGATCTTCCTATTTCTTGTCTCACCAACCAGCACTAGCATATGGTTAAGGAGGTTAAGGAGTTGGTGTAGGAGGAAGGGCTTAAGATTTTTGGATCTTGGGTGCTGTTCCAAGGAAGGTGGGACTGGTCCAGAAGAGAGTGCTTACACGGAAGCTGAAGGGGGGGTGGGGGTCTAATATCCCAGCAGGAAGATTTGCTAGTACTGCAAGGGAGATTTTAAACTAGAGTTGCAGGAAATATTGTAGGAAAGGGAGGTGAGCTCAGGGCATATATCAGCGCTTGAAATTATGATATTGTAGCCATTAGTGAGATATGGTTGCAGGAGGTGCAGGACTTGGCAGTTTGATATTCCAGGGTTCCATTCTTTTAGACATGATAGAGCGGGAAGGATTAAAGGGGGACGGATGGCATTACTAGTAACGGAGAATGTCACTGGAGAACTCATCTGATGGGGCTTTATGGGTGGAACTGAGGAACAAGAGAGGTACGACCACGTTAATGGGGCTATATTATAGACCACCTAATAGTACAACGGATTTGGAGGAATAGATTTGTTGAGAGATCGCAGACTCTTGCAAGAAATAGAATGTTGTGATAATAGGTAATTTTAACTTTTCTCATATTGACCCAGACTCCCATAGTCCCAAAGGATTAGATGGGATAGAGTTTGTCAAATATGTTTAGGAAAGCTTCCTTAATTAGTACAGAAAAGTCCCAGTGAGAGTGTGTGATACTTGATCTCCTGCTAGGGAATGATTCAGAGCAGGTGGCTGAAGTTTGTGTAAGGGAACACTTTGCATCTAGTGATCCGTAATGCCATTAGCTTCAAAGTATTATGAAAAAGAATCAGTCTGGTCCTTAGGTTGAGGTACTGAAGTAGAGAAAGGTGAATTTTGATGGTATCAGAAAGGATCTGGCAGGTGTGGATTGGGACAGGCTGCTTTCTGGCAGATGTGTACTTGGTAAATTGGTGGCTTTCCAAAGTGAAATTTTGAGAGTACAAAGCTTTTATGTGCTTGTCTGAATTAAAGGGGATGATAACACTTTAGGGAACTTTGGTTTTCAAGACATATTGAGGCCCTAGTTAAGGGGGAAAAAAAGAGGCAGGTAGGAACAAATGAGGTACTTGAGGAGAATAAGAAACCCAAGAAAAAGAAATCAGGAGGGCTAAAATAGGCATGAGTTTGCTCCAGCAGGAATCCTAAGGGCTTCTACAGATAAGATAACAGCAAAAGAATAACAAGGGGCAAAATTAGTCCTCTGAAAGGTCAGAATGGTAACCATGGGTGGAACCAAAAGAGATAGGGGTGATCTTAAATTTTTTTTGCATCTGTTATTGCTCTGGAGATGGACAGAGAGTCTATAGAAATGAAGTAAAGCAGCAGCAAAATCATGGATCTTATACTGATTACAGAGGAGAGATTGTTTGATGTCTTGAGGCAAAACAAGGTGGAGAAATGCCCAGGGTCTGACAGTGTGTTCCCTTGGACCCTATGGGAGGCAAATGCAGAAACTGCAGAGTCCCTAGTAGAGATACTTAAATCATTCTTGGCGACAGGTGATGTACCAGAGACTTGAGGGACAGCTGATATTGTTCCATCATTTAAGAAAGATTCTAAAAATAAACCATGGAATTACGGTATATGCCAGTGAGCCTGACATCAGTAGTGGGAAAGTTATTGGAAAGTATTCTAAGAGACTAGAAATAATGAGTATTTGGATAGACACGGACTGAATAAGGATGGTCATCATGGCATTGTGCACGGTACGTCATGTCTAACCAATCTTATAGAGTTTTTTGTGGAAGTTGCCAGGAAAGTGGATGAAGGCAAGGCAGTGGATGGTGTCTACATGGACTTCAGAAGACATTTGACAAGGTCCCTCATGAAAGGTTGATTAAGAAGATAAAATTGCTTGGCATTCAAGATGAGGAATTAAATTCAATTAGGTATTGGCTTTGTGGAAGAAGACAGAATGGTAGTAGATGGTTGCCTCCCTGATTGAAGGCCTGTGGCTAGTGGATTACCGCAGGGTCTGTTGTTGCTTATCAAGTCAAGGCAAATGGCTTTTTATTGTCATTTCGACCATAAACTGGTGGTACAGTACACAGTAAAAACGAAACAACGTTCCTCCAGGATCATGGTGCTACATGAAACAACACAAAACTCCACTAGACTACGTAAAACAACATAAAAACCACACTAGACTACAGACCTACATAGGACTACATAAAGTGCACAAAACAGTGCAGGGCAGTACAATAATTAATTAATTAATAATTAATTAATAAACAAGACAATAGGCACAGTAGAGGCTAAATTTCAATATAATAATAAATGATGTCGATGTCAGTTTAGACCCTGGGGGAAGAAACTGTATCACAGTCTGGTCATGAGAGCCCGAATGCTTTGGTACCTTTTGCCAGATGGCAGGAAGGAGAAGAGTTTGTATGAGGGGTGCGTGGGGTCCTTCACAGTGCTGTTAGCTTTGTGGGTGCAGCGTGTGGTGTAAATGTCCGTATTGGCGGGAAGAGAGACCCCGAAGATCTTCTCAGCTGACCTCACTATCTGCTGCAGAGTCTTGCAATCTGTGATGGTGTAATTCCCGAACCAGGCAGTGATGCAGCTGCTCAGGATGCTCTTGATACACCCTTTGTAGAATGTGGTGAGGATGGGGGGTGGGAGATGGACTTTTCTGAGCCTTCGCAGGAAGTAGAGACACTGCTGGGCTTTCTTGGCTATGGAGCTGGTGTTGAGGGACCAGGTGAGATTATCCACCAGGTGAACACCAAGAAATTTTGGTGCTCTTAATGATCTCAACGGAGGAGCCGTCAATGTTCAGCAGAGAGTGGTCACTCCATTCTCTCCTGAAGTCTACAAGTATCTCTTTTGTTTTGTTCATATTCAGAGACAGGTTGTTGGCTCTGCACCAGTCCGTTAGCTGCTGCATCTCCTCTCTGTATACTGACTAGCCGTTCTTGCTGATGAGACCCACCACGGTCGTGTCATTGGCGAACTTGATGATGTGATTCGACCTGTGTATTGCTGCACAGTTGTGGGTCAGCAGAGTGAACAGCAGTGGACTGAGCACACAGCCCTGGGGGGGCCCCCATGCTCAGTGTAATGCTGTTGGAGATGCTGCTCCCGATCCGGACTGACTGAGGTCTCCCAGTCAAGAATATTAGTGATCTGGATGTTAATGTGGTTAACTGGATCAGCAAATTTGCATATGACACCAGGCTTGGCGATGCAGCAGACAGCTTGCAGCGGGATATGCATGATCTGGAAAAATGGGCTGAAAAATAGCAGATGGAATTTAATATAGACAAGTGCAAGATGTTGCAGTTTGGGAGGAATAACCAGGATAGGTCTTACACAGTGAATGGTAGTGCACTGAAGAGGGCAATAGAGTAAAAGGATCTGGGAATACAAGTCCATAATTCATTGAAAGTGATGTCAAGAGAGCATCGTTAATAAAGCTTTTGGCATATTGCCATATACAAAAATATTGTGTATGGAAGTTGGGATGTTATGTTGAAGTCATATAAGATGTTGATAATGCAGATGATACTAAGGTAGGTGGCGTTGTGGATAATGAAGTAGGTTTTCAAAGCTTGCAGTGAGATTTAGGCCAGTTAGAAGAGTGGGCTGAAAGATAGCAGATGGAGTTTAATGCTGATAAGTGTGAGGTGCTACATTTTGGTAGGAATAATTCAAATAAGACATACATGGTAAATGGTAGGGCATTGAAGAATGCAGTAGAACTGAGTGATCTAGGAATAATGGTGCATAGTTCCCTGAAGGTGGAATCTCATGTGGATAGGGTGGTGAAGAAAGCTTTTGGTATGCTGGCCTTTATAAATCAGAGCATTGAGTATAGGAGTTGGGATGTAATGTTAAAATTGTACAAGGCATTGGTAAGGCTGAATTTGGAGTATTGTGTACAGTTCTGGTCACTGAATTATAGGAAAGTTATCAACAAAATAGAGAGAGTACAGAGAAGATTTATTAGAATGTTACCTGGGTTTCAGCACCTAAGTTACAGGGAAAGGATGAACAAGTTAGGTCTTTATTCTTTGGAGCGTAGAAGGCTGAGGGGGGACTTGATAGAGGTATTTAAAATAATGAGGGGGTTAGATCGAGTTGACGTGGATAGGTTTTTTCCATTGAGAGTAGGGGAGATTCAAACAAAAGGACATGATTTGAGAGTTAAGGGGCAAAAGTTTAAGGGTAACATGAGGGGGATTTCTTTACTCAGAGAGTAGTAGCTGTGTGGAACGAGCTTCCAGTAGAAGTGGTAGAGGCAGATTTGGTATTGTCATTTGAAGTAAAATTGGATAGGTATATAGACAGGAAAGGAATGGAGGGTTATGGGCTGAGTGTGGGTCAGTGGGACTAGGTGAGTGTAAGCATCGGCACGGAGTAGAAGGGCCGAGATGGCCTGTTTCCGTGCTGTAATTGTTATATGGTTATATGGTTTATATGTTATTGAAGCTTAATTTGGAGGATTGTGTTCAGTTTTGGTCACCTACCTACAGGAAAGATATAAATAAGAGTACTAAGAAAACTTACAAGAATACTATCAGGACTGGAGGACCTAGGTTATAAGGAAAGATAGAATAGGTTAGAAATTTATTCCCTAGATCATTAAAGATTGAGGGGAGATTTGATAAAGATGTACAAAATTATGAGGGGTTAAGATTGGGTATGTGCAAGCAGGCTTTTTCCACTGAGGTTGGTTGAGACTACAACTAGAGGTCATGGGTTAAAGGTGAAAGATGAAATGCTTAGAAAAATATGAAGGAAAACTTCTTCACCCAGAGAATGGTGAGAGTGTGGAACAGGGCAAGTGGTGGATGCGATTTTGATTTCAACATTGAAAAGTTTGGATAGGTACATGGATGGGAGGGGTATGGAAGGCTGTGGTTTGGGTGTAGGTTGATAGGACTAGGCAGTTTAAATGGTGTGACATACTGCATGGGCTGAAGGGCCTGTGTCTGTACTGTAGTTTTCTATGACTGTATAGTAATTACAGCCAGGACAAGTCCTTCCAAGAGGATGGGAGTGTTAATGGAGAGAAGTGTTAGTTCAGGAAAGAAATAGAGCTAATGAGCAATGGTGTTGCAGAGACTAGGTATCCATGATAAAGATGAACTATTTATGACCTGGGCATTGGAAGCTATCAAAATGGTGTTAGGCGTGAGAAATATCCTAGATGTAAATGGGAAGGGACTTGAGAAGATTGAGTCATGTTATGAAGAAATACATCTGGAAGGGAAGGAACAGAAGGTCTGTCAGTTCAATCTAGCTTGTGGATCTTAAGTAGGCAACAGAATTGGGAAGTGGAAGTTTAGGCCATTGTCAGTTTGGAGGCTGGGGTGAGTTGGAGGGCTCATAGAAAAGTACTGCATAGAAACAGGCCTTTTGGCCTATCTAGCCCAAGCCAAAATCACTTAAACTACCAATTCCCATAGGCCTGCATCAGTTCCATTGCCATCCATACCCCTCCCATCCATGTATTTATCCAAACTTTACTTAAGTGTTGAGATTGAGCTCGCATGCATAACTTGTGCTGGCAACTCATTCCATACTCTCATGACCCTCTGAGTGAGGAAGTGTCCCCTCATGTTCCCCTTAAACTTTTTACTTTTCACCCTTAACCCATGACCTCTGGTTGTAGTCCTACCCAAACTCAGTGGAAAAAGCCTGCTTGTATTGAAGGTGACCAAAACTACACACAATACTCCAAATTTGGCCTAACTAATGTTTTGTACAACTTCAACATTGCATCCCATCTCCTGTACTCGGTACTTTGATTTACGAAGACCAGAGTGCCAAAAGCTTTCGTTATGACCTTATCTACCTGTGGTACTTTCAATAAATTATGGACCTGTATTCCCAGATCTCTTTGTTCCATTACACTTCTCAGTGCCTTACTGTCACTGTCTAAGACCTACTCTGGATGGTCTTGCTGAAGTGCAACACCTCACTCTTGTCTGCATTAAATTTCATCTGCTATTTTTCAGCCCATTTTTCCAGCTGATCCAGATCCCTTTGCAAGCCGTACTATCCACTACACCCCCGATCTTGGTGTCATCTGCAACTTTGTTGATCAACAACCTTATTAGCATTGAGATCGTTGAAATAGATGTCAAACATCAATGAATCCAGCATGGATCCCTGTGACACACTACCAGTCACACTCCTCCAGTCAGAGAGGCAACCATCTACTACTATTGTCTGTCTTCTGCCACAAAGCCAATGTCTTTTCCAATTTACTCCCTCATCTTGAATGCTGAGTGACTGAACCTTCTAGACCAACTTCCCATATGGGACCTTGTCAAATGCCTTGCTAAAATCCATGTAGACAACATCCATTTCCTTGCCATCATCCACTTTCCTGGTAACTTCCTTGAAAAATTCTGTAAGATTGGTTAGACATGACCAACCATGTACGAAGCCATGCTGACTTTACTTAATCAGTCCATGTCTATTCAAATACTCATATATCCAGTCCCTTAGAATAGCTTCCAACATCTTTCCCATAGCTGGCGTCAGAATGGCCAGCCTATAATTTCCTGGTTTATGTTAGTGTAACCCTCGGTTCAGTGAGTGGCTTAATCCAAGGGATGATAGCCCCTGGCCTGGCCAAACTTAAGAAATCTCGTTTGGGTGGATTCTGTGCAATGTGTCTCCTGTTACAAATCAGTACCACGAAATTACAAACAGTACACAATATGCGATTAAATGATTGAGCTTTATAATTCTTAATTTGACTATATGGTTAGTAAAGAAACAAAAAAAAGAAAAAGGCCCATTCTCATGAAACAGTCTAATGCGCAAACATTGGAGCTCACAGTGTCATCCATTTGTTCCCGTTGTCCTCCTCCGAATGTAGCCAACCCTCAGACCCTCATTCCTCAGACCACTCAGTCCGGCGGCCTACGAACTCACTCTGTTTGTGTCCTCTCTTTTCATTGCTCCCTGACAAAAGACCGCAAAATCCCTCTCCCAGACATACAAGAAAGATCAACATCCTGCTTATTGGCTAACATGTCCCATTATCTCTAGTCATAACCCAAACATTGCTGCTACAGAGAAACCATTACCTTATCCTTAGCAGTGAAACATTACAAGGAGGCCTTTACATTAGCTGTGAAACCTTACAGCATGTTACATTAGGAAATCAGATTTACAGTAGTCTGGAAGGTGATGACTTAATGTTCGTTGGTGAGATCCTGGTCCGGGGAAGATGTGAAGAGGTATTATAAAGCTGGTCTCTGGCCCCTGTAAAATAGTGCTTTATGCATTGAAACATAATGGCATCCTCCTTATTTGTGGGCTTGATGATGAGATTGAGACTGGACTGAAGTGAACAGAGTGCTGTACATTCAAAGGAGGTGAGTTTGCAGTGGGTAAGGGGAGAGGAGATGTCAAAGTGTGTTGTTATGTTTTGCAACAACTTAAAAGAAAAAGACAGTTTGAAATACGAGTCTTAATTTGTTCTTTACTTCAAGTGAGGTGTGCACATCTTCTTCAGCTGTCCATCGATTTCGATGTTGACTGTGCTAAGAGCTTAGTCTCTGCAGGCACGTTTATGGGCCACAAGACCAGCATTGGATTGGCACTGTCTCCCACATCGGTTGCATTTGTGTTTTGACTGGTCTAGCACTGAACGTCTGTGTTCATGACCTGCTTCATATTTCTTCTGCCTTTTCTCTTCAATAGCTGGGATTGGCTTCTTGACAATGCAGCGCCAATTTCTTCTGTCCAAAGCATCTTTCTCCCAGGTGTTGACATTCATGTCAGTGTTTTTCATATGGCTCTTGAGCACATCTTTGTAGCTTCTGACCACCATGCTTCCTCTTTCCTTCACGTAGCTCACCATAGAAAACAGCTTTGGGTAAACGATCATCGCTCATTCTTGTGACATGACCAGTCCAACGCAGCTGAGAAGCTGTGATGAGCAATTCTGCGCTGACTGTCCCAGCACATTTGAGCACCTCCACTTCTCGTACCCTCTCTTGCCACTTGATGTTTAATATTTGGTGTAAATGCCTTGAGTTGCGTCTTGGTCAATTTCTCGATGTGCTTCCGATACAACGTCATTGTTTCAGTTGAATAAAGCAGAGATGTAAAACAGCTGTGTTATACACTTTGACCTTGTGGTGTGCACATACCACACGTCTTGACATATGCAGTTCACATATTTTTGCATATAACCATAGTGAATTATATAAACAAAAAAGAGAATGCTTAATCAAACAATTTATTTACAATATTACTCAAATATCACTGAAATATTTAATACCCAACACTCTTCCCTGCTTAGCTGTAAACAACTCAATAGAGAATACATCTCAACTGTACACACAGTGTACTATATAATACAACTGTTTTATTGACATCCACAGCATAGTAAATTTTATATAGTCCCAGTCAATCCTTAAGATTTAATAGCTGTGGTAGATTTCTTAACTCTGGTGGGATAATATTTTTCCTGACAGGAGGGATCACTCACTGCTTGGCAGCTGAGACTTGTGGTTATGAAAAAAATCTTGGGTTCTGGGGCTTCCTCTGTGGTGGTTGTAGGAGTTGATTCTGAGGCAGCAAGAAGTGGTTCTGACAGCTCTGGACACCTTTCTTTTCCCTTTTTCTGCTAGTTGTGCATCTTGATCTTGGGAAGATGCATTTAGTTCACTGGAGTATTCTCTTAATCCTTTTATTGCTCCCTTTATGATCTGATCTCTCCTCTTGGTTTTTGCATCCACAGCCTCATCTGAGCTGGTAAATTGGATTAGACATTGGCTTTGTGGGTGAAGCCAGAGAGTAGTAGTAAAGAGGCCTGTCACTAATGGAGTGTCGCAGGGATCAGTACTGGGTCCTTTGTTGTTTGTCATCTATGTAAATGAACTGGATGTTAATGTGGTTAACTGCATCTGCAGATTTGTGGATGATACCAAGATTAGACAGCTAGGAAGGTTATCATAAATCAAAGTTTAGAACTTTTTTCCTTAGCATGTAGAAGACTGAGAGGAGATTTGATTGAGGTATGCAAAATTATGAGGGATATAGATAGGGTAAACGCAAGCAGGCTTTTTCCACTGGGATTGGCTGGGATTACAACTGGAGGTTGTGGTTTAAGTGTGAAAGATGAAAAGGTTAAAGAGCAAATGAGGGAAAATTTCTTCAGTCAGAGAGTTATGAAGGTGTGGAATGAGTTACTAGCGCAAGCCGTGCATGCGAGGTCCATTTCAATGTGTAAGAGAAGTTTGGATAACTAGATGGATGGTAGGAGTATGGAGGACTATGGTTCAGGTGAAAGTCGACGGTTTGGCATGGATTCGATGGACTGATGAGCCTGTTTCTGTACTGTATTTTCTATGTGTTACGTACCCCGTAACTGGGTGTCTGACCAGCAGAGAAAGACGAATCCGTTGGAGTCTGGTGGTACCAAACTAAAGGTGTTTATTAGTAAACTACACAATACAATATCAAAAATGCAAATATACATATAAAACAAGTTAGCGGTAATAAACCTAAAAGAGTAGGAATAATAATAAGCAATGATAAACAAAATCTATCGATGTCTAGGGGTAAATGAATTGTCATAGAAAAGTATAAAGTTCAGTTCATAAATGCTGAAGTAGTTATGGTTGTGTTGAAATCGCCGGAGAGAGAGAGAGAGATGTAACAGCAACAGCAGCCAAACCTTCCTTTGCTTTCTTAATCCGTCGTATCATTGTGGTCATTCAGTTATGACCCCTTTGGTCTTCAGCTAGACCATTCTTCTGTGGTGGACTCGTCACTCTGGTATGAGTGGACACACACACAAGTCCCCACCGGCCCTGCTGTAACACTGTGAGCTTTACTGACCGATCTCCTGGTTCGGTCTCCGAAGCCCCCACCTTTCTGTGGGTTCCCAACACTCAGTCAGTGTCCACTGGTGTGTCTGAAGGGTGTCTCTCCAGGACTGTCTTTTTATCCTCACTCACGGGGTTTCAGCTATCCATCAGCTCTAATGACCGTGTCCATCAAATCAGGCCACTCCTGCTATCTCCTGAGGAATGTTAACGAGCCAAGTACAGTCCTTGTAGTAGAAGATAAATAATCCTTGTAGAAGTCATAATACAGTAAATCAACAGTCTCTCTCCCCCTCTTATCTGTAGCAGATATTCTTGCCTGGGCTTTATCTCTCTCTCATGAGCAGCATAACAACAGCAATAGTCCGTAGTTCTCAGGAGGGGTTGGGGAATGGTTAACTCTGCACCCCATTGTCCATCAGGTCTGTTCATCACTCATAACATATGACTCTGATTTTATCACTAACTGTGAATTGATAAGGAAGTACATTATTCACCAGGGCCATGTGGATTTCCTCGCAGTCTTCGCATTCCTCCCACATATGGGTTAGGATAATAAGTGGGCATGTTTGCATCCTGTGTTGACAGCAGAAGACCATAAGATATAGGAGCAGAGCTAAGCCATTCAGCCCACTGAGACTGTTCTGCCATTCAATCATGGGTTGATCCAATTCTTCCAGTCATCCCCACTCCCCTGCCTTCTCCCCGTAACCTTTGATGCCCTGGCTAATCAAGAACCTATCTATTTCTGCCTTAAATGTACCCAATGACTTTTCATCCACAGCCACTTGTGGCAACAAATTCCACAGATTTACCACCCTCTGACTAAAGTAATTTCATCGTATCTCTGTTCTAACTGGACACTCTTCAATCCTGAAGTCGTGCCCTCTTGTCCTGTTCTCCCCTACCATAATAACTTTGCCATATCTAATCTGTTCAGGCTTTTTAACATTTGGAATGTTTCTATGAGATCCCCCTCATTCTCCTGAACTCCATGGAATACAGCCCTAGGGCTGCCAGATGTTCCTCATACGGTAACCCTTTTATTCCTGGAATCATTCAGGAATCTTCTCTGAACCCTCTGCAATGTCAATATATCCTTTCTAAAATAAGGAGCCCAAAACTGCACACAATACTTCGTGTGGTCTTGCAAGTGCCTTATAGAGCCTCAATATCACACCCCTGCTCTTATATTCTGTACCTTGTGGCGGGACTCGAACTGCCATTGGGAGCTGCGGGCAGACACGCGGTAGCGCGTTTGGAACTACCCGCTCGGGGCGGACCTTCCGGGGACAGTCTGATGTCACGTCCGCCCCGCGGGTCACAGGGGCCCATGGGAGGGGAGATTTAAGTGCGTGATTTTGAATCAGTAAAGGCATTCTGAGTTCAGCTCTCTCTGCCTCCGTGTGTTTCTTTAGTAGTGCGTTGCACGCGACTACAACCTCTAGAAATGAATGTCAACATTGCATTCGCCTTCTTCACCACCGGCTCAACCTGGAGGTTAACCTTTAGGGTGTCCTACACAAAGGCTCCCAAGTCCCTTTGCATCTCTGTGTTTTGAGTTCTGTCCCTATCTCAGTCTGCCTGTTTATTTCTTCAATCAAAGTGCATGACCATACACTTCCAACATTGTATTTCATTTGCCACTTCTTTGCTCATTCCCCTAAACTATCTAAGTCTCTCTGTTTCTTCAACACTACCTGCTCTCCATATATCTTTGTATCATCGGCAAATTTAGCCACAAATCCATTAATCCCATAGTCCAAGTGATTGACATACATTGTAAAAAGCAGCAGTCCCAACACCAACTCCACTGGTAACTGGCAGCAAGCCAGAATAGGAACCCTTTATTCCCTCTCTCTGTTTTCTCCCGATCAGCCAATGTTCCACCCATGCTAGTAACTTCCCTATAATTCCACGGGCTCTTATCTTGTTAAGCAGCCTAATGTGCAGCACCCCGTCAAAATCCAAGTACACCACATCTACTGCATCTCCTTTGTCTACCCTGCTTGTAATTTCTTCAAAAACTTGCAGTAGGTTTGTCATGCAGGATCTTCCTTTCAGGAAACCATGCTGGCTTTGGCCTGTCTTGTCATGTGCCTCCAGGTACTCCGGAAAATATAGTACAGTAGCATGACGACACTTGCAGGATTCCCCAACATATCCTCGAACTCTGGCTGTTGATGCAAACGATAAATTTCATTGTAGATTTTGACATACGTGAAATAAATAATGCTAATCTTTAAAGACCTTTATCAGAATTGTTGGCTGCATACCATTATAAAGACTTCATGAATGGTCAAAACAATCACACCATGAATGCATTAGGCCATATTTTGCTTTCTTTTCATTGGGTTTTTCAAGAATATTACTAAATTAAAACTCTAGGCCTTCCATTGTTCTCCCTGGTTCTCTACACTGATCTCAACAGGAAGATTTGATGATTGGTTATAATTAAACAGACAATCAGAACAATTTTTGAGATGGTAGGGGAGGGAGGGAGAGATCGAGAGATTGGTTTGTTCTTCTATACTCTAGAGAGCCTGAGAGATGATCGAACATTAATGCAAAATAGGGATTAGCTGATGCTACAAACAGACATTCTTTGAAATTGCATGCCAGTTAATTAAAGCACAACTCCAGGAAATTTCTTTTGGCTCTGCACAAGGTCTATCCGGGTTTTAAATGGAGTTAAGATTATATTTTGCACATCATACAAAGACTGCTGAATGATTAGAAACAGTGATTGTGTTGTGGAACAGAATATACTGGCTTAAAAAAGTTTTTAACCACGAAACTTAAATTACATTAGTAACCCTCCAGCTGACAAAAATCTGATTTTATTCAGGTTACTGTTAATGTTCAAACAAACACAAGATTTTCTTTCATTTTAACAACTTTACTTTCTCCATTCACGTTTAGTACAGTGGGCTGCCATTTTCTTACCCAACATCCCCCTCGCCACCTCCATGTGCATACCATAACGGCAAAAGTGAACATTCCAACTAAATGCCTACATAGCCAAATGAACAGAACTCAACAATATTCCATCCTTCTTATGCACGTGTGTGTGTCCATATATATATAGACACACACACTCTCTCTCTATCTCTGTCTCTCTCTCTATTTATGTCAATTGGTTTAGATGTTTTACTTTTATCTCAGAGGGTATCTATGTACCTATCAAATCTCTGTTAAAGATTGAAATGGAGTGTGCATGCACCACTTGTGCTGGCAGCTCATTCTACACTGAGTTGTTAGGCCTAATAAATTTCTCAAGATACCCTGTACCCTACTTAGTGGCTTCAGAGTACTACAAAACAATTAAAAACATCAAATCAACTCAAATGTTCATTAGGATATAGGAATTAATTCTAACCCTTGATGTTGATACAGTTCTTGAGGTACAAGCTTGTACAAGCTCGTTCTCCCTTCTTTGTGAGACAGTCATCTAGTTGTTCCTTTGTAGTTGATCATTGCATGTGATGAATTTTCTGCGATTGGATGAGTTCCTGGATGTTGCTTATCTCTAGGCAGAACCTCTCTGCTGTAACTGACTTGATGGATTTGATGGCTAAAACATTGAGTAGTTGGCTGTAACACGAGTTATTTGTAGAGTGTTCTTCTTTGGGTCACTGTGGACAAGCCCAGAATAGAGTGTGGCTAGATAAATGTGATTGTCAATACCATCAGATATTGCAAGGGTTTTTCCTGCCAGCATAGTCTGTACAACTCTTTGGATCTTTTTTGATTGCACAAGAGAGGAGAAAATTTTCCCTCTTTTCTCATCAGTAAAATATCCTTCAGGGAGATTTCCAAGTGAGGCATCACTGAAGGCTACAAGCCTCAGTGAACCATCTTTTCCAAGCCATTGAAACTGCAGGGCTATTTTTTCCAGATTGAATTCTGCACATTATCTTGTTTGCCTCATGTAAAGTTTGTACTGTGGCATTTTTTTGTGCTGGATGCCAAGTTGTAGGCATCAAACATTATGTCAAGTCTGTTCTGTCTTCACCCATAGAACCGGGCATACCTTTGTCCTGAGTTGCTCAGCTTCATCTGTGCTGAGGGGTGCATCCCGCTGTATGGGATATGAGGATTCCATGTGGATTATCTGAAGATTCCTGATGTAGCTTTCTTGGTGTCGTTGTACTGTTCATCAACAGTAAAGGATTTCTATTCCTGCATAGCAGAATCTGTTATGTTCCTCCCGTCCAGCCTGAAAGCTGAGTAAGACTGTTGTGGCAAAGTTTTGTGAGCTCCCCTTTGAAGTAATCTATGTGACAGGCAAGTATTCCAATCACATGATATCCTGAATCTTGCCAGTAAAAAACAGCTGGATCCACTTGTGACCGCTTTCCACCTGTTTTCAACTTTATTTTCTTGACCTTTTTATAGAAGTAAAGTGATGCATCTGCTGGACCATAGACTTGCTTTTTGAGTTTCCACAGCGTTTCTTCACTTCTGGTTTCAGGCAGGGGTTGAATGTAAAAGTCACATGATAGCTCCATTCCCTGTAAAAATGTGGATTTTATGTCCGTAGGATGGGGTTGCCAGTGCTTTTGACATATCACTGTGAGAAGTAGTCAGAGAGACTCTGATGCTCATGTTGGTGAGTCTTTTTGGAGTTCTTTTATGTCCAGTTGCTCAAAACCTCTGACCATCAGGTTTTGGTAATGTTCTTTTGATAATTCCTGTAGGGGTTTCTTTCAGGATGCATACCCATATGAGAAACAGTGTCTCTGACTTGCTCAAATACTCCATTATTTCTCCAACTACCGATTTTGTCCTGTTCTGATGATTCAAATGTCATCTTGTTGGTTACTAAGAGATCTTCATCTTGACATTTCTCAGATAGTTCAGACTGATTTTTACTTGGTTCAATATGAAGTCTGTCTACACGTGACACGTGATTGACCAAGCAGTGCCACCAACTGTGGCTGGTTCTAGGTAATTCAGCTTGTACCAACTTTTGTTTCTCCCAGTTGCTTTGCCTGTTTGTCCTAAGAGTTCTGGCTTTGTATGAGATACCAGTGTTTTGATCTACAAATTTCACAGTTTGTTCTACTTTAACAGTGAAAAATCATATTGTTTTTGCACTTCTGATAATTCCTGTTCAAGCAAGTCTGTTGAGTTCCCAACTGCACTCTCTTCAGTGCTGTGCCACTGTTGGGTCCTTAGCTGCACACTCCTCAACACTGTCTGTACTGTATGACACTGTATCAGGTAAGTGCATTCATTTTTTATGTCATTCTCCATGGAGTTCTGATCATCTTCAGTTTGTGCTTTATGTAGTCTGGAATGATGCACCCTCACATATGTACCTCTGTGTCTCATGAATGCAACTTCATCCTGATCAATGACAATCCCAGGACTTTTCCACTCTGTACAATCTACTCTTTTGTAATACACTTTGTCACCTTTCTCATACTTCTCATCTGTGGGACAGAGCTGTGCCCTCAGTGCCCTTCAAATTCTCTGAACGCTCTGCTTCAGTGAAAGCCTCCCTTGATGCATGCAGTGCTGAAATATGTTTCCCAACCCACTCCCTCCTTGTAGTGCCCTCTAAAACAGGTGGCCTGTCAACCAGTACAGAGGAAAAGCTTGGAATCTATAACCATATAACCACATAACAATTACAGCACGGAAACAGGCCATCTTGGCCCTTCTAGTCCGTGCCAAACGCTTACTGTCACCTAGTCCCACCTACCCGCACTCAGCCCATAACCCTCCATTCCTTTCATGTCCATATACCTATACAATTTTTTTTAAAATGACAAAATTAAACCTGCCTCTACCACTTCTACTGAAAGCTCGTTCCACACAGCTACCACTCTCTGAGTAAAGAAGTTCCCCCTTGTGTTACCCCTAAATTTTTGCCCCTTAACTCTCAACTCATGTCATCTTGTTTGAATCTCCCCTACTCTCAATGGAAAAAGCCTATCCACGTCAACTCTATCTATCCCCCTCAATTTTAAATACCTCCATCAAGTTCCCCCTCAACCTTCTACGCACCAAAGAATAAAGACCTAACTTGTTCAACCTTTCTCAGTAACTTAGGTGCTGAAACCCAGGTAACATTCTAGTAAATCTCCTTTGTACTCTCTAATTTGTTGACATCTTTTCTATAATTCGGTGACTAGAACTGTACACCATACTCCAAATTTGGCCTCACCAATGCTTTGTACAATTTTAACATTACATCCCAACTTCTATACTCAGTGCTCTGATTTATAAAGGCCAGCATACCAAAAGCTTTCTTCACCACCCTATCCACATGCGATTCCACCTTCAGGGAGCTATGCACCATTATTTCTAGATCACTCTGTTCTACTGCATTCCTCAATGCCCTACCATTTACCATGTATGTCCTATTTTGATTATTCCCACCAAGATGTAGCACCTCACACATCAGCATTAAACTCCATCTGACCGAACACAAGTTGATATGGGCTGTAGCCATGTACATTATGCATGGTATTCTTCTCCATAAGGGCTTAGTCCAGGGCGGTGTTCTGATCACAGTCATTGCTTTTCTTTAGCATTATTTCAGTAAGCATTTGATTGTGTCGCTTCAGAAGTCCATTACTCCAAGGACTGTATGCCACTGTTGTCTTTGTTTCAATGTTAAAGATCTCTGCCATATTTCTGAATTCATCATTATTAAATTCACCACCATTATCGCTGAATAATTTCCAAGGTGGGTCATTCACACTTACCCAGGAATGGATAGAGTTTTTCACTATCTCCGAGGGTCTCTTTGTGTTTATAGTACTACTGGCACTGAAACGTGTGAACTCATCAGTGGTCTGGAGACACTGTAGCACACTCCTTGCTCAGGTTCATGTAGATTCACGGCTCCTGTTTCACTGTATGCAGATGCTAGTGGCAGACCACCTACACGCTTGGGTTTGGACTTCCCAAACTTTCGGCATGTCTCACCGCTGTCAACTATCTAATTTAAACTGGAAAAATATTCTGCATGTTTGTTTCCTGAGCAGTTTCTGAAGTCTTATCAGTTGAAGCTAGTGAAGCTTGAACAGCACTTTATGTTTCTCATCTGGGGTCATGTTCTCTGTGACAGTTAGTACTTCATTCTCATATTGATTTTCAGTAAAGTTTTTATCTAGTACGTGCACACAGTAACGGTCAGAGCTGGTGAGCTCAAGATACACCGGATGTTGAAACTTTATTTCCTGCTCATTCAAGTCAAGTCAATTCACTTTTATTGTTATTTCGACCATAACTGCTGGTACAGTACATAGTAAAAATGAGACAATGTTTTTCAGGACCATGGTGTTACATGACACAGTACAAAAACTAGACTGAACTACGTAAAAAAAAACAACACAGAGAAAGCTACACTAGACTACAGACCTACACAGGATTACATAAAGTGCACAAAAACAGTGCAGGCATTGCAATAAATAATAAATAGGGGAAGGTGTCAGTCCAGGCTTCAGGTATTGAGGATTCTGATGGCCTGGGGGAAGAAACTGTTACATAGTCTGGCCATGAGAGCCCGAATGCTTTGGAGCCTTTTCCCAGATGGCAGGAGGGAGAAGAGATTGTATGAGGGGTGCATGGGGTCTTTCATAATGCTGTTTCCTTTGCGGATGCAGCGTGTAGTGTAAATGTCCGTGATGGCGGGAAGAGAGACCCCGATAATCTTCTCAGCTGACCTCACTATCCGCTGCAGGGTCTTGCGATCCGAGATGGTGCAATTTCCAAACCATATGGATTCTCCATATCTAGTACTGCCCTGCTTTCTTTAGGGAAGTTTTACTGGAGGAGTAATATTCACTGGTTTATGTAACTCTGTTTTATGTAACATTTTGTCTGCCCTATTTTTGTAGGAATTTTCACTCTTGGTAGGAATTACAATCTTTCCATCTCGAAAATTTGAATGCTTTGTAACTGGGTGTATCTGTGTTCACCAAGTTATGCACTTCATTCTGGTTTAGTTCACTTACATAGCTATCAAGCCATTTTTCTCCACACATTGTGTGCGTGCATGTTCTGTCAATAACAACAGATCCTAGAGGTTCTGTCATCAAAATCTCTGATTCTGATGTCTGTGAATTAGTAAGTGATTTATTTGCCAACAGTGTTGTATGGCACTCTTCTCCATCTTTAGATTTGTTTCTTTTCTTCAGTTAGCTTAACTTGTTTGATTCTGTGCAGACATTTTTGACCCAGTGGTAAGTACTCTGACAAACAGCACGTTTTGATCTCTACCCTAACTTGTGGGTTTCAGCCCGAAACGTCAACTGTACTTTTTTTTTGCATAGATGCTGCCTGGCCTGCTGAGTTCCTCCAGCATTTTGTGTGTGTTGTCTGGTGGATTTGAGCCGGTAACAGTGCCCTCGTCTGGTCACTCAGGTCGCTTGCTACTCTCTTGTTTCTGCTCAATGAAATATGCTGTTTCCTGACTCAAATTAATTCTGCTTGTTGTCTTTGCGACCTTTTCTCTCCACTTCAGTGCAGATTTCACAGATGTATATGTAAGTTTGGTATATGGAGTTAATGCTAGCTGTCTGTCTTCTAAGTTTAGACAATGCACTATCGAACAGTTTGAAAGCTAATACTAAGCAGTGAACCTTGTTGAATTTCTTCTATTTCTGCATAAGTATGACCTAAGATGTGATCAGATCTTCATGCAAGTCCTAAAACTAGATAAAGAGAACCCAATTAAATAAATAACACAAAAACGTTATACTTGCTCATTTATTTATTGACAGAAATGATCCAATATTACATGTCCTTGTTGAAAAAAGTATGTGAATCTTTGCTTTCAGTAACTGGTGTGACCCCCTTGTACAGCAATAACTTCACCCAAACATTTCCAGTAGCTGTTGGATCAGTCCTGCACATCAGCTTAGAGGAATTTTATGCCATTCCTCCTTACAAAACTACTTCAACTCAGTGATGCCAGTGGGCTTCCTTGCATGAACTGCTAGCTTCAGGTCCTTCCACAATATTTCTATAGGATTAAGGTCAGGACTTTGACTCGGCCATTCTGAAACACTGTTTCACCTCTTTTTAAACCATTCTGTTGATTTACTCTTGTCTTCTGGATCACTGTCTTGTTGCATTATCCAACTTCTATTAAGCTTCAGGTGACGGACTGCTACCCTAATATTCTCTTGTAAAATGTCTTGATACAATTTTGAATTCATTGTTCCCCCAACAATTGCAAGTTGTCCAGGCCCTGAGGCAGCAAAGCAGCCCCAAACCATTGTGCTCCTTCCATCGTACTTCACAGTTGGGATGAGGTTTTGGTGTTGGTGTGCTGTGCCCTTTTTCCTCCAAACACAGCAATGTGCATTTCTGCCAAAAAGTTTGACTTTTGTCTCATCTGTCCACAGAATATTGTCCCAGAAGCGTTGTAGAACATCCAAGTGGTCTTTTGCAAACTTGAGATGTGCAGCAACGTTTTTTTTGGAGAACAGTGGTTTCCTCCGTGATGTCCTTCCATGAATACCATTCTTGTTCAGTGTTTTTCTACTCGAGGACACATGAACAGAGACTTTAGTAAGTTCTAGAGATTTCTGCAGGTCTTTTGCAGAACCATGGGTTCTCTTTCACCTCCTTCAGCATTGCATGTTGTGCTCTTGGTGTGATCTTTGCAGGATGCCCACTCCCAGGGAGAGTAACAACAGTACTGAGTTTCCTCCAGTTTGTAGACAATTTCTCTCACTGTGGACTGATGAGCACTCAGGTCTTTAGAAATGCTTTTGTAGCCTTTTCCAGCTTCACGCATCTCTACAATTCTTCTAAGGTCCTCTGAAAGTTGTTTTGATCAAGGCATGGTGAATATAAACAGATCTTTCTTGAGAAGAGCATGCTCTGTCAGTAACCTGGCTTTGTGTGCCTGTTTTTATAGGGCAAAGCACCCCTACAATCCAATCTCCAATCTCATCTATTGTTTGGAACACATGATTCCAAATAGCTTTTGTAAAAGGCATTACCCCAGAGCTTCACATACTTTTTTTCCAACAAATACATGTAATAGTGGATCATTTTCCTCAATAAATAAATGAACAAGTATAATGCTTATTTGTATTATTTACTTAATTGAGTTTTCTTTATCTAGTTTTAAGACTTGCGTGAGGATCTGATCTGATCATATTTTAGGTCATATTTATTGAGAAATAGAAAAAATTCTACAGGGTTCACAAACTTTCTAGCACCACTGTACATTAGTAAGGTCCATTTTGTATTTACGTATGCGAATGCACTTTTGTTCAAAGTCAATAATATAAACAGCCACGTTTGTAGAACTGTGGAAATTTTGGCGAAGTCTGAATATGCCTCATAAATCCAACTCTTTTCTTCCTTTAGAAAAACTGAGTCAAGTGTATTTATTAGTGTAATCATACCCTTAGTTTGTTTTCAAGTCTTTCATTGTGGTCTCTCTCGTTCTTCCTGAAAGTGACAGTATAACTGCAACTGCCTGCTTCTTGTGTTCAGTAATACAAGTCCATATTCCAGTTTTATATTTCTAGCTTTCGTAAGGCTTCTCTCATCAAGTGCCGGTGGGATTCTACAGTTGGTAAACACCCTCTGTTACCAATGTTAACATTAGATAGATAGATAGATAGATAGATAGATACTTTATTCATCCCCATGGGGAAATTCAACATTTTTTCCAATGTCCCATACACTTGTTGTAGCAAAACCTCATTACATACAATACTTAACTCAGTAATAATATGATATGCATCTAAATCACTAACTCAAAAAAGCATTAATAATAGCTTTAAAAAAAGTTCTTAAGTCCTGGCAGTTGAATTGTAAAGCCTAATGGCATTGGGGAGTATTGACCTCTTCATCCTGTCTGAGGAGCATTGCATCGACAGTAACCTGTCACTGAAACTGCTTCTCTGTCTCTGGATGGTGCTATGTAGAGGATGTTCAGGGTTTTCCATAATTGACCGTAGCCTACTCAGCGCCCTTCGCTCAGCTACCGATGTTAAACTCTCCAGTACTTTGCCCACGACAGAGCCCGCCCTCCTTACCAGCTTATTAAGACGTGAGGCGTCCTTCTTCTTAATGCTTCCTCCCCAACACGCCACCACAAAGAAGAGGGCGCTCTCAACAACTGACCTATAGAACATCTTCAGCATCTCACTGCAGACATTGAATGACGCCAACCTTCTAAGGAAGTACAGTCGACTCTGTGCCTTCCTGCACAAGGCATCTGTGTTGGCAGTCCAGTCTAGCTTCTCATCTAACTGTACTCCCAGATACTTGTAGGTCTTAACCTGCTCCACACATTCTCCATTAATGATCACTGGCTCCATATGAGGCCTAGATCTCCTAAAGTCCACCACCATCTCCTTGGTCTTGGTGATATTGAGACGCAGGTAGCAACAAACACAAGATTTTCTTTCATTTTAACAACTTTACCTCTCCATTCATGTTTAGTACACTGGACTGCCATTTTCTTACCCTTGTCACCTCCATGTGATTTCCATAACAGGGAAAGCGAACATCTATATACTACTAAAACTCTCATGCTCTGTTTGTGACCTCCAAATAGCTCAAACGGTGCACTACTGCGGAACACCACCATCGTCCCCGTGCCAAAGAAGTCTTCAGTGTCCTGCCTAAATGACTACCGTCCCGTTGCACTTAGATCCATCATCATGAAGTGTTTTGAGAGGCTTGTCATGAGGCATATCAAGACCCTGCTGCCCCCCTCACTGGACCCCCTGCAGTTCACGTACCATCCCAACCGTTCAACAGATGACGCCATTGCCACCACCCTCCACCTGGCCCTAACCCACCTGGACAAAAAAGACACATACGTTCAGATGCTGTTCATAGACTTTAGTTCAGCATTCAACACAATCATCGCTCAGAAACTGATTGGAAAGCTGAGCCTACTGGGCCTGAACGCCTCCCTCTGCAACTGGATCCTAGACTTCCTGACTGGGAGACCTCAGTCAGTCCGGATCGGGAGCAGCATCTCCAACATCATCACACTGAGCACAGGGGCCCCCCAGAACGACGGGTCAGCTTACAGAAAGGAGGTGCAGCAGCTAACAGACTGGTGCAGAGCCAACAACCTGTCTCTTAATGTGAACAAAACAAAAGAGATGGTTGTTGACTTCAGGAGGGCACGGAGCGACCACTCCCCGCTGAATATCGATGGCTCCTTGGTAGAGATCATAAAGAGCACCATATTTCTTGGTGTTCACCTAGTGGAGAATCTCACCTGGTCCCTCAACACCAGCTCCATAGCAAAGAAATCTCAGCAGCGTCTCTACTTTTTGTGAAGGCTGAGGAAAGTCCATCTCCCACCCCCCATCCTCATCACATTTTACAGGGGTTGTATTGAGAGCATCTTGAGCAGTTGCATCACTGCCTGGTTCAGAAATTGCACCATCTCGGATTGCAAGACCCTGCAGCGGATGGTGAGGTCAGCTGAAAAGATCACCCGGGTTTATCTTCCTGCCATCACGGACATTTACACTACACGCTGCATCCGCAAAGGAAACAGCATTATGAAGGACCCCATGCACCCCTCATACAAACTCTTCTCCCTCCTGCCATCTGGGAAAAGGCTCCAAAGCATTCCGGCTCTCACGACCAGACTATGTAACAGTTTCTTCCCCCAAGCTATCAGACTCCTCAATACCCAGAGCCTGGACTGACACCTTGCCCTATTGTCCTGTTTATTATTTATTGTAATGCCTGTACTGTTTTTGTGCACTTTACACAGTCCTGTGTGGGTCTGTAGTCTAGCGTTCTCTGTGTTTTTTTTTTACATAGTTTAGTTTTTGTACTGTGTCATGTAACACCATGGTCCTGAAAAACGTTGTCTCATTTTTACTATGTACTGTACCAGCAGTTATGGTTGAAATGACAATAAAAGTGACTTGACTTGACTATTTCTGGCTAAATCAACTTAAAATGTGCTAATTTACAAAATGCAGGCAAAGTTCAGGGTTATATATTCATATAAAATTGGCTCACTCAGCAAAATCAACAGCCCCGCATTCACCTGAGAGCCGATGTCAGCCATGATGAAAACCGCAACACGACACCACGACGCATGTGCACGGCCAACCTCAGCAGCACCTCACGATGCTCACAGCAGCGACACCAAGTGGAGCAAAAGTGCAAGGAAGCTCTATTTCGAGCGGTCACATACTGCTGATCGCCATCAGCATATGCAGGATTGGGATAGATCTAACTGCCACCCATCAATAAGAGATAATTAAATCTTATTGTAACGACGTACTTCAAGACACCCATTAAACCTTTTGCTACAGTCAAAGGACAGCGGTGACTATATCACGTCCATTTAGGAGAGCACCAACCATATCATCAAGATTAATCAGCATCCTGCAGGCTTTGGTATTACTGCTTCGTATCTTCTTTCCAGCATTAGGGTAAAAAAAATATGGTCAGCCTAATTATGCCGTATGGAAAGAGAAGGGGGAACATTATGGTCAAGAGATGACGCCAAACATCGTTGGGAAGCAACAAGGAGAGGGAGAGAACAATAATCGGATGAGGCCAGGGCCACACGACTCCAGGATCAAAGAGCCAGGGCAAAAAAAATGAGAGAAGAAGAGACAGAGGAGGAGAGGCATGCATGTCTCCAGAATGACAACAGCAGGGCATAGAAGGAGGAGAGAAGGAAGAGACAAAGGAGCTGAGAAATGCATGTCTCCAGGATCAGACACAAACAACAAACAGCAGAAGAGATGGGGGATGAAAGAGCTGTACGTCTACAGAATGACAAGAACAGGCACAGGAGGAGGAGAGAGGAAGAGACAAAGGAGCTGAGAAATACACGTCTCCAAGATCAGAGACAAAGAATAAACAGCAGAAGAGATGAAGAGACGATGGTTGAAAGGACTGCAAGTCTCCAGAATGACAACGAGAGGCACAAGGGTGGCAGATCATCCAGAAATGATGCCATCAAAAGTGTCCCTCATTAAACGAGGAGGAGCTATAGTTGCCTTGCTACGCATCGTTCTTCTTTAATAAACTCTGGTTTTCTTCAATTTCCAAAGTAAAGCGATACCAATAGTATTCAGGAAAACTTAATGATTCTTCTGGTCACATCAGACTGCACTTACCCTTCTCTCAAAGGATGCCCCAACGGGTCACCCTGTTGTCTAGTTCCAACTAAATGTCTACATAGCCAAATGAACAGAATTCAGCAATATTCCATCCTTTTTTTTACTGTATCACATAGTTTCTTCACATTTTTACCCCGTCTCTATATTGTTTACTTGCTCACCCATGGCCAATGAAGATCATCCACACCCACCAGAGACTGTAAAGTTATAAGAATTGAAGCAGATTTAGTCAAAACAGCAGACCAAGATTAAATTATGTTCTTTGACATACCATGCCAATTGTTACCTGATCAAGCATCATACCAATTTTTCTGTGATCAAGGAGCTTAAAAGAAACAAATGTAAGAGGCACGTAGCTTTAATAGTGGGAACAGAAGAGAGAATTTGAGAAATATGTGGGCTAAATTCTAAAAATTGTATAAAAGCACGCTATTCCAGCCATTGTACTAATTGGTAGTATTTATTTGCAGGGAAACCCAACAGCATCATCCAGTGGGAAGATGGCAATGTGGATCTAACATCCATCCAAAATCCAGTTAGAATTGCTTATGTTCTTGTTGTTCATGGTCGAGCCATCAGGCAGCTTAAGCGGATGATCAAAGCCATTTATCATCAGCGGCATTTCTACTACATCCATGTTGACAAGGTACGCACTCCCAACGTCTTAATAGATAGAGGGCTTTGGAAAGCCAGTGAAAAATGCATTCCATTAATCTAGATTATTCAATATTCATGCAGGGAACTTCACCTGCTTTGAAACAAAACTCTAAATGGTGTTAACGTGGATTCAGTTGAACAAATGTATGTTAAAAGCATGGAATAAATCTTGAAATTGTTGGAACAGTGGGCAATTAGCCTCCAGAAAATACGCACCTTGAAGGGAAGTACAGCACCAATTCACCAGAGTGATAGAAAAGCAAAATTAAGAAGTCAGTTCCTTGTCTTACTTTTTATGCATTTCATATACGAAGAAAAGGCAGAAGATACTCTTTGGACGATGTTGGGGGTATGATCCATCAGATCAGGTTGGTGGCACTGTGGTGGGCTCTGAGACTCAGCAGGGAAAGGTAAAGTCAGGTAGTGCAGTAGTTTTAGCAGATTTGACAGAGGGAAGAAAGGAGATTCTATGACCGCAAAAGAGACACCAGGATGGTGTGTTGCCTTCTGGGTGCTAAGGTCCAGAATGTATTGTCGTAGCTGTAGGATATTCTTAGAGGTCGTGGTGCATAATGGCACCAATGATATAGACAGAAAAGGGAAGACTTAACACAGTGAGTATATAAAGTTAGTAAAGAGAAGGACCTCCAAGGTTGTAATCTCCAGATTACTCCACTGTGCCATGAGCTAGTGCAGGTAGGAATGGGGTGATAGCACAGATGAATGAGTGCTTGCAGAGATGATGCAGGGGGTGGGGTTTCAGGTTCATGGATCACTTGAACCTTTTCTGGGGAAGGGGGTGACCTGTACAAGAGGGATGAATTGTACCTGAACTGGAGGGGGACAAATAGCCTGGCTGGGAGGTTTACTGATGCTACTTGGGAGAGTTTAAACTAGTTGGTTTAAATTCCTCTATCTCTTTCATTGGCCTGTCAAGGTTACAGAAACTTGCTTGAGAGAAGCGGCTGGAATGAGTGATTAATGTACCAAGACTTTGAAATTTTAGAACAGGTAGAAATGGAGGTAAAGAAAGGATGGGGTTGTACTAATCAGGGACAGCTGCACTCAGAGAAGTCGTAATGGAAGGTATAGACACTTGAGTCCATTTGGGTAAACCTCAAGAAGAGGAAAGGTGCAATCACACTACAGACCCCCTACCAGGGCATTGAGGAACTTCCCCTTTTACCTCCTTTTCTATTTGTTCTAAAACTTAAAAAACCTGGTACATTAATCACCCATTCCTGCCCCCTCTCTCAACCAAGTTTCTGGAATGGCTATAACATCATTGTTCCATGTACTAATCCATGCTCTTAAGTTCATCACCTTTACGCATAATACTCCAGGCATTAAAATACACACACTTCAAACTATCCGACCATCATCCCTGTTATTCTGATTTTGGTTTTTAATACTTATCCCGACATCTACCTTCTGGTCCAATCCCTTACTGACCTGGGACTCTGGTTCCCAGCCCCCTACAAAACGAGTTTAAACTCTCCAGAGTAACATCAATAAACCCCCTAGCCAGGATATTTGACCGCTCCAGTTCAGATGCAGTTCGTCCCTCTTGTACAGATCAACCCTTCCCCAGAAAAGGTTCAAGTGATCCAAGAACTTGAAACCCTGTCCCCTGCACAGGTGTTCTATAGGTCAGTTGTGGAGAGCGCCCTCTTCTTTGTGGTGGCGTGTTGGGGAGGAAGCATTAAGAAGAGGGACGCCTCATGTCTTAATAAGCTGGTAAGGAAGGCGGGCTCTGTCGTGGGCAAAGTACTGGAGAGTTTAACATCGGTAGCTGAGCGAAGGGCGCTGAGTAGGCTACGGTCAATTATGGAAAACTCTGAACATCCTCTACATAGCACCATCCAGAGACAGAGAAGCAGTTTCAGCGACAGGTTACTATCGATGCAATGCTCCTCAGACAGGATGAAGAGGTCAATACTCCCCAATGCCATTAGGCTTTACAATTCAACCGCCAGGACTTAAGAACTTTTTAAAAGCTATTATTAATGCTTTTTGAGATAGTGATTTAGATGCATATCATATTTTTTACTGAGTTAAGTATTGTATGTAATTAGTTTTGCTACAACAAGTGTATGGGACATAGGAAAAAAAAGTTGAATTTCCCCATGGGGATGAATAAAGTATCTATCTATCTATCTATCTATCTATCTATCTATCTATCTATCTATCTATCTATCTATCTATCTATCTATCTATCTATCTATCTATCATCTCCACAGCTACTCATTCTGAAACTGAAGCCATTACTGAAACTTAGTTGAGAGGGGGCAGGAATGGGTGATTAATGTACTAGGTTTTCAAAGTTTTAGAAAGATAGAGGAAGAGGTATAATGGGGAGATATAATGGAGTGGTCAGACACCGAGTCCATTTGAGTGGAACTCAGGAATAGAAAGGGTGCAATCACACTGATTATATTGTACTACAGACTCACTAATAGCCACCGGGACACTAAGGAACAGATATGTAAATGGATTAAGGAAAAATGAGTAAAAATAATAGGGCTGTTGTTATGGGTTTTTTTAACTTTCCTAATATAAACTGAGATCTTCTTAGTGTAAGGGGTTAGAAGGAGCAGAATTTGTTAAGTGTATCCAGGAAGGTTTCTTAAATCAATCTGTGGATGGTACAACAAAAGGAGGGACTGCGCTGTACCTGGTGTTCTTTAATGAGCCTGGCCAGGTGAATGACCTTTCAGTGTGTGAACAGTGACCACAACTCCTTAACTTTCAGGATAGTTATGGTCATTGAGGGAGAGTTTTAAACCGGAGGATGGCAAATTACAAGGGCATTAGGCAGGAACTAAGAAGTGTTAATTGGGAACACCTGTTCTTTGATAAGTCCATATCAGACATATGGAGGGTGTTTAAAGATCAATTGCACAAGGTACAGGAAGGGTATGCTCCTGTTAGAAGGAAGGATGGGGATGGAAAGATAAGAGAACATTGGATGTCCAGAGAGATGATGAATTTAGTCAAGAAGAAAAAGGGTAGGTATGTAACACTTTGGAAGTTAGGATCAAACAAAGCACATGAGAAGTATAAAGAACACAGAAAAAAGTTAAAATACGGAATTGGGAATGCTCGGAGGGGCAATGAAAATTCCTTGGTGAGTAGGATTAGGGTGAATCTCAAGGCATTCTACACATACATCAAGAGCAAGAAGGTAATTAGGGAGAGGGTGGGATCACTCATGGATAGAGACGAAAACATTTGCCTGGATGCGGAGAATGTGAGTGAGATACTTAATAAGTACTTTGGTTCAGTATTTACCATGGAAAAGCATATGGAGGACCACGAGATCAGTGCTGAGTGTGTAAATATATAGAGGACAAGGAGAAGGAAGTGTTGGGCCTCCTAATGAGTATTAAGGTGGATCAGTCCCCAGGGCCTGATGCGATTTACCCTAGGTAATTGAAGGAGGCAAGTGATGAGATTGCTGGCCCTTGATCAGTTTCTTAACGTCCTCTTTAGCCACAGGCGAGGTCCTGAAGGATTGGCAAGAGGCTAATGTTGTACCTCTGTTTAAGAGGGGAACAAGGGGAAATCCAAGGCATGATAGACAGTGAGTCTCAGTTGCAGGGAAATTGCTGGGGGGATAGGATATATGAATATTTGGAAACTCATGGCCTTTTTAGGGAGAGCCACCATGGCTTTGTATGTTGCAGGTCATGGCTCACCAAGTTGATTGAATTTATTTGACAAGGTGATGAGGGAGATTGGTAAGGGTGGGGGAGCAGATGTTGTTTAGAAAGGCATTTGACAAAGACCTTCATGGGAGGCTAATCCAGAAGGATGCATGGGGTCCTTGGCGAATGGACTGTTTGGATTCAGAACTGTCTTGTGCATAGAAATCAGAGGGTAGCAATTGAAGAGACTTATTCAAGCTAGAGGTCTGTATTGGTGGAGTTCTGCAGGGATCTGTGCTGGAACCTGTGCTTTTTGTGATGTATATAGATGACCTGGATGAAAATGATGATGGGTAGGTTAGTAAATTTGTAGATAATATCAAGCTTGGTGAAGCTGTGGATAGTGTAGAAGATCGGCAAAGAACACAGCACGATACAGATCAAGGAGTGTCATGAACAAAGTGGATGAGCTTAGAGTGTGGATCAGTACTTGGAGCGATGATGTTGTGGCCATTTTAGAGACTCGCATGGCTCAAGGGCAGGAATGGCTACTTAGAGTGCCAGGCTTTAGATGTTTCAGAAAGGACAGGAAGGGAGGCAAAAGAGTTGGGGGTGTGGGACTACTGATCAGAGATAGTGTCAAGGCTACAGAAAAGGGGGAAGCCATGGAGGGATTGTTGACTGAATCTCTGTGGGTGTGGATGGAAGTTAGAAACAGGAAGGGGTCAATAACTCTACTGGGTGGTTTTTATAGGCCACCCAGTAGTAACAGGGACATTGAGGAGCAGATAGGGAGACAGATTCTGGAACGGTGCAGTAATAACAGGGTTGTCGTATGGGAGATTTGAATTTCCCCAATATTGATTGGCATCTCCCTAGAGCAAGAGGTTTATATGGGGTGGAGTTTGTTAGGTGTGTTCAGGAAGGTTTCCTGGCATAGTATGTAGATAAGCCTACAAGAGGAGAACCTCTTCTTGATCTGGTATTGGATAATAAACCTGGTCAGGTGTCAGGTCTCTCAGCGAGAGAGCATTTTGGAGATAGTGATCAAAATTCTATCTCCTTTACCAGAGCATTGGAGAAGGATAGGAACAGACAAGTTAGGAATGTGTTTAATTGGAGTAAGGGGAAATTTGAAGCTATCAGGCAGGAACTTGGAAGCATAAATTGGGAACAGATGTTCTCAGGGAAATATACGGCAGAAATGTTAACAACAACACACACAAAATGCTGGTGGAACACAGCAAGCCAGGCAGCATCTATAGGGAGAAGCGCTGTCGACGTTTCGGGCTCCTGACGAAGGGTCTCGGCCCGAAACGTCGACAGTGCTTCTCCCTACAGATGCTGCCTGGCTTGCTGTGTTCCACCAGCATTTTGTGTGAGTTGTTTTAATTTCCAGCATCTGCAGATTTCCTCGTGTTTGCTCGGCAGAAATGTGGCAAATGTTCAGGGGATAATTGCGTGGCGTTCTGCATAGGTACGTTCCAATGAGACAGGGAAGTTATGGTTGGGTACAGGAACCGTGGTGTACAAAGGCTGTTGTAAGTCTTGTCAAGAAGAAAAGAAAAGCTTACAAAAGGTTCAGAGAGGTAGGTAATGTTAGAGCTCTAGAAGATTATAAGGCTACTAAGAAGGAGCATAAGAAGGAAATTAGGAGAGCCAGAACGGGCCTTGAGAAGGCCTTGGCAACCAGGACTAAGGAAAACCCCAAGGCATTCTACAAGTATGTTAAGAGCAAGAGGATAAGATGTGAGAGAATAGGACCAATCAAGTGTGACAGTGGAAAAGTGTGTACAGAATCGGAGGAGGTAGCGGAGGTACTTAATGAATACTTTGCTTCAATATTCACTATGGAAAAGGACCTTGGCGATTGTTGGGATGACTTACAGCGTACTGAAAAGCTTGAGCATTTAGACATTAAGAAAGATGATGTGCTGGAGGTTTTGGAAAGCATCAAGTTGGATAGGTCACTGGGACCAAATGAGATATACCCCAGGCTATTGTGGGAGGCGAGTGAAGAGATTGCTGAGCCTCTGGCAATGATCTTTGAATCATTAATGGGGACAGGAGAAGTTCCGGAGGATTGGAGGGTTGTAGATGTTGTTCCCTGATTCAAGAAAGGAAGTAGAGATAGCCCAGGAAATTATAGACCAGTGAGTCTTACTTCAGTGGTTGGTAAGTTGATGGAGAAGATCCTGAGAGGCAGGATTTATGAACATTTGGAGAGGCATCATGTGATTAGGAGTAGTCAGCATGGCTTTGTCAAAGGCAGGTCATGCCTTATGAGCCTGATTGGATTTTTTTTGAGGATGTGACTTAAACACATTGATGAAGGAAGAGCAGTAGATGTAGTGTATATGGATTTCAGCAAGACATTTGATAAGGTACCCCATGCAAGGCTTATTGAGAAAGCAAGAAGGCATGGAATCCAAGGAGACCTTGCTTTGTTGATATAGAACTGGCTTGCACACAGAAGGCAAAGGGTGGTTGTAGGCAGATCATATTCTGCATGGAGTTTGGTGATCAGTGGTGTGCCTCATGGATCTGTTCTGGGACTCTTCGTGATTTTTATAAATGGCCTGTATGAGGAAGTGGAGGGATGGGTTAGTAAATTTGCTGATGACACAAAGGTTGGGGATGTTGTGGATAGTGTGGAGGGCTGTCAGGGGTTACAGCGGGTCGTCGATAGGATGCAAAACTGGACTGAGAAATGGCAGATGGAGTTCAACCCAGATAAGAGTGAGGTGTTTCATTTTGGTAGGTCAAATATGATGGCAGAATATATTATTAATGGTAAGACTCAAGGCAGTGTGGAGGATCGGAGGGATCTTGGGGTCCAAGTCCATATGACACTCAAAGTTGCTGCACAGGCTCACTATGTGCTTAAGAAAGCATATTGTGTATTGGCCTTCATCAACAGTAGTATTGAGTTTAAGAGCCAAGAGGTAATGTTACAGCTGTATCAGACCCCACTTGGAGTACTGTGCTCAGTTTTGGTCATCTCACTACAGGAAGGATGTGTAAACTTTAGAAAGGATGTTGAGGAGATTTACAAGAATTCTGCCTGGATTGGGGAGCATGCCTTATGAGAATAGTTGAGTGAACTTGGGCTTTTCTCCTTGGAGTGATGGAGGATGAGAGGTGACCTGATGGGTGTATAAGATGATGAGAGGCATTGATCTTGTGGATAGTGAGAGGCTTTTGGCTAACAGCAGTGGGCACAATTTTAAGGTGCTTGAAAGTAGGTATAGAGGAGATGTCAGGGGTAAGTTTTTTCTGGTGTGTGCGTGGAATGGGCTCTGGTGACAGTGGTAGAAGCAGATACAATAGGATCTTTAAAGAGACTTCTGGACAGGTACATGGAGCTTAGAAAAATAGAAGGCAATGGGTAATCTGAGGTAATTTTCAAAGTAAGTACATGTTCGGCACAGCATTGTGGGCTGAAGAGACTATTGCGCTGTAGGTTTTCTGTGTTTCTTTCTATGTTTTAGATAATTTGCAGATATGGGCTGAAAAATGGCAGATGGAGCAAAACCCAGATAAATGTGAGGTGTTGCACCTTGGTAGGGTAAATGCAAGGAGACAGTGTACTGTTAAGGACAAGATCCTTAACAGTGTTGCTGAGCAGAGAGAACATGGGATCCAAGTTCATAGCTCCTTCAAAGTCGCTGCACAGTTTGGTTGGGTGGTTAAGAATGCTTTTGGGATGCTTGCTTTTATTAGTTGAGACAATGGGTTCAAAAGTCAAGAGGTTATGTTGTAACTTTATAAATCATTTGGAGTATTGTGCACAGTTCTGGTAGGAAGGATGTTGAGGCTTTGAGAAGGTGCAGAAAAGGTTTACCAGGATGCTTTTGGTCTAGAGAACGTGCTTTAACGAGAGGTTGGATAAACTTGGGTTTTTCCTCTGGAGCGTCGAGATAGGAGGAGATCTGATTATGAGAGGCATAGATAGAGTGGACAGAGAGTATTTGCTTTCCTGAGCTGAAATGTCTAACACCAGAGGGTATGCATTGAAGGTGAGAGGGGGTTGGTTCAAGGGGGATGTGAGGGGTAAATCTTTTACTCGGAGAGGTGGATGCCTGGTATGGTGGCAGAGGCAAATACATTAGAGGCTTTTAAGAGCTGTTTGGATAGATACATGGATATAAGGAAGATGGAGGGATATGGACATCGTGTAGGTCAGAGGGATTAGTGTTTAGGTGTTTTTGATTTGCTTTTTATCTGGTTCAGTGCAACATTGTGACCAAATATGGCCTGTTACTGTGTTCTACTGTTTTATGTTCTGTGAGATTGTGGCTAGAGAGAAAATGGATCAGCCATGATGAAATGGTTGAGCAGACTTGATTGGTCAAATGGCCTAATCCTGCTTCTATATCCCATGGTTTTGTATGTATTTAAAATGATTAATGAAAGCAGTCAAGGGTAAGGTGTGGAGTGTTTTAAATAAAAGCTGGGTCCTTAAGGATTGAAATTACGGGGAGTCATTCAGAGTCACAATTCCTTCATAATCTTACTTTCTGACTTTCTGTAGCCCAGGAAATTTGTTACTAAGGGTGATAATATTTTTGTTAATTGATGAATTAAAGCAATATTGGTAACAGATAAAGATAATGATCCACCATGATCAAGTAGAGTGTCAAAGAGCAATTCAGTAGGGTTACAGGTCCTTTTGCCCAGCCAGTCCATGCTGACTACAGTGCCCACCCAGGCAGTCCTAGTTTACTGTGTTTGTCCACATCCCTCTGTGGTGAAACAGTGCATGAGCCAGAAGGCCTGAATGTGTTTCTGTCTTTCCAAGTAGTATTGTTGATGTTGGAATTAGATGAAAGGATGAACAGCAGATGCTGGAAACTGAAACAAAAACAAAGTGCTGAAAAAAACTCAGCCACTGCGGAAAGAGAAACAGACAATTTTTGGGGTCCATGATGTTTCATCAAAATTGGCAACAAAGTGGTGCCCACTCAAAACGTTGATTATTTCCTTTTCCAGAAATGCTGTCTTTTGCAGTTTGCTGAGTTTTTCAGCAATTTGTTTCTTTTGGTTCCATCGGCTGCGTGAGTCTAGGGAAGACAATCTCTGGCCCTGCCAAACGTGTGAAATTGAGGCGCAAGCCCACCCCAAAACCCCGTTTGTGTAGAACCTGCATGATTTGTTACCCTGTTACAAACAAGTGCCACGAAATAACAGACAGTACACCAGTTACAATTAAAAGATTTAGCTTTATAATTCTTAATTTGACTAAAGGGTTAGTAAAGAAAGAACAAAAAAATAAAAGTGCCCATTTTAATGTAACAGTCTAATGTGCACAAGTTGGAGCTCACGGTTTACCCTTTGCTGATCCTCCTTTGATCTTATCCCGGGCTTCGGCGAATCACGGCCCTGTTCTGGGTGGAATCCTACGACCTCTTCTCTCCAGTGTCTTCTCTCTTCATCTCCTCAACAAAAGACCCCAAGCCCCACCTTAGTGTCCCTCACCAGAGAAACTTCCCCTTCATCTGGCCATCCTAATTGGATGGCATACAATTCTCCTATCACTTATCTTCAACAGTAACCCAAACAAACAGCTTGCAGAGAACAGCACAAAAATCAAATACAGAACAGCATAACAGTAAAATAATATGAACCAGGGCATTACATTTTCTATCAAAGGAAGGATATTATTCTGACCTAACTGAAATGGAATTAATGTTGCAATTTGATAGCAATTTAGACAATAGACAACAGGTGCAGAAGTAGACCATTCGGCCCTTTGAGCCTGCACCACCATTTTGAGATCATGGCTGATCATCTACTATCAATACCCGGTTCCTGCCTTGTCCCCATATCCCTTGATTCCCCTATCCATAAGATACCTATCTAACTCCTTCTTGAAAGCATCCAGAGAATTGGCCTCCACTACCTTCCGAGGTAGTGCATTCCAGACCCCCACAACTCTCTGGGAGAAGAAGTTTTTCCTTAACTCTGTCCTAAATGACCTACCCCTTATTCTCAAACCATGCCCTCTGGTACTGGACTCTCCCAGCATCTGGAACATATTTCCTGCCTCTATCTTGTCCAATCCCTTAATCTTATATGTTGCAATCAGATCCCCTCTCAATCTTCTTAATTCCAGCGTGTACAAGCCCAGTCTCTCTAACCTCTCTGCGTAAGACAGTCCTGACATCCCAGGAATTAACCTTGTGAATCTACGCTGCACTTCCTCTACAGCCAGGATGTCCTTCCTTAACCCTGGAGACCAAAACTGTACACAGTACTCCAGGTGTGGTCTCACCAGGGCCCTGTACAAATGCAAGAGGATTTCCTTGCTCTTGTACTCAATTCCCTTTGTAATAAAGGCCAACATTCCATTAGCCTTCTTCACTGCCTGCTGCACTTGCTCATTCACCTTCAGTGACCTATGAACAAGGACTCTTAGATCTCTTTGTATTTCTCCCTTACCTAACTCTACACCGTTCAGATAAGAATCTGCCTTCCTGTTCTTACTCCCAAAGTGGATAACCTCACACTTATTCACATTAAACGTCATCTGCCAAGTATCTGCCCACTCACCCAGCCTATCCAAGTCACCCTGAATTCTCCTAACATCCTCATCTCATGTCACACTGCCACCCAGCTTAGTATCATCAGCAAACTTGCTGATGTTATTCTCAATGCCTTCCTCTAAATCGTTGACGTAAATTGTAAACAGCTGTGGTCCCAATACCGAGCCCTGTGACACCCCACTAGTCACCACCTGCCATTCCGAGAAACACCCGTTCATCGCTACCCTTTGCTTTCTATCTGCCAACCAGTTTTCTATCCATGTCAATGTCTTCCCCCCAATGCCATGAGCTTTGATTTTATCCACCAATCTCCTATGTGGGACCTTATCAAATGCCTTCTGAAAATCGAGGTACATTACATCCACTGGATCTCCCTTGTCTAACTTCCTGGTTACATCCTCGAAAATCTCCAATAGATTAGTCAAGCATGATTTACCCTTGGTAAATCCATGCTGGCTCGGCCCAATCCTATCACTGCTATCTAGATATGCCACTATTTCATCTTTAATAATGGACTCTAGTATCTTCCCCACTACTGATGTTAGGCTGACAGGTCGATAGTTCTGTGTTTTCTCCCTCCCTCCTTTCTTAAAAAGTGGGATAACATTAGCCATTCTCCAATCCTCAGGAACTGATCCTGAATCTAAGGAACATTGGAAAATGATTACCAATGCATCTGCAATTTCCAGGACCACCTCCTTTAGTACCCTAGGATGCAGACCATCTGGACCTGGGGATCTGTCAGCCTTTAGTCCCATCAGTCTACTCATCACCGTTTCCTTCCTAATGTCAGTCTGTTTCATTTCCTCTGTTACCCTATGTCCTTGGCCCATCCATACATCTGGGAGATTGCTTGTGTCTTCCTTAGTGAAGACAGATCTAAAGTACTTATTAAATTCTTCTGCCATTTCTCTGTTTCCCATAACAATTTCACCCAATTCATTCTTCAAGGGCCCAACATTGTTCTTAACTATCTTCTTTCTCTTCACATACCTAAAAAAGCTTTTGCTATCCTCCTTTATATTCCTGGCTAGCTTGCGTTCGTACCTCATTTTTTCTCCCCGTATTGCCTTTTTAGTTAAGTTCTGTTGTTCCTTAAAAATTTCCCAATCATCTGTCCTCCCACTCACCTTAGCTCTGTCATACTTCCTTTTTTTTAATGCTATGCAATCTCTGAATTCCTTTGTCAACCACTGTGGCCCCTTTCCCCCCTTTGAATCCTTCCTTCTCCGGGGGATCAACTGATTTTGCACCTTGTGCATTATTCCCAAGAATACCTGCCATTGCTGTTCCACTGTCTTTTCTGCTAGGATATCCATCCAGTTAACTTTGGCCAGCTCCTCCCTCATGGCTCCATAGTCTTCTTTGTTCAACTGCAACACTGACACCTCCGAGCTGCCCTTATCCTTCTCAAATTGCATTGCTCAAATCCTTCTCAAATTTGATATGCTTTGAGTTGAATTGGTATTTCAAATTCTGGGTTTAAGCACATAACTAGCTCTAACTTTCTTGAATTAGGCAGTCAAAAGTCACTCAGGGCTGATTATCCTGCTTTCGAACTTCCAAAGAAAAGATTTTGCTGTAATGGTGCCAAGAGGGACTCGGTAAAGTAGATAGACTGGTGAAGCTTGGCTGTTTTCCTTGGAACAGGAAGTTTCAGACAGATGTTGTTGAGGTATTCAAGCCACAAAAGGCAATGGAACTCCAAGAGACCACTGATATTGAAATTTGGAGCAACAAACAATCTACTGGAGGAACTTAGCTGCTTGAGCAGCATCTGTGGGGGAAAGGAATTGTCGACATTTTGGGTTGAAACCCTACATATAGACTGAGTAGATAGAGAGAAACTGTTCCTACTGGTGGAGTGGTGGAGAGGTAGGGGATTTAGGATGAAGATTATTAGCAGACGTGAGGACGACTTTGTTCATGGATAAAGTTAGAAGGAACTGCATGGAGTGCGAAGTGGAGGCAGAGTTCAGTGCTCAGTAGGAGGCTGGATAGATATCATGGTCACTTCTGCATGGCAGCAGAGAGCAGCAGTGCTCTTTGAGTCATCAGTTACTAATCCATTCAGTAGTGCTGCAGCAACAACTTCGCACTCAGCGTCAACAAGATCAAGTCAGGAGAACGCACACCGATCCTCATAGAGGTTTCAGCAGTGGGTGTGATGCTTTAAATTCCTGAGTGTCAACATCTCAAAAGATCTGTCTTAGGCCCAACATATTGATGCAATTATGAAGGCCTGCCAACAGCTTTACTATGGTGTTGGTATCAGTTTTTGTCTATTATTATCATATGTACCATGATACAGTGAAAAACTTGTTTTGCCCTCTGTTCATAAAGATCAGAGGTTGATAGATTCTTGATTAGTCAGAGTATGAAGGGATACTGGGAGAAGGCGGGAGACTGGGGCTAAGAGGGAAAATGGATCAGTCATGATGAACTCGATGGGCAAGTGGCCTAATTTTGCTCCTTTATCCTATGGTCTTGTCTTGTCTAAGACGGTGATAATAAATCTGATTCTGAAAAGACCATGGAACTGAATGTGCATGATGGGAAAATGGGTCGATGTAAACAAAACCTTTCATTTACACAGCAACAAACACTGTGTCCAGAATGGTTTTCTTTCACAGGCAGTCACTGAAAGTAAATCAGTCACATTTCCAGACTTTCTATAAAATAGAATTTTTTTTTCATTGGAAAAATAGTCTGCAGTTCAGTTAATCAGGAGTCTATCAAATTTAAAGTTAAAACCATGCAGATAAACAATATCATTGGAAGACTAATGAATTACAAGATCTCAATGGACTACCCAGTGAAGTGCTGAATTTGTATTTCTGTCCCTGTGCAAGGATCACAGAAGAATAGCTGGGACCTTAATGCAGTGGTTTGCATTAAAATGCTTATATGCTTTGTCATTCAGATCCATAAACTTACCTCACTGATGTTTGCCTCTGGGCAGAGCCCTCTTAAATTGCTTAGTGATTTTCTCAAAATCTGCAAAAGTCAAGACACTCCAGCCCTGATGTTCACCACTAAATTGCTGAAACACTTCTGAAGTCAGCCTGGGACCTAAAATATCCTTACTCTATTATTTCAAACATCGGGTGGCAAATCCTGGTTTATTGAGGAGTGCAGAAGGATGTGCTGTGAATCAAGTATGCCTAAAAAACAGGCAAGTAAGCAGTACAGACTAAAAAGTCAAAAGAACAACCAACAAAGTAATGTGGGAACAAGCCATTCAGCCTTTTCTGCCTATGCTGAAACCTTCATTAAAATTATTGCTGATGTTTTACCTGAAGTAACTCCATAAATGTTGATTCTTTTAATATTAAAACTTTATAATCTCTGATTTGACTTGGAAGGCAAAAAGGGGAGATACATGCCTTATTGCATGGCAGTTCTGTCGAACTTGTGTTCCCCTGACTTGGAGCACCTAACGGTTATACTAAGATAAGGAATGCCTACCGTTCTTTGCCCAGATCGTATTTGCCTATCTTTCTAATGCACACAGGCAGAGGCTAAAAAGCAAAGCTCCAGAGATTAAGACAACAAAGAGTTGGTCTTGGGAGGCAGAGGATTGCTTACGAGATTGCATTGAGTCAGTGGACTGGGCTGTGTTCAAGCACTCATCTAGAGATCTGAATGAATGCACTGTGGTTGTAATGGATTTTATTAAAACAACTGTTGATGAATGTGTCCCCACTAAGAGTCTTCCCCAATCAGAAGTCCTGGATGAACCCTGAGATCAGAAATCTGCTGAGGGCCAGATCAGAGACAGTCAAGTTTGGAGACCAAGAAAGCTACAAGAGGTGCAGGTATGATCTCTGGAAAGCCATCTCACTGGTGAAGTGGAAATTCCAGACCAAACTTGAATCACAAGGGATGGTGGACAGCTGTGGCAGGATTTGATTGCTCTCAGTTCTTATAAAGTTAAATGAAGCAACATGGGAGACAGTGGGGCTTCTCTTCCAGATGAGCTTAATGCCTTCAGTGCTTGCTTTGATGTCAGAACATGGAGGAACTAATGAATTCACACATCCCCTAATGATTCTTTGATTTCATTCTCTGAAGCTGATGTGCAGGCTGCCTCCAGGAAATCCATGGAAAGGTTCTAGAACGGATGGGGTACCTGGCCATGTACCAAAGACCTGTGCTGATCATCAGGCTGCTGTGTTCACTGAGATCTTGAATGTTTAACCACAGCAGTGTGTGGTACCCACCTGCTTCAAGCAACACCTACAGAGTGCTGGAGGAACTCAGCAGGCAAGGCAGAATCAATAGATAAAAGTAAACGGTTTGACCCAAAACTTCATTTACTCTTTTCCATTGAAGCTGCCTGGCCTGCTGAGTTCCTCTAGCATTTTGTAGGTGTTGCTTTGGATTTCCGGCATCTGTGTATTTTCTCATGTTTGTGGTACTTCCAGCTGCTTCAAGCAGGTTTCAATTGTACCAGTGCCCAAGAAGAGTGTTGTGACCTGCCTCAGTGATTATCGCCCAGTTGCACTTACATCCACAGTGATGAAGTGTTTTGAGAGGTTGGTGATGAAACATACCAGCTCCTGCCTGAGAGGCGATTTGGATCCCAAACAACAGGTCCACAGCAGATGCCACTTCATTGGTTCTTCACTCAATCCTGAAACATCTGGACAGGAAAGATACATACATCAGAATGCTCTTGATCAACTACAACGCAACATTTAATACCATCATCCCCTCAAAAGCTAATCAATAAGCTCCAAGACCTTGGCTTCAATACCTCCTTGTGCAATTGGATTCTGAATTTCCTCACCTGAAGATCCCAGTCAGTCTCAATGTCAGCAAGACCACGAAACTGATTATATACTTATGGAGATGGGAACCGGAGGTCCATGAGCCAGTCCTCATCGAAGAATCAGAGGTAGAAAGAGATAACAACTTTAAATTCCAAGGTGTTACTTTTTCAGAGGATCTGCCCTGGGTCCAGCACGCAAGTGCAATTGTGAAAAAAGCACAGCAGCGCTACTTCCTTAGGAGCTTGTGGAAATTTAACATGACATCCAAATTTTTGGCAAACGTCTATAGATGTGTACTGGAAAGTATATTGACTGCTCCATCACAGCCTGGAATGGAAGCACCAATGCCTTTAAATGGAAAATCATATAAAAAGTAGTGGATTCAGTCCAGCACATCACAGGTAAAGCCTTCCCAACCATTCATTGAGCACATCTACATGAAATGCTGTTGTAGGAAAGCTGCATCCATCATCAGGGATCCCCACCACCCTGATCACTGCTGCCATCAGGTAGAAGGTACAAGATCCTCAGGACTCACACCACCATCAACAGTTATTACCCCTCAACCATCAGGCACTTGAATAGAAGGGGATAACTACACTAAGAGGTCAATACTCCCCAATGCCATTAGGCTTTACAATTCTACCTGGAATTTCAGGACTTCAGAACTTTTTAAAAGCTATTATTAATGCTTTTTGAGATAGTGATTTAGATGCATATCATATTTTTTACTGAGTTAAGTATTGTATGTAATTAGTTTTGCTACAACAAGTGTATGGGACATTGGAAAAAAGTTGAATTTCCCCATGGGGATGAATAAAGTATCTATCTATCTATCAATTTCACTTGTCCCCATCATTGGTTCACACAACCAATGATCTCACTTTCAAGGACTCTTCATCTCATGTTCTCATCATTTATTGCTATTTATTTATATCGTCATTTGCACAGTTTGTTTTTTTTGCACTCCAGTTGATCTTTCATTGATTCTGTAATAGTTACTATTGTATGGATTTGTTGAGGATGCCCACATGAAAATGAATCTCAGGGTTGTATGTGGTGACATGTATGTACTTTGAATATAAAATTTACTGAGCTTTGATTATACTCAATTGCTTAGCTTCTTGGAGAGAAAATTCCAAATGTTCATCACCATTAGGGTGAAATAATTTCTCTCATATCAGCTGTGATGGTCAGCTTCTTATTCTAAGGACATGGTCAGTGGCTACAGGCATGCAGGCAAGAGAGGCATCGCTACTGCATCTACCTCTTCAAGCTCCGTCAGAATTTTACCTGCTTCAATAAGACCAACTCTTATTTGTTTTAACTACAGTTGGCCCTCCTTATCATGGGTTCCATATGTGCGAATTCAACCGACTGCGGATCAGGAAAACCAGGATAAGGAGGGCCGACTGTACCAGTATTTCCTCCTTCAGGTAGAGAACCCAGATCTGTAGAAAAAAGTATATCCTAGTACTTTTTCACCAACACTCTATAGAACGCCAATCAATTGTGCTTACTTTAGTACTCAAATTCTCTTGCAATAAATGCTATCGTACTGTTTGCTTTCCTAATTACTTGCTATTAACTGCATGTTAATTTTATGTCTGTGCACATGAATACTCAAGTTTCTCTTGAAACCAACAGCTTTCAATTTCACAATTTAAAAAAACATACTTCTCTGTCTTTTTCAGTGTAATTGGTTTATTACTGTCACCTGCAGTACAAAGCTTTTGTTCGCATGCTACCCAGAAAGATCATTCCTTACACAAGTACATCAAATCAGTACAAAAGGAAAACAGTAACAAATGCAGAATACAGTGTCACAGTTTCAGAGAAAGTGCAGTGCATCTATATATTAATATGTGATAGATACAGCGTCTTTTTTCACAGTATTTTGTATTTGCTTTGTTCTCATTCACTCACTTAACAAGGCCATATGATCCCACCAATTCCCTCCGCCCTGAGAGGCCTCTTTGTATTTAAAAGGCAAACACGAGCTCTGTATCCCTTTTGCCAATCACCTTTCTGGCTCTCAGCTTCACCCCACCCCCTTCGGTCTTCTCATATCATTTCACATTTTCCCCTCCTCCTCCTACTTTCAAATCTCTTACTATCTTTCCTTTCAGTTAGTCCTGACGAAGGGTCTCGGCCCGAAACGTCAACAGCACTTCTCCCTATAGCAGCCTGGCCTGCTGCGTTCCACCAGCATTTTGTGTGTGTGGCCTCTTTGTATGCTTTTTACATGGCTTCTTATTGTCAATGGACCTTAATATTTTATTAAGACGTCTTATTAATATAGATTGTGAACAGTTGGAAATCCTGCATTGATCCTAGTCAAGAACTTCAGTCCGAGAGTGATCACTTTATTCCTACTGTTAGTCCTTCCCAGTGTAGTTCCGCCAATCCCGGTGTGCTCTAATTTTTTTTCAAAAACTTTAAAGCATCTTACTGAAAGCCTTCTGTGAAAGTTTAAATGCAACGTATCCACAGATTTCCTTCACCTATTCCACTGGTTGCAAGGACACAAGAACATTAGACACCTTAAAACCTGCCCCTTGGCTTAAAATTATCATAACTAACCTACGCTGGCCTCAGTTCCTATTCTGTGCCATTTTTCCATAGTCCTCCTTTCCTTGATCTATCAAATATTTATCCACCTCCACTTTAATTACCGCATATGATCCAGCTTCCAGAGCAGAGAATTTCAGAGATTCACCACCCTTTGCAAGAAGAAATTTCTTTATATCTCAGTTTTAAATGATAGGCTCCTTGTAGATATGTGCTCTTGTTCAAAACTCTCATATGAATGAAAACATTCCAACACCTGTCCTGTCAAGCCCCTGTAGGATTTTATATGTTTGAATAATATCATCTGGCATTCTTTTAAACTCCAAGAAACACAGATTCATACTATTCAGTCTTTCTTGATTGGACAACCATTTCATTCAAAGAGTGATAACACGAGGTATTCTGCAGGTGGTGGAATTCTTGAGCAAATCACACAGAATACTGGAAGAACTCAAGTCTGGATGTGAGTTGGCAAAAGACTGGTAAAAAGGAATTTCATCAGACTGATGAAGGATTTCTGCCTGAAATGTCGACTGTTTATTCCCTCCTCCCATCCCCCAATAGATGTTGCCTGACTTGCTGAGTTCCTCCAGCATTTTGTGTGTACAGTACATTGCGAAGAATTAGCCTGGTGAGTCTTGTTTGGACTGTTCCAGTGTTACCTTGACTTTGTTAGGTTAGGTAACTGTGTTTACAGGCTGAGCTAGTAACTACCCTTGAGAAGGTGTTGGTGAGCTATCTTCTAATGTTGCAGTCCTTGCAGTGTCTCTCTACAGATAATCTGCCTTTTGATTTCTCTTATTGAAGTGCATGACCTCACACAGTAGATTCATAGTAACTTTTCACTGTGCCTTCCATCTACTTTTTGTATCATCTGTAAATTTGTAAACCTTACCATTCCTTTCTCCTGTTCATTAAGTAATGAACAATTATTGGCCAATAATTGAACCACTGCTCCACGACCTGGATCAACATGTTGACGTCGTGTGGAGGCTTGTGTGCTTCAAGGACTCTATCAGGCAATGCGAACTCAGGGCCAGCCATGTTGGAACTGCTGTGGATGAGATGCCAGATGAAGATTTATCCAGCTCCACCTTCGGAACGGACAGACTCGCGTCTGCCCCTCCTGGATCATGCCATACAAATCAACAAACTGAACCGCTAGTTACCATGTACTAGTCAAAAATGAAACCATTTACTCCAACTCGCATTTTCTATGAGACAGCAAGTTTTAATCTTCCTCCCAATACCCTGAACTTTTAAATTGTGCACAAATCTTTTATGTGCCACCATGTCTTAATTGCTGTTTGGAAATCTAAATATGTTATTTCTCCAGGATCCTCTTGATCAATTTATATTCATCTTCTTACTGACCAGCTATTTCCTCTTTAATTATTGACTGTAGTATCTTCCTGACAACAGTTAAACTAACTGGCCTGTGATTCCCTGCCTTTTGCTGCTCTCCCTTTTCGAACAAGGAGGTCACATTTGTTGTTTTCCAAACTATTGGTATTCTCCCAGAGTTTAGCAAGTTATGATAATTCAGTCAATAGGACCACTATCTCTGTAGCCATTATCTTTCTAAGTGCCTGTTACCACTTCCTCAACATTGAGTCAATAGGTACACTTAATGTATGCAATATATATCATGAAATTCTTTTTCTTTGCAAACATCCATGAAAACAGAGGAGTGCCCCAAAGAATGAATGTCAGTTAAATGTTAGAACCCCAAAGCCCCTCCCAGCTCCCCTCTCCCAAGCACAAGCAGCAGCAAGGTGCTGCCCCCTCCTCCACCAGCAAAAAAGCATCAGCATCCTCCACCAGCATTGAAGCGTGCAGCAAAGCATCAATAAATCAGAATCAGGTTTATTATCACTGGCATATGACGTGACTCTGATATGTTCCAATTTGATTACCAGCACAGTAGGTCCACAGCAGATACCATTTGGCTCTTCATGCAACCCTGGACATCTGGACAGCAAAGGTACATGCATCAGGATGCTTTTTATCGATTACAGCTTGGCATTCATCCCCTCAAAACTAATCAATAATCTTCAAGCATCAGTTCTTCTTTGTGCATTTGGATCCTTGATTTCCTCACTTGTAGATCCCAGTAAGTTTGGTTTGGCAATAACATCTCTTCCACAATCTCTATCAGCACAGATGCACCACGAGACTGTGTGCTTAGTCCCCTACTCTACTTGCTTTATACTTATGACTGTGAGGCTAAGCACAGCTCCAGTGCCATTTTAAGTTTGCAGACAACACAGTCATAGGCAGAATCAAAGGTAGTGATGAATCAACACATAGGAGGAAGATTGAAAATCTGATTGATTGCTGCCACAACAACAACCTCTCACTCAAATGTCAGCAAGACCAAGGAGCTGATTATTGATTTCAGGAAAAGGAAGCTAGAGGTCCATGAGATGGTCCACATCAGGGGATGAAATGTGGAGAGGGTCAGTAACTGCAAATATTTCAGTTTATAATAACAGCAAATCTGTCCTCAGCCCAGCACACCAGTGCAATTATGAATGTACAATGTCCGGTGTATGTTACTAAAAAGGGCTTCTTTGGTTTGTTACGAGTAGGAATGTTTCTTTGTCTGTTAAATGTTTCTCTCGCCGTTGTTTCGCTTTAGAATGGCTGATATGGTAATTGTATTCATTTGTTAATCAATGGGGAATGTTATTGTGTTTTGTGAGGCTGGGAACTTGGGGGAGGGGTTGCGCGGGCTTGGGGGTGAAGGGAGTCGGCAGGAGAGACGGACGAGGAAGGTGGACGGGCGCTGGACGGCTCGTAGGACCACCGCGACTGGCGCTAGACAGCTCGTAAGACCACCGGGTGGTCCCAGGGGTGACGACGTGGCTGTCGGATGATTCGTTGATTGAACTCCTACGATGTGCACTACACTGACTGAACTTTGATAAGTTGGCGCCTTTTGTTTTTGTTCTTTCCTTGTATATATATATATATTGTATTGCCTAACACTTCTTTAGTTAATGTTAGTAAATTCTATAAAGTGTATGTCATAACGGTATTTGGTGTGAAGTTGATACGGTGAGTGGCGCGAGGCATAAACTCGATTCTCACAGCACCTGCGTGTACGGGAGGTGGGTTGGTGTGTGGCTGGATCTCCTTTTCCCCTAGACATATACCAGCCTGTTGGGTAAGTGTTACATGAAGAAAGTGCAGAAGTGCCTCTACTTCCTTAGAAGTTTACGAAGATTCAGTGTGACATCTAAAACTTTGACAAACTTCTGTGAATGTGTGGTGGAGAGTATATTGACTGGATGCATCACAGCCTGGTATAGAAACACCAATGCCTTCAAATGGAAAATCCTACAAAAAGTAATGGGTACAGCATAGTCCGCCACAGGTAAAGCCCTCCCCACCTACACAGAGCACATCTACATGGAACACTTTCTCAGGAAAGTAGCATCCTTTATCAAAGCCTCTCCCACCAGTCAGGCCATGCTCTCTTCTCGCTGCTGCTATCAGGAAGGAGGTATAGGAGACTTAGGGTTCTCACCAGCAGGTTCAGAAATGTTTACTAACTCTCCTTCAACCAGCAGGCTCTTGAACCAGTGGATAACTTCACACAATTTCACTTGCCCCTCACTGAACTGTTTCCACAACCTATGGACTCACTTTCAAGGACTCTTCATCTCATGTTCTTGATATTTATTGCTTATTTAAATAATAAATTATTTTTTTCTTCTTTGTATTTATGCAGATTCTTGTCTATTGCAAACTGGTCCGCCCTGTTAGTTGCGGTCTTTCATTGATTCTGCTATGGTTATCGGATTTATTTAATATGCCCGCAAGAAAAGAAACCTCAGGGTTGTATAAGGTGACATGTACTTTGAACTTTGAGGACTTTTGGCTCTCAGATGCATTAATTTTTACAATTGATTTTTCATGGTCTGAGTAAGTTCAGCATTATTGCTCATTTCTGAACACTCTCGAAAAGACTGTACAGACCTGCCTTACTGAACCATTGTAACCTTCCAGTTGAAGATACCTTGCAGTGTTAAACATGCAAGCCAGGAGAAAGATGAGCTATGTGTCAAACCTCTGAAGAATTTTGCACATTTCAAGAAATACACCTTTCATTTTGCTCCTCTCTCTGTACTCTTCATAATTCTTAAAATCCTCAGTGCTCCTTGAGTGTGCACTGTTGTATTCCTGTGATCTTCACGACCATGGTTGAAGATTGTGCCTTCAACTGACTGAACCTTCAGTCCTGGAAAGCCTTAAACCTCAAAAATGGCCACGGCTGCTTCCAGTCCTCAGATGTATACTCTTACCAGTGTGAGGTGTGAGGAAGTTAGAAGGAGGAGATGAGCAGAGGCTACAGTTGGAGTAACTGCTCATTTCAATTCCTTTCAAAATCTCTGGGATTTCATTTGAAATGTTTGACTGAACAAATCCAGGGCTTTGGTCTGAGAAGTTTTTGGGCATTAGATGACTTAGTCTCTACTTACTGAATATCTATGTCGCTAACTTTGGGTATTAAACCTAAATATACTGGCCCTGCTTATATGGTAGAAGGCTTAAGCCAAGAAAGCCATAAAGTATGGGAATTCCTGTTTTTAAAAGGGGAAAAAAGAGAAGACAGATAATCCCCAGACCAGTTATAGAGGCAATGTATAGATCCTAATGTGGGCAGATAGGATAGGTGAAGAAGGGCAGAAAGGTTGGCATAGATTTGATATGGTGAAGGGCCTTTTTCTCTGCCATACAACTTTGACTGTATGCCAGACCAGATACCATAAATGGAATGTCCCAGTTAGATAACCAGAGTTTACAGTAAACCTAATAAATAGCCAATGCCACATGGTGAGTAAGGTTACTTGTTTGGCAAAAGGATGTGGCTGCAGACCAGAAGTAATATGATTCAGGTGTTATCATTATTATTACAATTATTGTTGGAGTTTTTCATACCTGTCATTCTTCCTTGATTGCAAAGCAAAAGCCCCCGTTCTCCCTCCACAAATGATTAAGATCATGTTGCCAACTTGGCTTACTTTATTATTATCTTCCAGGGTCAACCTTGGGCCCACCCTGTAGCTAATTTGACTATTGGTTTGAGGAATAGAAGCCTATTTTACAGTTCTACCAATTTGCTTACAAATTTCCTGCAACTTCAGCAGAAGAGCCATATCTTTAAAGCTGAGTGTAGTACATAAATGTTTTGTTTTTATAGTTCCGGGTACAATTCTACCATTGCAGTTAGGCAAAACAAAATAAACTGTTAATGCTGTAGAGCTCACGTAAAAACAGAATGTATTGGTAATACTTGGTAGATCAGGCAGAATCAATCAAGAAAAAAGAGATATGACATTTCACTTCAAAAATACACTGCCGCTCTCTCTGCCTCTCTTTATTACCTCTCCTGCTGGCTCTCTGGTACCCCTCCCACCAGCCTGAATTTGCCCCACTCCTCTCTCTCCCTTTCTCTGCCTCTCTTGCCCTCTCTACCAACCTCTCCAACCCCCTCCCCGCTCACTGCCCCTCTCTGCCCCCTCTCACCGCCCCACCACCTCTCTCTGCCCCCCCCCCACTCTCTGGGCACCCCCTCTATCTTTCTCTCCCATTCTCTCCCCCTCTTTCCCCTCTCTCTCCCCCTCCCTGCCTCCATCCCTCTTGCTGACCCTCACTCTCTTTCTCTGTTGCTGCCCCACTCTCTCTGTTCTCTGCCCGACTCTCACACTCTCTCACTCTGTCTCTCTCCGTCGCTGCCTGACTCTCTCTCTCTGTCTCCCCATCTCTCTCCCTCTTTCGCTGCCTGACTTTTTCTCTCTCCATCTCTCTCCATCTCTCTCTCTCTCCATCTCTCCATCTCTCTCTGTTGTTGCCTCTCTCTCTCTCAATCTCTCCATCACTCTCTCTGTCGCTGCCTGACTCTCTCTCTCCATCTCTCTCTCTGTCGCTGCCTGACTCTCTCTCTCTGTTGTTGCCTGACTCTCTCTCTCTCCATCTCTCTCTATCTCTCTCTGTTGTTGCCTCCCTCTCTCTCAATCTCTCCGTCTCTCTCTCTGTCGCTGCCTGACTCTCTCTCTCCATCTCTCTCTGTCTCTCTCTATCTCTCTCTGTTGTTGCCTCCCTCTCTCTCAATCTCTTCATCTCTCTCTCTGTCACTGCCTGACTCTCTCTCTCCATCTCTCCCTCTGTCGCTGCCTGACTCTCTCTCTGTTGTTGCCTGACTCTCTCTCTCTCCATCTCTCTCTATCTCTCTCTGTTGTTGCCTCTCTCTCTCTCCATCTCTCTGTCTCTTTAGCTGCCTGCCTCTCTCTCTCCATCTCTCTTTCTGTTGTTGCCTGACTCTCTCTCTCTCTCCATCTCTCTCTGTCTCTCTCTCTCCATCTCTCTCTCTGTTGTTGCCTGACTCTCTCTCTCTCCATCTCTCTCTGTTGTTGCCTGACTTTCTCTCTCTCCCTCTCTCTCTGTCACTGCCTGACTCTCTCTCTCTCTCCCTCTCTCCCTCTCTCCCCATCTCTCTCTCTCTTGTTGTCTGACTCTCTCTCTCCATCACTCTCTCCGTCTCTCTCTTCCCCCCTCTCTCTCCCCTCTCTCTCTCCCCCCTCTCTCTCTCCCCTCTCTCTCTCCCCATCTCTCTCCCCCTCTCTCCCCCCCTCTCTCCCCCCCCCCGTCCCTCTCTCTCGCCACCTCTGACCCCCTCTCTTTTTGTGCCCCCCCTCTCTCTGCCCCTCATTCTCTGCCTTCTCTCTCTCGCTGTCCCCCTCCCCTCCCCATCTCTCCTTCCCCCCTCCCCCCTCCTCTCTCCGACACCCTCTCCCTCTCGTGGCAGCTCTCTCTCTCTCTCGCGCCGACGTGCCACCTCTCGTGCTAAATCTCTCGCGCACCGACACTCCCTCTCTTTGTCGCCGCCTGACTTCTGTCTGTTGCTACCTCACTTTTTCTCTCGCTCCTCTGCCTTTCTCTCGCTGTCTCTCTCTGCCCCTCTCTCTACCTTACCCTCTCTCTCGCTCTCTCTCTCTCTCTTGTTCCTCAATCTCTCTTGCTCTCTCTCTCCCTCTCTGTCTCTCTCTCCGTCTCTCCCGCTTGCTGCCTCTCTCACTGCTATCTCTCTCACTCTCTCCATCTGACCCTCTCTCCCTCTCTCTGGACCCCTCTCTCTCTCCCTCTCTGTCTCTCTCGCTTGATGCCTCTCTCACTGCTATCTCACTCTCTCTCTCCATCTGACCTCTCCCTCTCTCTGGACCCCTCTCTCTCCCTCTCCTCCCTCTCTCTCCCTTCCCTCTCTCCCTCTCAGTCCCTCTCGCCACCCCCCCACTCTCTCTCTCTCGCTGCCCCTCACTCCCTCTCTCTTGCTGCCTGAATCTCTCTCTCCCCCCCTCTCTCCCTCTCAGTCCCTCTCGCCACCCCCCACTCTCTCTCTCTCGCTGCCCCTCACTCCCTCTCTCTCATACTCTCTCTGGCTGTCCCTCTCCCCCTCCCTTTCTCTCTCTCATACTCTCTCTCTCTCTCTGGCTGTCCCTCTCCCCACTCCCCTCTCCCCCTCCCTTTCTCTCTCTCATACTCTCTCTCTCTCTCTGGCTGTCCCTCTCCCCCCTCCCCTCTCCCCCTCCCTTTCTCTCTCTCATACTCTCTCTCTCTCTCTGGCTGTCCCTCTCCCCCCTCCCCTCTCCCCCTCCCTTTCTCTCTCTCATACTCTCTCTCTCTGGCTGTCCCTCTCCCCCCTCCCCTCTCCCCCTCCCTTTCTCTCTCTCATACTCTCTCTCTCTGGCTGTCCCTCTCCCCCTCCCTTTCTCTCTCTCATACTCTCTCTCTCTCTCTGGCTCTCCCTCTCCCCCCTCCCCTCTCCCCCTCCCTTTCTCTCTCTCATACTCTCTCTCTCTCTCTGGCTCTCCCTCTCCCCCCCTCCCCTCTCCCCCTCCCTTTCTCTCTCTCATACTCTCTCTCTCTGGCTGTCCCTCTCCCTTTCCCTCCCCTCTCCCCCTCCCTTTCTCTCTCTCATACTCTCTCTCTCTGGCTGTCCCTCTTCCCCTCCCTTTCTCTCTCTCATACTCTCTCTCTCTCTGGCTGTCCCTCTCCCCCTCCCCTCTCCCCCTCCCTTTCTCTCTCTCATACTCTCTCTCTCTCTCTCTGGCTGTCCCTCTCCCCCCCTCCCCTCTCCCCCTCCCTTTCTCTCTCTCATACTCTCTCTCTCTCTCTGGCTGTCCCTCTCCCCCCTCCCCTCTCCCCCTCCCTTTCTCTCTCTCATACTCTCTCTCTCTGGCTGTCCCTCTCCCCCCTCCCCTCTCCCCCTCCCTTTCTCTCTCTCATACTCTCTCTCTCTCTCTGGCTGTCCCTCTCCCCCCTCCCCTCTCCCTCTCCCTTTCTCTCTCTCATACTCTCTCTCTCTCTCTGGCTGTCCCTCTCCCCCCTCCCCTCTCCCCCTCCCTTTCTCTCTCTCATACTCTCTCTCTCTCTCTGGCTGTCCCTCTCCCCCCTCCCCTCTCCCCCTCCCTTTCTCTCTCTCATACTCTCTCTCTCTCTCTGGCTGTCCCTCTCCCCCTCCCTTTCTCTCTCTCATACTCTCTCTCTCTCTCTGGCTGTCCCTCTCCCCCCTCCCCTCTCCCTCTCCCTTTCTCTCTCTCATACTCTCTCTCTCTCTCTGGCTCTCCCTCTCCCCCCTCCCCTCTCCCTCTCCCTTTCCCTGTTAAGTACACGCAACGGTTTAAATAAACCAGCAGCAATAGACCACACCTGGAGTCTGGTTTTGATTCTAAAAACCACTATTTACAGTATTAGTAACTATTTAATATAGTAACTTAAACCAGGTAAATCACAAGTTAACACGAGTGAATCTGCAGATGCTGGAAATAAATAAAAACACAAAATGCTGGCAGAACTCAGCAGGCCAGACAGCATCTATCACATGCAGATCACAAGTTAGCAGTGTTATGTGTGTGTGTGTAAATATCATTCCCAAACTTGTTTAAGCTTGGGTGACAAGGTTTAAAGTCTTACGATGGTAATGTAAGAAAGTTCAGTTCAACGCATGGAGTTGGTGGGAGGGGAAGAGAGAGCTATCTGTAAGCCAAGGTGATATCCACAATAGGAGAAGAAGGAATAAACAGATGTCGTTGGTCTTCCGTTGTCAGACTCTGAATCCACTCTCTTGAGTTAACCAAACATAGCTTATCACAAAGGGTACGGTCTTCAAGGGAAAACTACCACCCAGGCAAGGGTAAACACACCGGTAGCCTCCACAGGGTCAGCCCTTCTACACACCATGATAGCTACTGATCGATTCTCCTGATTGATCCTCAACCCACCCTTGTGGGCACTCGGAAGTTCCATCCAGTGACTCTCCTGTCACTGGTGACCTTCCATGGTCGATTCCAGCTACGACTCTGGCTGTGTGTGGAAGTGTCCTTGTATAAATCCAAATATGCTGTCAGCTTATGTAAACATCAACTGTCCATCATATAACTGCACCTCTCTCTCCATAGCAACCTAGAAGTAGGCAGCAGTACTGTAGTCAGTTTACACAAAGTACATAGTCAGTTTATTTCTCTCCCCTTTAAAGGCATAGTCCATGTCCATCACACTGCCTCTCCCTCTGTCTCCCTCACACCAATGCTCTCCCTCTCTCTCGCCAACACTCCCCCTCTCTCACGCTGCCCCTCTTACTCTCTGTCACTGCCCAATGCTCCCTCTTTCTCTCTCTCTCTCTCTCTCTCTCCCCCTCCCTCCCTCTCCCTCTCCCTCCCTCTCTCTCTCTTCCCCTCCCCCCTTTTCTCTCTCTGTCTCTCACTGCCCCTCTCCCTCTGTGTCTCTGGCTGCCCCCCTCTCTTGCTGCCCCCCTCTCTCTCGCTGCCCCCTTCTCTCTTGCTGCCCCTTACACCCTTACGTGCTTACGTGCTCTTTTAGGCTTTTCTGATACCTTAGAACTCATTTTGCTAACAGATGCACAAAATAAGTTGACATAAAGCACAGATGCTCACAGGCACGTGTTTAAGCAATGCTGGCTAGAATGCAGTTCCGGGGGAGGGGCTTGGCTGCTCGGGGCGTGCACTGCCTTTTTTGTAACAGTGAAAACACCTTCTGTTAGCAAAAATAGGTAACTAATGTACCGTAAGTCTTTCGTAACAGCGAGGTGTTGTAAAGCGAACGTTCGAAAAACGGGGGACACCTGTACTGGTAAGCTATTGCTTGCCTTTAGTTGCACCATCTTAAACCAAACGTACTGGTCAGACAGAAGTAGTAGTTTGTCACATGTTCCTGCTCTCAGCATAGAATCAGGACAGCAAACAGCATTGACTTCCTAGCATCTCTGAGCCAAGCTTAAGATTGACAAAACAAATGTGAGGAGCCCAGGCTTTGTTTTGGTTGCTAATTTTACATCCAAGGTAGAGCTCATAGGCTTTCTTAATACGAGGAGTTGTGCTCTGTCTTTGAAATTTAAATGTGTATTTGCCAAAATATAACAGTAAGTATTGCAACTGTGGCAACATTGGTGAGACAGTTTGCTATCACAAATACTCCCGAAAATACAATTACTATATTATAATGAGCACACACAGTAGAGCATGTGCATCAACATGATCAGAAATGGATGTACATGTAAACGTGATACATAGAAAGGTGTGTGCGTGATGCTTTTTATAGTCTTTTTAAATCCTGTCCTGCCATGCAGCGTTTGCCCTACCTAAGCATGCCTGGTCAAGATCAAAAACTTCTGAGCTTATATTTTGGGCAACATTTTTTATTGACTGGAATTATGAATTAAAATAGAGGGGGACTAATATCCTAGTGGGAAGGTTTGATAATGCTGCACAATGGGGTTTAAACTAGAGTTGCAGAGGGATGGGAACCAGAGTGCCAGAACAGTTAGGGGAGAGGTTGTGGAGACAGATGTTGATAAGACCTCAGACAAAGTCAGGAATTGAAAGGTTGAGCATGATGGGACTAGTGTCCTAAACTATGCACCTCCTTTGCTGCATATTTCAATGTAAGAAGTATTGTTGGAAAGGCGAATAAGCTCAGGGCATGGATCAACACCTGGAATTATTAATGAGACAGTTGCAGGAGGAGCAGGATTGGCAACTCAGTGTTTCCAGGTTCTGTTGTTTTCGACGTGACAGAGCGGGAGGGATTAAAGTTGGAGGGGTAGTGCTGCTAGTCAGGGAAAATGTCACAGTAGTGCTCTGTCAGGACAGACTGGAGAACTCAGCTAGTGGTGCGTTAATGGTTGGAACAAAAAAAAATGAGAAAGGTATGACCACGTTAATGAGGCTATATTACAGACAACCAAACATGAGGGATTTAGAGGAACAAATTAGTAAAGGTATCGCAGACTGTTGCAAGAAACATAAGGTTGTTATAGTAGGTAATTTTAACTTTCCACATATTGACTGGGAATTCCATACTGTAGCGTTAAAGGACTAGATGGTGGGATAGAGTTTGTCAGATTGTTCAGGAAAATTTCCTTCATCAGTACGTAGAAGTCCCAACGTCGGCATGGGAACTGGATCTGCTATTAGGAAATGCGACATGGCAGGTGGCAGAAGTTTGTGTAGAGAACACTTTGCAACCAGTGACCACAATGCATTAGTTTCAAAGTAAATACAGTCGGCCCTCCTCATGCGCGGATTCAACCAACCACGGATCGGAAAAACCCAGAAGTTTTCTCTCCAGCACTCATTTGAGCACGTACAGACTATTTTTTCTTGTCATTATTCCCTAAACAATACAGTATAACAACTATTTACATAGCATTTACATTGTATTAGGTATTATAAGTAATCTAGAAATGACTTAAAAGTACAGGCAGTCCCCGGGTTATGAATGAGTTCCGTTCCTGAGTCCGTCTTTAAGTCGGATTTGAGGTCGGAACAGGTACATCCGGTATTATTTAGTGTCAGTTAGTCAAATGTTTTTCTTAGTATATAGTACATATTTTACTTTTCTATGCATATAAAACACTTAAGAAACATACGTATTTCAATAATTAAACCACTGCATTGCTTAGTAATAATTGTAGCTTTCATCGGGGCAGGAACTTTCTCATGCTCCATTAATATTGTTCCGATCATTGACCGACTATAGCCTAACGCTTTTCCAATGACCCATGGCATTTCACCTCTTTCCGATTGCTTTATTACTTCCACCTTATTTTCAATCGTGTTTATTTTCATGAACAGATACACCGCGGATTCAGAGCTGCACCACCAGGTCCTAATGTCCACTGCACTGAGTCATGCTAAATAAAGTCCGGGGTTCCGCTGGGTCCTAAAGACCACCGAACTGACCCACGTTAAATAAGAGACTTGAGCATCTGCGTTTTTTGGTATACGCGGGGGGTCTCGGAACCAATCCCCCGCGGATAAGGAGGGCCGACTGTATGCAAAAAGATGGGTCTGGTCCGCAGGTTGAGAATCTAAATTGGAGAGAGGCCAACTTTGATGGTTTCAGAAATGATCTGGCAATGTGGGTTGGGACAGGCTGTTTTCTGGCAAAGTGTACTTGGAAAGTGGAAGACCTTCAGACATGAAATTTTGAGAGTACAAAGCTTGTACTGTCAGAAAAAAAGTAAGGCTAACAAGTGTAGGGAACCGTCGCCTTCAAGAGATATCAAGGCCCTGGTTAAGAGAAAAAAGGAGGCGCATAGCAGATATAGGTAAGTAGGTGTTTATGGCAGTGGTCCCCAACCACTTTTTGCGAGAAGACAAAATGATTTGTCGATATGAAACGATTTGAGTCAGCTGCACCTTTCTTCATTCCCTGTCACGCCCACTGTTGAAATTGAACGCACGCGAGGTCTTCAGTCGCCTAAACGCAGTGATACCCTCGTGCCAGGGATCACTGGTTGGCCTCCGGCGAGAAGTACTGTTGCTACTGGCCTGGAGCACGGACAGATGGGCTCCGCCTCTAAAACTGTTTAGCACACCGAATAATCGTGGGGAACCTGGTGTTAAAATATTTGCAGATGACCTAATCCAGGCTCAGGGTTTCGTAAGTAGCAGAGCTGCTGCCTTGCTGTAATCTACTGAAAGTCAACCCTCAAGCCAAACTTATGTCGGCCGATAGATCCTACCTACCTACAATGGGGGTGGGCGCGCGCCCTGTCGCACTCCTCGCTCAGTCGGTTGCTCTCTCCAGACTGCAACCGCCGTGACTCCGGCACGGGGATGTCCGGCCCTTACCTTGTCCTCTCACTGATGTGTTGCAATGATTTTATATGTTCATATGAGGAAAATATGCGCTGTGTGTTTAATATCCAAACGTTACTTAAAATGTTATGATGCTATTGACTTATGTGACTTATAATTGACTTATCACTATATTCATGCGAGGAAAATATGTGCTGTATGTTTAATATTAAATTTGTTAGATAAACCATTTTAGAAACGAAATTGAGTGTATTCGCCACTTATAAGTGACTTATAGTTGACTTATCACCGATATTCCGGTCGTGATTCAGGAACGCTTAAAGAAGGCATGAAGTTGCCCTAGCAGACAAGATGAAGGAGAATTCTAAGGGATTCTACAGATATGTTAAGAGCAAAAGGATTGCAAGGGACAAAATTTGTCCTTTGGAAGATCAGAATGATAATCCATGTGACAGATGGGAACATCTTAAATGAATTCTTAACATCTGTATTTACTCAGGAGACAGTTACAGTCTATAGAATTAAGGCAAATCATCACCAACTTCATGGACCCTGGACAGATTGCTGAGGAGGAGGTATTTGCTATCCTGAGGCAAATCAGGGTAAATAAATCTCCAGGACCTGACAAGGTATACCCTCAGACTTGACGGGAGGCAAGTGCAGAAATTGCCAGGGCTTTAGAAGAAATATTTAAAACATCCTTAGTGACAGGAGAGGTACCAGAGGTTTGGAGGATAGCCAATGTTATTCTGCTGTTTAACAAAGGCTCTAAACATAAACCAGGAAATTTATCAATTGTGAGACCAGATATACAAGTATTTGGGTAGAGATGGACTGATTAAGGATAGTCAGCATGTCTTTCTGCATAATAGGTAATGTCTAACCAGTCTTACAAAGTTTTTCGAGTAAATTACCAGGAAAGTTGATGAAGGGAAGGCAGTGCATATTGTGTACATGGACTTTATTATGGCATTTGACAACATTCCACATGGGAAGCTGGTCAAGAAGGTTCAGTCACTCAGCATTCAGGATAAGGTAGTAAATTGGATTAGACATTTGCTTTGTGGGAGAAGCCAGAGGGTGGTAGTAGATGGTTGCCTTCCTGACTGGAGGCCTGTGACTAGTGGAGTGCCACAGGGGATCAGTGCTAGGTCTGTTGTTGTTTGTCATAGAACATAGAATAGTACAGCACATTACAGGCCCTTCGGCCCACAATGTTGTGCCGACCCTCAAACACTGCCTCCCATATAACCACCCCCACCTTAAATTCCTCCATATACTTGACTAGTAGTCTCTCAAACTTCTCTAGTGTATCTGCCTCCACCACTGACTCAGGCAATGCATTCCACGCACCAACCACTCTCTGAGTGAAAAACCTTTCTCCAATATCCCCCTTGAACTTCCCTCCCCTTACCTTAAAGCCATGTCCTCTTGTACTGAGCAGTGGTGCCCTGGGGAAGAGGTGCTGGCTGTCCACTCTGTCTATTCCTCTTAATATCTTGTACAGCTCTATCATGTCTCCTCTCATCCTCCTACTCTCCAAAGAGTAAAGCCCAAGCTCCCTTAATCTCTGATCATAATCCATACTCTCTAAACCAGGCAGCATCCTGGTAAATTTCCTCTGTACCCTTTCCAATGCTTCCACATCCTTCCTATACTGAGGCGACCAGAACTGGACACAGTACTCCAAGTGTGGCCTAACTAGAGTTTTATAGAGCTGCATCATTACATCGCGTCTCTTAAACTCTATCCCTCGACTTATGAATGCTAACACCCCATAAACTTTCTTAACTACCCTATCTACCTGTGAGGCAACTTTCAGGGATCTGTGGACATGTACCCCCAGATCCCTCTGCTCCTCCACACTACCAAGTATCCTGCCATTTACTTTGTACTCTGCCTTGGAGTTTGTCCTTCCAAAGTGTACCACCTCACACTTCTCCAGGTTGAACTCCATCTGCCACTTCTCAGCCAACTTCTGCATCCTATCAATGTCTCTCTGCAATCTTCGACAATCCTCTACACTATCAACAACACCACCAACCTTTGTGTCATCTGCAAACTTGCCAACCCACTCTTCTACCCCCACATCCAGGTCATTAATAAAAATCCAGGTCATCTCTATTAAAGATCTAGATGATAATGTGATGAACTAGATCAGCAAATTTGCAGATGGCACAAGATTGGGGGTGTAGTGGATAGTGAGGAAGGCTATCTATGCTTGCAGCGGTATCTGCATTAGCTGGAAAAATGGGCTGAAAAATGGCAGATGGAATTTAATGCAGATAAGTGCAAGGTTTTGCACTTTGGTAGGACCAACTTGGGTAGGTCTTGCACAGTGAATAGTAGAGTACTGAGGAGGGTGGTAGAACAAAGAGATCTGTGAATACAGGTCCATAAATGCTTTGAAAGTGGTGTCACAGTTAGATAGGGTCATAAAGAAACCATTTGGAACGTTCGCCTTCATAGATCATTGTACTGAGTACAGAAGGTGGGATGTTATATTGAAGTTTTATAAGATATTGGTGAGACTTAATTTGGAGTATTGTGTGCAGTTTTGGTTACCTACCTACAGGAAACATGTAAATAAGGTTGAAAGAGTACAGAGAAAATTTACAAGGATGTTGCCAAATTTGGAGGACTTGAGCTACAGGGAAAGATTGCAATTGCATAGCTTAGGACTGTATTCTTTAAAATGTAGAAGTTTGAAAGGAGATTTGATAGAGGTATACAGAATTATGAGGAATATAGGTTGGCTTTTTCCACTGAGATTGGGTGGGACTACAACTAGAGGTCATGGGTTAATGTGAAAGGTTTAAAGGGAACATGAGGGGAAACTTATTCACTCAGAGGTTCGCTAGAGTGTGGATTGAGCTGCCAGCACAAGTAATTCATACGAGCTCAATTTCAACATTTAATGAAAAGTTAGGATAGGTACTTGGATGGTGGGGGTATGGAGGACTATGGTCTCAGTACTCCTATTGGCGCTCCTGATGGAAATAGGCAGCTTAAATGTTTTTGGCACCATGGACTTAATGGGCCTATTATATGGGCCCTTAAGGGGCCTATTTCAGTCCCCTACTTCTCTTTGACCCTATAAGTAACAAAGGAAGGAGATTTTTTTTTTAAAATGATGTTTGATAGGGAAATTTCATGGAAATTTTCATGATTAGCAGCCCAAAATCCATAAGATATACTCAAAAGTATTCAGGATGTAAAATCTTTGTCCAGTGTTATTGAACCCCTATCATAACCACTCTCCTCATCTCCCCCCTTTTGAGCACACAGTGCCAGAGAACTGGCTGCTGCAGGTTTTCCCTGGTTGGTCATCTCCACAAGTGGCCAAAACAGTATACTTGTTATTAAGTGGAATGGCCACAGGTTTGCCTGCCTATTCCCTTACCCTCTCCTGACAAGTCACCCTGCTACCTGTCTCCTGCAACTTAGGTGTGACTGTCTCCCTGTAGCTCCTGTCTATCATCCCCTCAGCCTCCTGAATGATCCATACGTCATCCAGCTCCAGCTCCCTAATGTGTTCTGTAAAGACTTAAAGCTGGCTGCATTTCTTGCAAGTATTGTCATCAAGGTCATTGGAGGTTTCACTAACTTTTCACATCACATAAGAGAAATTGCACACAATACTCCAAATTAGGCCTCACCAAATCACCACTGCCCTGGGTTCCAATCCCACTGCTGCACCTGTGTAATAACTGAAAAATCTTACCAGAACTTTACCTTAGCCTTTGCCTCTTCTCACCAAAACCTCTTGAGCTAAAGGCCCCACTCTTCTAATGGCCCACTCACACAATGACTGATCTGCTTGAGACTATCTTTTTATTGGCAGCTGCTGTACAGTTAACTGATTGGCTAATCAACTTTCCCTTTTAAATGCCTCTCACTCTTGCTCATGATCCTGTTCATAATCCCCTAAAGTGAAACTCACATGCAAGAGACTTGTTCTTTTAACAAGTTGTAGTGATTTTCTGTTTGTTAAATGGTGTTAACTAACTTCCAACAAGCTGCAAGCACAAGTGGTGCATGGGAGCTCAATTCCAATGTCTGAGAGAAGTTTGGATAGGTACATTGATGGGAGACTGTGGAAAGCTATTGTCCAGGTGCAGGTCGATGGGACTTGGCAGTTTGAATGGTTCAGCACTGACTAGTTTGGCACCAAAGGGCCTGTTCTGTTCTGTAGTTTTCTATGACTCTATAAAACAGTCCCAGCCTATGCAATCTTTTCTGATTTCAGGTTCTTCAGTCACTGCAGCATCTTTCTGAAGCTGTTCTGCATTCTCCATAGCTTTATCTCTACCTTCCTATAGTATGACAACCATGGATGATGGAGAAAGTTGTGGTTTTTAAAAAAAAGGGGGAATTGAGAAGTTGTTTCAAACAATTATAATACAACTTCTGCCTTTCTGTTCTTGCAGCGTTCTAATTACCTGCACAGAGAGGTCCTGCAGCTGGCACAGCGATACCCAAACATCCGGATAAGTCCCTGGCGAATGGTCACAATATGGGGAGGGGCAAGCCTCCTGAAGATGTACCTACGTTGCATGAAGGATCTGCTAGAAATGTCTGACTGGCAGTGGGATTATTTCATTAACTTGAGTGCTACCGACTACCCTACCAGGTCAGTATCTTTGAATAAGAGGGAAGCAGAAAACGAGATTCTCTTTGGAGCTGCTGAGATGAAAGCAGCTCTATTTTGTGAAGATCTCATTTTTGCTAGTCCCTCATTGCCCTTGAACTTTAAGGTATGGTTCAACACGTGATGGCTTTCAATCAGTCTTGCCACATAGCTATTTTTGTTAACATGTAAGTAAGTGTGAAGTAAGTTAGTAAACATTAGAATGTTCTTTGACATGGGGATCTCATAGTCCTGCCATCAGTGAATTTCAGACTGTTGGTATGGAGCGCACAGGTCAATCCAGCTGAATATTTTGTCCACCCTGCTTGTGCTGAGTAATAGTTACATAGAACATAGAATAGTACAGCACAGTACAGGCCCTTTGGCCCACAATGTTGTGCCGACCCTTAAACCCTGCCTCCCATATAACCCCCCACCTTAAATTCCTCCATACACCTGTCTAGTAGTCTCTTAAATTTCACTAGTTATCTGCCTCCACCACTGACTCAGGCAGTGCATTCCACGCACCAACCACTCTCTGAGTAAAAAACCTTCCTCTAATACCCCCCATGAACTTCCCACCCCTTACCTTAAAGCCATGTCCTTTTGTATTGAGCAGTGGTGCCCAGGGAAAGAGGCACTGGGTGTCCACTCTGTCTATTCCTCTTAATATCTTGTATACCTCTATCACGTCTCCTTTCATCCTCCTCCTCTCCAAAGAGTAAAGCCTTAGCTCCTTTAATCTCTGATCATAATCCATACTCTCTAAACCAGGCAGCATCCTGGTAAATCTCCTCCGTACCCTTTCCAATGCTTCCACATCCTTCCTATAGTGAGGCGACCGGAACTGGACACAGTACTCCAAGTGTGGCCTAACCAGAGTTTTATAGAGCTGCATCAATACCTCGTGACTCTTAAACTCTTTCCCTCGACTTATGAATGCTAACATCCCATAAGCTTTCTTAACTACCCTATCTACCTGTGAGGCAACTTTCAGGGATCTGTGGACATGTACCCCCAGACTCCTCTGCTCCTCCACACTACCAAGTGTCCTGCCATTTACTTTGTACTTTGCCCTTCCAAAGTGTACCACCTCACACTTCTCTGGGTTGAACTCCACCTGCCACTTACTAACTTGTTCTAAATTTGCTCTGAAGGAGAAGAATCATCACTCCTGAAATTGGTCTAAGTGCTTTTTGATGTTTGTAGGGAGAGGCCTTTCTAATCAAGAAAGCTGCAGTGACAAACTACCCCATTTATTTCCCTTCACAGCTGCATGATTTTCATCTCAGAACCCATCACTCAACTGACGAAAGCTAAAACACAGGCAAATGTAGTTACATCAGTAATGGCGTAGTTGGATACAGCTGTTGTTCGAAAAACCATTCCGGTTGAGATGACATTGAGCTGCAATGTTCATCGATATCATGGCCTAGACTTTGTTTATTTTTAGGTTCATAGGAAATGTTTTTAAGACAGAGAGGGGAGGCATGGGTCAGGTTAAGATTTAGGGAGAAAGATGAGAGAGAGTTAGAGGTCAAGAGTAGTAAATAAAAAGTTAGGGCAGGAGTTTGAGTCTAGATTAAATCATTCCAAGGTCGAACATCAGTGATTGAGCAAGCAGTGTTGCAGGCGCTGAGGAGAACAGCGATTTCCCCAGGGCACAGATTGGTCCTGGATTGGAAGTGTGTAAGGGGGATGAATCCTGGGTACAGGTTGAATCAGGAGGGCTGGTGACAACCCCAGGTCACCAGTTTCGGAGGTCTGTGTCAGTACAGAAGTAGGAGCCCAAAGATCAAACTCAGCAAAGTCTGGAGGGCAGAATCGAAGGTCAAAGCCTGAAGGTTGAAGACCAAATGTAGAGACATAAAGGAGCCACAAAGGCCTGGGTCAGTGAGGTCAGAGGTCTGTGTGTATCAGAAGTTGAGACCCAAAGGTCAAGTCTGTGATCAGCATCCTGGGTGAAGTCTGAAGTTGGCGGCCCGATATTTGAAAGTATCTGACAAGTTTCCCCATGGCAGAGTTGTATAGAAAGTCAGGAGTAATAGGATCCATAGAAACATGGTTGCATGGATTCAGAATTGGCTTGCCCACAGAAAACAATGGTGTTCCATAAGGATCTGTTCTGGGACCCCTGCTCTTTGGAAGTGGAGGGGCGGGTTAGTAATTTTGCAGATGATAATGGAGGTTGGAGGTGTTGTGGATAGTATAGAAGCTTGCCGTAGGTTACAGTGGAATATAAACAGGTTGTGAAGCTGCGCATAGAAAGTGGCCAATGATGTTCAATCTGGAAAAGTGTGGAGTGAAAAGATTGAACTTGAAAGCAGAGTACAATGTTAATGGCAGGATTCTTAGCAGCATGGAGGAACAGAGGGATCTTGGGGTCCAAATTCACAGATCCATCAAAGTTTCCACATATTATAAGGGTGGTTAAAAAGATATATGGTGTATAGGTTTTCCTTAGTCAGAGCATAAGTTCAAGAGCCATGAAATAATACTGCGGCTTTGTAAAACTCTGGTTGGACCATACTTGGAGTATTGTGTTCAGTTCTCATTATAGGAAGGATGTGGAACCTTCAGAGGAGGTGCAAAGGGGATTTATCAGGATGCTGGAATAGAGAATATATCTTATAAGGAAATGCTCAGTGAGCTAGGGCGTTTCTCTTTGGAATGACAGGATAGAAGTGTATAAGATTATGGGAGGTATAGACAGAGTAGACAGCAACATCTACTTCCAAGGCAGTAATAGCCAGTACCAGAGGACATTTGTATAGTGTGAGTGGAGGAGGTTTAAGGGGGATGTCAGAGATAGATTTGGCATACGTCACGAGAGAGTGGTGAGCTCCTGGAACACACTGTGAGATTGAGGTGGTGCAGAATGATGGTAGTGGGAAACCTAACCTCTGAATCTAGGTAGACAGGGGATGGGAACACAAGACACTGCAGATGCTGGCATATGAAGCAACAGCAATCAGTTAGAGGAACTTACTGATTCAAATTGAGCAAAAGCTGCAGAAGGTTGCAAACCTATCATGGGCACCAAAGACATCTTTATAAAGCAATGACTTATCCATCATTAAGGACCCCCATCACCCAGGAAATGATTTCTTCTCATTGCTATCATCAGAGAGGAAGTACTCATTCCACTGAGATGTAACACTGAGCGTCATAGGAAGTCATTCCTACCTGTGGCCATCAAACTTTACAACTCCTCCCTCAGAGTGTCAGACACCCTGAGCCAATAGGCTGGTCCTGGACTTATTTCCACTTGGCATGATTAACTTATTATTTAATTATTTATGGTTTTATATTGCTATATTTCTTCACTATTCTTGGTACGGCTGTAACGAAACCCAATTTCCCTCGGGATTAATAAAGTATGTCTGTCTGTCTGTCTGTACAGGAGCCTGAACTCAACGTCTTAGAAACAGCTTCTTCTCCTCGTAGTACCTGTGCCTCAAAACAACAAATTTGTTTATTGTTATAAAACTATTGAATAGTTCCTAATCCGAGAAGGTGGACTCTTGACCTCACAATCATCTTCCTCTGCTCTAGATTCAATTTCATTTATTTAAAATAAATGTAGGGCCTCTTGGATCATCCAAGGTTCTCTTACCTTACTATCCTTGTCCTTACCCCTTACCATGACATGCTGATCCTGGACGCTGACCAGTTGGTCTTTGTTTAAACTCCCACATGTCAGACATGGATTTAATGAAAGCAGGTGATTCCAATCAAAGCTCTGCCTTATCCTGTTTATAACTTGTCCTCCCCAATTTAGCACCTTCCTGGAAGATCTAATTTTATCCTTATTCATAACTATCTTAAGATGTAATAGGTTGTGGTTACTATTCCCAAAATGGATGAAACCTCCAACATGTCCTTTTTGAGTACTGCTGCAACATTCTCCCTTATCAGTAGTACAACCTCTCTGTCTCCTTTACCCCCTTCTACATCACACCTAAAGCAACAATGTTGAGCTGCCAATCCTACCCCTAACACAACTAAGTTTTTCTGTGAAATAAACATTTTTTAAACTCATCAGTCCCATCACGTTTATAAACCTGCCTCTTGCTGTCCTTCCCTTTGAGGCTCCAATTTGCAGTGCTAGCAAACCTCCCTTGCTGTTCAGATGCAAACTATCTTGTTTGTATATTTCTCACCTACTCTGGAAGAGAGCCCAGTGATTCATAAATCTGAAGCCCTCCCTCCTGCACCAACTCTTTAGCTATAGTGGCATGCAAAAGTTTGGGCACCTCTGGTCAAAATTTCTATTACTGTGAATAGCTAAGCAAGTAAAAAATGAACTGATTTCCAAACAGCATAAAGTTAAAGATAACACATTTCTTTAATATTTTAAGCAAGATTACTTTTTTTATTTCCATCTTTTATTTCAAAATAACAAAAAAGGAAAAAGGCCTGAAGCAAAAGTTTGGGCATCCTGTATGGTCAGTACTTAGTACGTTACGGATTCAGCAATATATGAGTGAGGCAGGGGTTTTTATAACAAATAAAATATTTATTAAACACTGAAAAACAAACCCCCAAAAGTAAACAAATCGCTAACGTAACCAGAAATCAGCTGCTGTGCGGCAACTTAAACAGTTCTTAAAGCAATGAAGCTTAAACAGTTCTTAAAGCGATGTTGCAAAAACAGTTCTTCAAAGTAGTATTGCAAAAGTTCAAAATGCTTACAGTCCATTTAAGGGAGAGACTTTTTTAAGACGATTTAAATTCTCTTTCACATCGTGTTGTTGCGATTCCCAGTCGAACTACTTTTCCCACGAAGAATTTACGAAGATGAAAAATGAAAAGGCTTAAAGGCACTTTACAACACTGTACTCAATCCTTTCTGCTATTTCACAGGGATTAACACAAGCACAGTCAACGAATTCCTTCCGAATGAGGATCAAACAAGGTTGAACCAGTTTCACCGTCGAAATCAACTTTCCTCGATCTTTTAGCTCCCGAACTCCGATCTTCACTCTCCACTGATTCTCAACTAGCAGTACTATAAAGAAATTGCTGGCAATGACCTTTTAAACTTTAGGTATTAAATAAAACTCCCATCTTTCAACTAAACTGCGTCATAACATTAAATCACGCGGTGGCATGAAGTCAACATGGCAAATCCAGCCACGAACTGCCCCTCCTCACAGGGAGGGGTCCTCCTTTTATACCCTGTAAAAAAAACCTGTCACAAAAACCTGTCACATGATCTCTACTGGCGGGAAAATGACGTCACTCCACCATCACAAGACCATTACCTCACGTCCAGTATAGCTTCAACACCTGTCACGTGACAAGTACACCACTGTCACGTGTCACGGGTACGTAACAAGTAACACCCCTTTTGGCAAGTATCACAGTGTGTAAATGCTTTCTGTAGCCAGCTAAGAGTCTTTCAATTCTTGTTTAGGGGATTTTTGCCCATTTTTCCTTGCAAAAGGCTTCTAGTTCTGTGAGATTCTTGGGCCATCTTGCATGCACTGCTCTTCTGAGGTCCATCCACAGACTTTCGATGAAGTTTAGGTCATGGGACTGTGAGGGCCATGGCAAAGCCTTCAGTTTGCTCCTCTTGAGGTAGTCCATTGTGGATTTTGAGGTGTGTTTAGGATCCTGTTGTAGAAGCCATCCTCTTTTCATCTTAAGCTTTTTTTTTTACAGACGGTGTGATGTTTGCTTCCAGAATTTGCTGGTATTTAATTGAATTCATTCCTCCTTCTACCAGTGAAATGTTCCCTGTGCCACTGGCTGCAACACAAGCCAAAAGCATGATCGATCCACCTCTGTGCTTAACAGGGGGTGATTCTGCACCCTTTTTTCTCCAAACGTACCTTTGCTTATTGCAGCCAAGAAGTTCTATTTTAACTTCTTCAGTCTACAGGACTTGTTTCCAAAATGCATCAGGCTTGTTTAGATGTTCCTTTGCAAACTTCTGACGCTGAGTTTTGTGGTGAGGACGCAGGAAAGGTTTTCTTCTGATGATTCTCCCATGAAGGTCATATTTGTGCAGGTGTCACTGCCCAGTAGAACAGTGCACCACTACTCCAGAGTCTGTTAAATCTTCCTAAAGGTCTTTTGCAGTCAAACAGGGGTTTTGATTTGCCTTTCTAGCAATCCTACGAGCAGTTCTCTCTCAGAAAGTTTTCTTGGTCTTCTAGACCTCAACTTGACCTCCACCATTCCTGTTAACTGCCATTTTTTAATTACATTACGAACTGAGGAAACGGCTATCTGAAAACGCTTTGCTATCTTCTTATAGCCTTCTCCTGCTTTGTGGGCATCATTTATTTTAATTTTTAGAGTGCTATGCAGCTGCTTAGAGGAGCCCATGGCTGCTGATTGTTGGGACAAGGTTTGAAGAGTCAGGGTATTTATAAAGCTTTGAAATTTGCATCACCTGGCCTTTCCTAATGATGAATGTGAACAGCCCATGGCCCTAACAAGCTAATTAAGGTCTGAGACCTTGGTAAAGTTATCTGAGAGCTCAAATCTCTTGGGATGCCCAAACTGTTGCATGGTACTCCTTTTCTTTTTTTCACTCTAAAATTGTACAAAACAAAAATATTACACTAATCTTGCTTAAAATGTTGAAAAGAATTTTTCATCTTTAACTTTGTGACTTTTGGAGATCAGTTCATCTTCTACTCACTCAACTATTCATAGTAACAGAAATTTTGACCAGGGGTGCCCAAACTTTTTCATGCCACTGTATGTACTAGACTGGACTACATATCTATTTCTCACCTCACTAGCACATGACAGAGATTGTAAATCTGAGATTACAACTCTGGAAATCCTGCTTTTTAATTCATACGTAGTTCCCTAAAATCACTTCGCAAGGCTTCATCTCTGTTACTTGTTAGCTTAACCTTGTATTTCATCAGAGGTCATACAGGAGTGAGATACACCTGCTAGTGGAATGGTGCCACAGCAACAACCTGGCACTCAAAGTCAGTTAGACAAAAGAGCTGATTGTGGACTGCATGAATGGAAGACGAAGGAACATGTACCAATCCTCATAGAGGGATCAGAAGTGGAGAGATTGAGCAGCTTTGAGTTCCTGGATGTCAAGATCTCTGAGGATCTAACTTGGTCCCGACATATTGATGTAGCCATAAAGAAGGCAAGACAGCTATACTTCATTAGGAGTTTGAAGCGATTTGGCATGTCAACAAATATGCTCAAAAACTTCTATCGTACCTTGGAGAGCATTCTGACAGGCTGCATCACTGTCTGGTATGGAGGGGCTACTGCACAGGACTGAAAGAAGCTGCAGAAGGTTATAAATCTAGTCAGCTCCATCTTGGGCATTAGCCTACAAAGTACCCAGGGCATCTTTAGAAAGCAGTGTCTCAGAAAGGCAGCGTCCATTATTAAAGACCTCCAGCACCCAGGGCATGCCCATTTCTCACTGTTACCATCAGGTAGGAGATACAGAAGCTGAAGACGATTCAGGAACAGCTTCTTCCCCTTCCCCTCTGCCATCTGATTCCTGAATGGACTTTGAAACTTTGGATGCTATCTCACCCTTTTTTAAATATACATTATTACTTTTTTTTGCATGTTTTTTAAATAATTCTAGTCAATATATGTAATTGATTTACTTATTTATTATTGTTTTATTTTATTTATTACTATTTTTCTCTCTCTCTGCTAGATTATGTATTCCATTGAATTGCTGCTACTAAGTTAACAAATTTCACATCACGTGCTGGTGATAAGAAACCTGATTCTGATTCTCCCATAACTTTTTGGTCTATTGGCATTTTAAAGGCTCCATGTTCTTCTGGCTTCCCACTCATCTTTCCCATATTGTCTGCCTTCTCTTTTGCTTTTATGCTTTTCTCCCAGTCCCCTTGTTTGTCAGGGTTGCCTTGATTTTTCTTATGAAATTCTGCTTTGTTTTCTGCATTACTCGCAGACACTCCTACTATGTTACTCCACTGTCTTTCCTGCTAGAGTCGTCTTTGAATGAACTCTTGACAGTTCCTCCCTCCCTCATGCTTATGTCAAGCAACACACAGAAAATGCTGGTGGAATCCAACAGACCAGGCAGCATCTGTAGGAAGAAGTACAGTCAACGTTTCAAGCCGAGACCCTTAGTCAGGACTAACTGAAAGAAGAGATAGTAAGAGATTTGAAAGTAAGAGGGGGAGGGGAGATCTGAAATGATAGGAGAAGACAGGAGGGGGAGGGATGAAGCTAAGAGCTGGAAAGGTGATTGGCAAAAGGGATACATAGCTGGAGAAGGGAAAGGATCATGGGACAGGAGGCCTAGGGAGAAAGAAAGGGGGAGGGGAGCACTAGTGGAGATGGAGAACAGGTAAGGAGTGATTGTGAGAGGGACAGAGAGAGAAAAGAAGAGAGAAAATAAATTAGGGCAACACGAGTGAATCTGCAGATGCTGGAAATAAATAAAAACACAAAATACTGGCAGAACTCAGCAGGCCAGACAGCATCTGTGGGAGGAGGTAGTGACGACGTTTCAGGCCGAAACAGGGTTTCAGCCCGAAATGTCGTCACTACCTCCTCCCATAGATGCTGTCTGGCCTGCTGAGTTCTGCCAACATTTTGTGTTTTTAAATAAATTAGGGATAGGGTAAGAAGGGGGGGGGGGCATTAATGGAAGTTACAGAAATCAATATTCATGCCATCAGGTTGGAGGCTGCCTGGATGGAATATAAGGTGTTGTTCCTCCAACCTGAGTGTGGCTTCATCTTGACAGTAGAGGAGGCCATGTATAGACATATCAGAATGGGAATGAGAAGTGGAATTAAAATGTGTGGCCACTGCTTTCTCTGGCGGACAGAGCGTAGGTGTTCAGCGAAACGGTCTCCCAGTCTGTGTCGTGTCTCACCACTATATAGAAGGCCACATCGGGAGCACCGGACGCAGTATATCACACCAGCCGACTCATAGGTGACGTGTCGTTTTACCTGGAAGGACTGTCAGGGTCCCTGAATGGTGGTGAGGGAGGAAGTGTAAGGGCAGGTGTAGCACTTGTTCAGCTTACAAGGATAAGTGCCAGGAGGGAGATCAGTGGGAAGGGATGGGGGGACGGATAAACAAGGGAGTCGCGTATGAAATGATCCCTGTGGAAAGCAGAAACGGTGGGGGGGGGGGGGGGAAGGGAAAGATGTGCTTGGGTGGTGGGATCCTGTGAGGGAAGTTACGGAGAATTATATGTTGGACCTGGAGACTGGTGGGGTGGTAGGTGAGGACAAGGGGAACCGTATCTCTAGAGGGGTGGTGGGAGGATGGGGTGAGGGCAGATGTGCGTGAAATGGGAGAGATGCGTTTGAGAGCAGAGTTGACGGTGGATGAAGGGAAGCCCCTTTCTTTAAAAAAGGAAGATATCTCCTTCGTCCTGGAACGAAAAGCCTCATCCTGAGAGCAGATGCGGTGGATGGAGGAATTGCGAGGAGGGGATGGCATTTTTGCAAGAGACGGGGTGGGAAGAGGAATACAGTTGGCCCTCCTTATCCGTGGATTCCGCATGCGCAGATTCAACCAACCGCGGATCGGGAAAATCCGGAAGTTTTCTCTCCAGCACTTGTTGTTTGAGCACGTACAGACTATATTTTCTTGTCATTATTCCCTAAACAATACAGTATAACAACTATTTACATAGCATTTACATTGTATTAGGTATTATAAGTAATCTAGAAATGACTTAAAAGTACAGGCAGGAATGAGTTCTGTTCCTGAGTCCATCTTTAAGTCGGATTTGAAGTAGGAACAGGTACATCTGGTATTATTTAGCATCAGTTAGTCAAACGTTTTTCTTAGTATGTAGTACATATTTTACCTTTCTGTGCATATAAAACACTTAAGAAACATACGTATTTCAATAATTAGGTCACTGCGTTGCTTAGAAATAATTGTAGCTTTCATCGGGACAGGGCCTTTCACATGTTCCATTAAAATTGATCCGATTGTTGACTGACTGTAGGCTAACACTTTTCCAATGACTGATGGCGTTTCATCTCTTTCCGATCGCTTTATTACTTCCACCTTATTTTCAATCATGATCGTGATTATTTTCGTGAACAGAAACGCTGTGGATTCAGAGCTGTGTTGCCGGGTCATAATGTCCACTGCACTGAAACATGCTAAATAAAGTCCAGGGTTCCGCTGGGTCCTAAAGACCACTGAACTGACCCAGGTTAAATAAGGGACTTGAGCATCCGCGTTTTTTGGTATCTGCAGGGGGTCTCGGAACCAATCCCCTGCGGATAAGGAGGGTCGACTGTAGTCCAGGTAGCTGTGAGAGTCCGTAGGCTTATAGTAGCTATCAGTAGATAAGCCGTCTCCAGAGATAGAGAGAGAAAGATCAAGAAAGGGGAGGGAGGTGTCGGAAATGGACCAGGTAAATTTGAGGGCAGGGTGAAAACTGGAGACAAAGTTAATGAAGTCAACGAGCTCAGCATGTGTGCAAGAAGCAGCACCAATGCAGTCGTCAATGTAGCGAAGGAAAAGTGAGGGACGGATACCCATATAGGCTTGGAACATGGACTGTTCCACAAAGCCAACAAAAAGGCAGGCATAGCTGGGACCCATATGGGTGCCCATGGCTACACCTTTGGTTTGGAGGAAATGGGAGGTGCCAAAGGAGAAAACATGAGGAAATCTGCAGATGCTGGAAATTCAAGCAACACACACAAAATGCTGGTGGAACACAGCAGGCCAGGCAGCATCTATAGGGAGAAGCACTGTCGACGTTTCGGGCCAAGACCCTTCATCAGGACTAACTGAAAGGAGAGATACTAAGAGATTTGAAAGTAGTGGGGGAGGGAGAAATGCGAAATGATAGGAGAAGACCGGAGGGGGTGGGATGAAGCTAAGAGCTGGAAAGGTGATTGGCGAAAGTGACGCAGAGCTGGAGAAGGGAAAGGATCATGGGACGGGAGGCTTCGGGAGAAAGAAAGGGGGAGGGGGGGAGCACCAGAGGGAGATGGAGAACAGGCAGGGTGATGGGCAGAGAGAGAGAAAAAAAAACAAATATGTCAGGGATGGGGTAAGAAGAGGAGGAGGGGCATTAATGGAAGTTAGAGAAGTCAGTGTTCATGCCATCAGGTTGGAGACTACCCAGCTAGTATTTAAGGTGTTGTTCCTCCAACCTGAGTGTGGATTCATCTTGACAGTAGAGGAGGCCATGGATAGACATATCAGAATGGGAATGGGACGTGGAATTAAAATGTGTGGCCACTGGGAGATCCTGTTTTCTCTGGCGGACCGAGTGTAGGTGTTCAGCGAAACAGTCTCCCAGTCTGCGTTGGGTCTCACCAATATATAAAAGGCCACACCGGGAGCACTGGATGCAGTATACCACACCAGCCGACTCACAGGTGAAGTGTCGCCTCACCTAGAAGGACTGTCTGGGGCCCTGAATGGTGGTGAGGGAGGAAGTGTAAGGGCAGGTGTAGCACTTGTTCTGCTTACAAGGATAAGTGCCAGGAGGGAGATCAGTGGGAAGGGATGGGGGGCACGAGTGGACAAGGAAGTCGCGTAGGGAGCGATCCCTGCGGAAAGCAGAAATGGGGGGAGGGATAGATGTGCTTGGTAGTGGGATCCCATTGGAGGTGGCGGAAGTTACGGAAAATTATACGTTGGACCTGGAGGCTGGTGGGGTGGTAGGTGAGGACAAGGGGAACCCTATCCCGGGTGGAGTGGCGGGCAGATGGGGTGAGGGCAGTTGTGCGGGAAATGGGAGAGATGCGTTTGAGAGCAGAGTTGATGGTGGAAGAAGGGATGCCCTTTTGTTTAAAAAAGGAAGACATCTCCTTCGTCCTGGAATGAAAAGCCTCATCCTGAGAGCAGATGAGGCGGAGACAGAGGAATTGTGAGAAGGGGATAGCATTTTTGCAAGAGACAGGGTGGGAAGAGGAATAGTCCAGGTAGCTGTGAGAGTCTGTAGGCTTATATCAGTAGATATAAGTATAAGTATAAGATATTGGGACCTCTTCTGGGGCAGGCGTGACCTGTTCAAGAAGGACGGGTTACACTTGAATCCTGGGGGGACCAATATCCTAGCGGGGAGGTTTGCTAGGGCTACGGGGCAGACTTTAAACTAGTAAGATGGGGGGGCAGGAATCAATTTGAGGAAACTATGGGAGAGGAGGTTAGTTCACCAGTAGAGCAAGTAAGTAGACAGTGTGTGAGGGAGGAAAGGCAGGTGATGGAGAAGGGATGCGCTCAGCCCGAAGTTGTAGGGGAGAAGAAAGAAAAGGATAATAAATTTGAATGCATTGCTAGGGATGAAAAGAGAGGAGGAGGTGGAGAGTATCTTAAATGTATCTATTTTAATGCTAGGAGCATTGTAAGAAAGGTGGATGAGCTTAAAGTGTGGATTGATACCTGGAATTATGATGTTGTAGCTATTAGTGAAACATGGTTGCAGGAAGGGTGTGATTGGCAACTAAATATTCCTGGATTTAGTTGCTTCAGGTGTGATAGAGTAGGAGGGGCCAGAGGAGGAGGTGTTGCATTGCTTGTCTGAGAAAATCTTATGGCGGTGCTTTGGAAGGATAGATTACAGAGCTCCTCTAGGGAGGCTATTTGGGTGGAATTGAGGAATGGGAAAGGTGTAGTAACACTGATAGGAGTGTATTATAGGCCACCTAATGGGGAGCGTGAGTTGGAAGAGCAAATGTGTAAGGAGATAGCAGATATTTGTAGTAAACACAAGGTGGTGATTGTGGGAGATTTTAATTTTCCACACATAGATTGGGAAGCTCATTCTGTAAAAGGGCTGGATGGTTTAGAGTTTGTGAAATGTGTGCAGGATAGCTTTTTGCAACAATACATAGAAGTACCGACTAGAGATGGGGCAGTGTTGGATCTCCTGTTAGGGAATGCGATAGGTCAGCTGACAGATGTATGTGTTGGGGAGCACTTCGGGTCCAGTGATCACAATAGCATTAGGTTCAATATAATTATGGAGAAGGACAGGACTGGACCTAGAGTTGAGATTTTTGATTGGAGAAAGGCTAACTTTGAGGAGATGCGCAGGGATTTAGAGAGAGTGGATTGGGTCAAGTTGTTTTATGGGAAGGATGTAATAGAGAAATGGAGGTCATTTAAGGGTGAAATTATGAGGGTACAGAATCTTTATGTTCCTGTTCGGTTGAAAGGAAAGGTTAAAGGTTTGAAAGCGCCATGGTTTTCAAGGGATATTAGAAACTTGGTTCAAAAAAAGAGGGATGTCTACAATAGATATAGGCAGCATGGAGTAAAGGAATTGCTCGAGGAATATAAAGAATGTAAAAGGAAACTTAAGAAAGAGATTAGAAAAGCTAAAAGAAGTTACGAGTTTGGTTTGGCAAATAAGGTGGAAGTAAATCCGAAAGGCTTCTACAGTTATATTAAAAGCAAGAGGATAGTGAGGGATAAAATTGGTCCCTTATAGAATCAGGGTGGTCAGCTATGTGTGGAGCCGAGGGAGATGGGAGAGATTTTGAACGATTTCTTCTCTTCGGTATTCACTAAGGAGAAGGATATTGAATGGTGTAAGGTGTGGGAAACAAGTAAGGAAGTTATGGAACCTATGACAATTAAAGAGGTGGAAGTACTGGCGCTTTTAAGAAATTTAAAAGTGGATAAATCTCTGGGTCCTGACCGGATATTCCCCAGGACCTTGAGGGAAGTTTGTGTAGAGATAGCAGGAGCTCTGACGGAGATCTTTCAGATGTCATTAGAAACGGGGATTGTGCCGGAGGATTGGCGTATTGCTCATGTGGTTCCATTGTTTAAAAAGGGTTCTAGAAGTAAGCCTGGCAATTATAGACCTGTCAGTTTGACATCAGTGGTGGGTAAATTAATGGAAAGTATTCTTAGAGATAGTATTTATAATTATCTGGATAGACAGGATCTGATTAGGAGTAGCCAGCATGGATTTGTGCGTGGAAGGTCATGTTTGACAAACCTTATTGAATTTTTTGAAGAAGTTACGAGGAATGTTGACGAGGGTAAGGCAGTGGATGTAGTCTATATGGACTTCAGCAAGGCCTTTGACAAAGTTCCACATGGAAGGTTAGTTAAGAAGGTTCAGTCGTTAGGTATTAATGCTGGAGTAATAAAATGGATTCAACAGTGGCTAGATGGGAGATGCCAGAGAGTAGTGGTGGATAATTGTTTATCGGGATGGAGGCCGGTGACTAGCGGGGTGCCTCAGGGATCTGTTTTGGGCCCAATGTTGTTTGTAATATACATAAATGATCTGGATGATGGGGTGGTAAATTGGATTAGTAAGTATGCTGATGATACTAAGGTAGGAGGTGTTGTGGATAATGAGGTGGGTTTTCAAAGCTTGCAGGGAGATTTATGCCGGTTAGAAGAATGGGCTGAACGTTGGCAGATGGAGTTTAATGCTGAGAAGTGTGAGGTTCTACATTTTGGCAGGAATAATCCAAATAGAACATACAGGGTAAATGGTAGGGCATTGAGGAATGCAGTGGAACAGAGAGATCTAGGAATAACAGTGCATAGTTCCCTGAAGGTGGAGTCTCATGTAGATAGGGTGGTGAAGAAGGCTTTTGGAACGCTGGCCTTTATAAATCAGAGCATTGAGTACAGAAGTTGGGATGTAATGTTAAAATTGTACAAGGCATTGGTAAGGCCAAATTTGGAATATTGTGTACAGTTCTGGTCACCGAATTATAGGAAAGATATCAATAAATTAGAGAGAGTGCAGAGACGATTTACTAGGATGTTACCTGGGTTTCAGCACTTAAGTTACAGAGAAAGGTTGAACAAGTTAGGTCTCTATTCATTGGAGCGTAGAAGGTTGAGGGGGGGATTTGATCGAGGTATTTAAAATGTTGAGAGGGATAGATAGAGTTGACGTGAATAGGCTGTTTCCATTGAGAGTAGGGGAGATTCAAACGAGAGGACATGATTTGAGAGTTAGGGGGCAAAAGTTTAAGGGAAACACGAGGAGGTATTTCTTTACTCAGAGAGTGATAGCTGTGTGGAATGAGCTTCCTGTAGAAGTAGTAGAGGCCAGTTCAGTTGTGTCATTTAAGGTAAAATTGGATAGGTATATGGACAGGAAAGGAGTGGAGGGTTATGGGCTGAGTGCGGGTAGGTGGGACTAGGTGAGATTAAGAGTTCGGCATGGACTAGGAGGGCCGGAATGGCCTGTTTCCATATAACCATATATGGTTATATTAGTATATCAGTAGATAAGCCGTCTCCAGAGATGGAGACAGAAAGATCAAGAAAGGGGGAGGGAGCTGTCGGAAATGGACCAGGTAAATTTGAGGGCAGGGTGAAAGTTGGAGGCAAAGTTAATAAAGTCAACGAGCTCAGCATGCGTGCAGGAGGCAGTGCCAATGCAGTCGTCGATGTAGCAAAGGAAAAGAGGGGGACGGATACCCGTATAGAGTTGGAACATGGTCGATGTAGCCAAAGGAGAAATGATTAAGAGTAAGGACTAATTTTGCTAGACGGAGGAGAGTGGTGGTAGAGGGGAACTGCTTAGGTCTGGAATAAAAGAAGCAGAGAGCTTTGAGGAGTTTCATATGAAGAAAGACTGGATCGACTAGGCTTATACTCGCTGGAATTTAGAAGATTCAGGGGGGGATCTTATTGAAACGTATAAAATTCTAGAGGGATTGGACAGGCTAGATGCAGGAAGATTGTTTCCGATGTTGGGGAAGTCCAGAAGGAGGGGGTCGCAGTTTAAGGATAAAGGGGAAGACTTTTAGGACCAAGATGAGGAAAAACTTCTTCACACAGAGAGTGGTGAATCTGTGGAATTCTCTGCCACAGGAAGCAGTTGAGGCTGGTTCATTGGCTATATTTAAGAGGAAGTTAGATATGGCCCTTTTGGCTAAAGGGATCAGGGGGTATGGAGAGAAAGCAGGTACAGGGTTCTGAGTCGGTTGATAAGCCATGATCTTACTGAATGGCGGTGCAGGCTCGAAGGGCCGAATGGCCTACTCCTGCACCTATTTTCTATGTTTCTATATAAGTACTGAACATCCATGGTAAAAATAAGGTGGTGGGGGCCAAGGAACTTAAAATCATTGAAAAAATTCAAAGCACGAGAAGTGTCACGAACATAGGTGGGAAGGGATTGCAAAAGGGGGGATAAAACAGTGTAGAGGTATGCAGAAATGAGTTTGGTGGAGCAGCTGAGACAATGGGTCTACCTGGACAGGCAGGTTTGTGGATCTTGGGTAGGAGGTAGAAACGGGAAGTGCAGGGGTGTGGGAACTATGAGGTTGGTGGCAGTGGATGGGAGATAGTCAGAGCTGATAAGGTTGGTGATAGTGTGGGAGGCAATGGTCTGGTGCTGCTTGGTAGGGTCATGATTGAGGGGTAAATAAGAGGAGGTATCAGCGAGTTGTCGCTGTGCCTCGGCCAGGTAGATCTCAGTACGCCAGACTACAACAGCACCCCCCTTATCAGCGGGTTTTATAGTGAGGTTGGGATTGGTGCAGAGGGAGCAGAGAGTAGAGCGTTTGGAAGGAGTGAGGTTGGAATTGGAACAGGGTGTGGTGAAGTTGAGACGGTTGATGTCCCGTTGACAGTTAGCAATAAAGAGATCTAGAGCAGGCAGAAGACAGAGCGGGGTGTCCATGAAGAGGAAGTGGGTTGAAGACGGGAGAAGGGGTCATCGGTCAGGGTGGGAGAGTCCTTGCCGAAGAAGTAGGCTCGAAGATGGAGCCAGCGGAAGAAGAGTTCAGTGTCATGGCACACGCGGAACTCACTGAGGTGTGGGCAAAGGGGGACAAAAGTGAGGCCCTTACTGAGGACAGAGCGCTCAGCCTCAGAGAGTTGAAGGTCGGAGGGGATGGTAAAGACCCGGCACAGATGAGAGCTGGGATCCGAGGGGGTAGGGAAGCTGGTAGTGTCAGTGGAGAGGGGAGGGTTGGGGTGAGAGGAAGATGGAGCCTCTGAGGGCTCAAAAACTGACGATGGGATCTGAGGGAGAGGGGATTGCAGAGTGGTGGTGGGAGAAGGGGAGACAGGAGTCACAATCCCAGCATGTGAAGACCCGGCCTGGAGTTCAAGGCTGGAGTCACAGTTGGAGGCTGCGCAATCACTTTGAAGGTGTCCATGGTCGTTGGAACCCACATTGATGGCGCTGGAATCCAGGTTTTGAATATGCCCTGGGTTGGTGGGGCCGCCGAGATCGACAGTGGGGGCTGTGATCCAAAGTTCATGCCTGCTAGCGTAGGAACCGGCAGGCTCTGAGATCTGTAGATAATATCTTGTGGTCCTTGCCATTGATCTCTGTAACTTTCGTGAATGCCCCCCTCCTCTTCTTATCCCATCCCTTATCTATTTATTTATTTATCTATCTATCTATCTATCGATCGTCATTATCATTATTTATTTATTTATTTCCCTCCTTTTTTTCTCTTCTTTTCTCTCTCTGTCCCTCTCACAATCACTCCTTGCCTGCTCTCCATCTCCCCCTGGTGCTCCCCTCCCCCTTTCTTTCTCCCTAGGCCTCCTGTCCCATGATCCTTTCCCTTCTCCAGCTCTGTATCACTTTCACCAATCACCTTTCCAGCTCTTAGCTTCATCCCTCCCCCTCCTGTCTTCTCCTATCATTTTGGATCTCCCCTCTCCCTCCTACTTTCAAATCTCTTACTATCTCTTCTTTCAGTTAGTCCTGATGAAGGGTCTTGTAACTGTTAAATCTAAAATTTCATGAAAGCTATTGATTTCCCCAAGATCATTTCGGGTTAACTCCTTTCATACTTGCAAAAAGGAAATTGGTATCAATGTCAGAATAAAAGACACCATTTTTGTTGTGATTTCCCTCACATTCTTCTCTCCAACCTTCTCTCTCTGACCTACTTTTCTTTCCTATTTTGCTCCTCACACTGTTCTTTTTTTATTTACAACTTGTCTTGATTGCCAGTTGCTGTACTCTAATATCTTCCCTCCATATCTCTCCTATCCTTTCTTTTTTATTTCCTGCCTCTCCTAACCTAACTCACATTGGCAAAATAGTACAACTGTGGCTGACAAGGGTAGTCAAAGCTAATGCAAAAGCAAAAGAGAGGACATACAACAAAGCAAAAAAATTAGCAGGAAGATGGAGGATTGGGAAGCTTCTAAAAACCTCCAGAGAGCAACTAAAAGAACCATTAGGAGGAAAAAGATGAAATATGAAAGCAAGCTAGCAAACAATATCAAAGTGGATGGTAAAAGTTCTTTTCAAGTATGTAAAAAATAAAAGATGAGATGGATATAGGACGACTAGAAAATGAGGCTGGAGAAATAATAATGGGGGACAAGGAGATGGCAGATGAATGAAATGAGTATTTTGCATCAGTCTTCACTGTGGAAGACACTAGCAGTCTGCTAGATGTTGAAGAGTGTGGAGGAAGAGAAGTGAGTGCAGTTACTATTACAAGGGAGAAGTGCTCAAAGACCCGAAAGACCTAAGGGTACGTAAGTCACTCAGACCAGATGAACTGTCCTCTGGGGTTCTTAAAGAGAGAGCGGTAGAGAATGTGGAGGCATTAGAAATTATCTTTCAAAAATCATTGGACTCTGGTATGGTGCCAGAGGAATGGAAAATTGCAAATGTCACTCCACTCTTTAAGAAAGGAGGAAGGCAGCAGGAAGAAAATTATAGGCCAGTTAGCCTGACCCCAGTGGTTGGGAAGATGTTGGAGTCAATTGTTAAGAATGAAGTTATGGAGTACTTGGTGACACAGGACAAGATAGGAAAATCTTGCCTGAGAAAGCTGTTGGAATTCTTTAAGGAGATTGCAAGTACGATAGATAAAGAGGATGTAGTGGATGTTGTGTATTTGGTCTTTCAGAAGGCCTTTGACATGGTTAGATCATTATTTGATTGGTAGCAGGCAGTGCGTGGGAATAAAAGGATCCAGTGACTAGTGGTGTCCGCAGGGGTCTGTGTTGGGACTGCTTCTTTTCATGCTATATATAGATTTAGATGATGGAATCCTTTGTTGCCAAGTTTGCAGATGATACAAAGATTGGTGGAGAGGCAGGTAGTGTTGAGGAAACAGGTAGACTGCAAAAGGACTTACACAGATTAGGAAAATAGGCAAGAAAATGGTAAATGAAATACAATGTTGGAAAATGCATGGCAATGCATTTTGGTAGTAGAAATAAATGTGCAGACTATTTCCTAAAAGGGGAGAAGATCTAAAAATCTGAGATGTAAAGGGTCTTGGGAGTCCTTGTGTAGAATACCTTAAAGGTTAGCTTGCAGGTTGAGTCTGGTGAGGAAGGCAAAAGCAATGATAGCATTCATTTCAAGAGATCTAGAATACAAGAGCAGGGATATAATGCTAAGGATTTATAAGGCACTGATGAGGTCTCACCTTGAGTATTATGAACAGTTTTGGCCTCCTCATCTAAACAAAGGTGTGCAGGCATTTGAGATGGTTCAGAGCAGGTTCACAAGGATGATTCCGGGAATGAAAGGGTTATCATACGAGGAATGTTTGATGGTTCTGGGTCTGTACTCACTGGAATTCAGAAGGATGAGGGGGCATTGAAACCTTTCCAATGTTGAAAGGCCTAGAAAAGTAGAAGCGGAAAGGTTGTTTCCCATGGTGGGGAGTTTAGGACAAGAGGGTACAACCTCAGGATAGAGTGGTGTCCATTTAAAACAGATGTGGAGTAATTTCTTTAGCCATAGGGTGGTGAATTTGTGGAATTTGTTACCACAGGCAGCTGTGGAGAGAGACCAGGTTGTTGGGTGTATTTAAGGCAGAGCTTTGTATGTTCTTGATTGGGCAAAGAAGGCCGGGGAGTGGGGCAGGAAAAGGAGCAGCCATGATTGAATGGAGGAGCATACTTGAAGGGCCAAATGGCCTACTTCTGCTCCTATGTCTTATGGCCTTATAGTCTGATCCCTCTCTGTAGTATTGCCTTGGCGCTCTTGGTGGCTTGAGTAAGTGGCTACATTTTAATGTGTCATCAGGTTATTAACCACAGAAACATCATGAATCAATATCACAAACAATCACTGGATGGACATTCAGGAATAGGAGCTTTTCTACATCAATGATTACTGGTCCCATTAATCTTGCAGCTTAGTTCAGCTAATCATACATTAGGCAGAAATAACAAGATTTGCACTGTATGTAACCTGATGTGGTACTTGCCCAAGGAGAGGATTGATTACAAACAACGTGAAAAATTTTTTATTCCCCAATAATAAGTTTTTTTAATTGACATACAGCATGGAATAAGCCTTTCTGGCCCTTCAAGCTGCACAGCCTAGAAGTCCCTGATTTACCGTAGATTCCGGACTACAGAGCGCACCTGATTAAAAGCCGCTGGCTCTAATTTTAGAAATAAAATCAATTTTTTACTTGTAAAGGCCGCACCGGATTTTCGGCCGCAGGTGTCCCACGTTGTAATATGAGATATTTACACAGAAAGATATTACACGTGAGGATTTTTTAACTTTTAATTAAATCCATATGGTAACAAAAACAAATACATATTGCAAATGCTTTTTTTCGAACCGTGCCCGTAACGCGGCTACTTTTAAATATACGTTGCGTATACTTCTTTACTGAACAACATTCCAATATCTCCTAACGACTGGTAAAAAATATATATACTGCAGCCTACCAGGAAAAGTTATTGATCGCCTTTAACTTAAAAGCAGCGTTTTCGCTCCGCCGCTCCCCCCCGCTGTCCCGTTTATCGCAAACCGGTATCCCACAAGACGCGGCGAAACCGGGTGTGACGTCATAGCATCCCGCGATGTAGTACAGAAAACAAATATAGTTAAAACTCTTCTAACTTTAACTAGAAAATGAATTACTAAGCGAAAATATTATAAACTAAATAACTGCCATAAAGGCAGCACAATGCTTTTCTTCGAGTGTTTTCCATGTTGATGAGGGTGAGTACAAATGACTGATTTACAATAATTTAATTGTGAAAGTGCGCTTGATTTATCGTACAATTTCATTGGACCTCTGTGAACTACTCATCAATTTTATTGGTCTACTGTTACGAGGCAAAATGTTTACGAGGCGGCATGAAAAAAAATAATGCATTAGCCGCTCCGTATTAAAGGCCGCAGAGTTCAAAGCTGTTCAAAATGTGGGAAAAAAGTAGCGGCTTAAAATCCGGAATCTACGGTAATCTTGGCCTAATTTATAGCGACCAATTTACCTACCAACCAGTACGTTTTTGGACTGTGAGAGGAAGCTGGAGCATCAAGAGAAAACCCTTGCACTCACAGAGAGAACGTACAGACTCTACAGGCAGCAGTGGGAATTGAACCCTGGTCACCTGTACTGTAAAGCATTGTGCTGACCACTACACCACCTTGTTGCTCTGTTTTTTTTGTGCTACCAGTTTTTGGAGATGACATTTTTCAGCCTGAAGCAAAACATATGCTTGGAAACAGAGGTCAGGAATCAACTGTGTAAAGAAAAAACATCCTTCATTTCAATCAGCACAAATTATAAGGAATCTTAACTTGTATCAACATTCAATATAGAAGGAAAGGGTTGCTAAGTTTTGTTTAAATTGTTAATTTTTTAAATCACAGGACAGATGACGAGCTGGTGGCATTCCTCTCCAAATACAGAGGGAAGAACTTCCTGAAGTCTCATGGCAGGGATAATGCCAGGTAGGAGCTAAAATGTAGAATAAAGCTTTCAGCTTGTATTCCTAGAGAATGATGAGCTCCATGACCTTTGCCTATGAGAGGTGGCACTGCAGAGTTAAGGTTTCTATTATTATACTTGAATTAAGATAAAGATCTGTACAATTACTGTTGCGCATTGGAAACATAAGCAGATACATGCATCCTGAGCTCTCCCCAAGTGATTCCTACTACTAATTTTGAGTGACAGACCAATGATGGGTTCAGAGATACTGTGAAGCTGAGTAGATGAATGAGGAAATATTTGTGGGCAAGTTACAATGGCATGTCCTATTGTCTGGGACTCAGAATGACATTTGTGATCATCCTCAGGTTCTTGCAGTATCTGATATGGGTGTTCTGCTCAAAGCCAGTTGCTGAGCAAGTGATTCTTTGTCCAACTGGATAATCTGTTGATAACAGCGCTGCAGGAATATTAAAAACCTTTACCTTAAGCAGATGGTATGTAGGTAATGAAGGATGTTATTTTTTTCATCTCAAAAGATAGTTGTGCTGTTATAGTGAATGGAAGTTAGAACAATGCAGACTTGTGGCCTTGACACCATTCTCATGCCAAGGTTCAGCTGATTGTGGTAGGGCAGTTGCAGGGACATGAGGCAATCTGTAGTAGAGCAAAGCCAGTTGAAAATATTGTGGCTGTGTTCCTTGGTGATGTTCCTGACCTAGACATTGCTGCAAGAAGGAAACAAAGGAATGTAATGTTTTGTGCCTCATGGAGACCTGATTGACGGTGGAGATATGGATCACACCATCGAGCCCTCTGGGTTCTCCCTGTTCCGGGTGAACAAATCCAAAAACTTCTCTGGTAAGAGTAAAAGAGGTGAGATAATACTTTGTGGTCAATAATGCTTAGTGTGACCCCCCAGAATGTGCATGCCCTCAAATCCTTTTGTTCCCCATCCTGACTGGCTGCATCACTACCTGGTACCTCTCTTAGTCCAGTTGTGAACTTCCCATGATTCAATATTTACAAGGACAGATGTGTAAAAAGGGTTCATTCGGATCATTGGGTCCCGAGTCACCCCAACCACAATCTATTCTAGCTGCTACCATTTGGGAAATGATACTGCAGCATAAAAGCCAGAATCAACAGGCTTCAGGACCGCTTCTTTCACCAGGTTATCAGATTGATTGACTCATGCTGATATGAGTGTACTCTGTATTACATTGACTGTTCTATTTATTATAAATTACTATGATTGCACATTTAGACAGAGACGTAAGGTTAAGATTTTTACTCATGTATGTGAAGGATGTAAGAAATAAAATCAGTTCAATTCAATTTAATTCATCTAGAATACATTGTGCTGCTGTGTAGACCTTCATGGCTGCTTAGAGAGTTCACAGCTGTTATTATCTCAGCTGTGTATATTCCGCTGAAGGCTGATACTGACCTGTCTCTCGAGGAACTGTACATGATTTCATCATCGCTGGAGACTTTAATCAAGTGTCACTAACTAAAGTCTCTCTGAAGTTTTGTCAACCCATCCAGGTGAGCACACAGGGAGATAAGAGACTCGACCACTGCTACTCAACCTTCCGTAATGCTTACAAAGTGTTCCTCCGTCCACTGTTTGGGAAGTCTGACCACTCCTTCATCCTGCTTCTGTCCATGTAAAGAGGCGGCCATAGTTAAAAACGTCCAGTGTTGGTCTGACCAATCAGCCTCCATGCTACAGGACTGCTTTGTTGATGTCAACTGGAATGTCTTTTGTGATGAGGACGTCTATGAAGTCACGGAAGGGGTAACGAGCTTCATCCGGAAGTGTATCAAGAACATTGTCCCCCAAAAATTGGTCAGGGTTCATCCAGACCAGAAACCCTGGATCATCAGTTCCGTGCGCACAGCGCTCACTGCGCAAGACAGAGCTTAGGTTGCCAGTAATCAGCAAGAACTGAAGAAATGCAGCTATGATCTATGCAAAGTCATCACGGCAGTGGAACAACGATACAGGGACAAGATCCAGACAGTGCTCCTAAGGAGCTTATGGCAAGGTCTGCACACCATTGCAGATTTCAAAGCTAAAGGCAGTGGTGCTGCCAGCATCGCTGTCTCTCTCCCAGATGAACAAAATCTTTTTTACACTCTGTTCGATGTCGCCAGTGCTGAGTCCCTGAGGAGAACTGCTGATACAGCCTGCACCTTGGTCATCTCTGAGGTTGAGGTACACAGGTGATTCCAAGAGTGGATAGCCACAAGGTATCCCAGGGCAGGTACTCTTAGAGTGTGCACGGCACAACTGGCTGGTGTGTTTGCAGACATTTTTAATCTCTCCTTCTCCCAGTGAGGAGTGCCCTCCTGCTTCAAAACATCCACCATTGTCCATGTACCTACAAAGACCAAGGTAACATGTCTGAACGACTGGCATCCTGTCGCACTCACCTCAATAATTAGCAAATGCTTTGAGAGGCTGTTCAAGGGCTACATCTGCAGCATGCTACCACCTTCACTGGACCCCCTTCAATTCGCCTACTGACACAACTAATCGACAGTTGATGCAATAGCCACAGCTCTACTCACTGTCCTCACACATTTGGAGTGGAGGGATGCTTATGTGAAAATGCTCTTCTTGAACTACTGTTCAGCATTCAACACCTTACTTCCCTCCAGGCTTGACAAGAAGCTTAGAGACCTTGGCCTTCACCCTGCCTTGTGCAGCTGGATCTTGGACTTCCTGTCAGATTACCTGCAGGTGGTAAGAGTGGGCACCCTCACTTCTGCCCCTCTGACTGTCAACACAGGAGCCCCCAGGGCTGTGTCGTAAACCCCCTCCTTTACTCTCTGTATACCTATGACTGTCGCGACCCACAGCTCCAATCTGCTAATTAAATTTGCAGATTATACTACATTGATTGGCCTTAACTCAAATAATAACGAGGCAACCTGCAGAGAAGAAGTCATCACCCTGACACAGTGGTGTCAAGAAAACAACCTCTCCCTCAATGTCGCAAAAACAAAGGAGCTGGTTGTGGAGGAACGGAGACAGGCTCACCCTTATTTGCATCCACGGATCTGGAGTAAATGACTTCATTTTCCTCAGTATACACGTCATCGAGGACCTCACTGGGTCTGTAAATACAGTCTCTGTGGTGAAAAAGGCACCTCAGATGGTTGAAGAAGTTGGGCACGAGACCTCAAATCCTAAGGACTATCTACAGGGGCACGATTGAGAGCATTCTGACTGGCTGCATCACTGCTTCCCTGAATCATAGGACTCTGCAGAGAGTGGTGCAGACAGCCCAGCGCATCTGTGGATGTGAACTTCCCACTGTTCAGGATACTTACACCGACAGGTGTGTAGAAAGGGCCTGAAGGATCACTAGGGATCCAAGTCACTCCAACCACAAACTGTTCCAGCTGCTTCCATCTGGAAAACTGGTACCGCAGCATAAAAGCCAGGACCAACAGGCTCTGGGACAGCTTCTTCCACCAGGCCATCAGACTGATTAACTCACACTGATACAATTGTATTTCTAAGCTACATTGACTGTTCTTTTGTTTATCTTACTGACCTAGCTTGCAACTCGACCTAGTAAAAAAAACACAGCCACCTCCAGTTTAAATTCCCACACGGAATATTGTGGAGGATCAAATACCCAAACCCAGCACAGCCCCCACTTGCCCCATTTAGCCTGTCTCAGTGCGCTAGACTTTCGAACCTGGGGAATTCAGTGGGGGTGGTCCTTAGGACCCAGCGGACCACTGGACCCGCTCCCCCTCCCCCGCCCCCGGCAGTGTTTCTGTTCCATTGACGGGAAGCGATTGCAATTGAAAATAAAGTGGAAATAATAAAGCGTTTGGAAAGAGGTGAAACACCATCGGTCTTTGGAAAAGCGTTAGGCTACAGTCAGTCAACGATTGGAACAATTTTAAAGGATAACGGATAAAGTGAGAATAATGGAGCAGGTGAAAGGCGCTGCCCTGATGAAAGCTACAATTATTACTAAGCAACGCAGTGGTTTAATTATTGGGATACATACATTTCTTAAGTGTTTTATATGTATAGAATGGTAAAATATATACTATATACTAAGACGAACGTTTGACTAACTGACACTAAATAATACCGGATGTACTTGTTCCAACTTACATACAAATCCGACTTAAAGACGGACTCAGGAACGGAACTCGTATGTAACCCGGGGACTGCCTGTACTATTTATTACAAATTACTAATTTTCACATTGCACATTCAGATGGAGACGTAACGTAAAGATTTTTACTCCTCAGGTATGTGAAAGATGTAAGAAATAAAGTCAATTCAGTGCAATTGATTTCAATTCAAAGAGTTTCTTGGAGTAGTATCCTTGGTCCAACCACCTTCAGCTGCTTAGTTAATAGTCTTTTTTGCATCGTAACATAAGTAAGGATATCGGCTTATGATTGCACAATATTTAGTTTCATTCACATCTGCCAACAAATTAAGTGAAGTAAGTAATAGAATCTAGATTTGTACAGGACAGAAATGTGGCCCTTCAACCCATCACATCCGTGTTGTTTTTACCCATCTACATTAATTGCATTGGCTCACATTAGGACCATATCCTTCCATGCCTTGCCTATTTATATGTTTGTTTAGATACCTTTTTAAATATAATAAGTATATTTTTCCACTTTCCAAATATCAAACATTCTCTAGTTTAATAAAAACTTAACACTCATATCCTCTTGAAAACTCCTTCCTCCCACCTTAAACTTGTCCCTTCTGCTTCTTGATATTCCATGGGAAAGGGATTGCTCTTACTATACTCAGTTAATAACTTGGGTTTCTCATTAATCTTACCTGCCAAGGATATTTCATGGCTTCTTTTAACCTTCAAAATTCCTCAGGTACTTTCCTGAACCCTCACAGGTTAGCAATGAACAGATTAACAGAGTGAGGAACTCCATCAACCAGAAACAAGGTGAACAGAATTAGAATTAGGTTACTATCACCAGCATATGTTGTGAAATTTGTTAACTTAGTGGCAGCAGTACAGTGAAATACATGGTGAATATTTAAAAAAATATACACTGAAGTTGATTATATGTATAAAAAATAGTAAAATTAAAAATAGTGCAAAATAGAAAAAAAGTGAGGTAGTGTTCAGGGATTCAATGTACATTTAAAAATTGGATTGCAGAGGGGAAGAAGTTGTTCCTGAATTGCTGAGTGCGAGCCTTCAGCCTCCTTCCTGATGGTAACAATGAGAAGAAGGCACGTCCTGGGTGATAAGAGTCTTTAATAATGGACACCACCTTTCTGAGGCACCGCTCCTTGAAGATGTCTTAAATAATACAGAGGCTGGTACCTATGATAGAGCTGACTAATTTTATAGCTTTCCATACCTTCTTTTAATCCTGTGCAGTAACCTCCCCAGCAGATCTGGGTCTGCTGGGTCAGTGACAGATGTAATTTCTCTGGCTCTTGGCTTTGCGCTGGACTTTTCTGGACAGCAGGAACACTCATGTACATCAGACTACAGCTCATCAATTACAGCTCAGCATTCAACACAGTAAGCTCACACAAACACATCATCAAGCTTCAAGGCATGGCCCTCTATATCTCCCTCTGCAACTGAATCCCCCTACTTCTTCATCAGCAGATCTCAATTAGTGAGGATTAGTAACAACATCTTTTCCTGACTGATCATCAACACAGGAGAGCCTCAAAGCTGCTCTACTCTTTATGCACATGACTGTGTGGCTAAGCACAGCTCCAATCCCATCTTCAAAATTTACTAATCACAGATGGCAATTAGTCAGCTTAATAGAGCAAGATAGATTAAACTGTTGAATGGTTCCACAACAACTTGCTGCTCAACATCAGCAAAACTAAGTAGCTCATGTTGACTTCAGGAAGAGGAAGGAAGGTGAATAGTCCCAATGAAGGGTCTCAGCCTGAAATGTTGACTGTTTATTCTCTTCCATAGTTGCTGTACTGATTTCCCCCAGTATTTTGTGTGTTTTGCTTGATTTCCAACATCTGTAGATTTTCCTGTTTGTGTACATGTGCCAGTTTATAATGAGGGGATTGGCTGTGGAAGGAGTGAGCAGCTTTAAATTTTAACTGTTAATATATCAGATGACATGTTCTAGACCCAGCATATAGAACATAGAACAGCACAGTACAGGCCCTTTAGCCCACAATGTTGTGCCAACCTTTTGATCTACTCCAAGATCAATCTTTCTTTCTTTCTTTCTCAATCTTTTTATTATTGTTATTAATATCAACAAAATAAAATTAAAATTAATACAAAGATAATGGGATTACAAACATACACATTTCGACTAAACATGAAAGAATACATAAGCAATGATTACAGTATAAATGAGTATTCCCAAATCATGAACGATACAATATACAAATAAACAAGGCAAACCTAGGTATATCATAGTATATATTAAAAAAAACTGAAAAAAGAAAAAGAAAAAAAAATTATGCAAAAAAAACTAATCTAATAATCTAATAACTAATAAAGAAAAAAAAAGAAAAAGAAAAAATGGGGAAAAAAAGGGCTGTTTATAATATAAATACAAAATCATCAGTGTCGTCAACTCCGATCCTTTCAACATATATAAAATCGAAACTGGAAAAACAAATAGGCTTGGAACAGGGTCATATTACATCATATGAAAATATTGAATAAATGGTCTCCGTATCTTTTCAAATTTAATAGAAGTATCAAATACAACACTTCTAATTTTTTCTAAATTTAGACATAACATAGTTTGAGAAAACCAATGAAATATGGTAGGAGGATTAATTTCTTTCCAATTCAACAAAATAGATCTTCTAGCCATTAATGTAAGAAATGCAATCATTCGACAAGCGGAAGAAGATAAATGGAGTGAATCCATCATTGGTAAACCAAAAATTGCAGTAACAGGATGAGGTTGTAAATCAATGTTCAATACCGCAGAAATAACATCAAAAATATCTTTCCAATATTTTTTCAAAAGCGGACATGACCAGAACATATGAGTTAAAGACGCTATCTCAGAATGACATCTGTCACAAATAGGATTTATATAGGAATAAAAATGAGCCAATTTATCCTTGGACATATGAGCCCTGTGCACAACTTTAAACAGTATTAATGAATGTTTAGCACGTATAGATGATGTATTAACTAATTGAAGAATTTTATCCCAATTCTCAATAGGGATAGTAAGGTTAAGTTCTCTTTCCCAATCATTTTTAGTCTTATAAAAGGGCTCTGAATGTATCTTCATAATTATATTGTAAAGTTTTGATATTAGCCCTTTCTGAAAAGGATTTAGTTCAAACAAATTCTCCAAAATACCTGAAGACACAAAATTTGGAAAAGTAGGAAGTACAGTATTTAAGAGATTCCTAATCTGTAAATATCTAAAAAAAAATGAAATCTAGGCGAATTATATTTATTAGATAATTGTTCAAAAGACATAAAACAATTATCCAAAAATAAATTGGAAAATCGTAGTAATCCTTTAGTCTTCCAAGCTGAATAAGCTTGGTCTATAATAGAAGGATAAAAAAAGCAATTGGATACAATAGGGATATTTAAAACATACTGTGTCAACTCAAAAAATTTCCGAAATTGAAACCATATACGTAAAGTATGTTTAACTATTGGGTTATCAATTCGTTTCGGCAATTTAGAAAGAGCAAAGGGAAGAGAAGTCCCTAAAATAGAACCCAATGCAAATCCTTGTACAGATTTAATTTCCAGGTTCACCCAATGAGGGCTAAAAGATAAATCCCAATCCTTTAACCAACATATCAAATATCGGATATTAACTGCCCAATAATAAAATCTAAAATGAGGCAATGCCAATCCACCTTCCTTCCTTGCCTTCTGTAAATAAATTTTACCTAACCTAGGATTTTTATTCTGCCATATATATGAGGAAATTTTTGAATCAACATTAGCAAAGAAAGATTTCGGAATAAAGATAGGTACCGCTTGAACTATATATAAAAACTTGGGTAAAATAACCATCTTAATAGCATTAATCCGACCTATCAGAGATAAAGATAGTGGTGACCACTTAGTAAACAAACATTTAATCTGATCGATTAAGGGAAAAAAATTAACCTTAAATAAGTCTTTATAGTTTTTTGTGATTTTAATCCCTAAATAAATAAGAGTCATTAACTAATTTAAAAGGTAAATTTCCATAAATTGGAACCTGTCTATTTAAAGGAAACAATTCACTCTTATTAAGATTTAATTTATACCCGGAAAAATCACTAAATTGAGCCAACAATGATAAAACTGCAGGAATAGATTTCTCAGGATCAGAAATAAATAATAATAAATCATCTGCATATAATGATAACTTATGTATATCTGTCCCACGAGTAATGCCAAAAATGTTCGGTGATTCTCTGATAGTAATAGCCAAGGGTTCTAAAGCAATATCAAATAATAATGGACTAAGAGGACAGCCTTGTCTAGTACCCCAAAATAAACAAAAAAAGGGAGATCTTTGATTGTTAGTAAGCACCGAGGCAACTGGAGTATGATATATCAGTTTAATCCAGGAAATGAATGTCGGACTAAAATTAAACTTCTCAAGCACATTAAATAAGTATGGCCATTCAACTCTATCAAATGCTTTCTCCGCATCTAATGAAATGACACATTCTGAAGTGCTATGTGAAGGAGTATAAACAATATTCAATAATCTCCTAACATTGAAAAAAGAATAGCGATTTTTAATAAAACCGGTTTGATCTTCCGAAATAATTTGGGGTAATACCTTCTCCAGCCTGGATGCCAGTAACTTGGAAAAGATCTTGGAATCTACATTCAATGAAGATATTGGTCTATAGGATGCACAGTCAGTAGGGTCTTTATCTTTCTTCAATATTAAAGACATGGAAGCTCTATAAAAAGATTGTGGCAGATCATATCATATCATATAACAATCACAGCACGGAAACAGGCCGTCTCGGCCCTCCTAGTCCGTGCCGAACTCTTAATCTCACCTAGTCCCACCTACCCGCACTCAGCCCATAACCCTCCACTCCTTTTCTGTCCATATACCTATCCAATTTTACCTTAAATGACACAACTGAACTGGCCTCTACTATTTCTACAGGAAGCTCATTCCACACAGCTATCACTCTCTGAGTAAAGAAATACCTCCTCGTGTTTCCCTTAAACTTTTGCCCCCTAACTCTCAAATCATGTCCTCTCGTTTGAATCTCCCCTACTCTCAATGGAAACAGCCTATTCACGTCAACTCTATCTATCCCTCTCAACATTTTAAATACCTCGATCAAATCCCCCCTCAACCTTCTACGCTCCAATGAATAGAGACCTAACTTGTTCAACCTTTCTCTGTAACTTAAGTGCTGAAACCCAGGTAACATCCTAGTAAATCGTCTCTGCACTCTCTCTAATTTATTGATATCTTTCCTATAATTCGGTGACCAGAACTGTACACAATATTCCAAATTTGGCCTTACCAATGCCTTGTACAATTTTAACATTACATCCCAACTTCTGTACTCAATGCTCTGATTTATAAAGGCCAGCGTTCCAAAAGCCTTCTTCACCACCCTATCTACATGAGACTCCACCTTCAGGGAACTATGCACTGTTATTCCTAGATCTCTCTGTTCCACTGCATTCCTCATGCCCTACCATTTACCCTGTATGTTCTATTTGGATTATTCCTGCCAAAATGTAGAACCTCACACTTCTCAGCATTAAACTCCATCTGCCAACGTTCAGCCCATTCTTCTAACCGGCATAAATCTCCCTGCAAGCTTTGAAAACCCACCTCATTATCCACAACACCTCCTACCTTAGTATCATCAGCATACTTACTAATCCAATTTACCACCCCACCATCCAGATCATTTATGTATATTACAAACAACATTGGGCCCAAAACAGATCCCTGAGGCACCCCGCTAGTCACCGGCCTCCATCCCGATAAACAATTATCCACCACTACTCTCTGGCATCTCCCATCTAGCCACTGTTGAATCCATTTTATTACTCCAGCATTAATACCTAACGACTGAACCTTCTTAACTAACCTTCCATGTGGAACTTTGTCAAAGGCCTTGCTGAAGTCCATATAGACTACATCCACTGCCTTACCCTCGTCAACATTCCTCGTAACTTCTTCAAAAAATTCAATAAGGTTTGTCAAACATGACCTTCCACGCACAAATCCATGCTGGCTACTCCTAATCAGATCCTGTCTATCCAGATAATTATAAATACTATCTCTAAGAATACTTTCCATTAATTTACCCACCACTGATGTCAAACTGACAGGTCTATAATTGCTAGGCTTACTTCTAGAACCCTTTTTAAACAATGGAACCACATGAGCAATACGCCAATCCTCTGGCACAATCCCAGATTGCCCAATCTAATTGCTTCTTCAAAAACCCTGCATAACCAAGGAGAAAGAGTAGCGGAAAAACATTTTAAAAATTCTACTGTATACCCATCTGGACCTGGTGCTTTCCCAGAATTCATAGAGGAAATAACCCCTTTAATTTCTGCATCCGTAATAGGAGTTTCTAATATTGAATTCAATTCTAATATTGAATTCTAATACTAAAATTCAATTTCCCAAGAAAATCACACATGGTATTACGATCATGAGGGAATTCGGAATGATACAGGGAGGTATAAAAATCTTGAAATGATTTATTTATCTCATCATGGTTAACTGTCAGATCCCCATTCTGCTGATGGATCATAGTAATTTGACGTTTAACCAAAGCATTCTTCAATTGACTAGCTAACAGTTTACCCGATTTATCACTATGTATATAAAAATCAGATCTGGTTTTCATTAATTGATTTTCAATCGAAGATGTAAGTAATAGACTATGTTCCGTTTGAAGTTCAACCCTTTGTTTGTAAAGCTCCTTACTAGGAGTAATCGAATATTTCTTGTCAATCTCTTTAATTTTATCAACCAACAAAAGAGTTTCCTTCTTGATGCGTTTTCTCAGACCACAGAGTAGGAGGTAATCTGTCCATGTATATATGCTTTAAAAGTGTCCCAAAGTGTTCCGCAAGAAATATCATCCGTGGAATTAGTTAAAAAGAAGAAATTGATCTGTTCCTTCATAAATTTAATAAAATCCGGATCTTGCAGTAAAGTAGAATCAAATCGCCATTGTCTAGCACTAGAAGCTGTATCCGTAAATTTAATAGAAAGTTTTAATGGAGCATGGTCAGAGATGGCTATAATATCATAATTACAACCAATTACCGATGGAATAAAACAAGAGTCAATAAAAAAAAATCAGTTCTCGAGTAGGAATGATAAACATGTGAGAAAAATGAAAACTCTTTGTCCTTAGAATGCCGAAATCTCCAAATATCAAAAATTCCATTATCAGTCAAAAAAGAGTTAATACAAGTGGCCGACTTATTAGGTAAAGTCTGAGTAGATATAGATTTGTCCATCAAAGGATTTAAACAACAATTAAAGTCACCACCCATTATTAACTTATATTCATTTAGATTAGGTAGAGAAGTAAATAAGGACTTAAAAAAATTGGGACAATCCACATTTGGAGCATAAACATTAACCATAGCAACCTTTTTGTTAAAAAGTAAGCCAGTAAATAACAAAAACCTACCATTCGGATCCGAAAAGATATCATGTTGGACAAATGCAATAGAGGAGTCAATAAAAATTGAAACTCCCTTTACTTTGGCATTTGAATTCGAATGATACTGTTGACCCCTTCAAAACCTAAAAAAGCGATAATTGTCCTCTTTCCTCACATGAGTTTCTTGTGCAAAAATAATATGAGCATTAAGTCTTTGGAATACTTTGAAAATGTTTTTCCATTTAATCGGATGGTTTAAGCCATTAGTATTCCAAGAGACAAAATTAATGGTCTGAGCCATAGTTCTGAAATCAACCCTTTGGTATATAAAGGGTTAACCAACTTATAAACTCATGCACCCGGAAGAGGAACAAGAATAAGGGGAGGACCCGGAAGTGACGACATCGCGGACATTTTTGTATTTTAAAATCAGCCCAAATGAAAAAACTAAAAAAAACTGATAAAAGAAACATAAGAATTAGAAAAAGACCTCCCATCCCCCACCCAAGAGGAAAAAACAAGCCTACCCCAGCACTTAGTATATAAAGGATAAAAAAAAGATCCACCCAAACTCTAAAGAAATAATAATCACTATACAAAAACCAAACCACTTAATATAATTGGTAGTAAAAAAAAACAAAGAGTATAATCACTAGTAACTTATAAATCGGGTTAAAACCCAAAAAAACTAAAAAATTTAAACTATGATAAGAGATGCATTATAGGAAGAAGACGAGAGAAAATAAAATGGCGAAATAAAAAAAACAAAAATATTTTAGAGAAGAAACCGCCATCTTAGTAAAAAAAAATTCACCTTCGAAGGATTAATAATAATGACCAAAGATAAAGTACAGTGGTTGAAGTAAGTAAAATAAAAAGATTAGCATGTTGAGAAAAAAAAACTTTAACTAGAGTATAAAATATAGAGTAAACCTACACCAATAGCCAGAAACAAAATCTGGTTTTGGAAATAAAAACCATCTTGCACGATCAAAATCACTCATTTATTTGGAATGAGTGTCCGTAGCAGTAGGGAAGTTCTCATCCAGAAAGCTTCTCGCATCAGATGTAGAAAGGAAAACTCGCCTTGGTGCATTCGGAGGTGATATTCTGAACTTCGCTAGGTATAAGAGCGCAGGTTTTAGATTTTTCTCATAACATTCAGACATCAGAGGTTTAAAAAGAAGCCTTGCCTTCATTACTTCTGGACTAAAGTCTTCTACTAAACGAAAATTGTGATCTTGAAATTTGACCATCCCTACACGCCGAGCCACACGAATAAGTTGCTCTTTAACATGCACATAGTGAAATCGGACAATTACAACCGGTGGTTTAGCTGAAGCACTTGATGATCGACGCATAATTCTGTGAGCACGATTGAGTAACGGAGGACTGTCTGGGAATACAGAAGGGAACGCATCCTTTAAAAGTTGAGCAAAATACTTCGAGGGGTCCCCTTGTTCTATACCTTCCGGGATACCAAGTATGCGTAGGTTCTGTCTTCTGGACCGATTCTCAAAGTCGACACTCTTGGCTTTAAGTGTTTCCACCTGTTTAATCGTCGAAAGTAAGTTCTGCTCCAATTTTTCAATTATCAAATCTCACTTCCGAGCATCTTCTTGCAGAGTTGCGATTAGAACTTGCTGCTGGTTAACTACTAAATCCGTCTTATCCATATAATTTTGAAAAGCCTTTATATCTTGTTTAAAAATTTGTTGTCGTTCTTCAAATTTTTGATTTAAAACCTCCAATAACATTTCATAAGTCAATTCAGTGCCCTTAGGATCAGTCGTCTTTTTCTTCCCGTTACCATTAAAATCCTTCCCGTGTTCTCACCCTTTAGATCTAAGAGCCATTTCTGTATTCCTTTCTTCAAAAATTCACAATAAACTCTTAAAGATAAGTCCAAAAAAGTAACAAGAATCTTTTGGTGTAGGTAAAAATAAGTTAAATAAGGGTGATCATAGGTTAAAAAAAGTAAAGGTTATGGAGCGAATCTGAAACAGTGCTCACTCCATGAGCGACTCCTGCTGACCTCCCAAGATCAATCTAACCATTTCCTCACATGTAGTCCTCCTTTCTTTTTAATCCATGTGTCTTAAGAGTTTCTTAAATATTGCTAATGTATCTGCCTGTACTACCATCACTAGCAGTGCATTCCATGCAATTAACCACTCTATATATATAAAAAATATTACCTCTGACATCACCCCAATACTTTCCTCCAGTTGCATTAAAGGTATGTCCTGTCGTGATAACCATTGCTGCCCAGGGTAAAAACATAGAAACACAGAAAACCTACAGCACATATTGGCCCTTTGGCCCACAAAGCTGTGCCGAACACGTCCTTACCTGAGAAATTACCTATGGTTACCCATAGCCCTCTATTTTTCTGAGCTCCATATACCTGTCCAGGAGTCTTTTAAAAGACTCTATGGTATCCGACTCCACCACCATTGCTGGCAGCCCATTCCACTCACTCACCACTCTTTGCTTTAAAAAACTTGCCCCTGATGTCTCCTTTGTACCTGCTTCCAAGCACCTTAAAACAATGCTCTCTCATGCTAGCCATTTCAGCCCTGGGAAAAAGCCGCTGACTATCCACATCATCAATGCCTCTCATCATCTATCAGGTCACCTTTCATCCTCTGTCGCTCTAAGGAAAAAAGGCCAAGTTCACTCAACCTATTCTCATAAGGCATGCTCCCCAATCCAGGCAACATCCTTGTAAATCTCCTCTGTACCCTTTCTATGGTTTCCACATCTTTCCTATAGTGAGGTGACCAGAACTGAGCACAGTACTCCAAGTGGGGTCTGACCAGGGTCCTATATAGCTGCAGCATTATCTCTCGGCTGTTGAAAGGTGATAGCTGTTCATTCTACCTATGTACTTTTGGTAAATGGTGGTGAACTTGATTGCAGCTGCCTCTACGGATCCAACAAATGGTGCAAATGTGTGATCCAATTTTCATGTGATCATTGGTAATACAAAAATACTGCAAACTCATTTCATTGTTCATTGGCGAGACTAATGGCAAAGGTGCTGTGTGGCCTCGGTTGTTGTGCTGATCAAGCCGTCGTGCCGTAGTGTCACCTGTTACAGCTGCCAGAGAAGGAGGTGCCAGATGCAGCATGTGAGAAAACAGAGACAGGGCAGGCACACTGGAATTCATGCTGGTCAGTGCGGCTAAACCCAGCATGAGATGATGAACTGCTACGTGTTTCTTGCAGAAACATGGCTTCAGGACGACATCCCATGCACCATCAATTCTCGGGGTATGCCTCTCAGGGACTTGTGATAATATTATTTTTGCGACTATATGTGCTATCTTAACTATATTTGCTGTGTGTAATTATATATGCTGTTTTGCACCTTGGCCCTGAAGGAATGATGCTTCATTTAACTGTTTACATGCGTATGACTGAATAACAATTAAGACCATAAGACATAGGAGCAGAATTAGACCATTTGGCCCATTGAGTCTGCTCCATCATTCAATCATGGCTGATCTTTGATATCCCCTCCTCAGCCCCACTCCCCAGCCTTCTCCCTGTAACCTTTGATGCCGTGTCCAATCAAGAACCTCTTAAGCTCTGCCTTAGGTGCACCCAATAATCTGGCCTCCACAGCTGCCTATGGTAATAAATTCCACAAATTCACCACCCTCTGACTAAAGAAATTCCTCCACATCTCTGTTTTAAATGGACACCCCTCTATACTTAGGCTGTGCCCTCTTATCCTAGACTCCCCCACCATGGGCAATATCCTTTCCACATCTACTCTGTCTAGGCTTTTCAACATTCAAAAGGTTTCAATGAGATCCACCCTCATCTTTTCTGAATTCCAGCAAGTACGTACCCATAGGATAACCCTTTAATTCCCAGAATCATCCTTGTGAACCTCCTTTAAACACTCTCCAATGCCAGCACATCTTTTCTTAGAGGAGCCCAAAACTGTTCTCAATACTCAAGGTGAGGTCTTGGATAGTTTAATTAAACTAGAATGTGAATTATCTATCTTATATGCTTCTGTGAAGTTGCCTCTCATCCTCCTTTGCTCCAAAGAGAAAAGCCTTAGCTTGTTCCACCTTTCTTCATGAGACATATTATCCAATCCAGGAAGCCTCCTGGTAAATCTCCTCTGCACCCTCTCTAACGCAGAGGTCCCCAACCTTTTTTTGCACCATGGACTGGTTTAATATTGACAATATTCTTGCGGACTGGCCGACTGGTGGTTTTGGGGAGGGAGGTGGGCGGGGTGTTAATCACGACCGGAATATAGGTCAACTAAGTCACTTATAAGCGGCTAATACACTCAATTTCGTTTCTAAAAGGGTATATCTAATGAATTTTATATTAAACACACAGCGCATATTTTCCCCGTATGAACATATAAAATCAGTGCAACACACCAATATCGCTGAATCAGTGGGAGCCCTGGGCTTGTTTCCCTGCAACAAGACGGTCCCATTGTGGGGCGATGGGAGAAAGCGATACTTGAAGGGGGTTCCTTATGTCCAGTCTATACTGCAATTTAGTTTTCGTTGCATTCATTGCAGAAAAGCCTGCTTCGCAGAGATATGATGTTGGAAATGGAAGCAATGTTTTTAGTGCTTTCATCCTATCTCAGGATATTCAGCTTTGACTTTGATCCAGAATACTGGCAGAGATGTTATGTCAAACATACTTTTCAGGCCACCGTCATTTGCAAGCTCGAGGAGTTGATCTTCTTCCCTCACTGATATGGATGACGTGTGGGTAATGACCTCACGTGGGTAATAACCTCGCATGCGTTCAAGTTCAACAGTGGGCATGACAGGGAATGAGGAAAGGTGCAGCTTACTCATATTGTTTCATATCGACAAATCATATCGTTTCCTCGTGGCCCGGTAGCACATGCTTTGCTACCTAACCCGATGGTTGGGGACCACTGCTCTAACATTTCCACATCTTTCTTATAATGAAGGGATCAGAACTGAACACAATATTTTAAACTTGGTCTAATCAGAGTTTTACCAGTATTATCTTGTGGCTCTTGAACACAGTCCCCCAACTAATGATGGTCAACTCACTATATCAGAATCAGAATCAGACTTTAATCGCCAAGTACCTATGCACATACAAGGAATTTACTTCCGGCAGATGTTGTCTCTCTGCTCATAACAATAATAATGATAGATATAAATGAAAATATAAATTATACATACAGGTAGTGCAATCCAAGTAATAGTTAGCCGACAGTTAACCGGCAGTTAACTGTTCAGCAAAGTGACCGCAGTAGGGAAAAAACTTCTCCAGTGCCTATTAGTCTTAGTCTGGAGGGATCTGAAGCGCCTACCAGACGGAAGCAGATCAAACAGTCCGTGTGCAGGATGGGAGGAGTCCTTTATGATATGCCTTCTTAACTGTGCTATCAACTTGTGTGGTAACTTTGAGGGATCTGTATGGACCTGGACCTAAAGATCCTTTTGTTCAATGCTGCTAAGAATCCTGCCATTAACCTTGTACTCTGTATTTAAGTTCAGCTTTCCAAAGTATATCATTGCACACTTTTCCAGATTGAACTCCATCTGCCACTTATCAGTCCATCTCTGCTTCCTATCAATGTCCTGTTGTAACCTGCAACAACCTTCCACACAATGCCATTGTTGTCACAGATTAATTGGACTTCAAAAACTTGCATTCATTCTTGACTCACACTTTATTTACCTGTGTACAAGGAGAACTGTATGACTGCTGTCACCAAACTGTCCAAAGGTACATAGAAATTGACCAGTTGGATACAGATATTGACCAATTGGTAACCTTCTTGAGGTTCAAATCCCTTATTTGCATAATTAATCACACTATGATATTAAAGATATTACTAGCCAATAGAATCTACACTTTAAAGGCCAATAATACTTCAGTTGTAATAATACAAATAGAAAAGTAACTGACCAATAGCAAGTGTCACTCTAGAATCCTTCGTTTGCATCCCCATAGTCCCTTAATGGTGGTACGGCAATTTCAGATGTAGAGAGAGTGTAGGCAGATAGATATGTAGTACTGCATGAGCAAGATAGCAACACCCCTTCATGGCTATTGTTTAGGCCAAAGATCCCATTTTAAAAGGGGTACACCAGCCAATGACAAGCCTTGTGGCCATATACCTAATAATCACTACTGACATGATTTAAAGGGTCACTGGTGCCATTGGCAATGCATGTACTGTACCCAAGCCTAGTTTCGTCACTTGCTGATTGCAGTAACAGAATTAATCTTGATCCTCAACTTCAGGGCTGGAGTTTATGTAGTCTGTTGTAGGAAGGTTGATACCATCCTTCAAAACAGCTGCATTGGCAAGGGTCATTTCTAAGGGCAGTGCAATCCCATGCTCCCTTCATAGCTCTAGTCTTGTTATTAAAGTAGAAAACAGAGTCCTACTATTAGTCTTTGCTTCAGTATTCATTATGGAAAAGGATCTTGGTGATTGTAGTGATGACTTACAGTGGACTGAAAAGCTGGAGCATGTAGATATTAAGGAAGAGGATGTGCTGGAGTTTTGGAAAGCATCAAGTTGGATAAATTACCGGGACTGGGCGGGATATACCCCAGGCTACTGTGGGAAGCGAGGGAAGTGATTGCTGAGCCTCTAACGATGAACTTTGCATCATCAATGAGGACAGGAGAGGTTCCAAAGGATTGGAGGGTTGCGGATGTTGTTCCCTTATTCAAGAATGGGCTAATTTCAATAGCCCAGGAAATTATAGACCAGTGAGTCTTACTTCGGTGGTTGGTAGGTTGACAGAGAAAATATGTTAGGAATAGTCAGCATGGCTTTGTCAAAGGCAGGTCGTGCCTTACTAGCCTGATTGACTATTTTGGGGATGTGACTAAACACATTGATGATGGTAGAGCCATAGATGTAGTAGTGTATATGGATTTCAGCAAGGCATTTGATAAGGTACCCCATTCAAGGCTTATTGATAAGGTAAGGAGGCTTGGGATCCAAGGGGACATTGTTTCATGGATCCAGAACTGGCTTGCCCACAGAAGGCAAAGAGTGGTTGTAGACGAGTCACGTTCTGCACGGAGGCTGGTGACCAGTGGTGTGCCTCAGGGATGTGTTCTGGGATGCCTACTCTTGGTGATTTTTATAAATGACCTGAATGAGGAAGTGGAGGGATGGGTTAGTAAATTTGCTGATGACACAAAGGTTGGGGGTGTTGTGGATAGTGTGGAGGGCTGTCAGAGGTTACAGCAGGACATTGATAGGATGCAAAACTGGGCTGAGAAGTGGCAGATGGAGTTCAACCCAGCTAAGTATGAAGTGGTTCATTTTGGTGAGTCAAATATGATGGCAGAATATTGTATTAATGGTAAGACTCTTGGCAGTGTGGAGGATCAGGGGGATCTTGGGATCTGAGTTTATAGGACATTCAAAGCTGCTACGCAGGTTGACTCTGTGGTTAAGAAGGCGTATGGTGTATTGGCCTTCATCAACTGTGGGATTGAGTTTTAAGAGCCAAGAGGTAATGTTGTAGCTATATAGGACCCTGGTTAGGCCCCACTTGGAGTACTGTGCTCAGTTCTGGTTGCCTCACTACAGGAAGGATGTGGAAGCCATAGAAAAGGTGCAGAAGAGATTTACAAGGATGTTGCCTGGATTGGGGAGCATGCCTTTTGAGAATAGGTTGAGTGAACTTGGCCTTTTCTCCTTGGAGCGACGGAGGATGAGAGGTGACCTGATAGAAGTGTACAAGATAATGAGAGGCGTTGATCATGTGGATAGTCAGAGCCTTTTTCCCAGGGCTGAAATGGCTAGCATGAGAGGGCATAGTTTTAAGGTGCTTAGAAGTAGGTGTACAGAGGAGATATCGGGTAAGTTTTTTACGCAGAGAGTGTTGAGTGCATGGAATGGGCTGCTGGCGGCAGTGATGGAGCTGGAAACGGTAGGGTCTTTTCAGAGAGTCCTGGATGGATACATGGAGCTTAGAAAAATAGAGGGCTATGGGTAAGCCTAGGTAGTTCCAAGGTAAGGAGATGTTCGGCACAACTTTGAGGGCCAAAGGGCCTGTACTGTACTGTAGGTTTTCTGTGTTTCTATAGGCTGCATTGGTAACCCACCTTCTGAATGTATAGACCCTCTAGAGCACAATTAATAACCTGATGTGAATTCACAACTAAGACAAAGATAAGTGTTAGGAGTGTTAGCATCATTAGGTAGTTCTGTGTTTAAGCAGAAGACAGACACACAAACTACCCAAAACATATAACACTTAGTGATCATTTAAATTTGCAAGGAGTAATGATCAAATAATTCAGTTAGTCAGTCCTTGTCATCAGGGTTCTTCTGGTCCCCAATTCCTTGGTCTGATGGCACCATTAGCTTCAGGAAGGGTAAGATGAAGGAACACATACTAATCTTCATAGAGGGATCAGAAGTGGAGAGATTGAGCAGCTTCCAAGTTCCTCGGTATCAAGATCTCTGAGGATCTAACCTGGCCCCAACACATTGATGTAGTCATAAAGAAGGCAAGACAGTGGTTACACTTAGAGTTTGAAGCAATTTGGCACATCAAAAAATACACTCAAAAACTTCTATAGTTGTACCATGGAGAGCATTCTGACAGGTTGCATCACTATCTGGTATGGAGGGGTTACTGCACAGGTCCATCATTAAAGACCTCCAGCACCCAGGGCATGCCCTTTTCACACTGTTACCATCAGGTAGGAGATACAGAAGCCTGAAGGCACACACTCAGCAATTCAGGAACAGCTTCTTCCCCTCTGCCATCCAATCCCTGAATGGACTTTGAAGCTTTGGACACTACCTCACTTGTTTAATATACAGTATTTCTGGATTTTTTGCACATTTTTTAATAATCTATTCAACATACATAATTGATTTACTTGTTTATTATTGTTTATTTATTACTATTTTTCTTTCTCTCTGCTAGATTATGTATTGCATTGAACTGCTGCTGCTAAGTCACATGCTGGTGATTCTGATTCTGATGCATGGACCCAAATTGGGTTCTCATGAATCTTCAGAGCTGCAGATGTAGTTAGTTATCCTTGAAACAGACTTCCCCACTGAGGCTTAAGGCAATTCAATCGTCAGTGCTAGAGGAATTGCTATGTGAATGGCACCCAAACTCTTGGCTTCTGTCTGTAACCAACACAGTGTGACAGTCTACAGCCATCCCGATTTTCACAGCTTTCATTTAATTGAATTGGCTTTATTTCTTACATCCTTCACATACATGAGGCGTAAAAATCTTTACGTTACATCTCCATCTAAATGTGCAATGAGAAATCATAATAATTTATAATAAATAGAACAGTGAATGTAATACAGAGTAAACTCAAATCTCTGTCTGGCGTACTGACCTCTACCTGGCCAAGGCACAGCGACAGCTCTCTGATACCTCCTCTTATTTACTCCTTGATCATGACCCCACTAAGGAGCACCAGGCCATTGTCTCCTATACCATCACCAACCTTATCAGCTCTGGGGATCTCCCATCCACTGGCACCAACCTCATAGTTCCCTCATCCCGCACTTCCCGTTTCTACCTCCTACCCAAGATCCACAAACCTGCCTGTCCAGGTAGACCTATTGTCTCAGCTTGCTGCTGCCCCACTGAACTCATTTCTGCGTACCTTGACAGTGTCCTATCCCCCTTTGTTCAATCTCTTCCCACCTATGTTCATACACTTCTCATGCTTTGAATTTTTTCAATGATTTTAAGTTCCCTGGCCCCCACCGTCTTATTTTCACCATGGACGTCCAGTCCCTATATACCTCCATCCCCCACCGAGATGGTCTCGAAGCTCTTCGCCTTTTTTTAGATTCCAGACCTAACCAATTCCCCTCTACCACCACTCTCCTCCGTCTAGCAGAATTAGTTCTTACTCTCAATAATTTCTCCTTTGGCTCCTTCCACTTCCTCCAAACCAAGGGTGTAGCCATGGGCACCCTATGAATCCCAGTTATGCCTGCCTTTTTGTTGGCTTTGTGGAACAGTCCATGTTCCAAGTTTATATGAGTATCCATCCCCCTCTTTTCCTTCGCTACATCGACGACTGCATTGGTGCTGCCTCCTGCACGCATGCTGAGCTCGTCGACTTCATTAACTTTGCCTCCAACTTTCACCCTGCCCTCAAATTTACCTGGTCCATTTCCGACACCTCCCTCCCCTTTCTTGATCTTTCTGTCTCCATCTCTGGAGACGGCCTATCTACTGATATCTACTATAAGCCTACAGACTCTCACAGCTACCTGGACTATTCCACTTCCCACCCTGTCTCTTGCAAAAATGCTATCCCCTTCTCACAATTCCTCCATCTCCACCGCACCTGCTCTCAGGATGAGGCTTTTCATTCCAGGACGAAGGAGATGTCTTCCTTTTTTAAGCAAAGGGGCTTCCCTTCGTCCACCATCAACTCTGCTGTCAAACGCATCTCCCATTTCCCGCACATCTGCCCTCACCCCATCCACCCGCCATCCCACTCGGGATAGGGTTCCCCTTGTCCTTACCTACCACCCCACCAGCCTCGAGGTCCAACATATAATTCTCCGTAACTTCTGTCACCTCCTATGGGATCCCACTACCAAGCACATTTTTCCCTCCCCCCCACCTTGCTGCTTTTCGCAGGGATTGCTCCCTACTCAACTCCCTTGTCCACTCGTTCCCCCCCCCATCCCTTCCCACCGATCTCCCTCCTGGCACTTATCCTTGTAAACGGAACAAGTGCTACACCTGCCCTTACACTTCCTCCCTCACCACCATTCAGGGCCCCAGACAGTCCTTCCAGGTGAGGCGACACTTCACCTGTGAGTCGGCTGGTGTGGTATACTGTGTCCGGTGCTCCCGGTGTGGCCTTTTATATATTGATGAGACCTGATGCAGACTGGGAGACCGTTTCGCTGAACACCTACGCTCAGTCCGCCAGAAAAAGCAGGATCACCCAGTGGCCACACATTTTAATTCCACGTCCCATTCCCATTCTGATATGTCTATCCATGGCCTCCTCTACTGTCAAAATGAATCCAATCTCAGGTTGGAGGAACAACACCTTATATACCGGCTGGGTAGTCTCCAACCTGATGGCATGAATATTGACTTCTCTAACTTCTGTTAATGCCCCTCCTCCCCTTCTTACCCTATCCCTGACATATTTAGTTGTTTGCCTGTTCTCCATCTCCCTCTGGTGTTCCCCCCCACTTCTTTCTCCCGAGGCCTCCCATCCCATGATCTTTCCCTTCTCCAGCTCCGTATCACTTTCGCCAATCACCTTTCCAGCTCTTAGCTTCAACCTACCCCCTCCGGTCTTCTCCTATCATTTCGCATTTCCTCCTTCCCCCACTGCTTTCAAATCTCTTACTATCTTTCCTTTCGGTTAGTCCTGACGAAGAATCTCGGCCCGAAACGTCGACAGCGCTTCTCCCTATAGATGCTGCCTGGCCTGCTGTGTTCCACCAGCATTTTGTGTGTGTTGTTGTTTGAATTTCCAGCATCTGCAGATTTCCTCGTGTTTACTACTACTCTCTGTTTTTTCCCCCAAAGTAAATGTATATTCCAATTTACTACCTCATCATGAATGCTGAGTGACTGAACCTTCTTGACCAACTTCCCATACAAGACCTTGTCAAATACCTTGCAGTGGATGTCCATGTAGACAACATCCCTCTTAAAAGCTATTATTAATGCTTTTTGAGAGAGTGATTTAGATGCATATCATATTTTTACTGAGTTAAGCATTGTATGTAATTAGTTTTGCTACAACAAGTGTATGGGACATTGGAAAAAATGTTGAATTTCCCCATGGGGATGAATAAAGTATCTATCTATCTATCTATCTCACCTGGATGGGGTCAGTGGTGCTGTGAGGATTACATTCCTGGACTTCTCTAGTGCCTTTAACACCATCCAGCCCAAGATCTTAAGGCACAAACTAATGGAGATGGGAGTAGACTCTCACATGGTGGATTGGATAGTGGACTACTTGACAGATAGACCTCAGTATGTGCGGTTGGGAGACTGTAGGTCTGACACGGTGGTCAGCAGCACAGGAGCGCCGCAGGGGACCGTGCTCTCTCCGGTCCTGTTCACCCTGTACACATCAGACTTCCAATATAACTCGGAGTCTTGCCATGTGCAGAAGTTCGCTGATGACACGGCCATAGTGGGGTGTGTCAGGAATGGACAGGAGGAAGAGTATAGGAAACTGATACAGGACTTTGTGATATGGTGCAACTCAAACTACCTGCGTCTCAATATCACCAAGACCAAGGAGATGGTGGTGGACTTTAGGAGATCTAGGCCTCATATGGAGCCAGTGATCATTAATGGAGAATGTGTGGAGCAGGTTAAGACCTACAAGTATCTGGGAGTACAGTTAGACGAGAAGCTAGACTGGACTGCCAACACAGATGCCTTGTGCAGGAAGGCACAGAGCCGACTGTACTTCCTTAGAAGGTTGGCGTCATTCAATGTTTGTAGTGAGATGCTGAAGATGTTCTATAGGTCAGTTGTGGAGAGTGCCCTCTTCTTTGTGGTGGCGTGTTGGGGAGGCAGCATTAAGAAGAGGGACGCCTCACGTCTTAATAAGCTGGTAAGGAAGGCGGGCTCTGTCGTGGGCAAAGTACTGGAGAGTATAACATCGGTAGCAGAGCGAAGGGCGCTGAGTAGGCTACGGTCAATTATGGAAAACCCTGAACATCCTCTACATAGCACCATCCAGAGACAGAGAAGCAGTTTCAGCGACAGGTTGCTATCGATGCAATGCTCCTCAGACAGGATGAAGAGATCAATACTCCCCAATGCCATTTGGCTTTACAATTCAACCGCCAGGAGTAAGATATGTTAAAGTGCCGGGGTTAGGGCTCAATGTATTTAAGTAAACTACTTAAGAACTTTTTAAAAGCTATTATTAATGCTTTTTGAGAGGGTGATTTTAGATGCATATCATATTTTTCGTGAGTTAAGTATTGTATGTAATTAGTTTTGCTACAATAAGTGTATGGGACATTGGAAAAAATGTTGAATTTCCCCATGGGGATGAATAAAGTATCTATCTATCTAACATCCACTGTTTTGCCTATATCCACTTTCTGGTAACTTGCTCCAAAAAATCTATAAGACTGATTAAAAATGATCTACCACATATGAAGCCATGTTGACTGGCCTTAATCAATCAATGTCTATCCAAATACTTATACATCCGGTCCCTTAGAATACCTTCCAATAACTTTCTCACAACTGATGTCAGACCCACCAGCTTATAATTTATGGTTTCTGCTTAGTACCATTTTAAACAGTAGAACAACATTGGCTATCCTCCAATCCTGTGGTACCTCTCCTGAAACGTCTTTGCTAGGGTCTTGGCAGTTTCTGCACTTGCCTCCTGTAGGTCCAAGGGAACACCTTGTCAGGCCTTGGGGAATTATCTACCCTGATTTGTCTCAGGATAGCAATGCATACAGGGTCAATAAAGTTTACGTCACTTTGCCTCACTTCTATAGATTTATTGTCCATCTCCTGAGTAAATACAGATGCAAAAAAAAATTATTGAAGATCTCCCCCATCTGTTTTGGCTTCACACATGGATTACCATTCTGATCTTCCAGAGGACCAGTTGTGTCCCTTGTAATGCTTTTGCTATTAAGATATCTGTAGAATCCATTTGGGATTCTCTTTCACCATATCTGCTAGAACAACTTCACACCTTTTAGTCTTCCTGATTTCTTTCTTAAGTATTCTCTTGCATTTCTTATACTCCATAAGTATCTTGTTTGCTTCTACCTGCCTATACCTGCTTTGCACCTCCTTTTTGGTCCAAAATGTATAAGCATACATACCACTGAAGTCCCCTTAGGGCCTGGGACTGTGATCTGTCACGCTACCATTTACTCATACACAATTGAGGCATTCACCCACACTTTGGAATTCCTGTTCTTACTCACAATCTTCTTCATGGGACTCCAATGTACAGGTGCTCACTCACAAGATCAAAACCTTCAGACACTATGGTTCTATGTCAGTGATAATATGATGGTGTATATTGTGTACACAATGTAGGAAACTTGCATTCCAGAACCACTCAGCCCTTTGCTCAAATATGACCTGCCTAGCATTTAGGACTGATCAGCTGTTGGAGATGAATCCCATTCTTTCGTATAACAAAGTCAAGGGTTAGCTATCTTAGAGGAACTTCCTTCTAATTCTTGTCACTGATTAACTGGACTCTGAAAACTTGCACTTGTTCCTGAATCACACTTTGTTTACTTGTGCACAAGGAGAACCCCTGTCTCCAAACTTTTCTAAAGTTTGAACAAAGAGACTCCACTTTTTTCCAGAAATTGACCAGTCAGATACAGATATTGACCAGTTAGTAACATTGTGGATGTTCCAATTCCTTATTTGTATAATCAGTCACAGTACAGTAATACAGCTATTAATAATCCAACAGAATCTACACATTAATGACATAGGTAGGAAAAGGGAAGAGGTCCTGAAAAAAGACTACAGGGAGTTAGGAAGGAAGTTGAGAAGCAGGACCGCAAAGGAAATAATCTCGAGATTACTGCCTGTGCCACGCGACAGTGAGTATAGGAATAGAATGAGGTGGAGGTTAAATATGTGGCTGAAGGATTGGAGCAGGGGGCAGGGGTTCAGATTTCTGGATCATTGGGACCTCTTTTGGGGCAGGTGTGACCTGTACAAAAAGGACGGGTTGCACTTGAATACCAGGGGGACCAATATCCTGGCAGGGAGGTTTGCGAAGGTTACTGGGGAGAGTTTAAACTAGAACTGCTGGGGGGTGGGAACCGAACTGAAGAGACTGGGGAAGAGGAGGTTAGCTCACAAATAGAGAAAGCTTGTAGACAGTGTGAGAGGGAGGATAGGCAGGTGATAGAGAAGGGATGAGCTCAGACCAAAGGTCTGAGATGTGTCTATTTTAACGCAAGGAGTATTGTGAACAAAGCAGATGAGCTTAGAGCGTGGATCAGTACTTGGAGATATGATGTGGTGGCCATTACAGAGACTAGGATGGCTCAGGGACAGGAATGGATACTCCAGCCTCGTATCTCTCTTGCCAATCAATTTCCCAGCTCTTAGCTTCCTCCCTCCCTCCTGCTCCTGTCTTCTCCTATCATTTTGGGTCTCCCCTACCCCCTCCCACTTTCAAATCTCTTACTATCTCTTTTTTCCATTAGTCTTGATGAAGGGTCTCGACCCGAAACGTCGACTGTACTTCTTCCAATAGATGCTGCCTGGTCTGCTGCGTTCCATCAGCATTTTGTGTGTGTTACTTCAAGTGCTGGGTTTTAGATGTTTCAGAAAGGACGGGGGGAAGGCAAAAGAGGTGGGAGCATGGCACTGTTGATCAGAGATAGTGTCACGGCTGCAGAAAAGGTGGATGCCATGGAGGGATTGTCTATGGAGTCTCTGTGGGTGGAGGTTAGGAACAGGAAGGGGTCAATAACTTTACTGGGTGTTTTTTGTAGGCCACCCAATAGTCACAGAGATATTGAGGAGCAGATAGGGAAACAGATCCTGGAAAGATAATAGTAGCAGAGTTGTCGTGATGGGAGATTTTAATTTCCCAAATATTGATTGGCATCTCCCTAGAGCAAGGGATTTAGATGGGGTGGAGGTTTCTTGACACGTAGATAAGCCTACAAGAGGAGAGGCTGTACTTGATTTGGTATTGGGAAATGAACCTGGTTAGGTGTCAGATCTGTCAGTGGGAGAGCATTTTGGAGATAGTGATCATAATTCTATCTCCTTTACAATAGCATTGGAGAGATATGAACGGACAAGTTAGAAAAGTGTTTAATTGGAGTAAGCAGAATTATGAGGCTATCAGGCAGGAAGTTGGAAGTTTACATTGGAAACAGATGTTCTCGGGGAAAAGTACAGAAGAAATGTGGCAAATGTTCAGGGGATATTTGTGTGGAGTTCTGCATAGGTACGTTCCAATGAGACAGGGAAGTTATGGTAGGGTACAGGAACCGTGGTGTACAAAGGCTGTTGTAAATCTAGTCAAGAAGAAAAGAAAAGCTTACAAAAGGTTCAGAGAGCTAGGTAATGTTAGAGCTGTAGAAGATTATAAGACGTGAAAGAATAGGATCTATCAAGTGTGACAGTGGGAAAGTGTGTATGAAACTGGAGGAAATAGCAGAGGTACTTAATGAATAGTTTACTTCAGTATTCACAGTGGAAAAGGATCTTGGTGATTGTAGTGATGACTTGCAGCAGACTGAAAAGCTTAAGCATGTAGATATTAAGAAAGAGGATGTGCTGGAGTTTTGGAAAGCATCAAGTTGAGTAAGTTGCCGGGACCGGATGAGATGTACCCCAGGCTACTGTAGGAGGTGAGGGAGGAGATTGCTGAGCCTCTGGCGATGATCTGTGCATCATCAATGAGAACAGGAGAGGTTCCGGGGGATTGGAGGGTTGCAGATGTTGTTCCTTTATTCAAGAAAGGGAGTAGAGATAGCCCAGGAAATTACAGACCAGTGAGTCTTACCTCAGTGGTTTTTAAGTTGATAGAGAAGATCCTGAGAGGCAGGATTTATGAACATTTGGAGAGGTATAATATGATTAGGAATAGTCAGCATGGCTTTGTCAAAGGCAGGTCATGCCTTATGAGCCTGATTGAATTTTTTGAGGATGTGACTAAACACATTGATGAAGGAAGAGCAGTAAATGTAGTGTATATGGATTTCAGCAAAGCATTTGATAAGGTACCCCATACAAAGCTTACTGAGAAAGTAAAGAGGCATGGATCGAAGGGGACGTTGCTGTGTGGATCCTGAACTGGCTTGCACAGAGAAGACAAAGAGTGGTTGTAGACAGGTCATATTCTGCATGGAGGTCAGTGACCAGTGGTGTGCCTCAGGGATCTGTTATAGGACCCTTATTGTGATTTTTATAAATGACCTGGATGAGGAAGTGGAGGGATGGGTTAGTAAGTTTGCTGATGACATAAAGGTTGGAGGTGTTGTGGATAGTGTGGAGGGCTGTCAGAGGTTACATCGGGACATTAATAGGATGCAAAAGTGGGCTGAGAAGTGGCAGATGGAGTTCAACCCAGATAAATGTGAAGTGGTTCATTTTGGTAGGTCAAATATGATGGCAGAATATAGTATTAATGGTAAGACTCTTGACAGTGTGGAGGATCAGAGGGATCTTGGGGTCGGAGTCCATAGGACACTCAAAGCAGCTGCGCAGGTTGACTCTGTGGTTAAGAAGGCATACAGTGTATTGACCTTCATTAATTGTGGAATTGAATTTAGGAGCCAAGAGGTAATGTTGCAGCTTTATAGGACCCTGGTCAGAACCCACTTGGAGTACTGTGCTCAGTTCTGGTTGCCTCACTACAGGAAGGATGTGGAAGCCATAGAAAGGGTGCAGAGGAGATTTACAAGGATGTTGCCTGGATTGGGGAACATGCCTTATGAGAATAGGTTGAGTGAACTCGGCCTTTTCTCCTTGGAGCAGCGGAGGATGAGAGGTGACCTGATAGAGGTGTATAAGATGATGAGAGGCATTGATTGTGTGGATAGTCAGAGGCTTTTTCCCAGGGCTGAAATGGTTGCCACAAGAGGTCACAGGTTTAAGGTGCTGGGGAGTAGGTACCGAGGAGATGTCGGGGTAAGTTTTTTACTCAGAGATGGTGGAGGTGGTGGATGTGGATACAATAGAGTCTTTTAAGAGACTTTTGGATAGGTACATGGAGTTTAGAAAAATAGAGGGTTATAGGTAAGCCTAGTAATTTCTAAGGTAAGGACATGTTCAGCGCAACTTTGATGGCCGAAGGGCCTGTATTGTGCTGTAGATTTTCTATGTTTCTTTGTTTCTAAAGGATTAGCAAAGTAATGGACCAATAGTAAGTGTCACTCTGGAGTCATTTGTTTTCATTTTTATCTTGTCTTGATATGCCAAATAGCTGTAGCCTCATGCTATGCAAAGGGAAGCTATGCTCATCAAAAACCTTTCTTGCCTGGGTTGACCACAGACTATCTGTAAATTATCCTTGGCTGGACACTATCTTAAGCCTTCCATTGCTGCAACTTCACACGACCAACTTCCATGCCATTTGCACAAATCCACGTTGTAGATCCCACTGAGTGGTCTGAAACCTGACTACGTACATTACCTAGTACTAGATCCGGTGTAGCCTACAGAATATTGCCAATAGCGTGATTGCACTCTTCCTGTTTCTGACTTCCATCCACACTGATTCAGTAAATGATCTCTACATAACATCCTCCCTTTCTGCAGCTGTGACAATATCCCTGATTAGCAAGCCATTGCTCTAAATCTTTTACCATCCTCCCTGTCCCTTTAAAAAATCTAAATCCTGTTATGTCCAGCAACTAATCCTGCCCTTGTGACAGCCACGTCTCTTTAATAGCCACAATGTCATAATTCTGTGCACTGATCCAAGTTTAAAGTTCAAAAGTTCAAAGTACATTTATTAATAAAGTATGTATACTGTGTACAACCTTGAGATTTGTCTCCTTACTAACAGCCATAAAACAAAAAAAAGCTATTAAAAAAGAAAATTGTCAAACACCCAATGGGCAAAAAAAGGAATAGATCATGCAATCAATAAAAAGTAAGCAACTAACATTCAGAACTAACGTTCATGAAAGTGAGTTCATAGCCAGAAAGCCAGTCGTCACTGCAGCTCATCCAGGAGCCAGTTCGCTGCAGGTCACAGCTTCAGTTCAGTAGAGACAAGTAGACCTTGCAAAGCAGCAAGCTGAACATTGGCTTATCCCTTGCCTCCAAGCCCTGACACCTGACATTTCAATCCGGCCCGGCACATAAATCAATCAAATATCAGCTCAGCTTTTGCTCTTGGGCCTGGGTCCTGCAGCCTTGATTCGGCTCGTATCCAAGGTTTGCAATCTGGCCCGGCACTTAAATCAGTCAAACATCAACTCATTCTTTGCTGTCAGCCTGAGCCTGCCACATGGATTTGGCCTTTACTTGTTAAGCCAGAACTGGCCTGCACCTTCGAGACACTGGAAAACATGCCAGATTGGACAGGCGGTTCAAAAGCTCTGCTCCCAAATGGAAGTTAAAGGCTGTTGATATCTGTGATTGTAAAAAGTATGATTAATAGTGTAGTTTCTAGTTCTATATGCTGCCAGTAAGGCATCACTGACTTTCATCCAGCAGCATCTTAAATCATTACACTTGTTCTTAGTACTTCATGCGTTAAACCCATTTCAACCCATCCAACTGACTGTAATTATGTCCTGTCCACTACCTATCCTTCTGCACAGTGGTTCTGCATATCGCATCTACCTTTACGCCACCCACTTCATCAGTTGTTCCCAAACCCTACAAACCTAGTTTAAACGACATCACTAGGAAACCTACCTGCAAAGATGTTGCTGTCCCTTGAGTTCAGTTGTAACCTGTCTCTTTTGTGCAGGTCATACCTTCTTCATAAGAGATTACAATGATCTAAAAATCTGAAACCCTGTCCCCTGTTCCATTTCTTCAGCCATCTTATTCTTACTCTCACTGGTGCATAGTGCAGGCACCAATCCAGATTTTGCTACCCTTGAGGTCCCGCTGTTTAGCTTCCTTCCTACCTCCCTATATTCACTCTTCAAGACCTCATCACTTTTTCTACCAATGTCATTGAGATCAATATATACCACAATCTCTGGCAGCTCTCCCTCCCTCTTAAGAATGCTGTGGACACTACCTGAGTCATCCTTGACCCTAGCACTCGGAAGGCAACGTACCATCTGGGATTCTCTTTCACGTCCACAGAATCTCTTGTTTGTTCCCCTAACTATTGAATCCCATATCACCACCGCTCTCTACCCTCCTGAACCACAGAACCAAATACTTGATGCTGTGGTTTTCCCGTGGTAGGACTGGCTCCGCTTCACCCCCACAGTATCCAAAGTTACATGTTATTAAGGAGACAGCCACAGGGATATTGTGCACTATCTACCTATTCCCTTTCCCTCTGCTGAATTTATGTAGCTACCTACCTCCTGCCTGCTATCACGACTGATCTGTAGGCCATTCAGCTTCAGCTCCAGTTTCTTAATAGGGTCTGTAGGGTGGTTCAGCCAGACACACATCCTGCAGATATTGTCATCAGGGACGTTAACGATCTTTCTGACCTCCCACATCAGAGCACACCACTGCCCTGGGATCCATTCTTGCTGCTCTAGCTATGCAATAATAAATAAAGAGAAACTTGACAGAATCCTCACCCTCGTCCTCACCTCTGCTTCTTTGCTCAAGCCTCAGTTTCACACTCTAACTCAATCCATTGGTGCCATGCTTTTTAAATCTCCCATTTTTCGCAACAAGTACTAGCTCCTGCTGCCCGAAACCGAACAATTTGATGTGATCAAAAGCCAGAGCTTTTGGAGGTTTGGCTTTCCAACAAGCTATTATTTTGCCATTAGCAACAGACTGTGTAAAAGAAAGTATTGAATTTATGTTTGGTTCTCTTGTGAATGTTGTTTATATGTTGTAATGTGGCTCTGATGTTGCAGCACAAGCAAGTTTTTCATCAAAGCTGTACTTAAATATACTTGAGCATGTGACAATAATATGTAAATAAACTTGACTTTGTGTTGAAATCCTTTGCATTGTGATAATGAGAGAGGAGTAACCTTTGGCCAGATTGAGAGGCAGGCAGGCAGGAGATAACTTTATACAGTCAGTAGATGTGAAATGAGGCCAGATTGAGAGGCAGGCAGGCAGGAGATAACTTTATACAGTCAGTAGATGTGAAATGAGGCCAGATTGAGAGGCAGGCAGGCAGGAGATAACTTTATACAGTCAGTAGATGGCAGCAGAGGCCCTTGTCTGAGTGGGTTATCATGATGTGTATTAGGATAGAATAAGCATATCATACCTGAACCCAATTCTGATTTCATCCATCTCCATTCAAGAATATTATGTTTTGATGCATTTATCATAATTTACAAATACTCAGTCATTACAGTCCAGATCTAAACCAGTTAATTCCAACTGAGAGTGCTGTAGAGTTGATGCAATATAAACTTTGACTAGCAAAAGGGACATGAAGCAAGCCAACTATTCTTAACATCTGTATGTAATGTTGGCAGAGAAATGGTTAAGCTGGTCATGATCATATAATCTGCTAACATTTACTGCCGGTGTTCACACTTAAAGTTTGTCTAGAAGCTGCCTATCCCCGAAAGTACTTGACACCTGTGAGGTCTGGTGAGGAGTTGCTCTGTATGAGTGTGTGTGTTTGTGCTTGTGCATGGGGGTTGGTGTGTATTGAACTGTACTATATAAAAATAACTGAATTGTTTCTGCCAGAAACCTGTGTGTGGAAGACATAAATCTGGTTAATGCTTTCAGATTTCTAAGAGGATGAAAATAATCTAACACTCATTAATGGTTTCAAAACCGATATTTGAAGAATTTTCATTGCATCTTCCATGTTTACATTTCATTGATCTCCAAACTATTTTTAAGGAGGCTGATTATTACCAAGCCTTACCCTCCTGGAAGGTAGATAGCATGAATATTTCCCTATTAATCTTAATAAGCGTGTCGACATTCACTCTTGAACTATGTTCAAACTCTTCCTTGTTACCTTGGTTCAGATGGAGCCATTTGGCATTTTCTTTTAGTTACAACCTGTTTAAAACTGGTTCCACAGTATCAGTGAATGTAAACATTGAGCAACGATGATCAGGGAAAGTCAGAACTTAGGTTCAAAATTCATTAGAAAAGTGCAAGATGATAGGTCAAATTGCAATTGTCTCCTTTCTGTAGTGAGGCGACCAGTAATAGTCTAGCTGTGAATCAATCTATGTTTTATTAGGATATACAAAGATCTCTTGTATTCTATTCCCTGATCAATAAAGATAAAGTCATACCATGATCTACATTGACATAAACACCAAGGTCCTTCTTGAGAATTATTCCCAGGGTCCCTACCTTTCATTGTATTTGTACTACTCTTACTTATCCCCCAAACTGCATCATCTCTCACTTATGGGGATTAAATTCCATCTGCCATTGCTCTGCCTGGTTTACCAGCTAATCAATATCCTGCAGTAGCCCAAGGCTATTTTCCTTGGGCAATGCATGACATTTTTTTGTGTCATTTCAAAGTATTGATCTCAACTCATTTATTTATATTGAAATGGTTTAAATATGTAACAATCAGCAAGGATACTGTTGTAATGTGAGTATTATTAAAAGTGAGTTAATACTAAGCGGGAAGCTGTTGGTAACAAGAGGCTGGTTCCAGCATTGGCAGGGTATGCTGTATGCATTGTATATAGTTCCACCACCCAGGCCGTACGAGAGTCCTGAAAGCCTCTGTATTGTAAATATCATTTGCTGTCCCAGATAAAAATGTACTTTTGGCCATGAAATTGTTGAGTGGTCCTTTTTTAAAGTAGAAGTTACCACATATTTTTGGTGATGAGGTGAACTGCTTTTGTGGATGTATCGGCACTTTTCGAACAGGAGCTGTGAGAGGACGAGGAGCCTCACATTCAGATGGCTACGTTCAGGACTGTCGGTGAATTTGTGGAGGAAAACGAGGACTGGCTGGAGTATGGGGAAAGGTTGGGACACCTTTTTCTGTGTTAACGGAATTACTGAAGAAACTAAGAAGTGCTCTATTCTCCTGAGTGTGTGGGGCAAAGGCTTATAAGCTGATAAGGAACTTAGCCACACTGTGGAAACCGGGAGAAATTCTATATGAAGAACTAGTCAAGCTTGTGGGGAACCACCACAATCCAAAACCTTCTGTGATAGTCCAACGGTGTAAGTTTCACAGCCGTGTCCGGAAGCCAGGTCAGTCTGTGGGCGATATCTGTGGCTGAGCTTCGGCAGCTGTCGGAGCATTGTGATTTTGGACCAGGGTTGGATGACCTGCTCCGTGATAGATTAGCATGCGGCATTAATAATGACGCTGCTTGTCGGGGGAAACCCCACCGTTGACTTTCAAGAAAGCCTTAGGGATTGCCCAAGGCATGGAGATGGGTGTTAATAATGCCAAGGATATCCAGAAAGGATATGTGGGATCGCAGTTGGTGACAGTGCACCAAGTCAGGAGGGAGACTGATAAACAGGCAAAGCAGGTGGAATGTTTTCAGTGTGGAGGGACGCACTATGCAAATGGTTGTATGTTCAAAGATACTGTCCGCCGTGCTTGTAGCAAAAAGGAACATTTAGTTAAAAAGTGCAGTAGTTTAAAGGGTAAGGTTAAGCCTGGTCAGGGGAAAGCTCAACAGACTCAGGCAGCCACACACCACCTAGGAGAAGCAGACGGAGAGGCAGCGTGTGCCTACAGCATGTTTGGAGTGGAAACGGATGAGGAACCACCTGAATCATATGATGCCACAGTTACTGTCAGGGGAATGGACACTTAAGTTCGAGATTGATTCAGGGGCTACTGCATCGGTCATTAGTAAGGAGACCTTACAGGAGGACATGGGGGTCCAACCTGCCTCCCATCAGACCGTCTAAGCTCAAATTCAGGACCTATACGGGGCAGCCCATACCTCATTTAGGGGTGTTATATGTGGATTTTTCAGTCGGGGGTCAGAAGGCTGAAGCCAGGCTGGTGATACTAAGTGGCAGTGGGGTGAAGAGCAGGAGGAAGCTTTCAAGGAAGTGAAAGAACTCCTCCACTCAGCAAAGCTGTTTGTTTACTATGACCCAGACAAGGAGATCACCCTTTCATGCGATACTTCGCCTTATGGAGTCAGGGCAGTTCTCTCACATGTAATGGAGGACAGTTCAGAGAAGCCTATTGGTTTTGCTTCACGTACCCTGACGGCTGCTGAGGAGGGATATTCACAGCTAGACAAAGAAGGTCTTTGTGGTCAAACGCTTTCATCAGTACCTCTATGGATGTGTATTCACAATTTATACAGACCATAAACCACTGATGAGCCTTTTTAGGGAGACCAGATGCATCCCACCGCTAGCCTCAGCCGGAATACAGCATTGGGCTCTCACATTGTCAGCCTACCAGTATACTATTGTGTACAGAGCGGGTGGGGATAATAAAAATGTCAATGCACTGAGTCGACTCCCTTTACCTGAGACACCTGTTACTTCATATGTGCCTCCAGAGACTGTGTTTTCATTGGAGAGGCTGTCAGAGACACCTGTAAAGGTGACCCAAATCAAGCAGTGGACAGGGAGGGACCCAGTCCTGTCTCAAGTCAATAATTTTCTTTTACAAGGTTGGCCCAGAGTCATGGAAGGAGAGGAACTAAGGCCTTATGCCAAACGCAAGACGGAACGGAGTTTGCAGGATGGCTGCATTTTCTGGGGGGGAGAGGGTCATTGTGCCTCCCCTTGGTTGTTAACCTTGCTTGCAAAGACTGAGCCTTTGATGGACGCTACTTTTATACCCAGTCATGATACCTCACCTGCTACCAATTAGCCTGCTTAATGTGGAGTCTTCCAAACCGGTGTTACTTGAATATTCTGTGCACTTTTCAATCTTATTTTAACTCTGTCCCAACTTTTGATGAGTGTGCTGCAGCCATCAAATTCTAAATTTGTGTATATTTACAAAATACAATTAAGTTGGTCAGTAAAACTATTGAAAATCTTTTCTTTGTACTTTTGTCAGTTAAATAAAGGTTCACATGAATTAACATATCACAGATTTTTGTTTTTATTGCATTTTGGAAAATATCCCAACTTTTCTGGAAATGGGGTTTGAAGATTGAATGTTGAATTTGCTACGTTTTTTAGGTGTTTTCTATTGGTAAACTGTTGCTAATGATACCACTGCTTTTATTTCCCAGTTCTTCTATATTTGGGGAATGTTGGATTTTAAAGGGGGAGAAGTGTTGTAATGTGAGTATTATTAAAAGTAAGTTAATACTAAGCAGACAGCTGTTGGTAACAAAGGCTGGTTCCGGGGTTGGTGGGGTTTTACTTCCGGTATGCATTGTATATAGTTCAATCACCCAGGCCATACGAGGGTCCTGAAAACCTCTGTATTGTAAATATCATTTGCCGTCCCAGTTAAAGATGTTCTTTTGGCCATGAAATTGTCGAGTGGTCCTTTTTTAAAGTAGAAGTTACCACAGATACAGTTGCCAGTCCCTGGGGCTTATCATGGTTCACAGGCTTACAATTTTGAACACAGCCTTCCACTATCACCCTTTGTCTCATTACTTGCTGTTTTTGGATCCAGTTTGACAACTTGTCTTGAATTCCAAAAGTTCTAAGCTTTTGAGCCAGCCTTCATTGTGGAAACTTGTCAAAGGCCTTGTTGAAGTCAGTATAGATCATAACAACCACACGCCACACAATATATTTTGTTACTTCTTCAAAAACTCAGTTAAACTGACAAGGATGCCTGATCAACAAATCTGTTTTGACTTGTTCCTGATCAATTCCTTACTTTCCAAGTGTAAATTAATCCTGTCTCACAGATTTTTTCTGATAATTTTCCCAAAAATTGACATCAGACTGACCAATTTATAATTACCAAAGCTCTTCATGAATAAAGGAACCACATTTGCTGTCCTTCAGTCTGTCACCTCATTTGTTGCCAGTGGAGATTTATGTCCCTTCCCTGCCTCTTAGAGCAGACTGGAATATGTCTCATAAGGCCTTGGGGATTTATCCCCCTTATTACATAATCTGAACGTACATGGCATAGTTAGCAAGCTTACAGATAGGTGGTGATATTGTGGCTCATGTGGAAGGTTATGAAAAATTGCAGGGGTATCGTGATCAGCTTGGTATGTGGGCTGAGGATTGGGAAATGCCCTTCAAACAAGATAAATGTGAGGTATTGTATTTTGGGAGTTCAAACCAATCAATTTATAAAGGGAATAATAGATAGTACCCTAGGGAGCGATAGATAGTACATCAGGGAGTGATAGATAGTACACCAGGGAGTGATAGATAGTACACCAGGGAATGATAGATAGTACACCAGGGAATGATAGATAGTGCACCGGGGAATGATAGATAGTACACCGGGGAATGATAGATAGTACACCGGGGAGTGATAGATAGTACACCAGGGAGTGATAGATAGTACACCAGGGAATGATAGATAGTACACCAGGGAATGATAGATAGTACACCAGGGAGTGATAGATAGTACACCAGGGAATGATAGATAGTACACCAGGGAGTGATAGATAGTACACCAGGGAATGATAGATAGTACACCAGGGAATGATAGATAGTACACCAGGGAGTGATAGATAGTACACCAGGGAATGATAGATAGTACACCAGGGAGTGATAGATAGTACACCAGGGAATGATAGATAGTGCACCAGGGAGTGATAGATAGTACACCAGGGAGTGATAGATAGTACACCAGGGAATGATTGATAGTACACCAGGGAATGATAGATAGTACACCAGGGAATGATAGATAGTACACCAGGGAGTGATAGATAGTACACCAGGGAATGATAGATAGTACACCAGGGAATGATAGATAGTACACCAGGGAGTGATAGATAGTACACCAGGGAGTGATAGATAGTACACCAGGGAATGATAGATAGTACACCAGGGAATGATAGATAGTACACCAGGGAGTGATAGATAGTACACCAGGGAGTGATAGATAGTACACCAGGGAATGATAGATAGTACACCAGGGAGTGATAGATAGTGCACCAGGGAGTGATAGATAGTACACCAGGGAATGATAGATAGTACACCAGGGAGTGATAGATAGTACACCAGGGAATGATAGATAGTACACCAGGGAATGATAGATAGTGCACCAGGGAATGATAGATAGTGCACCAGGGAGTGATAGATAGTACACCAGGGAATGATAGATAGTACACCAGGGAATGATAGATAGTACACCAGGGAGTGATAGATAGTACACCAGGGAGTGATAGATAGTGCACCAGGGAATGATAGATAGTACACCAGGGAGTGATAGATAGTACACCAGGGAATGATAGATAGTGCACCAGGGAGTGATAGATAGTACACCAGGGAGTGATAGATAGTGCACCAGGGAATGATAGATAGTGCACCAGGGAGTGATAGATAGTACACCAGGGAATGATAGATAGTACACCAGGGAATGATAGATAGTACACCAGGGAGTGATAGATAGTACACCAGGGAGTGATAGATAGTGCACCAGGGAATGATAGATAGTACACCAGGGAATGATAGATAGTGCACCAGGGAGTGATAGATAGTGCACCAGGGAATGATAGATAGTACACCAGGGAATGATAGATAGTGCACCAGGGAGTGATAGATAGTGCACCAGGGAATGATAGATAGTACACCAGGGAATGATAGATAGTGCACCAGGGAGTGATAGATAGTACACCAGGGAATGATAGATAGTGCACCAGGGAGTGATAGATAGTACACCAGGGAGTGATAGATAGTACACCAGGGAATGATAGATAGTGCACCAGGGAGTGATAGATAGTACACCAGGGAATGATAGATAGTACACCAGGGAATGATAGATAGTACACCAGGGAGTGATAGATAGTACACCAGGGAGTGATAGATAGTGCACCAGGGAATGATAGATAGTGCACCAGGGAGTGATAGATAGTACACCAGGGAATGATAGATAGTACACCAGGGAATGATAGATAGTACACCAGGGAGTGATAGATAGTACACCAGGGAATGATAGATAGTACACCAGGGAATGATAGATAGTACACCAGGGAGTGATAGATAGTACACCAGGGAGTGATAGATAGTACACCAGGGAATGATAGATAGTGCACCAGGGAGTGATAGATAGTACACCAGGGAATGATAGATAGTACACCAGGGAATGATAGATAGTACACCAGGGAGTGATAGATAGTGCATCAGGGAGTGATAGATAGTACACCAGGGAGTGATAGATAGTGCATCAGGGAGTGATAGATAGTACACCAGGGAATGATAGATAGTACACCAGGGAATGATAGATAGTACACCAGGGAGTGATAGATAGTGCACCAGGGAATGATAGATAGTACACCAGGGAATGATAGATAGTACACCAGGGAATGATAGATAGTACACCAGGGAGTGATAGATAGTACACCAGGGAATGATAGATAGTACACCAGGGAGTGATAGATAGTGCACCAGGGAATGATAGATAGTGCACCAGGGAATGATAGATAGTACACCAGGGAGTGATAGATAGTACACCAGGGAATGATAGATAGTGCACCAGGGAATGATAGATAGTACACCAGGGAGTGATAGATAGTGCACCAGGGAGTGATAGATAGTGCATCAGGGAATGATAGATAGTACACCAGGGAATGATAGATAGTGCACCAGGGAGTGATAGATAGTACACCAGGGAATGATAGATAGTACACCAGGGAATGATAGATAGTGCATCAGGGAATGATAGATAGTACACCAGGGAATGATAGATAGTGCATCAGGGAATGATAGATAGTACACCAGGGAATGATAGATAGTGCACCAGGGAGTGATAGATAGTACACCAGGGAATGATAGATAGTACACCAGGGAATGATAGATAGTACACCAGGGAATGATTGATAGTACACCAGGGAATGATAGATAGTGCACCAGGGAATGATAGATAGTACACCAGGGAGTGATAGATAGTACAGCAGGGAATGATAGATAGTGCACCAGGGAGTGATAGATAGTACACCAGGGAATGATAGATAGTACACCAGGGAATGATAGATAGTACACCAGGGAGTGATAGATAGTACACCAGGGAATGATAGATAGTACACCAGGAAATGATAGATAGTGCATCAGGGAATGATAGATAGTACACCAGGGAGTGATAGATAGTACACCAGGGAATGATAGATAGTGCACCAGGGAGTGCTAGATAGTACACCAGGGAATGATAGATAGTACACCAGGGAATGATAGATAGTGCACCAGGGAATGATAGATAGTACACCAGGGAGTGATAGATAGTGCACCAGGGAATGATAGATAGTACACCAGGGAATGATAGATAGTACACCAGGGAATGATAGATAGTACACCAGGGAGTGATAGATAGTACACCAGGGAATGATAGATAGTACACCAGGGAGTGATAGATAGTGCACCAGGGAATGATAGATAGTGCACCAGGGAATGATAGATAGTACACCAGGGAGTGATAGATAGTACACCAGGGAATGATAGATAGTGCACCAGGGAATGATAGATAGTACACCAGGGAGTGATAGATAGTGCACCAGGGAGTGATAGATAGTGCATCAGGGAATGATAGATAGTACACCAGGGAATGATAGATAGTGCACCAGGGAGTGATAGATAGTACACCAGGGAATGATAGATAGTACACCAGGGAATGATAGATAGTGCATCAGGGAATGATAGATAGTACACCAGGGAATGATAGATAGTGCATCAGGGAATGATAGATAGTACACCAGGGAATGATAGATAGTGCACCAGGGAGTGATAGATAGTACACCAGGGAATGATAGATAGTACACCAGGGAATGATAGATAGTACACCAGGGAATGATTGATAGTACACCAGGGAATGATAGATAGTGCACCAGGGAATGATAGATAGTACACCAGGGAGTGATAGATAGTACAGCAGGGAATGATAGATAGTGCACCAGGGAGTGATAGATAGTACACCAGGGAATGATAGATAGTACACCAGGGAATGATAGATAGTACACCAGGGAGTGATAGATAGTACACCAGGGAATGATAGATAGTACACCAGGAAATGATAGATAGTGCATCAGGGAATGATAGATAGTACACCAGGGAGTGATAGATAGTACACCAGGGAATGATAGATAGTGCACCAGGGAGTGCTAGATAGTACACCAGGGAATGATAGATAGTACACCAGGGAATGATAGATAGTGCACCAGGGAATGATAGATAGTACACCAGGGAGTGATAGATAGTGCACCAGGGAATGATAGATAGTACAGCAGGGAGTGATAGATAGTACACCAGGGAGTGATAGATAGTACACCAGTGAATGATAGATAGTACACCAGGGAGTGATAGATAGTACACCAGGGAATGATAGATAGTACACCAGGGAGTGATAGATAGTGCACCAGGGAATGATAGATAGTACACCAGGTCAGATAACCTCAGACTGCAAGTGCATATTTCACTGACAGAAACATCCCAGGTAGACCCAGTGGTGAGATAGTCGCATGCTGGTCTTCATCAGTCAAGACACTGAGTATCAGTATTCAGAAGCTGAGACTGACTGCTCTTGATATATAGCATGTACAGTTTTGATCACCGTATCATAGAAAAGAGGTTGCGTAAGCTAGAACTTTATTCCCTGAAATGTGGGAGATTGTGGGGACCGTGAAGGGCATAGACAGGTTGAAAGTATATTGTCTTTTTCCCCATGGAGGGAGGCGCCAAAAGCAAGGGAGCATAGGTTTACGATCAGAGGTGAGAGATTGAAAAGGCTGTCATGGATAGCTTCTTCATGCAAAGGGTAGTGTTTATTTGGATTGAGATGCAGGAAATACTGGCTGAGGTGGACCTATTAGCAATTTTTAAAAACCATCCAGATGGTACATGGATAGGAGACTTTGAGAGGGCTATGGACTAAACTCAGGCAGTCGGAATGAGCTCACTGTGCAACACAGCTGGAATGGGTGAGTTGGGCTAAGAGTCCCCTTTCTGTGCTCTATGACTATGAAGTTACCAGCAATGTTTTTCTTCTTGGTGAATATAGATGAGAAATACACATGTACTCTGACACAACACATTGATTGCTTTTGTTTCTCTTGACCCCACCCTTTGCACAGTAAGCCCTGAACTCTCACTTTCAAAAGATGCCCTCTTCCTGAATGTGTGTAAGTGGTCCCAGCATACATTTGCCAGATCATGTCTAATATTGAAATTCAGATACTTAATGTCCTACCCTGATCCAGTCCACTACTACCTTAAAACTTACTGTTTATGGTCACTGTCCACAAAGTGCTCACCTGTTCGCACTTCAACTGCTTGCCCTGCTTTATTCCATATCATCAGGTTCAGCACTCCCCCTTCACTAACGTGAGTATCTATGTATTGGTACTAAAAAGTTCTCCTGGATGTAATCCTTTCACAATTCATTGGGGAAGATGAAACCCTTGCAACCATAAATCTATTGCTTTTGCACCTCTTGTACTTACACATCTTCACTTATATGTCCGACTGACTGGAGTATAATCTTGAAAGAAGGTCAGGTCTGCAAACTCAGTGTCCTAAGTACAGAAGCTGTAGGTAAGGTGATGGAGAGTAGAGGGAATGAAAGAGGAGGGGTCACTATAGTATAATCCCATCAAAACATAGAAACAAGGAAAATGTACAGGACAATACAGGCCCTTCGTCCCACAAAGCTGTGCCGTACATGTCCCTACCTTAGAACTACCTAGGCTTACCTATAGCTCTCTATTTTTCTAAGCTCCATGTATCCATCCAGGAATCTTTTAAAAGACCTTATCATTTCCGCCTCCACCGCCGCCGCTGGTTGTCCATTCCACGCACTCACCACTCTCTGCATAAACAGCTTACCCTTGACATCTCTGTACCTACTTCCAAGCACTTTAAAACTATGCCCTCTCGTGCTAGCCGTTTCAGCCCTGGGAAAAAGCCTCTGACTATCCACACCATCAATGCCTCTCATCATCTTAAACACCTCTATCAGGTCACCTCTCATCCTCTGTCGCTCCAAGGAGAAAAGGCCAAGTTCACTCAACCTATTCTCATAAGGCATGCTCCCCAATCTAGGCAACATCCTTGTAAATCTTCTCTGCACCCTTTCTATAGTTTCCACGTCCTTCCTGTAGTGAGGCGACCAGAATTGAGCACAGTACTCCAAGTGGGGTCTGACCAGGGTCCTATATAGCTGCAACATTACCTCTCTGCTCTTAAACTCAATCCCACAATTGATGAAGGCCATGGCACCATATGCCTTCTTAACCACAGAGTCAACCTGCATAGCAGCTTTGAGTGTCCTATGGACTTGGACCCCAAGATCCCTCTGATCCTCCACACTGCCAAGAGTCTTACCATTAATACCATATTCTGCCATCATATTTGACCTACCAAAATGAACCATCTCACACTTATCTGGGTTGAAGTCCATCTGCCATTTCTCAGCCCAGTTTTGCATCCTATCAATGTCCTGCTGTAACCTCTGACAGCCCTCCACACTATCCACAACACCCCTAACCTTCGTGTCATCAGCAAATTTACTAACCCATCCCTCCACTTCCTCATCCAGGTCATTTATAAAAATCACAAAGAGTATGGGTCCCAGAACAGATCCCTGATTCACGCCACTGGTGACAGGTTTCCATGCAGAATATGACCCATCTACAACCATTCTTTGCCTTCAGTGGGCAAGCCAGTTCTGAATCCACAAAGCAATGCCCCTTGGACCCCATGCTTCCTTACTTTCTCATTAAGCCTTGCATGGGGTGCCTTATCAAATGCCTTGTTAAAATCCAAATACACTACATCTGTGAAGTAATCATGTCTTTTTTATTCTTGAACTCTACTCATATGGACTCATTTCAAGTGCCTTCTTCAAAGACATTCTTCCTCATTCTAAAGTTGCTGACTTTCTCCACCTGAGAACTTGCTCATGGACCTCTGATTTCCTCTTCCTTGGTCTTGCTGACATTGAATGAGAGGTTGTTGTGACACCACTCAGTCAGATTCCATAAAATATTTACTTCTGTCAATCAACATTGTGAATTGAAGTTGTATTTACGCAATTTTTGCATGTAATTTAGGCTATATCTTTCATTACAGTGCTGATGAATTGGTATTAGAAGTGCCATTTGTAACAGTCAAGCAAGTCAACTTTCTCAGTAGTCACATGAAAATGCCATGACATAGTCAAAGGAACATTCTTACTGTTTTACCCAGTAACATGTCCATTGCTCAGCAAATAATAAGTAGCTCATTGGTTCTCAACAAGAGCCATAAATGCCAGATTTCATAGGGGCCACAAGTAAAAACAACAAACTGGGAACCACAGGAGATTCTGAATGGGCCACGAAACCCTGAATGAAATGAATGGGGAAATATGCTGCAGGGTGGTGTTGGCACATCAGTCGTTATCTCTGCTCTTTTTTGACCTTACGTAAATCACTGTTCACACCCTGCAGGCTGGCCCGCTGATCCCCACTCCACATCCACCCCCAAATCACTGTTATACAGTGAGGAGGTGGGTCTGACTCAGCAGAATTCCCTGCAATGTTCTTCACCAGCAGATTATTACAATAATAATAATAATTGTAATAATAAGCACTAGATCCTTTTTCACAATTATGATTACTCTGTTATAGATAATTACATGTTAATTGGGAACCATCCCCATCTAATTCCAACTGAAAGACTCAGAAGATACCAGGTTTTCCATTTTAAAACCCTTATCAGAAGTGAATTAATAATGGAAAGCCTGGTGTGACCTCTGTTGTAGTAATTTAATTAAAGTGGTTATGAGTATCATGACAAACTGCAAATTGGACAGAGCTGTTTGCAGCAAGGCCAATCAGTGGGTATACAGCAGGAGGCTGGTTCTGTTTGCCTTCCACTGACCCGTGCGTGATATAATACTCATAACAACGTGACATAAAGGCTGCAGTTACTGCAACGGAGTCATCTGCCAGAAACGACTAAACAACAGAGAGGCGAGGAAGTATGAAGTCTACCACTGCATCACTATCTACCATTACAACTTATACTAGATCTCTGATACTTACAATATTTTGAAAGGAAATTCAGTTCACTATTTTTACATGTATATTTAAATCAATTTGCAGAGCAAACTTGAAGTTATGCAACTAGTTGTTTTTCCACATCATCTGACATTTCATCAAAGCAGCTTGATACTGATGAGTTGCTCAATGGGATGGCTTGAATAATTTCATATGCACTCTGATTCATAACGAAACTGCAGGCTGAATCAATAGTGGTTTGTGCATTGATGGTGCTGCTTTTGATGGTAGGAAGATACCATCAAAATGGTACTCAAAAGGAGCGGTTATCGACAGAGTGGTCTGAGGCAGAGTGGTAGGGCTTTGGCTCATTTGGGCTTTGGTGAGATAAATGGGTAAGTGGACTTTTTTTTTTCCCTTGCATTTTTTTTAGACAAATAAAGAGCACGTCTGTAGGGTTAGTAATTTGCTCTGTGTGTCAGATGTGGGAATCCTGGGTATCTTCCAGTCTCCCAGATGGCCACATCTGCACCAGGTGCACCGAGATGCAGCTTCTGAGAGACTGTGTTAGGGATCTGGATCTGTGGCTTGATGACCTACAGATAATTAGGGAAAGTGAGCAGGAGCTAGATAGGAGCTACAAGGAACTAGTCACCCCGAAGCTGCAGGAGTTAGATAAATGGATGACTGTAAGGGAAGGGAGGAGCTCAGATAGTAGAGAGCACCCCTGTGGCCATCCACCTCAGTAATCGTTATCTTGTTTTGGATGCTGTTGAGGAGGGGGGATGACCTGACAGAGGATGACCACGGTGATCTGGTCTCTGGCACTGAGCCTGGTTCCATGGTGCCAGAAGGGAGGGAAGAAGGTGAGGAATGCAGTAGCATAGGGGTTACATATTGAGGGGAACAGACAGGAGATTCTGTCAGTCTGATAGAGATACCTGCATGCTGTGTTGCCTCCGAGCTACCAGGGTATAGAATGTCTCGGATCAGGTGCAGAGTATTCTGAAGGCAGAGGGTGAACAGCCAGAAGTCTTGGTACACGTTGGTACCAATGACATAGGTAGAAAAAGGGAGGAGATCCTAAAAAGAGAATTCAGCGAGTTGGGTCAGAAGCTGAAAAGCAGGATCTCCAGGGTAGTAATCTCAGGCTAAGTCCACACTACACCGGATAAATCTGTAACCGAAGCTTTTTCTCTTCGTTTTTACCCTCCGTCCACACTAAAACGACATTTTCGTCCCCCAAAAACGGGGCTTTTCAGAAATGCTCTCCAAAGTGTGTATTTTTGAAAACGCCAGATTGGCTGGAGCAGTGTGGACGGGGGTAACGGGAGAAATCTGAAAACACTGTCAGACGGCAGCGCGCTATTTCATTGTTTTCTTCAACGCAACCTAACAATTTCAGAACAGATGGCAACGAGACTGAAGCCAGAAGAGTTAGAAATGTACTCACCAAATACTTTGACCCATAACTTACTGAATAAATAAGTATACAGTACTCATTTTGCCCTGTTTTCTGTCCTTGCTCGTATGAAGGTGGTTTTACCTATTTATGCAAGTACTTCTCTGACAATAGATGTGCAACAGCCTAATGTATCATTGTATGGAAATACAAGATAACACTGATGCAGACATGTTTTAACAAGGTGCTTTGCTAATGCAACAGAGTTATTCAGTTTTTCAATGTTCATCGTCAGCCAGGTCAATCTGTCCGTGAACTCCTTGTCATTTGCCTCCATACACTCAAGTACTTGTTCTTGTTTTGCTTTTAAGTTCTCCTGCGTAAGAGCCAACAGCTGTCTGTCATCTTAAGTTTTTCTAGTCTGTAACTACACAAACGTGCACTTTCATGGCGAGATTCGACACCAAACATATCGCTTGTTTTCGGTAGATGTGTCCTGCACATGCGCAGTAGGAGGAGATTCGCCGAAATCTCTGTTTCAATGTGGACAGAGATATTTTAAAAAACGCATAGTGTAGATGCCTATTGTTTTTACGCGAAACCGGTGTTTTCAAAATTATCCGGACTAGTGTGGACGTAGCCTCAAGATTGCTGCCTGTGCCACGTGCTAACGAGCACAAGAAAAGCATGATCAGGCATGTTAATGCATGGCTGAGAGACTGGTGTAGGGGGCAGGGCTTCGGGTTCCTGGATCATTGGGGCACCTCTCCTGGGGGAGGTATGGCCTGTTCAAAAAGGATGGGTTACACCTGAACCCAAAGGAGTCCAATATCCTAGCAGGCAGGTTTAATAGAGCCGTTCCGGAAGGTTTAAACTAATTTGGAGATGGGACAGAAATAAATCAAAGATAGTGTGCAACAGAGATGATAGAAAGGACAGGCAGGAGATGAGGCATTATCACAGCCAGTGAGATGAGTTACAGGGCAATAGAGGCATAGTGCAGTTAAAACAGAAAGCAACAAATACTGGACTGAAAACGTTATATTTGAATGCAGGCAGCATAAGAAATAAAATGGATGATCTTGCAATTCAGCTACAGATTGACAAGTATGATGTTGTGGCCATCTCTGAAACTTGGCTAAAAGATGGCTGCCATTGGGAGCTGAACGTCCAAGGATATACGGTGTATCAGAAAGACAGGTTAGTAGGCAGAGGGGATGGTGTGGCCCTGTGTATAAGAAATAATATATCATTAGAAAGGGATGACGTAGTCTGAAGGTGTAGAGTCTCTATGGGTTGAGTTAAGAAATGACAAAGGTAAAAGGACCCTAATGGCAGTTGTATACAGGCCTCCAAACAGCAGCCAGGATGTGGATTACAAATTACAGCAGGAGATAGAAAAGGTGTGTCAGAAGGGCAATGTCACAGTAATCGTTGGGGATTTTAACATGAAAGTAGACTGGGAAAACCAGGCCAGTACTGGACCTTGAGAGAGAATTTGTATGTACAATGTCCTGTGTATGTTACTAAAAAGGGCTTCTTTGGTTTGTTACGAGTAGGAATGCTTCTTTGTCTGTTAAAAGTTTCTCTCGCCGTTGTTTCACTTTAGAATGGCTGATATGGTAATTGTATTCACTTGTTAATCAATGGGGAATGTTATTGTGTTTTGTGAGGCTGGGACCTTGGGGGAGGGGTTGCGCGGGCTTGAGGAGTCCGGAGGGAGACGCCGAGGAAGGAGGACGTGCGCTCGGGAGACCACCGGGGAGTCCGAAGTGGGAGTTTCGGGAGGACGACCACCTAGGAGTCGAATGGTTCGCTGGATGAGCTCCACCGAAGTGAACTAAACTGACTGAATTTTGATAAGTTGGCGCCTTTTGTTTTTTCTTGTATATATATATATATATATATATATTGTACTGCCTAATACTCTTTTAATTTTAGTAAACTCTTTAAAGTGTATGTCATACCGGTATTTGTTGTGAGTTTGATACTACCGGCGGGGCGCGAGGCATAAACTCGATTCTCACAGCACCTGCGTGAACGGGAGGTGGGTTGGTGTGTGGCTGGATTTCTTTTTCCCCTAGACATATACCAGCCTGTTGGGTAAGTGTTACATTTGTGGGGTGCTCGTCCCGGATTGGATTGTCAGGGGGCTGTGGAATCGCGCAGGTAGTGAGGGAAATGGAGAGAGAGAAAATTGTTCGCTGGTGCCGATTTGAAGGTGTACCGGTACAGTACGCATGCGTAGTGAGCGGAGTGGATTTTCGAGTTTCGGGAGACGCGGTAGTGCGGGGGTTAAGTTTGGTGAAGGGTATGGGGCAGGTAGAATTGGTAGCTAGACGGTGTGGTAAAGTGATGGAATCTAGCTGGGTGTTGGTTAGTACGAGTGCTGACGTCAGGACGTTGGAACTGCCGGCGACGGTCAGTGTACCGGGGGAGGAGGGGCCGTGGGGGCTCCACACTCTCTCCGAGGATGAGGATGAGGAGACATTGGAGGAGGAGCTAGAGCTAGAGGAAAACCCCGGAGAGGTGGCAGGCACTAGCAAAGGGAGGAGGGAGGAGGGGGTCGTGACTAGGCCCCGCTCCCCAGGTAGGGTGGAAGCCTCCGAGCTGGCAGCTGCACTTAACTCCCTGGTGGGGGTGGCCGAGAGGCCACGGCTGAAGCTGGGGGTGTTCTCCGGAGCCAAGCCTACTCCGGACGGGGAGGTGGACTATGAGACCTGGATCGAGCATACGTCCTTGATGTTAGAGGAGTGGCCAGGCTCGGAGGAGGAGAAGAGGCAGCGATTGGTGGGAAGTTTGAGGGGTTTAGCAGCCAAAACAGTTCGGGAGTTGAAAGCTGAAAAGTCTGGGGCCTCAGTGGAGGAATGTATAGAAGTTTTGGAGGGAGCGTTTGGGTTGTCAGGGGAACCCTGGCTGCTTTTAGCAGAGTTCCAACGCCTGGAACAATGGAGAGGGGAAAAGCTCTCCGAGTACATATTTAGGATGGAGGGGATGCTCTCGGGGCTGCGGCGCCGGGGGGTAGTGAAGGCACCGGACGTGGCTAGCGTGAGGATGAGTCAGTTATTCAGTGGCTCTCTGGAGGAGGACAAGGTGGCGTGGACTATCCGGCAGGCTTATAGGAAAGGCCCCCCTCCATCGTTCGGGCAACTGATTAGAGAGGTGCGGGAGGAGGAGAGAGCGTTGGGGCGGAAAAGGGGCGCGGGCCTACGGGAGCGACCCTCAGTGATACAGGAAGTGGTGGCTGGGTGGAGGAATGACAACCCACTGAGGGGTAGAGAATCCCCTCTGGAGGGGAGGAACAGGAGAGGGATGAGGAGTGGGAGAGTGTCCCTGCCCCTGGAGTGAAGGCGATGTGCCAGTTTGCTATCACCGTGAAGGCCGAGGGAAGAGGGAGGCTGGAACGAGCCGTGGACCATTTGGGGGGTTTTGACGACGCCATACCCCTAGCTTACTGTGACCTGACCGCACTACGGACTAAACAGTTGCCGGAACTGAGTCCGGGGGAAGTGGCAGCTGCTCAGCAAAATGACCCGGGCATTGGCACAGTGTGGAGAGCAGTCGAGAGGGGGGATGGGGCGTTGGCTGAGAAGGCGAAACACCCATTCGTGCCCCTGTTGTTGAAGGAGTGGTCTCGGTTGAAGTTAAAGAATAAAATCTTGTACCGGGTAACGGCGCCTCCGGACCAACCCCACTGTTGGCAACTGGTTCTGCCGGAGGAGTATCGGCAGGCTGTACTCCAGGCCCTACATGATGATTCTGGACACTTGGGGGTGGAAAAGACCTATGGATTACTCAAAGCCCGGTTCTACTGGCCCCGGATGAGGGGGGATGTCGAAGAATACCGTAGGGGCTGCAGTCGTTGCATCCGGAGGAAGACCCTGCCCGCGTTGGCGGCTCCACTGTCGCACTTGCAGAGTGCGGGACCTCTGGACCTGGTATGTATGGATTTTCTGTCGATTGAACCTGACACCAGCAACACCGCGAATGTCTTAGTCATCACCGATCATTACACTCGCTATGCTCAGGCATTTCCCACTAAGGATCAGAAGGCGACGACAGTGGCGAAGGTGTTATGGGAGAAGTATTTTGTTCATTACGGCCTTCCCAGGCGAATCCATAGCGATCAGGGGCGGGACTTTGAGAGCCGCCTTATCCATGAATTACTGACTATGCTTGGGGTTGAGAAATCCAGGACTACCCCGTATCACCCACAGGGAGATCCGCAGCCAGAGAGGTTCAACCGGACCCTGTTGGATATGCTCGGGACGCTGGAGATTGGGCAGAAAAGCAGGTGGAGTCGTCATATTGGACAATTGGTTCACTGTTACAATTGTACTCGCAATGATGCTACAGGATATTCGCCCTATTATCTAATGTTCGGGCGGGAAGCGAGGTTGCCCATTGACTTGTGTTTTGGGGGTGAAGTGGGTGAATTACCCGGGAAGTCCCATCTAAAGTATGTGTCTGACATGAAGAGGGAGTTACAGCGGGCGTACGAGTTGGCCGAGGCGGCGGCTACCAAACAAAACCAGAGGAATAAGATGCGGTATGATCGAAAGGTGAAGTTTGTTCAATTATTGCCGGGCGACCGGGTCCTTTTACGGAATTTGGGACTCCCTGGTAAGCACAAGTTGGCAGACCGATGGGCGGCCAGCCCCTATGTAATAGAGAGCCAGATGCCGAACCTGCCAGTTTACCGGGTGAAACCTGAGGATGGGAAAGGGCCTATCAAGGTACTCCATCGGAATCACCTGCTGCCGCTGGGTCAAGCAGTGCAGGTGGATACGGAGCCAGAGTGGGAGGTTACGCCCAGTACAAGGACTCTGCGCGGGTGCAGAGAAAGGGAAGAGACCGCTGCTGAAGAGCGGGGACGGGTCCCTTGCCCGGAAATGGCTACTGATTCGGAAGAGGACGACTCAGATGAGTGGCCCCTGTTCCCATTCGCTGGTGTTCCAGTACCCGGAGAGGAGGCTCCTGGCCCTTCCCATACTGAAGTGGGTGAGAGGAGGGAAGGTCTTGAGGGCCAGATGGAGAGGCAGCCAATAGTGGTGGGAGAGAGGGTGGAGCCTGAGCGTGAGCCGGAGAGATCTCAGGTGAGGGAGGACCCCCGTGAGGAAGGGGGTGAGGGTCTGTCAGGAAGACCTGGGGTGTCCGAGACAGTGGGTTCGCAGGTGGAGAGGGAGCCCAGGGGGGCAGAAGGGGTATGGAGATCTCAGAGGATTAGGCGCCCCCCAGAGAGGTTGACATATGTGGTACCAGGAGAACCGAGTGTGATTTCTACTGCTCTGGGTAGTTATGTCACTGCTTTCTGCACCTGGGTTGGGTTTTGGGTGTTGCAAGAAGCTTTGGGGAACTCTAGTAATGCCATGAGGGCATGACATTTGCTGGTGGGGAGAGAATGTACAATGTCCTGTGTATGTTACTAAAAAGGGCTTCTTTGGTTTGTTACGAGTAGGAATGCTTCTTTGTCTGTTAAAAGTTTCTCTCGCCGTTGTTTCACTTTAGAATGGCTGATATGGTAATTGTATTCACTTGTTAATCAATGGGGAATGTTATTGTGTTTTGTGAGGCTGGGACCTTGGGGGAGGGGTTGCGCGGGCTTGAGGAGTCCGGAGGGAGACGCCGAGGAAGGAGGACGTGCGCTCGGGAGACCACCGGGGAGTCCGAAGTGGGAGTTTCGGGAGGACGACCACCTAGGAGTCGAATGGTTCGCTGGATGAGCTCCACCGAAGTGAACTAAACTGACTGAATTTTGATAAGTTGGCGCCTTTTGTTTTTTCTTGTATATATATATATATATATATATATATATATATATATTGTACTGCCTAATACTCTTTTAATTTTAGTAAACTCTTTAAAGTGTATGTCATACCGGTATTTGTTGTGAGTTTGATACTACCGGCGGGGCGCGAGGCATAAACTCGATTCTCACAGCACCTGCGTGAACGGGAGGTGGGTTGGTGTGTGGCTGGATTTCTTTTTCCCCTAGACATATACCAGCCTGTTGGGTAAGTGTTACATGTAGAATTTCTAAGGGATGGCTTTTCAGAACAGCTTGTTGTTAAGCCCACTAGGGGATTGGCTGTGCTGGATTGGGTGTTGTGCAATGATCCAGAGGTGATAAGAGAGCTTAAGGCTAAGGAACCTTTGGGAAATAGTGATCACGGTATGGCCGAGGTCACTTTGAAATTTGAGGAGAAACTAAATTCTAATGTGTCGGTATTTCAGTGGAATAAAGGAAATTACAATGGCATGAGAGGGTAACTGGCCAAAATTAATTGGAAGGGGACACTAGCAGGAAGGACAGCAGTGGCTGGAGTTTCTACAAAAAAGAGGGAAGTGCAAGACAGATGTATTCCAAATAAGAAGACATTTTGGAATGGAAGGACAATACCTTAGCTGACAAGTGAAGTCAGAGCCGAAGTAAAAGCAAAAGAGAGGGCATACAAGAAAGCCAAAGTTAGAGGGAAGATAGAGGATTGGGAAGCTTTTAAAAACTTGCAGAAGGAAACTAAGAATGTCATTAGGAAGGAAAAGATGAATTATGAAAGGAAGCTGGTGACTAATATCAAAGAAGACACAAACAGCTTTTTTAAGTATATAAAGGGTAAAAGAGAATTGAGGGTAGATATTGGACCAATAGAAAATGACACTGGAGATATTGTAATGAGAGATGCAGAGATGGCAGAGGAACTGAATGCATATTTTGCATCAGTCTTCACAGTGGAAGACATCTGCAGTATACCGGACATTCTTCTGTCAATAATTTGGACTGTGAGATTAATGGATTTGTGGCTAAATTTGCCAATGATACAAAGATGGGTGGAGAAGCAGGTAGTGTTGAGAAAACAGAGAGCCTTAAATAGTTTAGGGGAATGGGCAAAGAAGTGGTAAATGAAATACAATGTTGGAAAGTGTATGGTCATGCACCTTAGTGGAAGAAACAAACGGGCAGACCATTATTTAGATGAGGAGAGAATTCAAATTGCGGAGATGTGAAGGGACTTGTGGTTAACCTCCAGCTTGAGTCGGTGAAGGCGGCAAAATCACTGTTGGCATTTATTTCTAGAGGTATAGGACATAAGAGCAGGGATGTGATGTTAAAGCTCTGTAATGCATTCATGAGACCACACTTGGAGTATTGTGTACAATTTTGGGCTCCTTATTTTAGAAAGGATATACTGACATTGGAGAGGGTTCAGAGAAGTTATCATATGAGGAACATCTGGCAGCTCTTTGGCCTTATTCCTTGGAGTTCAGGAGAATGAGGGGGGATCTCAAAGAAACATTCCGAATGTTATAAGTCCTGAACAGATTAGATATGGTAAAGTTATTTCCCATGCTAGGGGATTCCAGGACAAGAGGGCACAACTTCAGGGTTGAAGGACATCCATTTAGAACAGAGATGCCGAGAAATTACTTTAGTCAGAGGGTGGTAAATCTGTAGAATTCATTGCCACAAGCAGCTGTGGAGGCCAAGTCATTGGGTACATTTAAGGCAGAGGTAGATAGGTTCTTGATTAGCCAGGGCATCAAAGGGTATGGGGAGAAGGCAAGGGTTGGGGAAGACTGGAAGAATTGGATCAGCCCGTGATTAAATGGCGGAACAGACTCATTGGGCTGATTGGTCTGCTTCTGCTCCTATATCTTATGGTCTTATATAGAGGATTCATTATTCATTTAAAAAATGCTGTGCCCAACATTTTTTGCGTACACTGTGTCATCCACCGACAGCATTTGTCTGCAAAAATCTGGGAGGACATTTATATGGCACCCTTGCTGCTGTAATAATTCATCAAATCAAATGCACTTTGTGATCGTCTTTTTTGACAACTGTGAGGAAAACAAAAATTTTGAACAGCTACTAATGTGCACAGAGGTCCAATGGCTATCAAAAGGTAATTGTCTTTGTCGCTTTGTTGCACTTTGCGATAGCATTTCTAAATGATAAGCAGCTTGGAAAACAAATTGTCACTGCTAAGTTTGACATATTTTATCTGTCAGATATATTTGAAAAGCTGAATGTATTGAACAAACTGTTACAAGGAAAATACTGTAATTTCATATCATACAAAGAGCTATTACGCTTTCCTTGGAAAACTCAAATTTTTGAGCAGCAATATTGGACGTACTGAGTTTAAACAATTTCATAGAAACATAGAAAACCTACAATATGATACAGGCCCTTCGGCCAACAAAGTTGTGCTGAACTTTTCCTTTACAATTTCCTTCACTGGCCACTCTTAAAATAGAATTGTAAGATGATGATCTGATTGTATATCTTGATCATTTGAAACAACTGCACACTGATGTGGAGTTTCAGTTCATATTCCTGCCAGAGATGCATATGCCAGATTAGGCGGTAGGTCCATTTGGGGCGAATGTGACTGATATTCACATCACGTTACAAGAATATCTGATTGAGTTGCAGAGTGGTTTCTGCTTCTGCTTCTGCTTGGTACTGGGCAAGCACTGCCGGATGGCTGTTGTAACGCGCAGTCGGTATGAACGGTGTGTGAGTTAAATTGTAAAGTTAGCTTTTTTGACTAGATCCCCTAAATTGATTTGATTGAGTCTATCTTTAAAAATATTAATGTCAGAAATACTGCGCAAGTCTGGCGGCAGAAGATTCCACTCTCTTGTTGATCTTGGGTAGACGGAGTACTGGTAGCAAATCTTGTTGAATGAAGGGGTTTCCAGTATGTAAGGTCCAGTTTGCTGTCGCGTTGAACTGACGCTGTGACGAATTTGGATGTTCGATGGAGTGATGTGAACTTCTTTGAAAATGGAGACTGACCGTAGTTTAGTACATTGGTTTTCAAGTGGTTCCCTTTGAAGGTTAGAGAGCATGTTGGTGACATTGGATTTGCTGCTGTAATCATTTAGTACAAAGCGAGCAGCATGGCATTGGAATTTTTCGATGGACTTCTTATTGTTAGCTTGATAGGGATCCCATATGGCTGTGCAATACTCGAGCTTTGGACGGACGAATGTCTTGTATGCCATGACCTTGACAGATTTACTACGAGTGGAGGTTTCTTCACAGGATACCCAGCATTTTGTTTGCTTTGGCTGTAATCTGATTGATGTGGCATGCCCAGTTAAGATCCTTGCTAATTTCAACACCAAGATATGGGTGGTGGGTGACTGGTTCAAGAATCTTTCCTTTCATGTTATATGTCATGTTGATTGGTTTAACTTTGTGATTGACATGCGTGGCATAACATTTAGATGAGTTGAAGGACATTTACCAATGAGACTCCTATTGACATAATGAATCAAAATCGTTTTGCAGCAGTTGAGCATTTTGGTCATCTTTTATCTCATGGTAGATTATGCAGTCATCTGCAAAGAGTCTGACCTTGGACTTGACTATATTTGGCAAGTCTTTGACGTAAATGAGAAAAAGTAAGGGTCTCAACACGGTTTCTTTGGGCACTCCGGATGTTACTGGAGATACATGGGACCCTGCCCCCTCGAGAAGCACATGTTGCTGTCTATTGGTAAGGAACATGTTTAACCAATGTAGAAGGCTGTTGTTAATGCCCACATGTTCGAGCTTACGTAGCAATCTCTGGTGGGGGACCGTCTCAAATGCCTTGATGAAGTTGAGTATGATCAAGTCTGCTCAGCTCCTGTTGTCAAGGGTCTTTGCTAATCAGTTGATCAGACCTGCAAGTTGTGTGTCACAGGATCTGCCCTGTTGGAGTCCATGTTGGTGGTGAGTAAGAACATTGTGTCTGTCTAGATGCTCCATAATGTGACGGTGAATAATATGCTGAAGAATTTTACAAGGGATGGAAGTGAGTGAAACCGGTCTGTAATATCCCGGATTTGTGCACTCGCCCTTCTTATAAATTGGAACGACATTCGCTTTCACCCAATCGTCCGGTAATGTCCCAGTATCAATAGACTTCTGGAATATCTTTTGCAAAACGGGAGCTAGACTAGAAGTACAACTCTTCAGAATCATGGCTGGTATTTGATCAGGTCCTGGTGCTTTCTCAGGTCCTGGTGTTTGATCAGGTCCTGGTGCTTTCTCAGGTCCTGGTATTTGATCAGGTCCTGGTGTTTGATCAGGTCCTGGTATTTGATCAGGTCCTGGTGTTTGATCAGGTCCTGGTGTTTGATCAGGTCCTGGTGTTTGATCAGGTCCTGGTGTTTGATCAGGTCCTGGTATATGATCAGGTCCTGGTGCTTTCTCAGGTCCTGGTATTTGATCAGGTCCTGGTATTTGATCAGGTCCTGGTGTTTGATCAGGTCCTGGTATTTGATCAGGTCCTGGTGCTTTCTCAGGTCCTGGTGCTTTCTCAGGTCCCGGTATTTGATCAGGTCCTGGTGCTTTCTCAGGTCCTGGTATTTGATCAGGTCCTGGTGCTTTCTCAGGTCCTGGTATTTGATCAGGTCCTGGTGCTTTCTCAGGTCCTGGTATTTGATCAGGTCCTGGTGCTTTCTCAGGTCCTGGTGTTTGATCAGGTCCTGGTGCTTTCTCAGGTCCTGGTGTTTGATCAGGTCCTGGTATTTGATCAGGTCCTGGTATTTGATCAGGTCCTGGTGTTTGATCAGGTCCTGGTATTTGATCAGGTCCTGGTGTTTGATCAGGTCCTGGTATTTGATCAGGTCCTGGTATTTGATCAGGTCCTGGTGTTTGATCAGGTCCTGGTATTTGATCAGGTCCTGGTGTTTGATCAGGTCCTGGTGCTTTCTCAGGTCCTGGTATTTGATCAGGTCCTGGTATTTGATCAGGTCCTGGTGCTTTCTCAGGTCCTGGTGTTTGATCAGGTCCTGGTGCTTTCTCAGGTCCTGGTGTTTGATCAGGTCCTGGTGCTTTCTCAGGTCCTGGTGCTTTCTCAGGTCCCGGTATTTGATCAGGTCCTGGTGCTTTCTCAGGTCCTGGTATTTGATCAGGTCCTGGTGCTTTCTCAGGTCCTGGTATTTGATCAGGTCCTGGTGCTTTCTCAGGTCCTGGTATTTGATCAGGTCCTGGTGCTTTCTCAGGTCCTGGTGTTTGATCAGGTCCTGGTGCTTTCTCAGGTCCTGGTGTTTGATCAGGTCCTGGTATTTGATCAGGTCCCGGTATTTGATCAGGTCCTGGTGCTTTCTCAGGTCCTGGTATTTGATCAGGTCCTGGTGCTTTCTCAGGTCCTGGTATTTGATCAGGTCCTGGTGCTTTCTCAGGTCCTGGTATTTGATCAGGTCCTGGTGCTTTCTCAGGTCCTGGTGTTTGATCAGGTCCTGGTGCTTTCTCAGGTCCTGGTGTTTGATCAGGTCCTGGTATTTGATCAGGTCCTGGTATTTGATCAGGTCCTGGTGTTTGATCAGGTCCTGGTATTTGATCAGGTCCTGGTGTTTGATCAGGTCCTGGTATTTGATCAGGTCCTGGTATTTGATCAGGTCCTGGTGTTTGATCAGGTCCTGGTATTTGATCAGGTCCTGGTGTTTGATCAGGTCCTGGTGTTTGATCAGGTCCTGGTGCTTTCTCAGGTCCTGGTATTTGATCAGGTCCTGGTATTTGATCAGGTCCTGGTGCTTTCTCAGGTCCTGGTGTTTGATCAGGTCCTGGTGCTTTCTCAGGTCCTGGTGTTTGATCAGGTCCTGGTGCTTTCTCAGGTCCTGGTGTTTGATCAGGTCCTGGTGCTTTCTCAGGTCCTGGTGTTTGATCAGGTCCTGGTGCTTTCTCAGGTCCTGGTGTTTGATCAGGTCCTGGTGCTTTCTCAGGTCCTGGTGTTTGATCAGGTCCTGGTATTTGATCAGGTCCTGGTATTTGATCAGGTCCTGGTATTTGATCAGGTCCTGGTGTTTGATCAGGTCCTGGTATTTGATCAGGTCCTGGTGCTTTCTCAGGTCCTGGTGTTTGATCAGGTCCTGGTGTTTGATCAGGTCCTGGTATTTGATCAGGTCCTGGTGCTTTCTCAGGTCCTGGTGTTTGATCAGGTCCTGGTATTTGATCAGGTCCTGGTATTTGATCAGGTCCTGGTGTTTGATCAGGTCCTGGTATTTGATCAGGTCCTGGTGCTTTCTCAGGTCCTGGTGTTTGATCAGGTCCTGGTGTTTGATCAGGTCCTGGTATTTGATCAGGTCCTGGTGCTTTCTCAGGTCCTGGTGCTTTCTCAGGTCCCGGTATTTGATCAGGTCCTGGTGCTTTCTCAGGTCCTGGAATTTGATCAGGTCCTGGTGCTTTCTCAGGTCCTGGTATTTGATCAGGTCCTGGTGCTTTCTCAGGTCCTGGTATTTGATCAGGTCCTGGTGCTTTCTCAGGTCCTGGTGTTTGATCAGGTCCTGGTGCTTTCTCAGGTCCTGGTGTTTGATCAGGTCCTGGTGCTTTCTCAGGTCCTGGTGTTTGATCAGGTCCTGGTGCTTTCTCAGGTCCTGGTATTTGATCAGGTCCTGGTGCTTTCTCAGGTCCTGGTATTTGATCAGGTCCTGGTGTTTGATCAGGTCCTGGTATTTGATCAGGTCCTGGTGTTTGATCAGGTCCTGGTGTTTGATCAGGTCCTGGTGTTTGATCAGGTCCTGGTGTTTGATCAGGTCCTGGTATATGATCAGGTCCTGGTGCTTTCTCAGGTCCTGGTATTTGATCAGGTCCTGGTATTTGATCAGGTCCTGGTGTTTGATCAGGTCCTGGTATTTGATCAGGTCCTGGTGCTTTCTCAGGTCCTGGTGCTTTCTCAGGTCCCGGTATTTGATCAGGTCCTGGTGCTTTCTCAGGTCCTGGTATTTGATCAGGTCCTGGTGCTTTCTCAGGTCCTGGTATTTGATCAGGTCCTGGTGCTTTCTCAGGTCCTGGTATTTGATCAGGTCCTGGTGCTTTCTCAGGTCCTGGTGTTTGATCAGGTCCTGGTGCTTTCTCAGGTCCTGGTGTTTGATCAGGTCCTGGTATTTGATCAGGTCCTGGTATTTGATCAGGTCCTGGTGTTTGATCAGGTCCTGGTATTTGATCAGGTCCTGGTGTTTGATCAGGTCCTGGTATTTGATCAGGTCCTGGTATTTGATCAGGTCCTGGTGTTTGATCAGGTCCTGGTATTTGATCAGGTCCTGGTGTTTGATCAGGTCCTGGTGCTTTCTCAGGTCCTGGTATTTGATCAGGTCCTGGTATTTGATCAGGTCCTGGTGCTTTCTCAGGTCCTGGTGTTTGATCAGGTCCTGGTGCTTTCTCAGGTCCTGGTGTTTGATCAGGTCCTGGTGCTTTCTCAGGTCCTGGTGCTTTCTCAGGTCCCGGTATTTGATCAGGTCCTGGTGCTTTCTCAGGTCCTGGTATTTGATCAGGTCCTGGTGCTTTCTCAGGTCCTGGTATTTGATCAGGTCCTGGTGCTTTCTCAGGTCCTGGTGTTTGATCAGGTCCTGGTGCTTTCTCAGGTCCTGGTGTTTGATCAGGTCCTGGTATTTGATCAGGTCCCGGTATTTGATCAGGTCCTGGTGCTTTCTCAGGTCCTGGTATTTGATCAGGTCCTGGTGCTTTCTCAGGTCCTGGTATTTGATCAGGTCCTGGTGCTTTCTCAGGTCCTGGTATTTGATCAGGTCCTGGTGCTTTCTCAGGTCCTGGTGTTTGATCAGGTCCTGGTGCTTTCTCAGGTCCTGGTGTTTGATCAGGTCCTGGTATTTGATCAGGTCCTGGTATTTGATCAGGTCCTGGTGTTTGATCAGGTCCTGGTATTTGATCAGGTCCTGGTGTTTGATCAGGTCCTGGTATTTGATCAGGTCCTGGTATTTGATCAGGTCCTGGTGTTTGATCAGGTCCTGGTATTTGATCAGGTCCTGGTGTTTGATCAGGTCCTGGTGTTTGATCAGGTCCTGGTGCTTTCTCAGGTCCTGGTATTTGATCAGGTCCTGGTATTTGATCAGGTCCTGGTGCTTTCTCAGGTCCTGGTGTTTGATCAGGTCCTGGTGCTTTCTCAGGTCCTGGTGTTTGATCAGGTCCTGGTGCTTTCTCAGGTCCTGGTGTTTGATCAGGTCCTGGTGCTTTCTCAGGTCCTGGTGTTTGATCAGGTCCTGGTGCTTTCTCAGGTCCTGGTGTTTGATCAGGTCCTGGTGCTTTCTCAGGTCCTGGTGTTTGATCAGGTCCTGGTGCTTTCTCAGGTCCTGGTGTTTGATCAGGTCCTGGTATTTGATCAGGTCCTGGTATTTGATCAGGTCCTGGTGTTTGATCAGGTCCTGGTATTTGATCAGGTCCTGGTGCTTTCTCAGGTCCTGGTGTTTGATCAGGTCCTGGTGTTTGATCAGGTCCTGGTATTTGATCAGGTCCTGGTGCTTTCTCAGGTCCTGGTGTTTGATCAGGTCCTGGTATTTGATCAGGTCCTGGTATTTGATCAGGTCCTGGTGTTTGATCAGGTCCTGGTATTTGATCAGGTCCTGGTGCTTTCTCAGGTCCTGGTGTTTGATCAGGTCCTGGTGTTTGATCAGGTCCTGGTATTTGATCAGGTCCTGGTGCTTTCTCAGGTCCTGGTGCTTTCTCAGGTCCCGGTATTTGATCAGGTCCTGGTGCTTTCTCAGGTCCTGGTATTTGATCAGGTCCTGGTGCTTTCTCAGGTCCTGGTATTTGATCAGGTCCTGGTGCTTTCTCAGGTCCTGGTATTTGATCAGGTCCTGGTGCTTTCTCAGGTCCTGGTGTTTGATCAGGTCCTGGTGCTTTCTCAGGTCCTGGTGTTTGATCAGGTCCTGGTGCTTTCTCAGGTCCTGGTGTTTGATCAGGTCCTGGTGCTTTCTCAGGTCCTGGTGTTTGATCAGGTCCTGGTGCTTTCTCAGGTCCTGGTGTTTGATCAGGTCCTGGTATTTGATCAGGTCCTGGTGTTTGATCAGGTCCTGGTGTTTGATCAGGTCCTGGTGCTTTCTCAGGTTCTGGTATTTGATCAGGTCCTGGTATTTGATCAGGTCCTGGTGCTTTCTCTGGTCCTGGTGTTTGATCAGGTCCTGGTGCTTTCTCAGGTCCTGGTGTTTGATCAGGTCCTGGTGCTTTCTCAGGTCCTGGTGTTTGATCAGGTCCTGGTGCTTTCTCAGGTCCTGGTGTTTGATCAGGTCCTGGTGCTTTCTCAGGTCCTGGTGTTTGATCAGGTCCTGGTGCTTTCTCAGGTCCTGGTGTTTGATCAGGTCCTGGTGCTTTCTCAGGTCCTGGTGTTTGATCAGGTCCTGGTATTTGATCAGGTCCTGGTATTTGATCAGGTCCTGGTGTTTGATCAGGTCCTGGTATTTGATCAGGTCCTGGTGTTTGATCAGGTCCTGGTGCTTTCTCAGGTCCTGGTATTTGATCAGGTCCTGGTATTTGATCAGGTCCTGGTGCTTTCTCAGGTCCTGGTGTTTGATCAGGTCCTGGTGCTTTCTCAGGTCCTGGTGTTTGATCAGGTCCTGGTGCTTTCTCAGGTCCTGGTGTTTGATCAGGTCCTGGTGCTTTCTCAGGTCCTGGTGTTTGATCAGGTCCTGGTATTTGATCAGGTCCTGGTATTTGATCAGGTCCTGGTGTTTGATCAGGTCCTGGTATTTGATCAGGTCCTGGTGTTTGATCATGTCCTGGTGTTTGATCAGGTCCTGGTGCTTTCTCAGGTCCTGGTATTTGATCAGGTCCTGGTATTTGATCAGGTCCTGGTGCTTTCTCAGGTCCTGGTGTTTGATCAGGTCCTGGTGCTTTCTCAGGTCCTGGTGTTTGATCAGGTCCTGGTGTTTGATCAGGTCCTGGTATTTGATCAGGTCCTGGTGCTTTCTCAGGTCCCGGTGTTTGATCAGGTCCTGGTATTTGATCAGGTCCTGGTGCTTTCTCAGGTCCTGGTATTTGATCAGGTCCTGGTGCTTTCTCAGGTCCTGGTATTTGATCAGGTCCTGGTGCTTTCTCAGGTCCTGGTGTTTGATCAGGTCCTGGTATTTGATCAGGTCCTGGTATTTGATCAGGTCCTGGTATTTGATCAGGTCCTGGTATTTGATCAGGTCCTGGTGTTTGATCAGGTCCTGGTGTTTGATCAGGTCCTGGTATTTGATCAGGTCCTGGTATATGATCAGGTCCTGGTATTTGATCAGGTCCTGGTATATGATCAGGTCCTGGTATATGATCAGGTCCTGGTATTTGATCAGGTCCTGGTGCTTTCTCAGGTCCTGGTATTTGATCAGGTCCTGGTGCTTTCTCAGGTCCTGGTATTTGATCAGGTCCTGGTGTTTGATCAGGTCCTGGTATTTGATCAGGTCCTGGTATTTGATCAGGTCCTGGTGTTTGATCAGGTCCTGGTGTTTGATCAGGTCCTGGTATTTGATCAGGTCCTGGTATTTGATCAGGTCCTGGTGCTTTCTCAGGTCCTGGTGCTTTCTCAGGTCCTGGTGTTTGATCAGGTCCTGGTATTTGATCAGGTCCTGGTATTTGATCAGGTCCTGGTATTTGATCAGGTCCTGGTGTTTGATCAGGTCCTGGTATTTGATCAGGTCCTGGTGCTTTCTCAGGTCCCGGTGTTTGATCAGGTCCCGGTGTTTGATCAGGTCCTGGTAGTTGATCAGGTCCTGGTGTTTGATCAGGTCCTGGTATTTGATCAGGTCCTGGTGTTTGATCAGGTCCTGGTATTTGATCAGGTCCTGGTGCTTTCTCAGGTCCTGGTGTTTGATCAGGTCCTGGTATTTGATCAGGTCCTGGTATTTGATCAGGTCCTGGTATTTGATCAGGTCCTGGTGTTTGATCAGGTCCTGGTATTTGATCAGGTCCTGGTGTTTGATCAGGTCCTGGTATTTGATCAGGTCCTGGTATTTGATCAGGTCCTGGTGTTTGATCAGGTCCTGGTATTTGATCAGGTCCTGGTGCTTTCTCAGGTCCTGGTATTTGATCAGGTCCTGGTGCTTTCTCAGGTCCTGGTGTTTGATCAGGTCCTGGTGTTTGATCAGGTCCTGGTGTTTGATCAGGTCCTGGTATTTGATCAGGTCCTGGTGCTTTCTCAGGTCCTGGTGTTTGATCAGGTCCTGGTGTTTGATCAGGTCCTGGTGTTTGATCAGGTCCTGGTATTTGATCAGGTCCTGGTGTTTGATCAGGTCCTGGTATTTGATCAGGTCCTGGTGCTTTCTCAGGTCCTGGTGTTTGATCAGGTCCTGGTGTTTGATCAGGTCCTGGTATTTGATCAGGTCCTGGTATTTGATCAGGTCCTGGTATTTGATCAGGTCCTGGTGTTTGATCAGGTCCTGGTGTTTGATCAGGTCCTGGTATTTGATCAGGTCCTGGTATTTGATCAGGTCCTGGTATTTGATCAGGTCCTGGTGTTTGATCAGGTCCTGGTGTTTGATCAGGTCCTGGTATTTGATCAGGTCCTGGTGTTTGATCAGGTCCTGGTGTTTGATCAGGTCCTGGTGTTTGATCAGGTCCTGGTATTTGATCAGGTCCTGGTATTTGATCAGGTCCTGGTGTTTGATCAGGTCCTGGTGTTTGATCAGGTCCTGGTATTTGATCAGGTCCTGGTGCTTTCTCAGGTCCTGGTGTTTGATCAGGTCCTGGTGTTTGATCAGGTCCTGGTATTTGATCAGGTCCTGGTATTTGATCAGGTCCTGGTGTTTGATCAGGTCCTGGTGTTTGATCAGGTCCTGGTGTTTGATCAGGTCCTGGTATTTGATCAGGTCCTGGTATTTGATCAGGTCCTGGTGTTTGATCAGGTCCTGGTGTTTGATCAGGTCCTGGTGTTTGATCAGGTCCTGGTATTTGATCAGGTCCCGGTATTTGATCAGGTCCCGGTGTTTGATCAGGTCCTGGTATTTGATCAGGTCCTGGTGCTTTCTCAGGTCCTGGTGCTTTCTCAGGTCCTGGTATTTGATCAGGTCCTGGTATTTGATCAGGTCCTGGTGTTTGATCAGGTCCTGGTGTTTGATCAGGTCCTGGTATTTGATCAGGTCCTGGTGCTTTCTCAGGTCCTGGTGTTTGATCAGGTCCTGGTATTTGATCAGGTCCTGGTATTTGATCAGGTCCTGGTATTTGATCAGGTCCTGGTATTTGATCAGGTCCTGGTGTTTGATCAGGTCCTGGTGTTTCATCAGGTCCTGGTATTTGATCAGGTCCTGGTATTTGATCAGGTCCTGGTATTTGATCAGGTCCTGGTATTTGATCAGGTCCTGGTGTTTGATCAGGTCCTGGTATTTGATCAGGTCCTGGTGCTTTCTCAGGTGCTGGTGTTTGATCAGGTCCTGGTGTTTGATCAGGTCCTGGTGTTTGATCAGGTCCTGGTATTTGATCAGGTCCTGGTATTTGATCAGGTCCTGGTGTTTGATCAGGTCCTGCTATTTGATCAGGTCCTGGTGCTTTCTCAGGTCCTGGTGTTTGATCAGGTCCTGGTGTTTGATCAGGTCCTGGTATTTGATCAGGTCCTGGTATTTGATCAGGTCCTGGTATTTGATCAGGTCCTGGTGTTTGATCAGGTCCTGGTGTTTGATCAGGTCCTGGTATTTGATCAGGTCCTGGTATTTGATCAGGTCCTGGTGTTTGATCAGGTCCTGGTGTTTGATCAGGTCCTGGTATTTGATCAGGTCCTGGTGTTTGATCAGGTCCTGGTGTTTGATCAGGTCCTGGTGTTTGATCAGGTCCTGGTATTTGATCAGGTCCTGGTATTTGATCAGGTCCTGGTATTTGATCAGGTCCTGGTGTTTGATCAGGTCCTGGTATTTGATCAGGTCCTGGTGCTTTCTCAGGTCCTGGTGTTTGATCAGGTCCTGGTGTTTGATCAGGTCCTGGTATTTGATCAGGTCCTGGTATTTGATCAGGTCCTGGTGTTTGATCAGGTCCTGGTGTTTGATCAGGTCCTGGTATTTGATCAGGTCCTGGTATTTGATCAGGTCCTGGTGTTTGATCAGGTCCTGGTGTTTGATCAGGTCCTGGTGTTTGATCAGGTCCTGGTATTTGATCAGGTCCCGGTATTTGATCAGGTCCCGGTGTTTGATCAGGTCCTGGTATTTGATCAGGTCCTGGTGCTTTCTCAGGTCCTGGTGCTTTCTCAGGTCCTGGTATTTGATCAGGTCCTGGTATTTGATCAGGTCCTGGTGTTTGATCAGGTCCTGGTGTTTGATCAGGTCCTGGTATTTGATCAGGTCCTGGTGCTTTCTCAGGTCCTGGTGTTTGATCAGGTCCTGGTATATGATCAGGTCCTGGTATTTGATCAGGTCCTGGTATATGATCAGGTCCTGGTATTTGATTAGGTCCTGGTGTTTGATCAGGTCCTGGTGTTTGATCAGGTCCTGGTGTTTGATCAGGTCCTGGTGTTTGATTAGGTCCTGGTGTTTGATCAGGTCCTGGTATTTGATCAGGTCCTGGTATATGATCAGGTCCTGGTATTTGATCAGGTCCCGGTATTTGATCAGGTCCCGGTGTTTGATCAGGTCCTGGTATTTGATCAGGTCCTGGTGCTTTCTCAGGTCCTGGTGCTTTCTCAGGTCCTGGTATTTGATCAGGTCCTGGTATTTGATCAGGTCCTGGTGTTTGATCAGGTCCTGGTGTTTGATCAGGTCCTGGTATTTGATCAGGTCCTGGTGCTTTCTCAGGTCCTGGTGTTTGATCAGGTCCTGGTATTTGATCAGGTCCTGGTATTTGATCAGGTCCTGGTATTTGATCAGGTCCTGGTGTTTGATCAGGTCCTGGTGTTTCATCAGGTCCTGGTATTTGATCAGGTCCTGGTATTTGATCAGGTCCTGGTATTTGATCAGGTCCTGGTATTTGATCAGGTCCTGGTGTTTGATCAGGTCCTGGTATTTGATCAGGTCCTGGTGCTTTCTCAGGTCCTGGTGTTTGATCAGGTCCTGGTGTTTGATCAGGTCCTGGTATTTGATCAGGTCCTGGTATTTGATCAGGTCCTGGTATTTGATCAGGTCCTGGTGTTTGATCAGGTCCTGGTATTTGATCAGGTCCTGGTGTTTGATCAGGTCCTGGTGTTTGATCAGGTCCTGGTGTTTCATCAGGTCCTGGTGTTTGATCAGGTCCTGGTGTTTGATCAGGTCCTGGTGTTTGATCAGGTCCTGGTATTTGATCAGGTCCTGGTGTTTGATCAGGTCCTGGTGTTTGATCAGGTCCTGGTGTTTGATCAGGTCCTGGTATTTGATCAGGTCCTGGTATTTGATCAGGTCCTGGTGCTTTCTCAGGTCCTGGTGTTTGATCAGGTCCTGGTATTTGATCAGGTCCTGGTATTTGATCAGGTCCTGGTATTTGATCAGGTCCTGGTGTTTGATCAGGTCCTGGTGTTTGATCAGGTCCTGGTGTTTGATCAGGTCCTGGTATTTGATCAGGTCCTGGTATTTGATCAGGTCCTGGTATTTGATCAGGTCCTGGTGTTTGATCAGGTCCTGGTGTTTGATCAGGTCCTGGTGTTTGATCAGGTCCTGGTATTTGATCAGGTCCTGGTATATGATCAGGTCCTGGTATTTGATCAGGTCCTGGTATATGATCAGGTCCTGGTATTTGATCAGGTCCTGGTGTTTGATCAGGTCCTGGTGTTTGATCAGGTCCTGGTATTTGATCAGGTCCTGGTGTTTGATCAGGTCCTGGTGTTTGATCAGGTCCTGGTATTTGATCAGGTCCTGGTATATGATCAGGTCCTGGTATTTGATCAGGTCCCGGTATTTGATCAGGTCCCGGTGTTTGATCAGGTCCCGGTATTTGATCAGGTCCTGGTGCTTTCTCAGGTCCTGGTGCTTTCTCAGGTCCTGGTATTTGATCAGGTCCTGGTATTTGATCAGGTCCTGGTGTTTGATCAGGTCCTGGTGTTTGATCAGGTCCTGGTGTTTGATCAGGTCCTGGTATTTGATCAGGTCCTGGTGCTTTCTCAGGTCCTGGTGTTTGATCAGGTCCTGCTATTTGATCAGGTCCTGGTATTTGATCAGGTCCTGGTATTTGATCAGGTCCTGGTATTTGATCAGGTCCTGGTATTTGATCAGGTCCTGGTGTTTGATCAGGTCCTGGTGTTTGATCAGGTCCTGGTATTTGATCAGGTCCTGGTATTTGATCAGGTCCTGGTATTTGATCAGGTCCTGGTGTTTGATCAGGTCCTGGTATTTGATCAGGTCCTGGTGTTTGATCAGGTCCTGGTGCTTTCTCAGGCTGTAATTCCTCAAGAAGCTTCTTAACCCTGTTACAGTTAGAATGAGATCTGGCAAGTCTGGGATATCGCTGGGGTCTAAAGTGGGGAGATCATTCAAGTTTTCCCTTGTAAACACAGAGCAAAACTGCTGGTTAAGTGCCTGTGCTTTGTCTGCAGCAAGAGATACGACACGGCCCCCGGATGAGAGAGAAGAAATTCCAAAAACTTCCTGCCTTGTAGATTTAATAAAACTCCAAAAGTGTTTGGTGTTGTCACTCTTTAAGCTCTCACCTGTTATCTCATTAACATACTGATGGTGAGCTTTCCTGATGTTTCTATCAGTAAGTCGGCGCGAGGATTTGAACTTTTGCCGGTCTGCACTATGACCAGATTTCCTGGCTTTATTATACAGTTTTTGTTTTCTACATATTGCACGCCGGGTGGACTTGTTTACCCATGGTAAGTTGAACCTGGAAGAGCTCATTTTAGAGGGGACACATTTGTCAATTGCTGCTTGAAGGACCTCTTGGAAGTTAGACCAAAGAATATTAATACTGACCGATGCCAGATATTCCTTAGCTAGTGACTGGTTGAAACCACTAAAAAGTTTTGCAATTCCACTAAAATCTGCTTTCCTGTACAAAAATATTTTCCTTCTGGAGGTTTAATTAATTTCACAGTAAGCTTTGCATTCACAACAGCAACATCATGATCGCTAATCCCTGCAGTGACATGGTGATTTACAACTAAAGCTGGATTTGACACAAAACATAAGTCCAGTATGTTACTTCCTCCTCTAGTAGGATATCTAACAAATTTGTGTCAAATTAAAATCAGCTACAATATCAAGCATTAATTTATCGACTGCTACATAACTGCCCCCTTGGCGGACAGTACTGCTCTGCCAATCCACACTAGGCAGATTAAAATCTCCAAGAAGCCAAATAGATGCTGATTGAGGGATTTTTGAAAGAGACAAATCCATTTCCTTTAAATAATCAACATCAGATGATAGAGGGGGATAGAATGCTCCAACATACACTGGTTTTAGGCCTTTAACATGAATACTAATCCACTTTATTTCACAATTTGAATCTAGGGTATTTTCTTCAGTAACTATGTGAATATTTTTCACTGTAATAAACACTCCACCATGGGAGCTAGATCTGCTGTCTTTCCTAAAAATCTGGAAGTAGGGGGGAGAGATTTCTCCTAAAACCATGTCGTTGTTGAGCAATGACTCAGTACCAACTATTATGTCGGTGTTTTCATTATCAATCAAGGCTTGAAAATTAGCTTTCTTTGCTCTCAAGCTCTGACAATTTATGTTTACAATTTTTAAAGTCCTAAACTTCTGCCAGTTGCATGTCTTTGTAGATCTGAGACATTTCCCTTTAGTTTTAAAGTTTGGTGTGGATGCCTTGGTAGGGGATCCAATATCTGGGGGGACATTTAAGTCCAACTCTGACTCTGAGAGATCCGAAGACTGAGATGCGAACAAATCGAAACTATTATGAGCTTCAATATTATCAACTGTGAAGAGGGAGAAATTAAAGTTAGCGAGACCACAGTTACAACAAGTTCAGGAGTAAGATGGATGCTCTACTAAAATCTTATAAATCTGTTCATTCATTTTAATACATGCACGATGAAACCAAAAATTACAGGTTTCACACTCAATTGCTTGTTGCCCATCCATAGCAGCTTTGTTACAAACCATACAGGGAAATTTTGGCTGATATGGCCCTGGATTTAAATTAATGTCATTTGCGAGAATGAGTATAAAAAGCACATAAGTCTTTGCAATTAGCATTGTTGGTAAAATGGAACAAATTCACCCGATCCACTGGGTTGGTGATTGTAGCCAGTAGTGGTGTGGTCCAATGTTCAGCAAGATGTATGTGTGGCACTGACAGTGATGTGTAGTTTAGAGTTCTATTCAAAAGCAAAATTCCAATCCCGGTAAGCAAGGAAAGTAGAAATCCTCCTGGACCACTGTTTCCCATTGCACTATCCAGATTTTCCACTGCACATGCTGAATCCATGAATCCACGATAATACACACAAGGCATCCAAGATGGTACACACAAGATGGTCTCCAGTGGCGCAAAAAATGCAGAATCAAGTCCAAATGTTTCTATCAAAAATGCAGCTAAAAGTGCAAAAACGCACAACTCAGTTAATGCTTGAGTTAATAAAAGACATCTAAATGACTAAAAATCATAATATATGTCACAAATAACAGCTCAAGCAACATTTTTAGATAACTAACTAGTGATATTCAAAATAAATTTCCACAGGTCTGGGAGAAAGCAAAGTAGTTTTTGATTGGATTTCTCACTTATCTAGTTAAGTGTGGTTTTAGTCAAACTCTGCAACTGCTATCAAAAGCTCGTCACAGTCCTGATATTAAAAGAGGTGATCTTTGATTATCTTTAACCATGTTGCAATCAGATATTCAAAAACTCACTAATTTGCATCAGTTGCAAGGATCTCACTAAGTACCCAAAGTAACAATATTAAGTGTTTTTTCATTACTGGTTGGAAGAATATTACATCTATTATAAATAAAATATCCTATTCCGAACTTTGAAATAGTTTCATTTTTCTTATATATTTGTATCATTATATTTAGCATATAATAGTAACTGTAACCTGTTAAAATATAGAAACATAGAAAACCTACGGCACAATACAGGTTCTTCAGCCCACAAAGCTGTGCCGAACATGTCCTTACCTGAGAAATTACCTAGGGTTACCCATAGCCCTCTATTTTTCTAAACTCTATGTACCTGGTGATTGTAGGGATGACTTACAGCAGACTGTAAAGTTTGAGCATGTAGATATTAAGGAAGAGGATGTGCTGGAGCTTTTGGAAAGCATCAAGTTGGATAAGTCACTGGGACCAGACGAGATGTACCCCGCTACTGTGGGAGGCAAGGGAGGAGATTGCTGAGCCTCTGGCGATGATCTTTGCATCATCAATGGGGACGGAGGATTGGAGGGTTGCAGATGTTGTTCCCTTATTCAAGAAAGGGAGTAGAGATAGCCCTGCTCTGCTGGGTGAGAAGCTGACAGTGATGCAGGTGGATGCTTCCCTGGTGTCATGGATTATTGATTACCTGACTGGCAGTCCACAGTACGTGTGCTTGCAACACTGTGTGTCAGACAGTATGGTCAGCAGCACTGGGGCTCCACAGGGGACTGTCCTGTCTCCCTTTCTCTTCACCATCTACACCTCGGACTTCAACTACTGCACAGAGTCTTGCCATCTTCAGAAGTTTTCTGATGACTCTGCCATAGTTGGATGCATCAGCAAGGGAGATGAGGCTGAGTACAGGGCTACGGTGGGAAACTTTGTCACATGGTGAGAGCAGAATCATCTGCAGCTTAAGACTAAGACTAAGGAGCTGGTGGTGGACCTGAGGAGGGCTAAGGCACCGGTGACCCCTGTTTCCATCCAAGGGGTCAGTGTGGACATGGTGGAGGATTACAAAGACCTGGGGATACGAATGGACAATAAACTGTACTGGTCAAAGAACACGGAGGCTGTCTACAAGAAGGGTCAGAGCCGTCTCTACTTCCCGAGGAGACTGAGGTCCTTTAACATCTGCCGGACGATGCTGAGGATGTTCTACAAGTCTGTGGTGACCAGTGCTATCATGTTTGCTGTTGTGTGCTGGGGCAGCAGGCTGAGAGTAGCAGACACCAACAGAATCAACAAACTCATTTGTAAGGCCAGTGATGTTGTGGGGGTGGAACTGGACTCTCTGACGGTGGTGTCTGAAAAGAGGATGCTGTCCAAGTTGCATGCCATCTTGGACAATGACTCCCATCCACTCCATAATGTACTGGTTAGGCATAGGAGTACATTCAGCCAGAGACTCATTCCACCGAGATGCAACACTGAGTGTCATAGGAAGTCATTCCTGCCTGTGGCCATCAAACTTTACAACTCCTCCCCTGGAGTGTCAGACACCCTGAGCCAATAGGCTGATCCTGGACTTAATTCCACTTGGAATAATTTAGTTATTTAATTATTTATGGTTTTATATCACGATATTTCTTTTTTATTATTAGCTTTTTATACATTTTCTACATAGCTACAGATAAAAAACCCCAGATCAAAATGAAGAACATTGATACAGTGCAAAAATAAACGTACAATAATAATATGATACAAAGAAAGATAATTGAGAAAGCACCCAAATTGAGGACATGTAAGATTAGTATCCTCCCCAAGCCCCACAACAAACAAAAAAAAACTCCAGACCAACCACAACACAATATAGGGAATATAAATCAGGACAATCAAACCCCCAAAACTGTAAATACACTTAGCAACAGAAGATATTAATGCCTACTACCAACAAAAAAAGGCGCTGAAAGCAAGGGACCGAAAAAAAACCCTAGTCAAGAGGAAGGTTATGAAAGTACTCAATAAAAGGTCCCCAGACCTTATGGAACTTTAAATCCGAATTAAGAACTGAATAATGAATTTTTTCAAGGTCTAAGCAGGCCATAATATCGTTAAGCCATTGAGCATGTGTGGGCGGGGCAACATCTCTCCATCTAAGGAGGATTAAACGTCTAGCCAGGAGAGAGGCAAAAGATAATATTCGACACTTAGTCGAACTCAGACGTAAATCTGTCTCGCCCCAGAAACCGAACAAAGCAATTAAAGGGTTAGCTTCTAGGTGGTGATTCAGAATATACGATAACGTTGTGAAGACATCTTTCCAAAATTTCTCCAAGCTAGGACAAAACCAGTACATATGAATGAGAGAGGCCTCGCCCCTTTTACATTTATCACAAAGCGGACTAATGTTAGGGTAAAATCGAGATAATTTAGATTTAGACATATGGGCTCTATGAACAATCTTAAACTGTAAAAGGCAATGGCGAGCACAAAGAGAGGTTGAATTAACCGATTTGAGAATCAAGTCCCAAGTCTCATCAGATAGGGAGGTATTTAGATCGTGCTTCCATGCCATTTTAATTTTATCCACAGGGGCACATCGTAAGGCTGCTAATTTATCATGAATAAATGATATTAAACCTTTACCTAGTGGATTAATAGAAAGAAATAAGTCCATAACATTTTTCTCAGGCATTTCAGGGAAGTTAGGAATTAAAGGAGTAATAAAGTGTCTAATTTGGAGATATCTAAAAAAATGAGCATTAGGCAGATTGAACTTAGCAGAGAGCTGTTGAAAAGAGGCGAAGCGATTATCAATAAAAAGATCTTCAAAATGTCTAATGCCCTTCCTATACCAATCATGGAATGCTGAATCATACGTAGTAGGTAAAAAAAGGTGATTATGTAAAATAGGGCTAGAAAGGGAAAAACCATGGAAACCATAAAATTTCCTAAACTGAGCCCATATACGCAGAGTGTGTCTAACAAGAGGATTAACTATTAATCTGGACAAACTACTAGGGAGTACAGAGCCAAGAAGTGCAGAGATAGATAATTCTTTAGTGGAGCTCAACTCCATTGCCACCCAATTAGGGCACTCGGGTTGGCCATGGAAAAAAGACCAAAAGGTAGCACAACGTATATTGGCTGCCCAATAATATAAACGAAAGTTAGGTAAAGCCATGCCACCCTCTTTTTTTAGATTTTTGGAGATAAACTTTATTAATTCTAGGGTGCTTATTCTTCCACAGATATGACAAAATAATAGAGTCTAAGGAATCAAAAAAAGATTTAGGAATAAAAATTGGGATTGATTGAAATAAATATAAAAGTTTAGGGAGAACATACATTTTAACAACATTAATACGACCTACCAAAGACATAGAAAGAGGTGACCATTGTAACAGACTCTGTTTAATAGTATATGAAAGATTGGCAAAATTTTCACAGAAGAGATCTTTAAACTTCCTTGTAACTGTAATCCCAAGATAAGTAAATTGATTATGAACTACCGTAGATTCCGGACTACAGAGCGCACCTGATTAAAAGCCGCAGGCTCTAATTTTAGAAATAAAATCAATTTTTTAATTGTAAAGGCCGCACCGGATTTTAGGCCGCACCGCTACTTTTAAATATACATACGTATCGGTAACACAAATTACGTTGCATATACTTTTTTACTGAACAGCACGAACAACATTCCAATATCTCCTAGCGACTGGTAAAAATATATATACTGCAGCCTACCAGGAAAAGTTATTGATCGACTTTAACTTAAAAGCAGCGTTTTCGCTCGGGTCTAATCGGGTCTGACGCGCTTGCGCAATGCGATCGGGTCTAATCGGGTCTGACGCGCTTGCGCATTGCGATCGGGTCTAATCGGGTCTGACGCGCTTGCGCAATGCGATCGGGTCTAATCGGGTCTGACGCGCTTGCGCAATGCGATCGGGTCTAATTGGGTCTGACGCGCTTGCGCAATGCGATCGGGTCTAATCGGGTCTGACGCGCTCGGGTCTTGCTTTTCTTCGAGTATTTTCCATGTTGATGAGGGTGAGTACAAATGACTGATTTACAATAATTTAATTGTGAAAGTGCGCTTGATTTATCGTACAATTTCATTGGACCTCTGTGAACTACTCATCAATTTTATTGGTCTACTGTTACGAGGCAAAATGTTTACGAGGCGGCATGAAAAAAAACCATGTATTAGCCGCTCTGGATTATAGGCCGCAGAGTTCAAAGCTGTTCAAAATGTGGGAAAAAAGTAGCGGCTTATAATCCGGAATCTACGGTACTTTAAAAGGGAGATCACTAAATGTTAATTCTTGTGCTTCTTTATTAATTGGGAAAAGTTCGCTCTTAAGTAAATTGAGTTTATATCCAGAGAGCTGGCTAAACTGGTCAAGAAGTGAAAACATTGGAGGTAAGGATGTAGACGGATTTGAGAGAAAAAGTAATAAGTCATCAGCATAAAGAGAAACTTTATGCTCAACACCCCCTCTCCAAATCCCGGTCAGTTCAGGACAATTTCGAAATGCTATCGCCAAAGGTTCTATAGCCAAATCAAAGAGAAAGGGACTTAAGGTGCATCCCTGACGGGTGCCATGTTTGAGATTAAATACCTGGGATTTCTGAAAATTAGTTAAAACAGAGGCAGTAGGACACAAATACAGAAATTTGATCCAAGAGATAAAACTTTGACCGAAGTCAAATTTTTCTAAAACTGCAATAAGGTAGTTCCACTCTATACGATCAAATGCTTTCTCCGCATCGAGGGAAATAACACATTCAGGAATCCCAGTTGGAGGTGAATATAAAATGTTAAATAAGTGCCGCATGTTAAAAAAAGGGAGACGGTTTTTAATAAATCCAGTTTGATCATCAGAAATAATAGAGAGAATAACAGTTTCTAATCTATAAGCCAAAACTTTGGCCAAGATTTTAACATCAACATTAAGCAAAGAAATCGGCCTATACGAGGAACACTCTGTTGGGTCTTTACCCTTTTTTAATAAAAGAATAATAGATGCCTCATTAAAAGAGGGTGGCAATTAGCCGTAATTAAACGAGTCAGATAATACTGAGAGTAACTGAGGAGAGAGAAGTGAAGAGAATGATTTATAAAATTCTACGGGGAACCCATCAGGTCCAGGAGATTTCCCTGAAGACAATGCAGAAATTGCAAAAGATATTTCTTCTGATGATATAGGCGCATTAAGTTTGGCTTTAAAATCAGATGAAAGCGAAGGAATATTCAGATTATTTAAAAAATGATCAACAGAGATATTGTCATTCAAAGATTCAGAGGAATAAAGTCGAGAATAGAAATTTTTAAATGCGTTATTGATTTCTAAGTGATCCAATGTAAAGTCTCCATTCACCTTCCGGATCTTTGTAATATGTTGTTTGGCTTTGGAACACCTCAGCTGATTGGCTAGAAATTTACCAGATTTGTCGCCATGGATATAAAAGCGACTCTTATTTTCAAGAAGTTGGCGTTCGACAGGTTGAGTAGACAGAAGATTAAATTTAGTTTGAAGTTCTACACGCTTCTTGTATAGTTCAGGATTCTTGAGCATACAGTTGATCCAATTCTTTAATCTGATTAATGAGGTCTAATCGATCTGCACAGGACTTTCTCTTAAGATTTGCTGTATAGGAGATTATTTGGCCCCTCAAATATGCTTTCATGGCATCCCAGACAATCAGGGATGACACTTCAGGTGATGTATTGGTGTTAAAATAAAAGGTTATCTGATCCTTAATAAATTTTAGAAAATCATCATCCGATAATAAAGTCGAATCAAACCGCCAGTGTTTATTCCTCTGAGGGAGACCAGGAAAATTTAAAGACAGAGTAATTTGGGCATGGTCAGAAATCAGTATACTCTGATAATCACAAGAATAGACAAATGGAATGAGTTGATTATCGAGTAAGAAGTAGTCAATTCTAGTAAAGGTATGGTGAACATGTGAAAAAAAAGAATAATCTCTCTCAGTAGGATGAAGGAAACGCCATATATCAGAGATACCATAATTAGAGAGAAACGATTGAATAGCTAAGGCAGATTTAGTAGGTGGTCTAGTAACAGAGGATGATCGATCCAAATTAGGATCTAACCAACAATTGAAATCACCACCCAGTATAAGAGAGTATGAGTTTAAGTCTGGTAGTGAGGAGAAAAAAACGTTCAAAAAAATTAACATCATCAAAATTGGGGACATACAGGTTTGCTAGTACAACTTTAATATTATATAGTTTACCAGAAACAATAATAAAACGGCCATTTGTATCAGATATCTTATTATGGAGTTCAAAAGGAATATTTGAGTTAATAAGGATGGAGACCCCCCTAGCTTTGGCAGCAAAGGATGAATGAAAATGCTGACCCGCCCACTTTGACAGAAGCCGGGAGTTATCAAAACAACGAATATGAGTTTCTTGAAGGAAAGCAATGTCAGCTTTGAGTTATTTAATATGTGAGAAGACCTTCCTTCTTTTAACAGGGTGATTCAATCCCTTTACATTCCAGCTCACAAATTTAAGTGTATTAACCATTATCAATTGTTAGTGCGTAGAAGGCAGCAGGCATGTAAAAAGTCAAGCAGTACAATAACAGTCTGGGAGCAAAAATGTAAACATAGATTCGTAGAATCAAAACAGAAACATGTCCTGAGTAACAAAAGAAAGCAAAGGAAACAGTGAGTAGTGTTGGAACTGGAGATCCCACCCCTCCCTCGCAACCCAAAACTAGACGGCTACCAAAAAAAGCAGCTAGCTCTACCAAAAAAATTAACCCAAGTATGACTTCCAGCTCTGTGTCGTTAACAACAGTTCCGTATAAATGCTATAGGAAATGGTAACTAGTTTATGCACTAGAAAACATAATAACAAATAGGAACAACTTCAACAGAAGTATAAGATTTAATACAAAGAAAATCAAAAGAAAACCAAAACTAACCTACCTGCGAAAAATTATAGAAGATCAAAAGAAAAAAAAGGGAGGGAGAAAAGAGGGAAATTATAGATTCGAAGAGAGTACTTATCAACCATTTACAGGAAAAAAAAGGCAAAACTTAAACTATGAATCAACCAACAGGGAGGCCTTCAATAAAAACTCCAAACCCCCAAAACAAGTTGAAGTCAATTGTAGATCTCTATAGATAAAGTTATACAAGAATAAAATAGATTACACAAGTACAATCTAAACGTCCGCAGGGAAACATTAAACTCGGATTATCTATTTAGAAAAAACGCTCCAGATCCAGGGAGAGATTGTCTACAGCCCTTAGAGTTTCAATAGATAATATCTGACTTATTCAAGTACAGTCTGAGTCCTGAAAAAAATAACTTTACTACGAGAGGTACTTATCCACCATTTTAGAAGGTCAGACCGGGTTCCTAAGAAGACGGGATGGCCGGAAGACTTCCGACAAATGCCTCAGCATCCTTCACTGATTTAAACCACTTATATTCTCCAGTAGTAAGCATAATTTGGAGGTCGGCTGGGTTCCGAAGGAAGGGTCTGAGACCACGATCAAAAAGCACTTTCATTACACCTTTAAACTCAGCACGCCTCTTCAGAACCTGGGGGGCAAAATCCTCCACAAAACGAATGACTGTATTTTGAAAAGCAAAAGTACCTCTGTGGCGTGCCTCCATAATCAAACGGTTTTTCACCTGGTATTGATGAAAACACAAAATTACCGGCCGTGGGCGGGAATCCAGAATTGCACGGGGAACGTATATCCTGTGTGCCCTTTCAAGCTCAGGTGGAGTCGGAAGAAATTCTTTCCCAAAGATCTCACAGAGAAAATCGGAAAAAAATTTCACGGGAGAGCCCTGTTCGGTGGCCTCTGGCAAACCGAGGATTCGTAGATTACAACGTCTGCTCCGGTTTTCAAGATCCACCATTTTGGGAAAAAGTTTACAATTCTGCTGCTCTAGGCTGGAGCAGGGAGTCTCGAGATATTGAACACGGCATTTTAAATCTTAAGAAGTTGAGTCGATGCGAGATAAATGTTCAGCATGTTCGTCCACTCTAGCGTTGATCCGATCCAATTTGACATCCAGCTGGTTGAAAGAAGTTCTAAAATCCTTTAAAATATCTTGTCGATGCTGTTCCAAAGCAGCGAAAATGCCAGCCGGCAAAGCCGTAGAAGTTTCCTTTTTCCCGGTTTTAGTACTTTTGTTAGACATTATAAGATAGATGTGTTCGCAGGCAAGTAAAAGAAACCTAATAAAATACCTAACTAAGGTTTAAGAATGGAGACATATAGTGCAAAGGTAGGGAGAATGACGGAGCAAAAGTTCGGAGCAGCTAAACAGTCGCCATCTTACCGGAAGTGCCCCATATCGCTGTATTTCTACACTATTCTTGATTGGTGCGACTGTAACGGAACCCAATTTCCTTCGGGATCAATAAAGTATGTCTGTCTGTCTGAATTATAGACCAGTGAGTCTTACCTCAGTGGTTGGTAAGCTGATGGAGAAGATACTGAGAGGCGGGATTTATGAACATTTGGAGAGGCATAATATCATTAGGAATAGTCAGCTTGGCTTTGTCAAAGGCAGGTCGTGCCTTACAAGCCTGATTGAATTTTTTGAGGATGTGACTAAACACATTGGTGAAGGTAGAGCAGTAGATGTAGGGTATATGGATTTCAGCAGGACATTTGATATAGTACCCCATGCAAGGCTTATTGAGAAAGTAAGGAGGCATGGGATCCAAGTGGACATTGCTTTGTGGATCCAGAACTAGCTTGCCCACAGAAGGCAAAGAGTGGTTGTAAACGAGTCATATTCTACATGCAGGTCGGTGACCAGTGGTGTGCCTCAGGGATCTGTTCTGTGACGCCTTCTCTTTGTGATTTTTATAAATGCCCTGGATGAGGAGGTGGAGGGATGGGTTAGTAAATTTGCTGATAACACAAAGGTTGGCGGTGTTGTGGGTATTGTGGAGGGCTGTCAGAAGTTGCAATAGGACATTGATAGGATGCAAAACTGGGCTAAGAAGTGGCAGATGCAGTTCAACCCAGATAAGTGTGAGGTGGTTCAGTTTGGTAGGTCAGATATGATAACAGAATATAGTATTAATGCAAGACCTCTTGGCAGTGTGGAGGATCAGAGGGATCTTGGGGTCCGAGTCCATAGGACGCTCAAAGCTGCTGTGCAGGTTGAAGGAAAACCTCTTAATCCTGTCCGCTAAGACCTTCTCATGGCCCCCTGGCTCTCCTAATTTCATTCTTAAGCTCCTTCTTGCTAGCCCTATAATTTTCTAGCTCTATCATTGCACATATACATATTGTATATTCAAATAATTAATACAATTAACCAAAAAAAATCTTTGGTGTCTAATGGAGGGTGGGGGACACAGAGGTGAATGAAAATCACAAATGGGCCATGAGCAGAAAAAGACCATAAGACAAAGGAGCAGAAGTTGGCCATTCGGCCCATCGAGTCTGCTTCGCCTTTTCATCATGAGCTGATCCAACCTCCCCTTTAGTCCCATTCCCCCGCCTTCTCACCATAACCTTTGATGCCCTGACTACTCAGATACCTATCAATCTCTGCCTTAAATGCACCCAATGACTTGGCCTCCACTACCACCCGTGGCAACAAATTCCACAGATTCACCACCCTCTGGCTAAAAAAATTTCTTCGCTTCTCTGTTCTGAGTAGGCGCCCATCAATCCTTAAGTCATGCCCTCTCGAACTAGACTCCCCCACCATGGGAAAGAACTTTGCCACATCCACTCTGTCCATGCCTTTCAACATTCAAAATGTTTCTTTGAGGTTCCCCCTCATTCTTCTAAACTCACAGTCCAAGAGTGGTCAAACGTTCCTCATATATTAACCCTCTCATTCCCGGAATCATTCTAGTGAATCTTCTCTGAACCCTCTCCAATGTCAGCACATCCTTTCTTAAATAAGGAGCCCAAAACTGCACACAGTATTCCAAGTGAGGTCTTCCCAGTGCCTTATAGAGCCTCAACATCACATCCCTGCTCCTATACTCTATTCCTCTAGAAATGAATGCCAACATTGCATTCGCCTTCTTCACCACCGACTCAACCTGGAGGTTAACCTTAAGGGTATCCTGCGCGAGGACTCGCAAGTCCTGTTGCATCTCAGAACTTTGAAGTCTTTCCCTATTTAAATAATAGTCTGCCCATTTATTTCTTCTACCAAAGTGCATGACCGTACACTTTCCAACATTGTAATTCATTTGCCACTTCTTTGCCCATTCCCCCAATCTATCTAAGTCTCTCTGCAGACTCTCTGTTTCCTCAGCACTACCGGCTCCTCCACCTATCTTTGTATCATCAGCAAACTTAGCCACAAAGCCATCTATTCCATAATCCAAATCGTTGATATACAACGTAAAAAGAAGCGGCCCCAACACGGACCCCTGTGGAACACCACTGGTAACCGGCAGCCAACCAGAATGGGATCCCTTTATTCCCACTCTCTGTTTCCTGCCAATCAACCAACTCTCTATCCACGTATGTAACTTTCCCGTAATTCCATGGGAATCTTGTTTAGCAGCCTCATGTGCGGCACCTTGTCAGAGGCCTTCTGAAAATCCAAATACACAACATTCACTGCATCTCCCTTGTCTAGCCTACTTGTAATTTCCTCAAAAAATTGCACTAGGTTTGTCAGGCAGGATTTTCCTTGAAGGAAACCATGCTGAGTTCTGCCTATCTTGTCATATGCCTCCAGGTACTCTGTAACCTCATCCTTGACAATCAACTCCAACAACTTCCCAACCATCGATGTCAAGCTAACAGGTCTATAATTTCCTTTTTGCTTCCTTGCCCCCTTCTTAAATAGCGGAGTGACATTTGCAATCTTCCAGTCCTCTGGAACCAGGCCAGAATCTGTCGACTTTTGAAAGATCATTGCTAGCTAATGCCTCTGCAATCTCCACTGCTACTTCCTTCAGAACACGAGGGTGCATTCCATCTGGTCCAGGAGATTTATCTACCCTTAGACTATTCAGCTTCCTGAATACTTTCTCTGTCGTAATTGTGACTACGCATATTTCTCTTCCCTGACACCCTCGAATTTCCAGTATATTGCTGATGTCTTCCTCAGTGAAGACTGATGCAAAATACTCGTTCAGTTCCTCCGCCATCTCCTTATCTCCCAGCATCTCCAGCATCATTTTTTATCGGTCCTATATCTACTCTCACCTGTCTTTTACTCTTTATATACTTGAAAAAGCTTTTAGTATCCTCTTTGATATTATTTGCTAGCTTCCTTTCATAATTCATCTTTTCCCTCTTAATGACCTTCTTAGTTTCCTTTTGTAAGCTTTTAAAAACTTCCCAATCCTCCATCTTCCCACTAATTTTTGCTTCCTTGTATGCCCTCTGCTTTGCTTTTACTTTGGCTTTGACTTCTCTTGTCAGCCACTGTTGAATCCTTTTTCCATTTGAAAATTTCTTCTTCTTTGGAATATATCTATCTTGCACCTTCCTCACTTCTCGCATAAACTCCAGCCACTGCTGCTCTGCCATCTTTCCCGCTAGTGTCCCTTTCCAGTCAACTTTGGCCAGTTATGCCACTGTAATTTCCTTTACTTCACTGAAGTACCAACACATCGGATTTTGGCTTCTCTTTCTCAAATTTCACAGTGAACTCAATCATGTTGTGATCACTGCCTCCTAAGGGTTCCTTCACTTCCATCTCTCTAATCACCTCTGGTTCATTAAAAAAGATCGAGAATTATTGCTGTAATTCTTGGATTATTTACCTTATTTGTGGGGTTTAATTTGTGTTCGGTTTGGCTGCTTCTTTAGCCTGTGACTACAGCATCCAAAAGCTTAACATAAATGCAAGTTCTTTATTTATTAATTCAGGTGAATTCCCTATTACAGAGAATGGTACAGCAGAGGAACAGGCCTTTCAGGTTGTAATGTCTGTGTAGAACATGATGCGGAGTTAAACTAATTCTCTTTGGCGTACACCTGATCCAGATATCATTTCTTCATACTTGCAAGTCTAACAGCCTCTTAAACACTACTATCATACCTGCTCCTGCTGCCACCCCTACCGTCCTGTTCCAGGCACTACCCCTCCATAAAAACAAAAAAAATCTTTAAACTTCATCCCTCTCACCTTAAAACTATGCCCTCTAGTATTTGATATTCCTACTTTGAATAAAGATTCTGAGTATCTACCAACGTTCCCTCTAATTTTTTTTTTACAGCTATGTGGACCATCCATTGCTCTGAGCAGGACACTTTTTACCCAGCCTGAAAACTGCACAGTTCTTTAAATATTTTTTAATATGCTTACTATGAATATTTAGGATGAAAATTGAAAAATAACATACTTTTTATTATATTTATTAATTGAAGGGTATATTGAAATATAGTACAAGAAAATCTTTCACATTTCATAAACTTTCTCATTTGTCTTTCTTACAAATCCATCATCTATAAACACTGTCCAGATTAATTTTGCATCCAGATGAAATATACGTCTTGATTCTCGATCATCCAAATGTTCCACTTCTCGTCTTTTCTGGATTTACATTAAATTAAATTCATAATACTGCGTCCACTTTCGCAGTCAGAACTAGAAGCTTGAAATGTTACAACAATGTCAACAAGAATTGACAGTTCTTCAAATTCTTTGCTTCTAAGCACATAGTTCAATGTATCAGTGAATGTCTTAATTGAACCAATCTTAACTTTCTCAGACACAAAAAACTTGAAAGCATGGTAATGGTGCAGTATTTTTGAGGCAACAGTTTAATCATAGTTTGTAAGAGTAGCTGAGTGTTCTTTTGTCATTCATATACCATTCTGTTTTCCAAATTCAAAACTGGTTGCATTTCCAATAGCAACAAGGTCAATAGCTTGCCATTCTTTTCACTTGTCATCTGGAAATCTATTATTCAAGTGATTACACACATGTTGAATGAATTGAATAATTTATTATTATTATTTAGGTACAGCGTGGAATAGTCTCTTCCGGTCATTTGAGCCAAACTGCCCAGCAAACCTTTGATTTAATCCTAGCCTGATCATAATTTACAATGACCAATTAACTTATCAACTGGTACATCTTTGGACTGTGGGAGGAAACTGGAGCACTTGGAGGCCACCCACGCAGTTATGGGGAGAATGTTTAAACAACTTACAGGCAGGTATGGAAATTGAACCTGTGTTTCTGGTACTGTAAAGAGTTGTGCTAACCACTACACTACCATGCTGCCCCAAATGCAAGCAATCTTTTACTTTGTCACTCCAATAAATGATATCACCAAAATACTGTGACTTGTTAATTTTTGCTTTTATGCTTCAATTGTATTCAAACAGCTTTTCTGAAGGAATTTACAAAGTGATGTCATATCTTTTCAACATTGTTAAGGACAGTTACTGTTACTCAATATTGTGGATTGGTCAAAATCTTGCGGTAGGAATTGCTGATTAGATTATTACATTCATTAACTTGCACTTTGCAATACTGGATTCGTAATTCCTCATTTAGTAACAGCAAAATGTTTTGACAGCCCTTACTTTGTTTAGTGGTCTGTGACTAGCTATTTCTTCTAGTTTTTTTTTAACCAGTATAAAATGCTGAACATTGTATACCCTGTTTGTAGCAGAGATTCTAGCAGAGATACCTGCATAATTGGTATCTTTTCCATCCATCATCTAAGCCAGTGCTTCCCAACCTTTTTTAGCCCAACACCCCCTTAAAGCACCTTCATAATTGCAAACACCCCTCTTAGGCACAATATACTTTCTGATACCCCATAGTGTAAAAACATGTCTGCTATTCTGTATGCTAACATGAGAAAAATAATTCTGCTGTTAATTTTAATTTGTCTTTAAACCTAGCTTACACAGTACCTGTGTGCTGTACAGCAACTTTGATATCAATGTGATCCTTGAGCTTGATGGTTTCAGCAGGAGTTGAAATATCTGGTTCAAGTTGTGACAGTAAAAGCCTTAAGTCCTCACATGTAACAATGTCCAAGCGATTTCTGTTTGTCTGTGTGATTCACTGCACTGAAGTCTTTTTCAACAAGGTAGGAGGATGAAAATGCAATGAAGAACAGCTTAGCTCTTCTCCAAAGACCAGGAAACTTTGTATGACTGCGTAGCCACATACCACAAAAGCGGACATTTTTGAAAAGCATTTTTGCTTCTTCTTCATTCTGAATTTTGATAATTTCTTCTTACAAGCTCTCTTCCTGTTCTTCCACCTTGCAAAGAAATGGGTTAATTACCCAGTTTGGAATTTCCAGAATGTTCAAATTGTTAAATCGATACTGAAAATCCTTCTTCAGTGACTGCAGTACTCTTGCATTCACCTTCTGTGAAAGACAGTGCCATACTTTCCATGTAGGGAAACTGTGAGAACAATCTTCTCCCAATGTTTTGCTAATATATTTCCAATTTTCCGATAAAAGTGTAACTGCACTTATTGCCTAGATTAAATTGAAATTCTCATCCTGCAGTTTCATGTTTAGAATGTTCATTTCATCATACAGATCAGCTAGGTATGCTACATCTCCATGTAGAAGTTCAATCTTGTCTCCCAAGCTCTTGTCAACTTTGAGTAAACATTCAACCAGTGTCAAAAAGATCAGAGAAACATTTTAAGCAGCAGCCTTTTGACAGCCAACACACTTCAGTGTGAAGAAGCAAACATTCAAACTCTTCATCATTATCTTGGTATAACTGGCAAAATATTCTGCCGTTTAATGGATGAGCTTTAATTTTGTTGGTAGTAGATATTACAAGAGTCATGCTTGAAGTAAGTCACTAGCTGAGGTTTTTGGCTGTGAGATGTTGACAATGAATTACACAATAGATTGCTAACAGACTTGGAATTTATTTTTTCATAAATACCACTAAAGCAGCATGGCGACCTGTCATATATGGTACTCCATCTGTTGCACAAGCAATCCTGTTCCTAATCAGACGAAGTCCTGACGAAGGGTCTCGGCCTGAAACATCGGCAGTGCTTCTTCCTATAGATGCTGCCTGGCCTGCTGTGTTCCACCTGCATTTTGTGTGTGTTGCTTGAATTTCCAGCATCTGCAGATTTCCTCGTGCTTATGTTCCTAATCGGAATATTTTTATCCTCAATATACATTTTGAGCTCGGCATAGACTGATTCTCTGTTGAAATTTGTTTTTAACTTTTTACAAAAAATAATTTCTTCATAAACATTTCCATTTTCAATAAACTGTACATATGCCATTAGCTACAGAGTTTTTCTCAGAGGAATTGATTTTAAAATACCGGTACCGTTTTAAAAATAGTGGTGAGTACTTCTGATACAGCAGCTATTATTAATTTTTCACCAATTGCACAAGATTTTCCACACTTGGCTATCATCTTGGAAATGTTGTAAGAAGCAGTGATCAATATCAAGGTTATTTTTAGCTTTCTTAGCAAATGACTCAAGAGTGCAACACTTTTCAAATGCTTCTTTCATCTTCTGGAACTGAGTAATACCATAAGAAGCTTTTTCAAGGTGTCTTTTACGGAACTGTTCTTGCAATCTTGATGGTTTCATGGCTTTATTAGACAGTACATTATTACAAGAAAGTCACATGGGGCATCACTGATCCAACAGGAACAGAATAAAACCATACTTCAGGTATGTAACATTGTATTGATGCACTTTCTGTTTCTTAGCAGGAATAGAATTCAAGGCTTCACCGCCTTCAGACTCATAGAGAGCATGCTATACGTACTTATCCATCATTAACGGGGCTAAATTAAAATAAAAAAACTGGTGGGCACCCTGGTTGCGAATTTATGCATCCTCAATAAATATATGTGTGGTTGAATGGATTTCATTTAGTTACTTACATCCTTCATTTACATGAGGAGTAAAAATCTTCATGTTACATCTCCATCTAAATGTGCAATGTGCAATTTATAGTGATTTATAATAAATAATATGTGCAACAGAACAGTCAGTATAACATGGAAGTACAATTGTGTTAGCATGAATTGATCAGACTGATGGTCTGGTGGAAGAAGCTGTCCTGGAGCCTGTTGGTCTTGGCTTTCATGCTGCAGTACTGTTTCCCGGATAGTAGCAGCTGGAACAGTTTGTGGTTGAGTTGACTCAGGTCTCCAGTGATCCTTCGGGCCCTTTTTACACACCTGTCTTTGTAAATGTCCCGAATAGGGGGAAGTTCACAACTACAGATGCGCTGGGGTCTCTGCACCACTCTCTGCAGCAGAGTCCTGTGATTGAGGGAAGTACAGTTCCCATTCCAGGCAGTGATGCAGCCAGTCAGGATGCTCTTAATTGTGCCCCTGTAGAAAGTTCTTAGGAATTGGGGGCCCATACCAAACTTCTTCAACCGTATGAGGTGAAAGGCACGTGAGATCCTCGGTGATGTTTATGCCGAGGAACTTAAAGCTGTACACCCTCTCAACCCCAGATCCATTGATGTCAATAGGTGTGAGCCTGTCTCCATTCCTCCTGTAGTCCCCAACCAGCTCTTTTGTTTTTACGACATTCAGGGAGAGGTTGTTTTCTTGACACACTTCTTCTGTGTAGGCTGCCTCGTTTTTATTTGAGATTAGGCCAATTAGGGTAATATTGTCAGCAAATCTAAATAGCCAATTGGAGCAGTTGGTGGTGATACAGTCATGGATATACAGAGAGTAAGGGGGGGGGGGGGGGGCTTAGGACACAGCCCTAAGGGACACCTTTGTTGGGAGGCAGAGGTGAGGGAGTCCACTCTTACCACCTGCCAGCAATCTGACAGGAAGTCCAACATCCAGCTACACAAGGCAGTGTGAAGGCCAAGCTGAGCTTCCTGTTGTGCCTGGAGGGAATTATGGTGTTGAATGCTGAATTGTTTGGTGAGGTCGGGAGAGATTGCTGAGTTTCAGACATATTGTGATGAATAGTGCTCACCACTTGCAGGGCTATGGCACTTCCTGTGTTGAGTACCTCATCCTGGTTTTTGGAAGTGCCTGCTCTACTAATGGTCAGTCAGGTCTCGTGACTCAAGTTAGGGTGCTGCTTGCCACACTCCCTCAACAACTTCTATTTCCTCTAATACTCCCTTAGGACATGTAACCACTCCTTTTGGGAATCACTGATCTAAACCCAGGTATTCTCTGTGTAAAATGTAATGTTGTTTTGACAGGTGCCTTATTTCTTTTTGAAGAATTGCTTCCACACCATTATTCTTTCCAAGCATAATATTTGCCTTGTCTGACCTTTTGTTCTTCATATTTTTTTAATTGCTTCAACACTAGTGATACTGTCACATGTAGTTAGTTTGAAAATACTTACAAACACAGTCTTATAGGAAGTTTAATTTCTGGCTGAAACTTAAAATACAAAATTAACATTTTCTGTACAGAATGTCTGTACTTTCATCAGCAATTAACGTATGGAAAGCAGATTTCCGCAATTCTTCCTTTATTTGTTTCTGAAGCACAAAGTTAATGCACTCAAGAAATTCAAATGCATAGTTCTTACTGCATTAACTCTCTGGTGTATTTACATTCTTAGCCATGTGCATGATTATTTTTTACGTGGAATGCACAGAAGATTAATTTTTACTAAGATAATGTTATCAGTTACCACTTTGACCATATCAGATTTATACTTCTTTCACACATCTTGTTTCACTCCTGCTTCACGCTCTTTTGAAGTTTCAGTTAATGTGCAAAATTCCACATTTCTTGTGGTTGCATTGATTGATAACTGCAACTGCAATCCTATATGAATTCTCTAGTTAAATTGTCATTTTAATTAATCTAACTTCCATTCATCTCATTTTTTTCCATACTGAACTTGCCCCAGACTTGCACTTCCGCACAATATCACCAGTATCTTGATATGTAAAACCAATTTTGATATTTTGGTTTTGATGTGAAGACAGTAGTTCAGTATTTACAAGTTGCAAAAGCCAACCTACTTTAAATTTTGTTCTTCAAAGCTTTGAATTCTTCTTCTCCTTTTCCTTTCAACATCCTTAGAATACCAAAAATAATAATTACTATCATTTGGGAATACTATTATTTTTAGAAAAATTTAACAAGGTAAGTAAACATATTTTAATAAAATAACTAGTCATGCAAACAATTTTATAGAAATTAATTTTTAGACCATAAAACTATGAGGTATAGGAGCAGAATTAGGCCATTTAGCCTATCGAGTCTGCTTCGCCATTTCATAATGGCTGATTCATTTTTCCTCTCAGCCCCAATATCTTGCCTTCCCCCCATATCCCTTCATACCCTGTCCGTTCAAGAATCTATCAGCCTCTGCCTTTAGTACATAAAGACTTGGCCTCCACAGCTGCCTGTGACAACGAATTCCACAGATTCACTACTCTTGGTCGAAGAAATTCTCATCTCCTCATCCCTGTTCTAAAAGGACGCCCCTCTTTTCTGAGGCTGTGTTTTCTGGTCCTAGACTCTCCTACTTTGTTTTAACAATTTTTTAAATTTAAAAATTCTTAGTACATTACAATTAATCACTAATTTAACTCACTGCTTATTTAATTTAATTAATTTAACTTTATTTTATTAATATATATATTCTACTATGATATACATTTTTTATTATTATATATTGCAATGTACTGCTGCCACATAACATTTTACGACGTAAACCAGTGATATTAAACCTGATTCTGAATTTTTTGCAAAGTTATTTGCCAAAAGAGTCAGGATACAGAATTTTTCACATCATACACAAACCATAGCTGACATGAGTAAATGATGTCAGGCAGTCAAAACAACTAACAGGCACAATGGCAAAAGTAAAATGTTTTGACTAGACAGCGTCAGCGTTCAGTGTGCAGCAGTTTATCAACAATGAGCTACCAACTTCCATTCTGTGTTTATTCTCACAATTTGTAACAGTGTTGTAACTTGAAACACTCACAGTGTAAATATGTTGAAGCCCTAAAATGTTTCGAAGTAAATGTGGTACATAATTTGTAAAATTTATGGTTTATGTACATTAATACATAATTACAGGGTATTTCGCAATTTTATTAACATTATTATATAAAAGAAAACTGTAGTTGCACGGCAACAAAGGCTGCGTACGCAAGAATATTCAGTTACTGCACAGTTGCGCACCCACTCAGCTTAGAGGGAACAGTTCTGTCTACCCTAGCTATACCTATCATAATTTTATAAACCTCTATTAGTTCCCCCCTCAGACTTTGATGCTCCAGAGCAAATAACCCAAGTTTGTCAACCTGCCTTATAGCACATACCCTCGCATCCAGGCAGCATCCTGGTGAACCTCTTCTGCAACCTCTCCTAAGCCTCAACAGCTTCCTGTAATGGGCAACCAGAAGGGCACATAATCCTACTTGAAGTGTAGTCTAACCATAGCTTATATAGCTGTAATATGATTTCCTTACTCTTATACTCTGTTTACAGGTTCATCAAGAAACAGGGTTTGGACAGACTCTTCCATGAATGTGACAGTCATATGTGGCGCCTTGGAGACAGGCAGATACCTGAGGGCATTGTAGTGGATGGTGGTTCCGACTGGTTTGCTCTGACTCACAAGTTTGTTGATTATGTGGTGTACTCGCAGGATGAGCTGGTCATTCAACTGAAACAGTTCTACGGGTACACTCTGCTTCCAGCTGAGGTGAGAACTGACTGACTTTCAAGTGTGTTTTTTTTCAGTGTCATCAAAATCAGGACTGTTTTGTGTTTGAGAATGGCACTCTTCCCACTTCAGACAGCAGTGTCTGACCCAAAATTTCCCGGGGAATATAGAGCAAAGTTGGATACAGACTAAATCACCTTCAGAGCCATGCTGATAGAGACAATAGAGTAGGGTGGGTGGAATCTCTTACCAGCGCAGGCAGAGACAATTAAAAACAATACTGGAAGTACTCAGCTGGTGGGGCAGCATCGGTGGAGAGCAAAATGTTTTGTGTCATAGGGCAGTTATGAAATTGCTTAGATACAGTGTAAACCTCCCTTAATTTCTCCATCAAACTCTCTTTCCCATTTCTCACCAGTATTCTTTAGCCACCTTGACAGATAATGTGGATTTAATCACTTTGGAGTAGTTTTATCAGAGAATCCCATATCCTCAAAGTTGCTTTAATTAGTTCAGATTTAAATTTAAATTTTTCCATTCCTTTCTGTTTGTACATATAAGAAAACATTTAGTCCCTGGTTCTTTAGACTCTGTGTTAGAATTCTTAGTACTCTAAAGGTGAGATTCTCATCAAGAATCAGTGTTCTCATCTTAAATAAGGGTAATTATAAAGCTGTAAAGGAGTCTTTATATACAGTGGACCAGTAAAATAGGATAATGGTCAGTAGATCTGAAGTAGCAGATATTTAAGCAACTTTCACATAATTTACCCGTACTAGGGGCTGCTCCCAGCATATCCTTAAGTTGCATTGGTAGTAACACAAATGATGTTTTTTTACTGTACGTTTCAATGTACATGTGATAAATAAATTAATTTCAATCTAATAATACTCAAAAGAAATTTATTCCAAATAGAAGGAGATTCAATAAGAAAGAAGCAATATTTGTGGCTAATGAATAAGTTCAGAGAATATATTAAACCAAAAACTACAGCATACAAACGAGTCACCCACCAGATTGTACACTACGACTGGTTCTTCCCAAGGTCTTCTCTCTCCAACTTCTCTTGAACAAAAACCCAAGAACAACCTTATTGACCCTCAGCAAGAAAAACCTCCCACTAATCGGATGGCACACATTCCACATCATCCCTTATCTTCAACAATAACCCAAACAAGCTGAAAGCAGAAAAAAACAGCTCTTACAGAGGTGCACAAAATGAAGTACATACAGCATAACAGTAAAAAAATATGAACCAGAGCATTACATAAGGGAGAGGGAGACCCCGGTGATCCTCCTGGCAGTTTTTACTATCTCTAGGGTCACCGCAGTTTGATTCCTTGCAGCTTCCGTACCACACCATGATAAAGCCAGACAGGGCAGTTTTGATGGTACTCCTATAGAAAGTCATTAGAATGGGGGTGGGGAGCCTTGCACGCCTCTGGCAATTAACATCAAATCATGGAAGCCTTTTTTTGGGGAGGAGGAGGATAAATACTTGACAGATCAGGGAACTGAGGGCATCATGAAACTGGTACATGAAGTCTGGATAAACATTCATAATCATATTGAATGATAGATCAGGCTTGAGGAACCAGGCCAGGTAGCTGTATAGAACTTTGGTTGAGTCACATTGGAATATTTTGTGCAGTTCTGGTCACTATGTTGCAGGAAGGGATATGGAGGGAGTGCAGGAAAGCTTTACCAGGATGTTGCCTGGATTCAAGAGTATTAGTGGTTGGACAAACTTAGATTATTTTTTCTGAGCATCTTTTAAACTGATATTAAATTTAGCTCTTAATAAAGGACCTCCAATAACTAGAGGAAGTAACTGTATTATCAAAATTGTTTATAACTATGAATATTTGTATTAAATCTCAAACTCATTTTATTTCTGGTACCTTGGCTTTTCTTGATTTACCTGAATAGCCTCATTCATTATGAACTGTTTCACGTATATCATTTTGTCTTCAAATGTGCATTTTTGTTCGTATGAAAGCAAGTGTTTGCACCAGGATAAGCATATAACTTGCTTTGCATGTGAACAGACATTTAAAAGATGACCTCCCTTCCAAAGATGCCAGTTTTTCTTGGTGTACAGTTCCCTGGGTGATGGAACTTTACCCAAGTTCCTGATCTTCATGTAAGCAAACATTGGGAGTTAACAGACTATAGAACTGTGCAGAGAACACCTACTTTCCGGTTACCTTATGATTCCAAGGAAGCACTTTCTGAGGTACTGATAATAGTCAAAATCAAGAACCCTAACTCTACTTTCAAAGATCTTCCGTTCATTGTATCCTGATTCTACTTCAGCTGAAACTAAATTCAACCTGTTAGCCATAATATTTCTATGGTTTAGTTCAGATAAGTGTAATCTAATAAGCCTCTAAACAGTGTATTTATGTGCAGTTTGGATTGAGGAATGAATCAAGGAAGAATAGATGACATTAATGATCTTCCGAGGCAGGCAGCTAATGCAAGGTTAAGCAGAGACGAGTAAATGGCAGTGGGGTTTTGGCAGAACATAAAGAGACAGTTCTTTTCCTACAAAATACAATTATTTTGTCACTCAGTAGGAAAGGATATGTTGTTGACTGTGTAGTTCATGGAGAGGGAAACATTTGGAAGTAACTTTAGGAAAATAAACAATTCAATTGATTATTTCATTGTCCTGAAAGCTGAGTTTGCGTTGCTTATTTTCCTATAGCCTTCAAATTTCAAAAGTGCACATTTGAAACTGGAGCAATAGAAATCAGGGGATCTTTGTCTTCTGAGCGATTATATTTTAGAGTATTTTAGCAGAGAGAAAGATGGAATCAAGAGATCTGAACGGAGGAAAGTGAGGAATGGAAATTTTAACTTGGCCGTTTAAAGTCCTCAATCTTCTCCTTTAATCTATCCCTAAGCACCATTCTGACTGTAAAAAGCCTTGTGGACAATTCCTATTCTGGTTTCAAAGTGATTTTTATTCCTCAATTCAAATTACATAGTATCAGCTGATTGTTCATGCATCCTTTTATCTCATTCCATTAATGTTATTTAACATGTAATCTGACATTCTAGCTTAGATTGGGGTAGATAAGATGTCAGCAAAATAACTTTGAAATTGCCAGAAAAAGTACAGATATTTCTAATAACAATGGAGTGATTATAATTAGAGACAGACAAGATGCTAGAACCGGAGGCTTTGGTGAATTTATGGAGCTGAGCAGCAAGTCACGGAAAGATTTGAAAAGCAGGGATGAAAATCAAAAACACAAGGTGATGCTTAACCTGCAGTCTTATCCCAAAAAGCCATTATGAAAAATAAATCTTCTCCTTTTGCTGCTGGGATACATTCCAAGCTATATCCTCCTAGTCCATGATCTTCCAATGCCCATGTCAACTGTAATGTGGCGTGTATTGTACTGATTATCCTTACTTCTTTGCCAATCCTATTTTTGTTTGCTATAATGTTCATTTCCAAGAAGCATTGTATTCCGGGTACATTTGGTTAACTTCCACCCCACTGAGGAGAAAGATTGTGGAGCGGCTTGTTAAAGGTGTATTAAATTGTAAGAGGCAATAATCGTTAGCTAATCAAAATAGTATTCCCATGGTAGGGGTATCAAGATCAGGAAAGTCCAGGTTTAAGGTCAGAGGCAGGAATTTTAAAGGGGATTTGAGCAATAAGTGTTTTTTAAATACACAGAGAACACTTCATAGCTGGAATGTGTTGCCAGAGGACGTGGTTGAATCAAGTACTATCACTACATTTAAGAGACATTTAAACAGATACTTGGATAAGTAAGGCACAAAAGGCATGGTTCTAAAATTAGTGTAAATGTAAAGGATTAGTGTAAATGGACAAAAGGCCAGCGTGGACATGTTGCTTAAAGGATCCACTTCTGAGCTAATTGACTTTATGGCTTTACAAAGAAGCTATTTTACTTTGATCCAAATAAACCCTACACTTTCAAATCTCACAACCAACTCTTTATCCCTAACAACATGGTTTGCAAGCATTTCACTATTTTCAGTACTGCACTGAATCCAGCATTTCTGTGACCTCCTGTTTTTATATTGTATGACTCAGACTTTCAACCAATATCTTAAGTCCTTTTCTGCAGCCGTGACACGATCTCTGATCAACAGTGCCACACCCCCCTCCTCTTTTGCCTCCGTCCCTGTCCTTTCTGAAAAATCTAAAGTCTGGCGCTCTTAAGTAGCCATTCCTGCCCCTGAGCCATCCAAGTCTCTGTAATGGCCACAAGATCATAGCTCCAAGTACTGATCCACACACTAAGCTCATCCATTTTGTTCATGATATTCCTTGCATTAAAATAGACATATCTCAAACCATTAGTCTGAGCGCATCCCTTCTCTATCACCTGCCTATTCTATCTCTCACACTGTCTACAAGCTTCCTCTATTTGTGAGCCAACCACCCCTTCCTCCATTTCTTCAGTTTGGTTCCCACCCCCAGCAATTCTAGTTTGAACTCTCCTTAATGGCCTTTGCAATCCTCCCCGCCAGGATATTGGTCTCCTCGGATTCAAGTGCAACCCGTCCTTTTTGTACAGGTCACAGCTGCCCCAAAAGAGGTCCCAATGATCCAGAAATCTGAATACTTGCCTTCTGCTCCAATCCCTCAGCCACACATTTATCCTCCACCTCACTCTATTCCTATACTCACTATCATGTGGCACAGGCAGTAACCCCGAGATTACTGCCTTTGAGATAACGCTTCTCAGCTTCTTTCCTAACTCTCTGTAGTCTGTTTTCAGAACCTCTTCCCTTTTCCTACCCATGTCATTGGTAGCAATGTGTACCACGACTTCTGGCTGTTCACTTTCCCACTTAAGGATATCGTGGACGCGTGAGAAACATCCCGGACCCTGACACCTGCAAGGCAAACTACAGTCCGCGTTTCTTTCCTGTGTCCACAGAATCACCTGTCTGAACCCCCTAACTATAGAGTCCCCTATCACTACTGCCTTTCCCTGCCCTACAGAGCCACAGGGCCAGACTCTGTGTCAGAGGCACAGCCACTGTTGCTTCCCTCAGGAAGGTTGCTCTTCTCTCACCCCAACAGTACTCAAACAGGAGTATTTATTGTTACCTGGAGTACTCGGTTATTCAGACCACATCTCTGTTATGCTAATCCCAGCATACAGACCGCTCGTCAGGTGCTCCAGAAGCAGGTGAAACCTGGCTAGCAGGAGCCATCTCTGCTCTTCAAGACTGCTTTGAGCACACTGACTGGCACATATTCAGGGAGGCTGCAACCGATGGCTACTCTACCAGCTTAGAGGAGTACACAGCATCAGTGACCAGCTACATCAGCAAGTGCATTGATGATGTTACTCAGTCCAAGACCATCACTGTACGCGCTAACCAGAAGCCATGGATGACAGTGGTGGTGAGACCCGCAACTCTGCCTTCAGAGCAGGCAACAAAGCAGCCCTAACAACAGCAAGGGCCAAACTGTCCCAAGCTATCAGAGGGGCAAAGCATTCACACGCCCAGCTAATCCACAGCCACTTCCAGGACAGCGGCGACATGCGGCGCATGTGGAAGGGCATCCAGGACATCACCAATTACAGGACAACATCACCTGACTGTGCAGGTGATGCCTCCCTCCCAGATGCGTTGAATAACTTCTACGCCCGTTTTGAGGCGGAAAATGACGTGGCAGCGCGGAAGTCCACCCCTCCTACAAATGACCAGTTGTTGTGTCTCACCATGGCCGATGTGAGAAGAACCCTGTGCAGGGTCAAACCACAGAAGGCTGCTGGACCAGACAACATCCCTGGTAGAGTGCTCAGAGGATGTGCAGACCAGCTAGCAGATGTTCTCACTGACATCTTTAACATCTCCCTGAGCAGCGCCACAGTTCCAATGTGCTTCAAGGCTGCCACCATTGTCCCTGTGCCGAAGAAGTCTTCAGTGTCCTGCCTAAATGACTACCATCTCATTGCACTTACATCCATCATCATGAAGTGTTTCGAGAGGCTCGTCATGAGGCATATCAAGACCCTGCTGCCCCCCCTCACTGGACCGACCCCCTGCAGTTTGTGTACCATCCCAACCGCTCAACAGATGACGCCATTGCCACCACCCTCCACCTGGCCCTAACCCACCTGGACAAAAAAGACACATATGTTCGGATGCTGTTCATAGACTTCATTTCAGCATTCAACACAATCATCCCTCAGAAACTGATTGGAAAGCTGAGCCTACTGGGCCTGAACACCTCCCTCTGCAACTGGATCCTAGACTTCCTGACTGGGAGACCTCAGTCAGTCTGGATCGGGAGCAGCATCTCCAACACCATCACACTGAGCACAGGGGCCCCCTCAGGGCTGCGTGCTCAGTCCACTGCTGTTCACTCTGCTGACCCACAACTGTGCTGCAACACACAGCTCGAACCACATTATCAAGTTCGCCGACGATACGACCGTGGTGGGTCTCATCAGCAAGAATGACGAGTCAGCTTACAGAGAGGAGGTGCAGCGGCTAACGGACTGGTGCAGAGCCAACAACCTGTCTCTTAATGTGAACAAAACAAAAGAGATGGTTGTTGACTTCAGGAGGGCATGGAGCGACCACTCCCCACTGAACATCGACGGCTCCTCAGTAGAGATCGTAAAGAGCATCAAATTTCTTGATGTTCACCTGGCGGAGAATCTCACCTGGTCCCTCAACACCAGCTCCATAGTGAAGAAAGCCCAGCAGCGTCTCTACTTTCTGTGAAGGCTGAGGAAAGTCCATTTCCCACCCCCCATCCTCATCACGTTCTACAGGGGTTGTATTGAGAGCATCCTGAGCAGCTGCATCACTGCCTGGTTCAGAAATTGCACCATCTCGGATCGCAAGACCCTGCAGCGGATAGTGAGGTCAGCTGAGAAGATCATGGGGGTCTCTCTTCCCGCCATCACGGATATTTACACTACACGCTGCATCCGCAAAGGAAACAGCATTATGAAAGACCCCATGCACCCCTCATACAATCTCTTCTTCCTCCTGCCATCTAGGAAAAGGTTCTGAAGCATTTGGGCTCTCACAACCAGACTATGTAACAGTTTCATCCCCCAAGCTATCAGACCCCTCAATACCCAGACACCTTGCCCAATTGTCCTGTTTATTGCCTGCACTGTTTTTGTGCACTTTACGCAGTTCTGTGTAGGTCTGTAGTCTAGTGTAGCTTTCTCTGTTTTTTTACGTAGTTTAGTCTCGTTTTTGTACTGTGTCATGTAACACCATGGTCCTGAAAAACATTGTCTCATTTTTACTATGTACTGTACCAGCAGTTATGGTTGAAATGACAATAAAAGTGAATTGACTTGACTTGACTTAAGGAGAACAGCCACAGGGGTACTCTCTAGTATCTGACTCTTGCCCTTCCCTCTCGTGACTGTTACCCGCCTATCTGTCTCCTGAGACTACTTGTCTATAGCTCCTCTTTATCACCTCCTCACTCTCCCTGACCAGACGAAGGTCATCGAGCTGCAGCTCCAGTTCCCTAACCCGGTCCCCAAGGAACTGCAGCTCGACACACCAGGTGCAGATGTGGCCGTCCAGGAGGTTGGGAGTCTCCCAGACATCCCACGTCCAACACTCAATACAGAACACCGGCCTTTGCAAATAGTCCCTCAGTCACTAATTCACCCACTGAACTTTACATTCAGCCACTAAGATTCAGGGTTCATATATTATCAAATAAAGTATAAATTATACATCCTTGAGATTTACTTGCTCACAGTCACAAAGCAAGAAACCTGAAAGAACCCAATTAAAGAAAAAAAATTAAAATACAAATAAAAGGCCAACACTAAATGTGCAGTTTTACTTCCATCTTGCCTCTTTCACCTCATCAATATAACATGTTTTTAACCTGCCACTACCACACAACACAGGTTTTCAGCCATACTATTCAGGAAATACAAAACCGTTCTTCTGCCCAGCATTGGAAAATGATCTTCTCCATTGTTTGCACAGCCTACAGTGTGCAAGTCTTCTGAGGTAAGTTGCTGTAAGTCACGTGCACACTTACACTGTTTCGGACCCAGCACATTAATCCTGGAGTTCACCATATATGCAGATCATTGTTCTCTCAGTGCTTTTTCCCCCCATTTCTCTTTTACAGTCTTTCTTTCACACCGTGTTGGAAAACAGCCACATGTGTGAGACACTAGTGGATAACAACCTGCGCGTCACCAATTGGAACCGAAAGCTGGGCTGTAAGTGTCAGTACAAGCACATTGTGGACTGGTGCGGCTGCTCACCAAATGATTTCAAACCACAAGACTTCATAAGGCTTCAGGTAAAAAGTGTTTGGCTCCTTTGTCAAGTGGAATACTCACACTGTTCACAGGGTGCAAATGTGAAACGTGTTAATGTCTGGAACATTGGTCAAAGTAGCATATGTTAACATATGTGCAATGAATAATAAATTTACTTTGATAATGCACTGTTGCAGGTGTGATAGTATAGCTATTCCATTTCTGAGCCAGTTATACCAAGAAAGTGGGTTCAGATCCCAGTGTAATAATTTAAAATACTTAAGAACGTGGAAGTAGGTTCAAGCTCCAACAATCTGCTATCCAGCTGCTCAGAAATCCAGGAGGTTTGGTACCCAGCTCAGTTGGTTCTGTTTCAACTGATCGCTTCAAATCTAACAGCCTCTTTTTCCAGCATATCCTGAAGCTTGACTGTATCACTCGTGTTCACTGTAAAAAGCTGGAATCTGTAAAAATCACAAGTATAAACTTAGCGAGAACCTTTCACATCCACATCATCAACTCACTGGAATCCTGTTATGCATTCCATAGTCATAGAGTTCCACAGCCTGAAACAGACCCTTCAGCCCAACTCGCCCATGCCAACCAGGGTGCCTTCCTGAGCTAGTCTTGTTTGCCTGTGTTTAGGCCACATCCCTCTGAACCTTTCCCTTCTATGTATGTATCTCCCCAAATGTCTTTTAAATGTGTAATTGTACCTGCTTCTAACACTGGAAGATCATTGTAAATGACCATCAGTCTGTGAAACTGTTCCCCTCACATCTGTTTAAAACCTTTCCCCTCTTGCCTTAAACTGATGACCTCTAGTTATAGGCTCCCCTACCCTGCGAAAAGACTTAGCATTCACGTTGTCTGTGCCCTCTATAATATTATACAACCATAATGCTCTGCTTAGGATTTCTACTGCTATAATATAGGTATTTCAATTTAGCAGTTTGTGCAAAAGCAATGTTCCCTCTAATTTTTAGTAGTCAGTGTGCGCAAAAGATCTTACGTTGTGCAAATTTTTTTCCTGTGACAACAGTGCATGCGCACTGAATGCACACATGGCACAGTTTATATAGGTTTACAAAATATTTGACATAAAACTGCACAGAATAACAACAAAATAACATACATATTTAAGTCACTCAGTTATTTTTTCTCTCTCCTGTCTTTGGCATTTACCCATTCTGTGTAAACTCTATCTAGACTAATAGAACTTCCATCCAATTGATAGCTTCTGATTCTTATTAACATATCCAAATGACATTCACCCAAACGGTTTCTCAGCTTGTTTTTGAGTTGATTCATCAGGCTAGAACTTCGCTCACAGTCCGCACTAGACGCAAGAAAGGTTCCCCCAATGCCCATCAACTGTGCAAGGACGCAAAACTGTTCGTTTTGAAGTACAAATGCCACCATTTGAGCAAAGTTTGAAATCAGTTTGGATTTAATTTTTTCTTGCACGGAAAATTTGAAATCATTAAACTGTCTAACTATTACAGTATTTTAAGCTAGAAAATCATGATATTTTAGACATAAGGCATTAACTTGTTCATCGCCAAATATGAAGTCACAATCTGCAATTGCGGAGAAGTCAAAAGCTGACCATTCTTGTACCTCATCTTTGTAAACTTTACATTATGAACACTGTCCGCCAAAGATGGCTGCCACCATGATGCAGCTATACAAACCAGAACAGGAAAGGTGAGGTGAGGTAAATTAGTGGCGTGCATTGTGGTATTTGAAAAACCGACTAAAAGATTAATTTCAATAAGTATAATTATTAATTACTACATTATTTTAGGTAACTAACCTTTTGTGCACACATTAATTTCCTTTGTGCGTTGAAAAACGTGTGTTCGCATGCACACGCGCACAGCTTAGAGGGAACATAATGCAAAAGCAATGAGTTGCCATTGCAAGAAGTGCTTTATGCAGATGAATGGCTCCAAGGAGGGGCCTCCTGAGAAAGAGCCAGTTTGTTGGAGGTGGACTTCAAGGGAAGTTCAGACATTAGCTGGTCCTTTCACACAGACTGTGGGTTCGGTGCCGTGAGTAACAGTTGTACCCGGCTTTGGAAGATATGAGCTCTAACATTTTGTACACATTTAGACTGGTTTAACTGTAACCGTGCAGAAGAACTTCGGAGTCCTCATACAAGATTAATTTACAAGTTGAGTCTGTGATAAAGGTGGCAAATGCAATGTTGGCATTTATTTCAAGGGGAATAGAATATAAAAGCGAGATTAATGCTAAGGCTCTGTAAGACACTAGTAAGACCTTACTTGGAGTATTGTCAACAGTTTTGGGCCCCATAACTCAGAAAGGATATGTTTGTTGTCTTTGGAGAGCAGGTTCACGAGGATGATTCCGGGAATGTAGGGGTTAACATATGAAGAGTGTTTGGCATCTTTGGGTCTGTACTCACTGGAATTTAGAAGAATGCGGGGGGGGGGGGGGGTGTTGAATCTCATTGAGATCTACCAATATTGAAAGGACTAAATAGCATGGATGTGGCGAGAATGTTTGCTATACTTGGGTATCTAGAACTTGAGGGCACAACCTCAAAATTGAGGGGCAGCCTCATAGAACAGAGGTAAGGAGGAATGTTTTGAGCCACAGAATAGTGAGTCTGTGGAATGCTCTGTCATGGACTACAGTGGAGGCCAAATCTGTGTGTATATTTAAGGTGGAAGTTGCTATTTTGCTGATTGGTTAGGGTATCAAAGGATTGGCATGAAGGCAGGTGTATGGAGTTGAGTGGGATCCGGGATCAGCCAAGATGGAATGGTGGAGCAGACTCAGATGGGCTGAATGGCCTAATTCTGCTCCTGTGTCTTGATCTTATGGTAATTGGCCACTTTATTTAATTTTTTCTTTCTCTTAATAATTGATAAAGCTGAAATTAGTAAATATACTTTCTTTATAATTTTATGCTGTACATGCTGCCCACTAATTGTGTATAAGCAGTACTTACACAGTATTTGCTCATATTGAGGTTTCTTTAATCCATGTTTGGTTATACCCCAAATCATACCAACCCTAGACGTATATTGTTTGTGAAAGGTGGCCTCCTCACTGCTGAGTTATGTGGCTGTTAGCAGACGTATTGAGCCATGTTTGGATTCGAGCCCAGTGAGGGGCTACACCACTCTATAAGACAACCCCTCATGCTGAACACTAAAAAGAGAAGTCCAAGCTAATTCAATCTCTCCTTATAACTCAGGCCTGCAAATTACAATGGGAGACAAAATGCATGCCAAAAGGGCAATGTTACAATAGTCATGGGCGACTTCAACATGCATGCAGATTGGGAAGATCTGGTTGGTGCAGGATGCCAGGAGGCAGAATTTCAGGAGTGCTACGAGATAGCTTTTTAGAGCAGTTTGTGGTTGAGCCCACTGGTGGACCATCTATTCCGGATTGGGTGTTGTGCAATGAACCAAAATTGTTAAGAGAGCTTAAGGATTCCTTTACCTTAGGGACCAGTGATCAATTTCACCCTGAAATTTGAGGAGAAGCAAAAGTCAGATGTATAGTATTACAATTGAGAAAAGAGAATTACAGAGGCATGAAGGAGGAGCGGGAACAGAATTGATCGGAAAAGAACAATGGCAGGGTTGATGGCAAAGCAGCAATGGCTGGAATTTCTGGAAGTAATTTGGAAGGCACAGATACACACAGCCCAAAGAGCAATAAGTATTCTAAAGGAAAGATGATACAACCATGGCTAACAGAAGTCAAAGCCAACATAAAAGCCAAAGAGGGGACATATAATACAGTAGCTCGTCATCACACAAAGATGCTGAAAAAGTGGAGCAGTCATCGGAGTACTTGTAAGTCAAAGGAGTAAGGCTTCGGCAAGGACAGACCTAGGCGAGGTAGGTTACCTTTTTTTCCCTCTCTAACAAGAATAGTGGGTATGAGTGCAAGGCCAGTTTTCTGTTCTGGGTGTCAGATGTGGGATGTCCAGGAGACTTGCAGCCTCCCTGATAGCCACGCCTGCGCCAAGTGCATTGAGCTGCAGTTCCTTAGAGACCGAGTTAGAGAAATGGAGTGCAGCTTGATGACCTTCGGCTCGTTAGGAAGAGTGAGGAGGTGATAGACAGGAGCTACAGGCTGGTAGTCACTCCAGCCGCAGGAGACAGATAAGTGGGTGACCGTCAGGAGAGGGAAGGGAGGGCGACAGGTAGTGGAGAGCACCCCTGTGGCTTTCCCCTTTAACAATAAGTACTCCATTTTGAGTGCTGTTGGTGGGGGGAGGGGGAACGATCTTCCTGGGGGAAAGCAACAGTGGCACTGTGTCTAGTCCTGTGGCTCAGAAGGGTAGGGAATGGAAGAGGATGGTGGTGGTAATAGGGGACTCTATGGTTAGGGGGACAGATAGGCAATTCTGTAGGCACCTATGATCTTAGTGAGTGAATCAAAACGTGGAACTATGACGTTGTGGCATTACAGAGACTTGGATGTCTCAGGGGCAGGAATAGCCACTGAGTGTCAAGCTGCTTTAGATGTTTTAAAAAGAACAGAGAGGGAAGCAAAAGAGGTGGGGCGTGGTATTGCTAATTAAGGATAGTGTCATGGCTGCAGAAAGGGAGAAAGTTGTAGAGGGATGGTCTACTGAGACAGTGTGAGTGTAAGTCAGAAATAGGAAAGGAGCAATGACTCTATTGGGTGTTTTTTTCTAGTTTCTGGAATGGTCCCTGGAGACAGGAAAATTGTAAGTGTGACTGTACTCTTCAAGAAGGGAAAGAGGCAGAAAAAAGGAAACTATCGGCCAGTTTGTCTGCCTTTGGTGGTTGGGAAGATGTTGGAGTTGATTATTAAGGACGTGGTCTCAGGGTACTTAGAGACATGTGATAAAATAGGCCATAGTCTATTTGGTTTCCTCAAGGGGAAATCTTGCCTGACAAATCTGTTGGAATTCCTTGAAGAAATAGCAAGCAGGATAGACAAGGGAGAATCGGTTGATGTTGGATTTTCAGAAGGCTTTTGACAATGTGCCTCACATAAGCTATGTGCTCATAGTATTACAGGAAAGATTCTAGTATGGATAAAGCGGTGGCTGATTGGCAAGAGGCAAAGATTGGGAATAAAAGGAGCCTTTTTTGGGTACCTGCCAGTGACTGATGGTGTTCCACAGGGGTCTGTGTTGGGACTGATTATTTTTACAATGTCAATGATTTAGATGAAGGAATTGATAGTTTTGTTCCAAAGTTTGCAGACAATATGAAGATAGGTAGAGGGGCAGGTAATATTGAGGAAGTAGAGAGGCTACTGAAGGACTTAGATTAGGAGAATGGGCAAAGAAATGGCAGATGGAGTATAGTGTCAGGAAATGTATGGTCATGCACTTTGGTAGAAGAAATGTAAGGGTTGACTATGGAGAGAAAGTACAAAAAAATTGAGGCACAAAGGAGATTGGGAGTCCTTGTGCAGGATTTGCTAAAGGTTCATTTGCAGGTTGAGTCTGGTGAGGAAGGCAAATGCTATGTTAGCATTTATTTCAAGAACACTAGAATATAAAAGCAAGGATGTAATGTTGAGACTTTATAAATCACTGGTCATGCCTCACTTGGAGTATTATGAGCAGTTTGGGGCCCCTTATCTTAGAAAAGATGGGCTGAAAGTGGAGAGGGTTCAAAGGAGGTTCACAAAAATGATTCCAGGATTGAATGGTTTGTCATATGAAAAGTTTTTGCTGGCTCTGGGCTTGTATTCACTGGAAGATTGAGTGGTGACTTCACTGAAACACATTGAATAGTGAAAGGCCTTGATAGGGTGGATGTGGAGAGGATGTTTCCTATAGAGAATAGAGAGGAGTCGTTTTAGAACAGAGATGAGGAGGAATTTCTTTAGCCAGAGGGTGATGAATCTGTGGAATTTTTCACCACAGGCAGCTGTGGAGGCCAGGTCTTTCTGTACAGTATATTTAAGGCAAAGGTTGTTAGATTCTTGATTGGTCAAAGCATGAAAGGATTTGGGAAGAAGGCAGGAGGTTGGGTCTGAGAGGAAAATTGGATCAGCCATGATGAAATGGTGGAGTAGACTCGATGGGCCAAAAGGCCTAATTCTGCTCCTGGATCTATGGTCTTGTGGCCTTCCAGTCCTGGCAATTCTTGTGACTTTTCATTGCATCCTGCCCAGCTACCTCCTCCTTATTGCTAGATGATTAGAACTACACAGAACATTCCAGGTGCAGCATCATGATATTCCAACTCTGGTATGCAGCACCCAGTTCAATGAAGAGAAGCATACCATAAACTCTCTTCACTACTTTGTATGCCTGTTTTCATGGATCTTTGTACTTGTACCCCAAGATATCTCTGTTCTACAGCATTCCCCAGGGCACTGTATTTGTCATTCCTGTCCTGGTTTTTCTTCCTAAAATCCATTATTTCCACTTCCTTAAGTTAACCTCCAACTGTCATTCCTTTGTCCATTCTCCCAGTTGTAATGTCGTACAACACAGAAACAGGCCCTTTGACCCAACTGATCCATGCCAAGCAGAATTCCCTACACTCATCACATTACTCATGCTTAGCCCACATTCCTGTGACTCTTCCCTATCCATGTACCTATTCAAGTATCATGTAAATGTTCTTAATGTACTTGGCTTAACCACTTCCACTGGCAGCTCATTCCATATTGGGTGGAAAAGTTGTCTCTCAAGTTCTTATTCAATCTCTCCAACTCTCACCTTAAACCTCTCCCCTAGTTCTGGATTCCCAAACCATGGGAAAAAGACATTGACCCTATGTGTGCCTGTCATGATTTTATATGCCTCTAGATGATCTAGATCCTTTTGTAACAGACAACTTCCTTCACTGTCCAATGTCATGCATAGAATTACAAATCACGCCAACTACGTTCTCATCCAAGTCATGAATACAGATAACAAATAGCAAATGAGTCAGCATCAATTCCTATGACATGCCAATGGTCACAGGCCTCCATTATGAAAAGCAGCCCCCTCCCCACTAATAGCCTGTGCCTTTTCCCATCAAGCCAATATTATGTCCAACAGACAGGAGGAAATCTGCAGATGCTGGAAATTCAAGCAACACACACAAAATGCTGGTGGAACACAGCAGGCCAGGCAGCATCTATAGGAAGAAGCACTGTCAACGTTTCGGGCCGAGACGCTTTGTCAGGACTAACTGAAAGGAAAGATAGTAAGAGATTTGAAAGTAGGGTCCCAGCTATGCCTGCCTTTTTGTTGGCTTTGTGGAACAGTCCATGTTCCAAGCCTATATGGGTATCCATCCACCTCTTTTCCTTCGCTACATCGACGACTGCATTGGCGCTGCCTTGTGCATGCAGGCTGAGCTCGTTGACTTCATTAACTTAGCATCCAACTTTCACCCTGCCCTCAAATTTACCTGGTCCATTTCCGACCCCTCCCTCCCCTTTCTTGATCTTTCTGTCTCCATCTCTGGAGACGGCATATCTACTATAAGCCTGCGGACTCTCACAGCTACCCGGACTATTCCTCTTCCCACCCTGTCTCTTGCAAAAATGCTATTCCCTTCTCGCAATTCCTCCGTCTCCGCCGCATCTGCTCTCAGGATGAGGCTTTTCATTCCAGGACGAAGGAGATGTCTTCCTTTTTTAAACAAAGGGGCTTCTTCCACCATCAACTCTGTTCTCAAACGCATCTCTCCCATTTCCCGCACATCTGTCCTCACCCCATCCACCCACCACCCCACTCGGGATAGGGTTCCTCCTGTCCTCACCTACCACCCCACCAGCCTCCGGTCCAACGTATTATTCTCCGTAACTTCCGCTACCTCCAAAGGGATCCCCCTACCAAGCATATCTTTCCCTCCCCCCCTCTTTCTGCTTTCCGCAGGGATTGCTCCCTACGTGACTCCCTTGTCCACTCGTCCCCCCCATCCCTTCCCACCAATCTCCCTCCTGGCACTTATCCTTGTAAACGGAACAAGTGCTACACCTGCCCTTACACTTCCTCCCTCACCACCATTCAGGGCCCCAGACAGTCCTTCCAGGTGAGGCGACACTTCACCTGTGAGTCAGCTGGTGTGGTATACTGCGTCCGGTGCTCCCGGTGTGGCCTTTTATATATCGATGAGACCCGACACAGACTGGGAGACCGTTTCGCTGAACACCTATGCTCAGTCTGCCAGAGAAAGCAGGATCTCCCAGTGGCCACACATTTTAATTCCATGTCCCATTCCCATTCTGATATGTCTATCCATGGCCTCCTCTACTGTCAAAATGAATCCAAACTCAGGTTGGAGGAACAACACCTTATATACCAGCTGGGTAGCCTCCAACCTGATGGCATGAACATTGACTTCTCTAACTTCCGTTAATGCCCCTCCTCCCCTGCTTACCCCATCCCTGATGTTTTTAGTTTTTTCCTCCTCTTTTTTTCTCTCTCTCTCTGCCCATCACTGCCTGTTCTCCATCTCCCTCTGGTGCTCCCCTCCCCCTTTCTTTCTCCCAAGGCCTCCCGTCCCATGATCCTTTCCCTTCTCCAGCTCTGTATCCCTTTTGCCAATCACCTTTCCAGCTCTCAGCTTCACCCCAACCCCTCCTGTCTTCTATCATTTCATATTTCCCCCTCCTGCTTTTAAATCTCTTACTATCTTTCCTTTCAGGTAGTCCTGACGAAGGGTCTCTGCCCGAAACGTCGACAGTGCTTCTTCTTATAGATGCTGCCTGGCCTGCTGCATTCCACCAGCATTTTGTGTGTGTTGCATTATGTCCAGCAGGTTTGTTTTCCAGGGGTTTCATGTGATCTCACCTTCTGGACCAGTTAAAACTTATTCCTGCTGACTGTTAAAGAAACTGTAGGAAAGAGGTTCCCAACCTTTTTTTAATGCCATGGAACCCCACCATTAAGCAATATAAGATTCTTACATTCTAACCATATTTTTAAAAATTCTATCCATATGGCCTCACTGGATGATCCAGAAATATATTCTTTAAGAACTGTTGTGATGTCGTGTTGGCATGAGAGGGGAACTGACCAAGGTTAACTGGAAAGGGACAATAGCAGGAAGGTCAGCAGAGCAGAAATGGCTGGAGTTTCTGCAAAAAAATGAGGGAAGTGCAAGACAAATATATTCCAAATAAGAAGAAATTTTTGAATGGAAGAAGGACACTACCCTGGCTGACAAGTGAAGTCAGAGCCAAAGTAAAATCAAGAGAGAGGACATACAATGAAGCCAGAGCTAGTGAGAAGATAGAGGATTGGGAAGCATTTAAAAACTTGCAGAAGGAAATTAAGAAGGTCTTTAGGAAGGAAAAGATGAATTGTGAAAGGAAGCTGGTGACTAGTATCAAAGATGATAGTAAGAGCTCTTTTAAGTATATTTAGGGTAAAAGAGTTGAGGGTAGATATAGGACCAATAGAGAATGACGCTGGAGATATTGTTTTGAGAGACGCAGAAATGGCAGAGGAATTGAATGCATATTTTGCTTCAGTCTTCACAGTGCAATACATCTGCGGTATACCAGACATTCAAGAGTGTCAGGGAAGTGAAGTATGTGCAGTGAAAATTACGACTGAGAAGGTGCTCAGGAAGCTTAATGGTCTGAGGGTGGATAAATCTCCTGGACCTGATGGAATGCACCCTCGGGTTCTGAAGGATGTAGCTGGAGAGATTGCGGAGGTATTAACAATGATCTTTCAAGAACTGATAGATTCTGGCATTGTACCAGATGACTGGAAAATTGTAAATGTTACTCCACTATTTAAGAAGGGTGGGAGGCAGCACAAAGGAAACTGTAGACCTGTTAGCCTGACATCAGTGGTTGGGAAGTTGTTGGAATCGATTGTTAGGGAGGAGATTACGGAGTACCTGAGGCACATGACAAGACAGGCCAAAGCCAACATGGTTTTCTGAAAGGAAAATCCTGCTTGACTAACCTACTGCAATTCTTTAAGGAAATTACAAGCAGGGTGGACAAAGGAGATGCAGTGGATATGGTGTACTTGGATTTTCAGAAGGCCTTTGACAAGGTGCCACACAGGAGACTGCTTAGCAAGATTAGAACCTGTGGAATTACAAGGAAGCTACTAGCATGGGTGGAGCTTTGCTTTATTGGCAGAAAACAGAGTGTGGGAATAAAGGGATCATATTCTGGCTGGCTGCTGGTTACCACTGGAGTTCCACAGGGGTCGGAGTTGGGACTGCTGTTTTTTACGATGTATGTCAATGATTTGGACTATGGGATTAATGGATTTATTGCTAAATTTGCCAATGATACAAAGATAGGTGGAGGAGCGGGTAGTATTGAGGAAACTGGGAGACTTTACTTACTTTACTTTTATTGTCACCAAACAATTGATACTAGAGCATACAATCATCACAGCAATATTTGACTGTGCGCTTTGCACTCCCTGAAGTTACAAATCAAAGTAAATATAATAAAATTTTAAATTATAAGTCATAATTAGAAAATAGAAAAAGGAAAGTAAGGTAGTGCAAGTCAGGTCCGGATATTTGGAAGGTACGGCCCAGATCCAGGTCAGGATCCGTTGAGCAGTCTTATCACAGTTGGAAAGAAGCTGTTCCCAAATCTGGCCGTACGTATCTTCAAGCTCCTGAACCTTCTCCCGGAAGGAAAATGGACAAAAAGTGTGTTGGCTGAGTGGGTTGTGTCCTTGATTATCCTGGCAGCACTGCTCTGACAGCATGCGGTGTAAAGTGAGTCCAAGGATGGAACACACACAAATGCTGGTGGAACACAGCAGGCCAGGCAGCATCTATAAGGACAAAGGGTCTCGGCCGGAAACGTCGGCAGTGCTTCTCCTTATAGATGCTGCCTGGCCTGCTGTGTTCCACCAGCATTTTGTGTGTGTTGCTTGAATTTCCAGCATCTGCAGATTTCCTCATGTTTCCCAAGGATGGAAGATTGGTTTCTGTGATGTGCTGGGCTATGTTCACGATCTTCTGCAGCTTCTTCTGGTCTTGAACAGGACAACTTCCATACCAGGTTGTGATGCACCCTAGAAGAATGCTTTCTACGGTGCACCTATAAAAATTAGTGAGGGTTTTAGGGGACGGGCCAAATTTCTTCAGCTTTCTCAGGAAGTAAAGGTGCTGGTGGGCCTTCTTGGCAGTGGACTCTGCTTGGTTAGACCAAGTCAGGTCATTTGTGATATTCACCCCGAGGAACTTAAAGCTTTTGACCTGTTCCACCTGCACACCACCAATGTAGATGGGGTTGTGCGGTCCGCTACTCCTTCTGAAGTCAACAACCAATTCCTTCGTCTTGCTGACGTTGAGGGATAGGTTATTGTTTTCGCACCATGCCACCAGGTTCTTAATTTCCCCTCTGTACTCAGACTCATCATTACCCAAGATATGGCCTACAATTGTGGTGTCATCAGCAAACTTATATATAGGAGAAGATGGCAGTGCAACGCAGCACGCGTGGCCTCTCTGGAGAATGGATATCCGTTCCGTGTTAAGTAGGGATCCGTGCACAATCCTGATTTGATGGAGGCAGACGTGAGAGCGTGGAGGAACATCTGGAGAAACTTCTGAAATGTCTGCTTCGCTGCCGCTGCTACTGTGCGGTCTGTTGTCTCCGGAGGAGAAGGCCTCCGAGACCTCGGCTTTGCTTGTTTTGGCGGCCGGAACGAGGTTGAAGATGCTCGGGAGGCTGTATCGGAGGGGCTTGTCGGAGGCTCGAAGTTTTTGGACAGACTCAGAGTCTGCTGTTGTCGGGTGCTTCCAAGGCATTGTCAGTGCCTGGAAGTTTATGGCAGGGAGAGTTCTCCCGTTTGCTGCCTGGTATCGGGACGATTGGGGCGATCGGGACTTGAGACTTTTAAACCGCGTCCATGGTCTGCGTTTATCGAATTACGGTGTTGTTTTGCACTGCTGTAACTATATGCTATAAATATGTGGTTTTGTCAGTGTGAGTCTTGGTTTGTCCTTTTTTTAATTTTGTGATAACACTCCGGAGGAACATTGTGTCATTTCTTAATGCATGCATGCATTTCTAAATGACAATAAACGAGGACTGAGTGTCCTCATAATCTAATATTGAGCTTGATGGAAACTTGGCTGCACAATCATGGGTGTACAGTGAGTACAGCAGGGGGCTGAGTATACAGCCTTGTGGGGCACCGGTGCTCAGAGTGATTGTAGAGGAGAGCTTGTCCCCTATTTTTACAGCTTGGGTCCTGTCTGTGAGGAAGTTGAAGATCCAGCTGCAGATCTGAGTGCTGAGACCCAGGTTCCGGAGCTTAGATAGTTTAGGGGAATGGGCAAAGAAATGGCAAATGAAATACAATGTTGGAAAGTGTATGGTCATGCACTTTGGTGGAAGAAATAAATGGGCAGACTATTACTTAGATGGAGAGAGAATTCAAATGCAGAGATGCAAAGGGACTTGGGAGTCCTAGTGCAAGATAACCTGAAGGTTAATCTCCAGATTGCATCGGTTGTGAAGAAGGCAAATGCAATGTTGGCATTCATTTCTAGAGGTATAGAATATAAGAGCAGGGATGTGATGCTGAGGCTCTATAAGGCACTCGTGAGATCACGGTTGGAATATTCTGTGCAGTTTTGAGCTCCTTATTTTACAAAGGATATACTGACATTGGAGAGGGTTCAGAGAAGATTCACGAGAAAGATTCCAGGAATGAAAGGGTTACCGTATGAGTAACGTATGGCAGCTCTTAGGCTGTATTCCCTGGAGTTCAGGAGAATGAGGGGGGAATCTCATAGAACTATTTCGAATGTTAAAAGGCCTGAACAGATTAGATATGGCAAAGTTATTTCCTATGGTAGGGGAGTCTCGGACAAGAGGATACGACTTAAGGATTGAAGGACATCCATTCAGAACAGAGACGCCAAGAAATTACTTTAGTCAGAGGGTGGTAAATCTGTGGAATTTGTTGGCACAAGCGGCTGTGGAAGCCATTTAAGGCAGAGATAGATAGGTTCTTGATTAGCCAAGCCATCAAAGGATATGGGGAGAAGGCAGGGGAGTGGGGATGACTGGAAGAATTGGATCAGCCATGATTAAATGGCAGAACAGACTCAGTGGGTTGAATGGCCTACTTCTGCTCCTATCTTTTATGTCTTTCCTAATCAAAAATACAACTCCACCTCTCTTGGGCCTGTTAGTATCTGAAACATTGATTTGCCAGTCCATGTTTCTAAAATAGTTACAATATCATAATCCCATGTGCCAACATATATTCTGAATTCTCTACTTTACCCAAATACAATTTAGCCTGATGCATCTTCCTTACTCCCTGTGTCCCATTGTATCTTCAGACCCAAGCACAGAATTACACAAAGACTCTAAAGAGTTAAAGAAAACTAGGAATTTTATTAACAAAAGAGACAAAGTAAGACAATGGAACTTACAAGGTCTTGAATAACTCAGTCAGGACTTCACTCAGCACTGCCTCATACAGGATATGAAAGAAGCTGTGCTCAGCAGATAAATCCCAGATTAATTACAAGATAACAAGAAACTATCCGAATGCAAGACAAGAGTCCAAGGATACTCAGCTGGACACCTGCAAAGTCTCAGAAAATTAATTGGAAGTAATTAAGGACAATTGAAACTTAAATGTAAATTAGAGTAGACCTGACAATAACATATAAAAACCCAGTGGCACAATACAAATAGTTATAATTAATAAAATGTGGAGAATATCAAAAATAGCAAAAAATTCAGAGCCCTCCGAATATTCTACCAATGACTCAAAGTCGTGACTCCCTGTCCTGCCAGTACTTGTTTTACCTGCTACATTTGATTGACTTAACTGCTTCATTTTCCTCAATCTCCTCCAAGTACAACCCGTGCGTCTTGTACAAGTCACCTCTGTCCCAGAATAAATTCCAAGGGCCCAAGAACATCATCCCACTCTGCTCCACCAAATTTTCATCTGCCCTGTCCTTCTGTTTCTAGAATATGTAGCACATGCAACTGGGAGTAATTTGGCCAGGCCTGACATATTGTGTGCAGTTGCCTGTTTGGAGGTGAGTGAGCATGAGATTTAAAATGTGGGTGGAACCTTTTGGAACTTTTTGTCAGATTTGAATTATCGTGGGCAGTCACTTATTTGGGGGTGAGTGCACATGATATTTAAAATGCGGAACTTTTTAGTAGGCTTGAGCTATTACAGTTTATTAGGCATTTGGGAAAGACCTATAAAAGGAAGTCAGGTGTAAGTGGAGCGATCATTGTTGGAGAGGACAGAGTTAAGAGTGGAGATCTTGAGGTTTTAGTTCAAGAGGCTTTGGCAAGAAGAGCTGAAGGCTGAGGTAAGTTTATGGTTAAGATTTTAGACCTCGCTTGAGTAGTGACAGTGGGCCCAAGGTCAGTGGTATTTTCTTTTATCAGATGTGGGAGTTATGGAGACCTCCAGTCTCCTTGATAACTACATCTGTGTAAATGCATCAAGCTGCAGCTCCTTACAGACCATGTTAGGGAACTGGAGCTGTATCTGGATGACCTTCGGCTCATATGGGAAAATGAGGAGGTGGTAGATAAGAACAAAGGGAGGTAGTCATTCCTAAGTTGTAGGAGGCAAGTGGCTAGGTAACTGCATACAAGGGGAAGTTCAAAGTAAATTTATTACCAAAGTACATATTTGTCACATACTGTATACTACCCTTCGATTAATTTTCTTGCAGGCATTTATAGTAAATGTTGGCATTCATTTCTAGAGGAATAGAGTATAGGAGCAGGGATGTGATGTTGAGGCTGTAAAAGGCACTGGTAAGACCTCACTTGGAGTACTGTGTGCAGTTTTGGGATCCTTATTTAAGAAAGGATGTGCTGACGTTGGAGAGGGTTCAGAGAAGATTCACTAGAATGATTCCGGGAATGAGAGGGTTAATATATGAGGAACGTTTGACCACTCTTGGACTGTACTCCTTGGAGTTTAGAAGAATGAGGGGGGACCTCAAAGAAACATTTTGAATGTTGAAAGGCATGGACAGAGTGGATGTGGCAAAGTTCTTTCACATGGTGGGGGCGTCTAGTACGAGAGGGCATGACTTAAGGATTGATGGGCGCCCACTCAGAACAGAGATGCGAATAAATTTTTTTAGCCAGAGGGTGGTGAATCTGTGGAATTTGTTGCCACGGGTGGTAGTGGAGGCCAAGTCATTGGGTGTATTTAAGGCAGAGATTGATAGGTATCTGAGTAGCCAGGGCATCAAAGGTTATGGTGAGAAGGCGGGGAAGTGGGACTAAATGGGAGAATGGATCAGCTCATGATAAAATGGTGGAGCAGACTCCATGGGCCAAATGTCCGACTTCTGCTCCTTTGTCTTATGGTCTAAATACAGTAGAGTCAATGAAAAACTGCACATAAACAAACAACCAATCTGCAAAAGACAACAAATTGCGCAAATAGAAATAAACAAATACAAAGTAAATAACTATTAACAAACTAAATAAACAAACAACGTGAGTTGTAGAGTTCTTGAAAGTGAGTCCGTAGATTGTGGAATCAATTCAGTGTTGGTATGAGTGAAGTTATCCACTATGTTTCAGGAGCCTGATGATTGAGGGGTAATAACTTCCTGAACCTGGTGGTGTGGGACCTAAGGCTTCTGAACCTCCTTTCTGATGCAGCAGCAAAAACCAAGCATAGCCTGGATGGTAGGGGTCCTCCATGATGAATACTGCTTTCCTGGGACAATGATCCTTTGTCAACCTCACAGTGGTGGGGAGGGCTTTACCTGTGATGGATTGGTCTGTAACCACTACTTTTGGTAGGCTTCTCCATTCAGAGCATTGTGTTTCCATACTAGGCCATGATGCAACCAGTCAGTATACTCTCCACCACACATCTACAGAAGTTTGACAAAGTTGTAGATGACATAAATCTTCGTAAACCTTTAACAAAGTAGAGTTGCTACTATGCCTTCTTTGTAATGACGGTTCAATGTTGGACCCAGGAATGACCCTCTGAAATGATGATGCTGAGGAATTTAAAGTTACTGACCCTTTCCACCTCTGATCCTCTGATGAGGACTAGCTCATGGACCTCTGGTTTCTTCTTCCTGTAGTTAATAATTGCTGATGTTGAGTGAGTGGTTGTTGTGGCACCATACAGATAGATTTTTAATCTCCCTCCTATATTCTGATTTGTAACCACCTTTGATTTGGCCTACAATAGTGTTGTCATCAGCAATTTTAAATGTGGCATTGGAGTTGTACTTAGCCTCACAGTCATAAGCATATAGCAAGTAGAGCAGGGGTCTAAGCAGATAGCCTTGTGGTGCACCTGTGTTGATGGTGATTGTGGAGGAGATGTCGTTGCCAATCGAAACAAACCAGCTTTGTTTATTCAATCTATTTTATTGAAATGTGGCATTGTTGATATTGGACGTTTCTTACATCCTTTAGATCGGGAGCACTCGTTTTTTTCCCATGTTCATCATACATATTCCAGGATTGATTTTTTTTAATTTATAGTCAAATGATTTCATCAGTTTGTTCCTGTGAATATAAAGAAATTGCTGTTTTAGATCATGCTCCTGTATTTCTATCTTTAAATCTTCCTGGTTTTCCTCAAACAAACAGAATTTGATGTTTTAATACAACTGTTATCTGATAAGGATTTTTAAAAATTTCTAGAGAGGCATATTATTTTATTTTTTGAAGAGAATAAAAAGGAAGAGACTTCTAATCTTACCGTATGGGACACTTTCAAGGCCTATATTAGAGGACAAATTATCTCTTATACTGAAAGGGTTAAGAATAAAGCTAATAAAGAAAGAATTGAACTAGCCAATCAACTGAAACAATTAGATCAAAAAATATGCTATAGCTCCAGATCCTGTTTTATATAAAAGATGTGTTGAAGTTAAAACTAAATATGATCTTCTGTTTACATAGCCAATTGAAACTCAACTTCTTAAAGATAAAACTCAATTTTACAGTCATGGAGATAAAACAGGTAAAGTATTGGCCAACCAATTAAAAACATGCAGTTAAATGACAAATTAAAGAAATTTACAACACTAATGGTGTTACGACAACTGATCACTCTGAAATAAATGATACCTTTAGAGAGTTCTATTCTGAACTTTATAGTTAATAACTCCTCAGGGGTGATTGATAAGTTCATGGCCTAAGGTAGAAGGAGATGAGTTATTAACTTCAAACTTTCTGCGTAATCACTCAAAGAGTTGACCTGCATGTGCATGTACTGAGAGCTGTATAATTCATCTCCTTCTACCTTAGGCCATGAACTTATCAATCACCCATCTGTGGACACTTTCTGGAGGTCCAAGATCCGTATGCTCCACGACCGCTGGACGAAGTGTGTAAATGTAGGAGGGGACTATGTTGAAAAATAAATATGCTAGGTCTTCTAAAATTGACTCCTTCTACCTTAGGCCAAGAACTTATCAATCACTCCTCGTATGTTACTCCTTCATTTAAAATAAAGCCAGTTAGAGGTGTGTTGAGCTCTTAATAGTCTGGGGAACTAGAGTGATGTGTCAGCCAATCCTAAACTCAATAGATTGTGCAAATGATGGAAACCCAGTGCAACACTATAAATTTTAGAAGAACTTAACATAGCAGGTAGCATTTATGGAGAGGAATTAAAGTTGGTGTTTTGGGTCAAAACACTTAATTAGGACTAGTGCTGGAATGAGGCTTTTCTCAGGTTGGAGAAGCAACACCTCATTTTCTGTCTGGAAAGCCTTCAACCTGACAGCATGACACTGATTTCTCCTCCTCCTCTCTTTTTCCATTTCCCAGTTTGTTTCCTCTCTTATGTCTTCTCATCTCCTCAGCTGCCTAGCACCTCCCTCTGGTGCCCTTCTCCTTCCCTTTCTCCCTTGGTCTACTTTCCTCTCCTGTCAGATAACTCCTTCTTCAGCCCCTTTACCTTTTCCACTTATCACCTCACAGCTTCTTACTTCATTGACCCTCCCCTATTTACCTACTTTCCCCACCTTTCTTAGCTTCACCAATCACCTAACTTGTACTCCTTTCCCTCCCTCCACTTTATTTTGTCTTCTTCACCCTTCCTTTCCAGTCCTGATGAAGTCTTGTCCTCAAAATGTTAACTCTTTATTCCATTCCATACATGCTGAGTTCCTCCAGCATTTTTGTGTGTTGTAATGTGACAGCCTGTGGTCTCCATCTCACTCTTCAAAAACCTAAATGAATGGTGTGCACATTACTCCTTTCTCATTCATTTTATTGTATCTTTGTTTACAGCAAATGACAAGACCAACATTTTTTGCAAGAAAGTTTGAATCAACTGTTAATCAGGAGGTCATTGACATCTTGGACTCGCATCTGTATGGCAGTTACCCTCCTGGGACAGCAGCTCTGAAAGCCTACTGGGAGAATGTCTTTGATCATGTGGACGGGCTGAGCAGTCTAACTGACGTTGCAATTACCAGCTATCTGGTTTTCTTCAAGCTGGGCCTGAGCAAGCTGCAGACGGAGCAACAAGGAACAGCCAGCCATTGCAGGTATGGGAATAAACGGTCCAGTAGCTGAGCCACGCTATCAAACACCCTGTCAACACAGTAAAGGAGGAAGATACTTGTCCATGTAGCTCTAGACTGGAGTCTGAGAAATAATTAGGCTTCTTACTCCTGATTAGCCCAGGAGCACATTCCGAGAAACTATAGTATCAAGAAAGGCAATGAATGCCATAGTTTTTGATGGTGGTCCCATGGTGGCTACAGGGCATGAACGTGATTCCGTGTAGTCGGTACCATCACAGATGGTTTTGTTGAAGACTTGAGTGGTTTGTGGTTTGAAGCCGGAATTCTCATGAGTTGATGTTGAGATTGTGTTTATTTAAGGACATTGTGAGAAAATTATAAAACTATAGTTTCCTTGCTGGAGATTGCTTGCCGTGCCATCCATTCTATGATAAAATCATTGAGTCATACAGAATAGAAACAGGACCTTCTGTCCACTACCTACTAAAGTACACATCTAAGCTTGTCCCATCTGCGCATGTTTCGCCCATATCCTTAGAAACATAGAAAACCTACAGCACAATACAGGCCCTTCGGCTCACAATGCTCTGCAGAACATGTACTTACTTAGAAATTACCTAGGGTTACCCATAGCCTTTTATTTTTCTAAGCTCCATGTACCTATCCAGGAGTCTCTTAAAAGACCGTATAGTATCCCCCTCCACCACAGTTGCTGGCTGCCCATTCCATGCACTCCCCATTCTCTGCGTAAAAAACTTACCCTGACATCTCCTCTGTACCTACTTCCAAGCATCTTAAAACTGTTCCCCCTCGTGTTAGCCATTTCAGCCCTGGGAAAAAGCCTCTAACTATCCACACAATCAATGCCTCTCATCTTCTTATACACATCTATCAGGTCACCTCTCATCCTCTGCCGCTCCAAGGAGAAAAGGCTGAGTTCACTCAACCCATTCTCGTAAGACATGCTCCTCAATCCAGGCAACATCTTTGTAAATTTCCTCTGCCCCGTTTCTATAGTTTCCACATTCTTCTTGTAGTGAGGCGACCAGAACTGAGCACAGTACTCCCAAGTGGGGTCTGACCAGGGTCCTATATAGCTGCAATATTACCTCTCGGCTCCTAAACTCAATCCCATGGGTGATGAAGGCCAATGTACCGAGTACTTTGTTAACAATACAATCAACCTGTGCAGCAGCTTTGAATGTCCTATGGACTCAGACCCCAAGATCCCCCTAATCCTCCACACTACCAGCAGTCTTACCATTAATACTATATTCTACCATCATATTTGACCTACAAAAATGACCTGGGTTGAACTCCATCTGCCAGTTTTGCATCCTATCGATGTCCTGCTGTAACCTCTGACAGCCCTCCACACTATCCACAACACCTCCAACCTTTGTGTCATCAGCAGATTTACTAAACCATCCCTCCATTTCCTTATCCAGGTCATTTATAAAAGTCACAAAGAGTATGGGTCCCAGAACAGATCCGTGAGGCACACCACATGCAGAATATGCCCCATCTACAACCACTCTTTGCCTTCTGTGGGCAAGCCAATTCTGGATCCACAAAGCAAGGTCTCCTTGGATCACATGCCTCCTTACTTTCTCAATAAGCCTTGCATAGGGTACCTTATCAAATGCCTTGCCAAAATCCATATAGTCTACATTTACGGCCTTCATCAATGATTTAGTCACATCCTCAAAAATTCAATCAGGCTCATATATATATGTGTTAAATTAAATAAGTAGTGCAAAAGTAGTAAGTTAATGCTCATGGGATTAATGTCATTCAGAAATCTGATGGCAGAGACAAAGAAGCTGTTCCTGAATCATTGAGTGTGTGCCTTCAGGCTCCTGTACCTCCTCCCTGATGGTAATGATGAAAAGAGGGCATGTCCTGGAAAATGGGGATCTTTAATGATGGATGCTGCCTTTTTGAGGCATCGCTCCTTGAAGATATCCTGGAGGCTACAGAGGCTAATGCCCATGATGGAGCTGACTCCCTGCAGCTTATTTTGATCCTGTGCAGTGGCAGCTCCTCCCTCACACTAGACAGTAATAGAGTCCAGCAGAATGCTGTCCACGGTACATCTGTGCAGTATACACGGTACACCTGTGCAGTATATACGGTACATTTGTGCGGTATACACGGTACATCTGCGCAATATACACGGTACATCTGCGCAATATACACGGTACATCTGTGCAATCTACACGGTACATCTGTACGGTGTACACGTTACCTCTGTGCGGTATTCACGGTACCTCTGCGGTATTCACGGTACCTCTGCGCGGTGTACACGGTACCTCTGGTATACATGGTACATCTGCGCTGTGTACATGGTACATCTGCGTGGTGTACACGTTACATCTGTGCAGTGTACACGGTACATCTTTGCGGTATACATGGTACATCTGTGCAGTGTACGCGGTACCTCTGCGGTGTACACGGTACATCTGTGCGGTGTACACAGTACATCTGTGCAGTGTACACGGTGCCTCTGTGAGGTATACACAGTACCTCTGTACAGTGGCAGTTCCTCCCTCACACCAGACAGTGATAGAGTCCAGCAGAATGCTCTCCACGGTACATCTGTAGAAATTTGCACGGGTCTTTGGCGACATACTAGGTCTTTTCAAAGTCCTAATGTCATATAGCAGCTGTCATGCCTTTATCAATATGTTCGGCTCAGGATAGATCCTCAGAGATAGTAATTCATGATTCAAGTATATATATTATCAAAGAAGTGATAAATTATATGACCTTGAGATTTGCTTGCTCACAGGTAGCCGCAAAGCAAGGTAGCCTTAAAGAACCCAGTGAAAGAAAAAATAAAAGTCCAACACTCGCATATCAGTTCATCATTAGTGGGCACAGAGCACATCAGTTGGGGCAGTCTTCATAACCTCAGTGTCATTAAGAGAGGAATGACTATTGCGGAGAGCGAGCAAAATCGGCTCTTGCCCTGGATCTCAACACCCTGTTCCTTCCACTCAATCTGGGCTGGCATTTGATCAGACAACAGTAAAAAGCTGCAGTGCCTTGGAGAAAGGCATGACCATCGCGAAGAGTGAACAAAATTGGCTCTTGCCTCTGATCTGGGCCAGTGTTTAGATTGTCTAAACAACGAATTGAACCTTGCACTAAGAACCAGATGCAGTGAAAGGCTCCGGGCCTAAACCACGCCACCCAGTGATACACTCCAGGCCCACATTTCACTGCCCAGCCCAAAGCCACTCTCAGGCTCTTCACATTAGCTCAGCACCCAGAGCGATCCAGCCTTGTACCCGGGCACACCGGAACTTGAAATCATTTCAAGAGGACTAGAATGTAAAAGCAAGGCTGTAACATTAAGGCTTTATAAGGCACTGGTAAGGACTCACTTGGAGTATTGTGAGTAGTTTTGGGCCCCTTACCTAAGAAAGGATGTGCTGACATTGGAGTGAGTTCAGAAGAGGTTCACAACAATGATTCCTGGATTGAAAGGGTTACCACATGAGGACCGATGATGGCTCTGGGCATGTATTCATTGAAATTCAGAAGAATGAAGTGGGGGGATCTCATTGAAACCTACTGAATGTTGAAAGACCTCAATAGAATGGATGTTCCAATAGTATGTTTCCTGTGCTGGGGAGTCTAGGACCAGAGGGCACAACCTCAGAGAAGATGGATGGCCATTTAGAATGGAGATGAGAAGGAATTTCTTTAGCCAGAGTGTGGTGAATCTGTGTAATTCATTACCACAGGCAGCTGTGGAGGCCAAGTTATTGAGTATATTTAAGGCAGAGGTTGATTAGTTCTTGATTAGTCAGGACCTGAAGGTTACAGGGAGAAGGTAGGAAATTGGGCGGAGATGAAAATGGATCAGCCATGATGAAATGATAGAGCAGACTAATGGCCTAATTCTCCTCTATTTCCTATGTCTTGTAGTCAATTCTCAGGTGGTGGGATGGATGTTAGGATAAATGGAATGGTCAGTTTGGGTGGAAGAGGAGAAGCCTGGTGGGACAGAAGGGGAACACAGGTTCAGTGGCGAGTAGGAGCATATCATGATAGAGGATAGACGGGGAGGACAGTGTAAGGCAGAAGAATAGCTTAGAAATGAAGTGTGTCACAATGGGTATGGAGGGGTTTGTTAGAGGTTACGAGAAGAGCAAATCATAGTGGAGGGGACAGGTGCGTTAGTGTGAAGGTGAGTATGTCAGGATGGGGAAGAACAGTGTGTTGAAGTGGAGAGGAAGAGGGTATTAGGTAGGAAAGGATATATTTATTGTATGGTTTATTTTTACTTGTTTGATCTTGGAAGTCTTAAGAATACTTGTGCCTCTTCTTAGGTATGTGCCTTTGGGCTATCCACTCTCTGTTAACGTTTACTTCTACGATGACCAATTCCAAGGTTATTTGGTGATGCAGCAAGTTAAGAACATGACTACAGGACGGAAAGAAACACTAGAAAGCTGGGTGTCACCTCGATCCATGCTCCGTCTTGCAAATATCAACCCTAAAATTGACCGACTCCAGAGCCTGGAGGTAACCAATCTGACACTCTAATAGAATGAGATAGATGTGACATTGCCATTTACACAGTCAATTTTTGAACTTGTCCTTCTTAAACTGTGTCCTTGCTGCCTTCTGTTCCCACCATAGCCAGTATTAATGAACAATTGTCAATCAGCTTTTAAGAACAACTTCTTCTGTGAGACTTGCCTATCCTGCGCCTTGTGAACTATTCCCAGATACTTCAGCCCCCTCTTCTGCCATCATCCCCGTCCAATCCACCTGGACAAGCTCCTCTCTCGTGTCTCTGTAATTCCCTTTATTCCATTGTGATACTGATACATGTGACTTATGCTTCACTCTCTCAAATTACAGTATAAATTCAATCATATTATGATCACTGTTTCCTAAGGGTTCCTTTACCTTAAGCTCACTAATAAAATCTGGGTTATTACACAACACCCAATCTAAGATAGTCTTTTCCCAAGTAGGTTCAAGTACAAGCTGCTCTAAAAAACCATCTCATAAGCATTCAATAAATTCCCTCTTACGATCCGACACCAACCTGGTTTTCCCAATCCTCTTGCATATTAAAGTCCCTCATTACAAATGTGGCATTACTCCTTCCTGCTCCCTTTACAATCTCAGCCCCACATGTTGACTACTAGTTGGAGGCCTATAAATGATTCCCAAAACGGTATTTCTCCTTGTAGTTTCTTAATTCTACCTACAAAGATTCAACATTCTCTGACCCTATGTTGCCTCTTTCACTTCTTTCTAAAGATGTAATTCCATCTCTTACCAACAGAGTGACACCACCACCCATGCCTTCCTCTTGTCCAACCGATTCAAACTATATCTTTTGATATTACGCTGCTGCCTATGACCTTCTTTCAGCCATGACTCAGTGATGCCCACAACATTATACCGACCAATCTGTAATTGCACCACAAGTTCATCCACTTTGTTCCCAATACTACGCAAATTTAAATACAGCATCTTCAGTCCTGTATTCTTCGCCCTTTTGGATTTTGCCTCTGTGGTACAATTTAACCCTTCACACTGTCTGCATTTGTACCCAATCATTGGCTTGTCCTTCCTTACATTCATATTACACCCATCATCTACTTGTAAACCTGCTGGTTCATCCTCAGCTCTGTCATACTGGTTCCTGTCCCCTTGCCATATTAGTTTAACCCACTCCCAACTACTCTAACGAACCTACCCACAAGAATATTGGTACCCCTCAGATTCCAGTGCAACCATTCCTTTTGTACATGGCAGTCCTGTGCTCACTGGCGTGTGGCACAGGCAGCAATCCTGAGGTTACTATCCTTGAGGTCCTGCTTCTCAACTTTCTTCCTAACTCTCTGTGCTGTTTTAGAACATAGAACATAGAATAGTACAGCACATTACAGGCCCTTTGGCCCACAGTGTTGTGCTGACCCTCAAACCCTGCCTCACATATAATCTCCCACCCTAAATTCCTCCATATACCTGTCTAGTAGTCTCTTAAACTTCACTAGTGTGTCTGCCTCCACCACTGACTCAGGCAGTGCATTCCACGCACCAACCACTCTCTTGAGTGAAAAACCTTCCTCTAATATCCCCCTTGAACTTCCCTCCCCTTAACTTAAAGCCATGTCCTCTTGTTCTGAGCAGTGGTGCCTTGGGGAAGAGGTGCTGGCTGTCCACTCTGCCTATTCCTCTTAATATCTTGTACACCTCTATCATGTCTCCTCTCATCCTCCTTCTCTCCAAAGAGTAAAGCCCTGGCTCCCTTAATCTCTGATCCTAATCCATACTCTCTAAACCAGGCAGCATCCTGGTAAATCTCCTCTGTACCCTTTCCAATGCTTCCACATCCTTCCTATAGTGAGGCGACCAGAACTGGACACAGTACTCCAAATGTGGCCTAACTAGAGTTTTATAGAGCTGCATCATTACATTGCGTCTCTTAAACTTTGTCCCTCGACTTATGAAAGCTAACACCCCATAGGCTTTCTTAACTGCCCTATCTACCTGTGAGGCAACTTTCAGGGATCCGTGGACATGATCCCTCTGCTCCTCCACACTACCAAGTATCCTGCCATTTACTTTGTACTCTGCCTTGGAGTTTGTCCTTCCAAAGTGTACCACCTCACACTTCTCCGGGTTGAACTCCATCTGCCACTGCTCAGCCCACTTCTGCATCCTATCAATGTCTCTCTGCAATCTTTGACAATCCTCTACACTATCTACAACACCACCAACCTTTGTGTCGTCTGCAAACTTGCCAACCCACCCTTCTACCCCCACATCCAGGTCGTTAATAAAAATCACGAAAAGTAGAGGTCCCAGAACAGATCCTTGTGGGACACCACTAGTCACAACCATCCAATCTGAATGTACTCCCTCCACCACAACCCTCTGCCTTCTGCAGGCAAGCCAATTCTGAATTCACCTGGCCAAATTTCCCTGGATCCTATGCCTTCTGACTTTCTGAATAAGCCTACCATGTGGAACCTTGTCAAATGCCTTACTAAAATCCATGTAGATCGCATCCATTGCACTACCCTCATCTATATGCCTGGTCACCTCCTCAAAGAACTCTATCAGGCTTGTTACGCACGATCTGCCCTTCACAAAGCCGTGCTGACTGTCCCTGATCAGACCATGATTCTCTAAATGCCCATAGATCCTATCTCTAAGAATCTTTTCCAACAGCTTTCCCACCACAGACGTAAGGCTCACTGGTCTATAATTACCCAGACTATCCCTACTACCTTTTTTGAACAAGGGGACAACATTCGCCTCCCTCCAATCCTCCGGTACCATTCCTGTGGACAACGAGGACATAAAGATCCTAGCCAGAGGCTCAGCGATCTCTTCCCTCGCCTCGTGGAGCAGCCTGGGGAGTATTCCGTCAGGCCCCAGGAACTTACCAGTCCTAATGTTTTTTAACAACTCCAACACCTCCTCTCCCTTAATATCAACATGCTCCAGAACATCAACCTCACTCATATTGTCCTCACTGTCATCAAGTTCCCTCTCATTGGTGAATACCAAAGAGAAGTATTCATTGAGGACCTCGCTCACTTCCACAGCCTCCAGGCACATCTTCCCACTTTTATCTCTAATTGGTCCTACCTTTACTCCTGTCATCCTTTTGTTCTTCACATAATTGAAGAATGCCTTGGGGTTTTCCTTTACCCTACTCGCCGAGGCCTTCTCATGCCCCCTTCTTGCTCTTCTCAGCCCCTTCTTAAGCTCCTTTCTTGCTACCTTATATTCCTCAACAGACCCATCTGATCCTTGCTTCCTAAACCTCATGTGTGCTGCCTTCTTCCACCTGACTAGATTTTCCACTTCACTTGTCACCCATGGTTCCTTCACCCTACCATTCTTTATCTTCCTCACCGGGACAAATTTATCCCTAACATCCTGCAAAAGATCCTTAATCATCGACCACATGTCCATAGTACATTTCCCTTCGAAAACATCATCCCAATTCACACCCGCAAGTTCCAGCCTTATAGCCTCATAATTTGCCCTTCGCCAATTAAAAATGTTCCTGTCCTCTCTGATTCTATCCTTTTCCATGATAATGCTAAAGGCCAGGGAGCGGTGATCACTGTCCCCCAGATGCTCACCCACTGACAGATCTGTGACCTGACCCGGTTCATTACCTAATACTAGATCTAGTATGGCATTCCCCCTAGTCGGCCTGTCAGCATACTGTGACAGGAATCCATCCTGGACACACTTAACAAACTCTGCCCCATCTAAACCCTTGGAACTAAACAAGTGCCAATCAATATTAGGGAAGTTAAAGTCACCCATGATAACAACCTTGTTATTTTTACACCTTTCCAATATCTGCTTCCCAATCTGCTCCTCGGTATCTCTGCTGCTATCAGGGGGCCTATAGAATACCCCGAGAAGAGTAACTGCTCCCTTCCTGTTCCTGACTTCTACCCATACTGACTCAAAAGAGGATCCTGCTACATTACCCACCCTTTCTGCAGCTGTAATAGTATCCCTGACCAGTAATGCCACCCCTCCTCCCCTTCCCCCCCTCTCTATCCCTTTTAAAGCACTGAAATCCAGAAATATTGAGAATCCATTCCTGCCCTGGTGCCAGCCAAGTCTCCGTAATGGCCACTACATCATAATTCCAGGTATGTATCCAAGCTCTCAGTTCATCACCTTTGTTCCTGATGCTTCTTGCATTGAAGTACACACACTTTAGCCCTTCTACCTTTACACCCTTTATTCTGCTTCTTTTTCATCAAAGCCTCTCTATATGTTACGTCCGGCTTTACTCCATGCACTTCTTTCACTGCTCTGTTGCTCTGGGTCCCATCTACCTTGCAAATTAGTTTAAACCCTCCCGAACCATGCTAGCAAACCTACCTGCAAGGATATTGCTCCCCCTCGAGTTCACGTGCAACCCATCCAATCTGTATAGGTCCCACCTTCCCCAGAAGAGATCCCAATGATCCAAAAATCTAAAACCCTGCCCCCTGCACCAACTCCTCAGCCACGCATTCAATTGCCATCTCCTCCAATTCTTACCATCACTATCATGTAGCACTGGCAGCAATCCTGAGAACGCCACCCTTGAGGTTCTGTTCTTCAGCCTTCTGCCTAGTTCCCGAAACTCACACTTCAGGACCTCCTCCCTTTTTCTACCTATGTCGTTGGTACCAACATGTATCATGACTTCTGGCTGCTTACCCTCCCTTTTCAGGATATTGTGGTTGCATTTAGAAACATCACGGACCCTGGCACCTGGGAGGCAGACAACCATTTGTTTTACTTTTTCGCATGCACAGAATCACCTATCTGTCACCCTAACTATAGAGTCTATAGTTTGGGGGACACTATAGTGATGGGCAGCTGGAGTTACTTGGAGGTTAGAAGAATGGCTGGGAAGTGAACACAGAGAAACAGGTGTGTGGGAGGAGAATATTGGGATGAAAGTGACATTAAATTAGAAAATTTCTCCCTCCCTGCTTCCCTTCATCACTGTCCCCTCCCCTGCACTGTCCTCTCCTCCCCACCCTCTTTCCTTCCTCCCCCACTCCCCTCCCTTCCCCACTTTCTCCCTTCCTCTCACTCCCTCCCCTCCTCCCACTCCTTCCTTGCACTCCCTCCCCCACCTCTATCTCTCTTTCTACCCCTCCCCCTCCCATCTTTCATTGTCTCTTCAACTATCTATTTCTCCTGCTCCCTCTCCTCCCTAACCCCTCTTTCTCTTTCCATTCCACCCATTCCCTCCCTCTCCTCCCCACCTCAGTAGATCTGTTGTAGCCTACTTCACTGTCTACTGTGCCTTCAATGTTGATGTCATCAAAAAACTTTCTAACCAACATTTTCATCCAAATTGTTAATTAATCTGACCAACAGCAGGGGAGCCAGCAGCGATCCCATTGGTCACAGTTTCCACTGCCACCTTCTACCAAGCTAACTTTGTATCCATTTGCTCTCTACCACTTAAGACCAACTTCTTACTTACATGAATTGATTTTGCTATGATATAGCATCTCTTTTTTTTTGTTGTTGTACCTCAGAGCAGTGTAACATTTATTGATGTTTAACCATATCAATTCAAATGGTTGGTATAAGACCTGAAGTCCAATGTGGAGAGTTGGGACTCCCTCTCTTCCACATTATTATTCTAACTTCTTACCCCTTATGCCAGTGCTGATGAAGGGCCTTAGCCTGAAATGTCAATTGTATACTGCCCTCCATAGACATTGTTTGACTTGCTAAGTTACTTCAGCATTTTGTGTGTGTTGCAGAATGAACTAATTCTTTACCATTCACCTTCCGTGGCTATTTAGGTGGGAACAGAATGGGATCCCAAGGAGCGATTGTTCCGAAATTTTGGTGGTTTGATTGCAGCCTTTGATGAGCCCATTGCCATGCAGAGGTGGGCTAAAGGTCCGAATATGACAGCCACGGTGGTGTGGATTGATCCCACATATATCATTGCCACTTCCTATGACATTACAGTGGACTCGGAGGCTGAGTTTACCCAGTACAAGCCCCCATTAAACCACCCTCTGAGGCCAGGCAGCTGGACTGTGCGGGTGCTGCACCTTTGGACCCTGCTAGCAGAAACCAATTTCTTGGTGATTCCTTTGGCCTTCAGTGGAAAGCGGCCTCTCAGAAAAGGTATGTTCAATCCTCTTATGTTCAATCCTCTCGTGTTCAATCCTCTCGTGTTCAATCCTCTCGTGTTCAATCCTCTTATGTTCAAGCCGCATTCGAAAATTGCCAAAGAAGAGCAAAATAATTGGCTACATTGGCTCCATGTCTTTCTGATTGAGAATGCCAAACAACAGAGATAAAGACACAACAGTGCAGTGGCTACACTGTTCAGTCCTGACCTCTATGCACTTTGCATATTCTCCCTGAGACCATTGAATAACCTGGTTTTCTGCCATATTCCAGAAATGTGTGTATTGGTTGGTCAAATTAACTGCAGTAAATTGCCCCTAGTTTTTTGATTTTTTTGGTGAATTTATTTTTGGTGGGAGCATAATAAAGGGGAATTAATGGGAAAGTGTGAGGAATAAAATGGTTAAGAGTAGTGTAAAATTGGTTGCAGGATTATTAGCATGGACACAGTGGGGTCTGGGGCGTGCTGCCACTCTCCTTTGGATGGTATGAGCTGCCTCACATTGCAAAAGTTGCAGATTACTGGTGTATACTGAGTCACTCAGGTCAGTGGAGTCCTAGGTTAGTCTGCAAGTTACTGTCCAGACATGGTGAGACAAAACAACAAATTTCATAACATACAGTATGTGTCAGTTTTAAATCTGATTTCATTCTGAGAAAGGGAATATCCAAAATAAATCCAACATTCAATCCCTGTGCAGTACCTGACTGAAACAAACTGTTCAATCTAGACCATCGTGGATCAGATAATGAGGTTTCTGCAGTGGAATATTTTAGTCATTAAGTTGTACATTAAAGATACAGGCTGCTTGGCCCAGCTTATCCATGCTAACCAAGATGTCCTCTACACTAATCCTATTATCCTGAATTTGCTCTGTATCTCTATATTCTTCTCCTATATAAGTATCTGTCCAAAAGCTTTCTAACACTATTATTGTACCTGTCTCTACCACCTTGTCTGGCAGCTCCTTCCAGATAACCACAATCCACAACCCTCTGTCTGTGGTTAATTTGTCCTTTAAATTTCCTTTAATTTTTTCTGCTCTCAATATAAACATATGCTTGTGAAAAAGACTCTGATTATACCCCTCATAAGTTTATAAACTTTGGCAGGCGTGAGAGCACACAAGCTATTGTTTGAGTGCCAGGAAAATGTAGCAATTAACACAACAATATTACAGCACGAGGTGTTCTAGCGTTCAGAGTTTAATTCCAATGCCGATCTGTAAGGAGTGTCTATATGTCCTCCTTTTGGAATGTGTGGATTTTCTCTGGGTTCCCTGATTTCTTCCTACAGTTCAGAGATGTAATGGGTAAATTAATAGGTAATTGTAAATTGTCCCATGATTAGGTTAGAGATAATTAGGTTTGTCGGGGATTGCTGGGGTGGCATGTCTCAAAGGACCGGATGGGCCTTCTCCACACTATTGCTAAATAAATACCGTAGATTCCGGACTACAGAGCGCACCTGATTAAAAGCCGCTGGCTCTAATTTTAGAAATAAAATCAATTTTTTACTTGTAAAGGCCGCACCGGATTTTAGGCCGCACCGGATTTTCGGCCGCAGGTGTCCCACGTTGTAATATGAGATATTTACACAGAAAGATATTACACGTGAGGATTTTTTAACTTTTAATTAAATCCATATGGTAACAAAAACAAATACATATTGCAAATGCTTTTTTTCGAACCGTGCCCGTAACGCGGCTACTTTTAAATATACGTTGCGTATACTTCTTTACTGAACAACATTCCAATATCTCCTAACGACTGGTAAAAAATATATATACTGCAGCCTACCAGGAAAAGTTATTGATCGCCTTTAACTTAAAAGCAGCGTTTTCGCTCCGCCGCTCGACCCCCTCCTTTCCGTTTATCGCAAACGGCATTTTTCCCACAAGACGCGGCGAAACCGGGTGTGACGTCATAGCATCCCGCGATGTAGTACAGAAAACAAATATAGTTAAAACTCTTCTAACTTTAACTAGAAAATGAATTACTAAGCGAAAATATTATAAACTAAATAACTGCCATAAGGCAGCACAATGCTTCGAGTGTTTTCCATGTTGATGAGGGTGAGTACAAATGACTGATTTATAATAATTTAATTGTGAAAGTGCGCTTGATTTATCGTACAATTTCATTGGACCTCTGTGAACTACTCATCAATTTTATTGGTCTACTGTTACGAGGCAAAATGTTTACGAGGCGGCATGAAAAAAAATAATGCATTAGTCGCTCCGTATTAAAGGCCGCAAAGTTCAAAGCTGTTCAAAATGTGGGAAAAAAGTAGCGGCTTAAAATCCGGAATCTACGGTAAATTGTGGTGATTGAACACAAGATTTCAAAAGCGAATGGGGCCAGTTGGAACATTAGGCAGGGTTGAGATAATTTGAGAATTAGGCATTGCCAAGAGCTTTGGATCATTGGGATCAATATGGGATCTGCACAAACAGGCAGATTTGCACTTGGACTCTGGGAATTTGCTAGTGCTGCTCCAGGGGGTTTAAACAAGAGGTGCAAGGGAATGAGTGCCAGGCAGATAGTGGAGTGGGTAGTGGGGAAAGATGATGTTAAGACTACTTACAATGATGAGAATCGGAAGGTTGAGTATGGTTGGAATAATGTTCTAAGTTGCATCTATTTCAGTGCAAGGAGTATTGTAGGTAAGGTGGATGAGTTTAGTGTGGATCGGCATGTGGAATTATGACTTTATAGCCACTAGTGAGACTTGGTTTCAAGAGGGGCTATATGGATGGAACTGAGGAACAAGAAAGGGATGACCATGTTAATAGGATTATATTAAAGACCATTCAGTAGTCAGCAAGATTTAGAGGAAAACATTTGTAGAGAGATTCAAGAAAGTTAAAGTTGTGATATCAGTATCTTTCCATATATTGACTGGAATTCCAAAGGGCTGGATGGGATAGAATTTGTTCTTAACCAATGTGTGTGTGTAGGCCTCCGTTAGTCTCAATAGACCATGGATTTGCACCTTGGAAAGTTTCCAGGGCGCAAGCCTGGGCAGGATTTTTTTTTTATGGAAGACCGGCAGTTGCCCAAGCTGCAAGTCTTCACTCTCCACACCACCAATATTGTCCAAGGGAAGGGCATTAGGACCCATACAGCTATACTAAGAGGTCCGAACTAAAGAGAATATGATACTCGGTTATCTATTAGGGAACGAGACACGGCACCTGGCAGAAATCTGTGCAGGGGAACACTACGTATTTCCATTACTTTCAAGGTAATTTTGGAGAAGACTAGGATGGTCCTCCTGTTAAGATTCTAAGTTGGAGAAAGGCACTTTTGATGGCATCAGAAAGGAACTGATGAGTGTGAATTGGGACAGGTTTTGCAAAAGGATCCTTGGTAAATGGGAGGCCTTCAAAAGTGAAATTTTGAGTGTACAGAGTTTGTCTGTTCCTGTTAGAATAAAAGCCAAGTTCTAAATAGTTGAGGGAACAGTGATTATCAAGAGATATTGAGATGCTGGTTAAGAAGAAGGAGGAGGTGCATAGCAGATATAAGCAGCAAGCAACAAATAAGGCACTTGAGTGGTATAAGAAATGCCAGAGAACACAAGAGAGAAATCAGGAAGGCTAAAATAAGGCATAAGGTCGCTCTGACAGACAATACAAAGGAGAGTCCCAAGGGCTTCTAAATATATTAAGAGCAAAACGAGAGCAGGGAACAAAAGAGGACTGAAAGAGATGGGAGAGATCTTAAATTATTTTTTTGTATCTGTATTTATTTTGGAGATGGACACAGAGTCTGTGCAACTGAGGCAAAACAGTAATGAGGTCATGTACCAGATGCGGATTACTGAAGAGTGGATGCATGCTGTCTTGAGACAAATTAGAATGGATATGGCCCCAGGGCTTAGCAAAGTGTCCCCGTAGACTAGTGGTCGCCAATCCGTCGATCGCGATCAACATATCGATTTCTCTTTGAGATTTTCCCAGTAGTTCCTGAAAAAAATGAAAAGTAAATACACAAATACTGTTGTGAGATTATTTTCGGGTTGCGGGGTTTTAGTTCCGTTCTTTCTGCCCAGTGCGCATGTGTGTAGTTCCCCCGCCACGCACTACACAGTGTACTTCAGTGGTCTCCAATCACCAGGTCGTGAGGAAATGACATGATTTGGCAATATGAAACGATTTGAGTCAGCTGCACCTTTCCTCATTCCCTGTCATGCCCACTATTGAACTTGAACACACACGAGGTCATCAGTCGCGTAAACGCCGTGATACCCTCGCGCCAGGGATCACTGTTTGGCCTTGGGTAACCAGCCGCCTCGCGCGACTGTGGGAAGTGCCGTTGGTATTGGCCTGGAGCGTGGACAGATGGACGCTACCTCTAAACCTGTTTAGCACACTGAATGTTTGTGGGGAACCCGGTGCTAAAATATTCGCAGATGACCTAATTCGGGCTCAGGGTTTTGTAAGTAGCAGAGCAGCTACCTCGCTGTGATCTACTGAAAGTCATCCCTCTAGACAAACTTTTGTCGGCTGATAGATCCTTCCTACCTATGGTGGGTGTGGGGGGCTGGCTCGCACTCCTCGCTCATTCAGTCACTCTCTCCGGACTGCGACCGCCGCAGCCCCGGCACAGTCCTTACCTTGTCCTCTCAGCCCACCCACGATCAGACGCACCTGGCCAAGGCTTCTGGCGGCGGTGAAGCACTCAAAACTGCTTCGGCACCTTGAGTCCAAGCACCCTGCACTTAAAGACAAGCGCATTGAGTCTTTTCAGCAGAAAAAAATGTGAGCAAGCGGGACAGAAGCTAAGTGCTGATAGCCACATAAACTAAATTGTGGAATAGACTGGACATAAGGAACCTGCTTCGAGTATAGCTGTACTCCGTTCATGTTTAAACCTCCCCCCCCCCCCCCCCCCCCCACCATTGGCTGGTCCGCAAGAATATTGTAAACTTTCCGCGGTGCAAAAAAAAGGGTGGTGACCCTGGTGTACATACATTATTTCTACTTCCGGGTTGTGGGGTTTTACTCCAGGTCTTTTCTGCCCAGTGCGCATGCATGTGACTAACCGATTTAGGGTCGATCTTGCCTTTCACTAAGGCCAAGATAGGAGATCTTGAGCTTCAAAAGGTTGGTGACCACTACCGTAGACCTTGTGGCAGGCTATTTAAAACATGCTCAGCCATGGGTGAGATGCTGGAGGACTGGCTAATGTTGTTTAAGAAAGGCCTTAAGAATAAGCCAGAAAATTATTGACTGGTCAGCCTGATGTCAGTAGTAGGATAAATTACTGGAAGGTATTTTAAAAGACTGAATATATAAGTATTTTGATAGACGGGGCTAATTAGGGATGGTCAAATGGCTTTGTTCGTGGTACGTCATGTCTAATGAATCTTATATACTTTTGATGAAGTTACCAGGAAAGTTGATGAAGGAAAGGCAGTGAATATAGCCTACATGGACTTTAGCAAGGCTTAACTCTCGCTTGGATGGCTGGTCAAAAAGGTTTAGTCACTTGATGTTCAAGATGAGGTAGTAAATTGGATTCAAACTTGGCTTTGTGGGACAAGCAGTGAGTGGTAGTAGATCATTACCTCTCTAACTAAAGGCCTGTTACTAGTGGTGTGCCACATGGATCAGCAAATTTATAGATGACACCAAGATTGGTAGTGATATGGACAGTGAGGAAGGCTAATAGCAGGATCTGGACCAGCAGGAAAAATGGGTTGAAAAGGCAGCTGACATATGGGAGGACAAACCAGGGTAGGACTTACGCAGTACTGAGAAGTGTAGTAAAACAGATAGATCTGGGAATACAGAACCATTATTCCTTGAAAGTGGTGATACAGGTAGTTAGGGTCATAAAAAGATCTTTTGATACGTTGGCCCTCATAAATCAGAGTATTAAATACGGAGTTGGAATGTTGTATAATACTTCAGTGAGGCCAAATCTTCATTATTCTGTGTAGTTGTCATCACCTACTTGCAGTACCTATAAAAAGTATTCACCCCCCCCCCCCCCCCAGAAGTTTTCATTCTTTATTGTTTTACAACATTGAATCACAGTGGATATAATTTGGCTTTTTTGACACTGATCAACAGAAAAGAACTCTTTTGTGTCGAAGTAAAAACAGATCTCTACAAAATGATATAAATTGATTAACAAATATGAAACACAAAATAGCTGATTGCATAAGTATTTGTCCCCTTTTAATATGACATACCAAATCATCACTGGTGCAGCCAATTGGCTTTAGAGGACACATAATTAGTTACATGGAGATCTGTTTTTGGAGACCTGCGTGCAGTCAGGGTGCTTCAATTGATTGTAGTAAGTGCCCCTGTAACTGGACGGTCCAACTACTGGTGAGTCAGTATCTTGGCAAAAACTACACCATGAAGATGAAAGAACACTGCAAGCAACTCTGCAAAAAGGTTGTTGAAAAACACAAGTCAGGAGATGAATACAAGAAAATTTCCTAGTCACTGAATATCCCTTGTAGTACAGTTAAGTCATCAAAAAATGGAGAGAATATGGCACAGCTGTAAATCTGCCTGGAGCAGGCCAACCTCAAAACCTGAAGGATTTGCAAGAAGGAGACGTGAGGGAGGCTGCCAAGAGACCCATGTCAACTCTGGAGGAGTTGCAAGCTGCAGTGGCTGAGATGGGTAGGGGAGACTGTTGCCTGGGTGCTTCACCAATTGCAACTTTATGTGAGAGTGGCAAAGAGAAAGCCACTGTTGAAAAAACTCACATGAAATTTTGGCTAGAGTTTGCCAGAAGGCATCTGGAAGACTCTGAAGTCAGCTGGAAGAATGTTCTATGGCCTGATGAAACCAAAATTTAGCTTTTTGGCCATATTGCAGCAGGCTCTGGAAGGCTTGTGAAGGTAGAGGGCAAAGTAACTGCAGCAAACTACAGGGAAATTCTGGAGGAAAACCTAGTGCAGTCCGCAAAAGAGCTGCAACTTGGGAGAAGATCTGTTTTCCAGCAAGACAATGATCCCAAGAATAAAACCAAAGCTATACATGAATGGCTTAAAAACAAGAAAGTTAATGTCCTAGAGAGGCAAAGTCAGAGTCCAGACCTCATTCCAATTGAGAATTTGTGGCTGGACTTGAAAAAGACTGTTCACTCACAATCCCCATGCAATCTGACAGAGCTTGAGCAGTTTAGTAAAGAAGAATGGGAAAAATTTGCAGTGTCCAGATATGCAAAGCTGATAGAGACCCATCCACACAGGCTCACAGCTGTAATTGCTGTCAAAGGTGCATCTACTAAACGCTGACCTGAAGGGGGTGAATAGTTATGCAATTAATTATTTTGTGTTTTATAATTGTAATTAATTTAGATCACTTTGTAGAGATCTGTTTTCACTTTGACATGAAACAGTCTTTTTAGGTTGAACAGTGTCAAAAAAGCCAAATTAAATCCACTGTGATTCAATGTTGTAAAACAATAAAACATGAAAACTTCCAAGAAGGGTGAATACTTGTTATAGGCACTGTACATGCAAGAAAGACATCAATAAGATTGAAAGAGTATGGAGAAAATTTGCAAGAATGTTGCCAGGACTTGAGGACCTGAATTATAGGGAAAGGTTAAATAGGTTAGGACTTCATTCCCCTGAATGTAGGAGAATGAGGGGGAATTTGATAGAGGTATTCAAAATTATGAGGGGTATAGATAGGGTTCTGGCAAGCAAGTTTTTCCCCATTGAGATTGAGTGAGATTAAACTAGAGGTCATAGGTTTAGTGTAAAGGATTAGATAAGGGTAATTTGAGGGGGAATGTCTTCACTCAGAGTGCAGCAAATATGGAACAAGCTGCCAGCAGAAGTAGTGAATGCAGTTTTAATTACAACATTTATGAGCAGTTGTTAAGTTCATGTATGGGAGGGATGTGGAGAGCTATGGTGCTAGGCAGAATAACAGTTCAGCATAGACTAGACAGGCTGAAGCGCACTATCTGTGCTGTAGTACTCTATGACTGTGACTAAGCCGAAGGCTCCTAGAGTTATAACATCATAAATTAGCACATGGTTAGATTGATCTCAGAGTAGGTCAAAGTAGGCACAACATCATGGTCTGAAGGGCCAGACTGTGCTGTAATGTTCTATATATGGTCACCCCCTCAGTCCCTGCTCTTCAATGGAAACAATCTTAGTTTATTCATTTTCTCCTAAATAACTTCCTCCATTCCAATTGGCATTATGCACTCTTTCTAGCACTATTGCATCTTTTATATATGGTGAACAAGAGCTGCACACACTATTCCAAGCTGTAACATAATGCCCAGCTCTTAAACTGAAGACCCCTGTCTATGAAAGCAGCTTTTCTCACTATGTTGCCATTTTCAAGGGGCTATGAACCTGCACCCCAAGGTGCCTCTATATCAATGCTTCTAAATCCCTACCATGTACAGTGTTATGTACAGCCTGTATTAGACAACCCAAAACATATTACTTTGTACTTTCTTGTATTAAATTCCATCTGCCACTGCACAGCCCAACTTTTCCAACTGATCTATATCCTAATTCAACCATCCTTGGCATCTGCAACTCCAGCAATTTATGTGCAATCAGTAATGTTATCAGATCGCAAATATTCTCATCCAAGTTATTTATGTATATTACAAACAAAGAACCCAGCACAGTACCTTTGGTCTATCACTGGTCACAGATTCCAATCAGAATAGAAACCCTCTACCATTACCCTTTGCATCCTATTACCAAACTAAGTATGGAATGGTTGCCCATTATAATTTTTCCTACACCATACATAAAATAGAAACACTTTTTATTTGATACTCCTTTGTGACTCAGAACATGGCAAGGTACTTTTCAGCTAATAAAGTATTTTTAGTACCATAATATACAAAAGCAAATTGTACTCGGCAAGATCTCAGAAACAGAACTGTTCTAAATGGCCTTGTTATATTTTGCTACCCTACTGTTACTCTTTAAGGGTGTCCATGGATGGGAGTATTAAGGCATCACTTTTGCAGTGCCCTCTGACAACAAGCTCCCCTCTAGACTACATCTTGATTCTGACCTGTGCGTTGTCAGGATTGCTGGGAGAACCTGACTTTGTTTAGTTTCTGCAGGAGCTGATTTAAAATTTTAGTAATGAAAGCAAGCCTTTTGTTTTTTCTGTAATACAGGACAAGACCAGTGGCTACATGCTGGCCCACCAAATAATGAATATATGGACCAGAACTTCCAGCGCCTCAGAGGGATTTTGAACCTGCCTCCATCAGACGTAGCTGAGAAGGAAGCTCTACAAAACTCTCAGCTTGTTGGTGAGCAACTAGAATCCTGGATATATGAAAGTGTGGGCAAATTCTGGTCAGCTACTGACACCTGTGTAGTGGAGCCTTCACTTTGTCCTGCACTACAACCTTGTCAAAAAACAATCTGGAGTTCACTATCTGATGACCCCAAATCTGAACTGGGACCAGTGAAAGATGATGGCCGCCTGAGGTAGCAAAGGAGAATAGTTGTGGGGAGAATTGGGCATATAGGACTCAACCATATGGAAAGAAACCCACCTGTGGGCTAGTGTGACAGTCCAGTGGTTTGTCAAGATTGATACAAGAATGTCTTCAATGTGTTAAAAGGACCAAACATTTAACACAAGGATTGGGGGAAGGAGAAGCAGTTTTCTTCAGGTACCCTGGATCAACCAGTCCAATGCAGCTGTCTGAATTTCGGCAGGAGTTGCACTGACGTGTCTGTCCCCAGCATAGTGTGGCTGCAAAAGGAATGAAAAGACAGCGGTCCCTGATTGAGCGGCTTAGAACAGATATGAAGATGAGCTCATTATTCGCAGTTTCACACAACTGCCTTTTGAAATCCTTGTTCCTCAGCACTTCAGCTGTGTAGTTGTGACTGAATTTCAGTGAAATGGTATTGGATAGAAAGAAATGAAATCACTTGCTAGTTTGGAAGCCATTAGCTTGCCCCAGAGGATGAGAATCAGTAACTTCAGATATTAAAGATTATTTACATGTGGACTGAACTTCAGAACTCTAAATAATAAAGACATATGTTTTAACAACATTTTGTCATCAGTTTGTGCTCACCATCAGGACGGACCCCATTCAGGGGCTATGTATCATTTTACACTTCAGGCCTCAATCACGGCCAGAGCAGGTACGTCAGAGTTCAACCCTGGAGTAAAGCTTCCTCTGTCTGCTGATGCTGCGCGAGGCTCCCTCGCAATCTCCTCAGGCGGCCCTTAACTGTCCCAGAGCAAGGCAATGCAAGGTTTAGATAAAATGTGTAACTCCTGCGACACTGCTTCATCAAACACTCACAGTGGTAGCAATGGATGGATAACCCAGACACTAGAGTTAAAATCCTATCTGTGGAATTATACTAAACTTTAAATTAAACTTTAAATGCAAAACTACAGATTATTGCAAAAGCTCGTCTTGTTCAATAATACCTTTCAGAAGATGTAATGTATATTAAGTCCAATAAAAAACTGCAGAAATCCTAAAGTGGTTGGCTCTTAAATGTCCTGGTATGCCACTCACTTCACCATAACAATTAGAAAGAATAAAATCATGTATCCAGCATTGACCTTGACACCAAATTCTCACAGGACAAGGAAATTCCTCAGTACAAGTCAAGTAGTTGATGTGCCTGTCAATATCTTCAAGACAATTTGCCTATTATAATCCGCTGGAACAGGACATACCCACCAGACAGGGTGGCACCTTGGTAGGCAGTAGATCTGGGAGTCCTCAATGTTGACTCTGACCCTATCAAGCCCCAGTACCTGGTTCTGCCAGTTGGTGATTCTTCTTCAACATGTTGGACAGTACTTGGAAGAGGCCCAACACCCAGAGCGGCAGTAGCAGCAACACTATATGTGCCGGATGAGTCCAGAAGGGCACAGCTGCTGGACTGGGTGTGCAGCAAGTAATAAGAAAACCATTAAGGGAAAATCTACTTGACCTCATCCTTGCCAATCTATCTGTGGCAGAGACAAGAGAATACTGGTCGGAGACTACAGAACTTCACATTGTATTGCCAGTCACAGCAGTGTGCTTAATGAATGAACTGAGAACAGACCTGGCAGCTCAAAACCAGGCATTCATAATGATGGATGACCAGCAGCAACAGAAATAATCATCTTCAAAATCTGTAATTTCATTTTCACATGTTCTCTTCCAAATTACAGCCCACCCTATCTTAAGCAATAGATCACTGTCCTATCAACATCGCTGGAACTAAGCAATGGAATTCACTCCTTAGAAGTATCTTGGGCGTACCTTCAGCAGGACTATAACAGTTCAAAAAGCAGCACCTTCACGGTGGGCAACAAATGCTGGCCATTCCAGATCCTAAAAAGGAAATAAATAAAAAACTTCTTGGAAGGTATACCATATATTACAAATACAAAATTTCTCAGACATTGAAAATCTGAACAAGAAACAAAGTTGCTGGAAATGCTTAGCAGGTTGGGCAGCAGCTATTGTAAAGAAATGGAGTTTGTTTTGGGTCAATGATTTTTCATGGGCCAGAGAAATCTGTACCATATTCTACATTGTCTACACTATCTTCTACACTGTCCCATGAACCAATACCTGTGTAGATGCTCCATCTGTCATATACAAAGCAAGTCAGCTGTCAACCCCTGCCAGTGTACGTGTAGCAGACATCAGATACAAAATAAACCACCTCTACACTATCCCATCAAACACATCCAATGCAGGCCAGATAAACAACAAAGCCCTTTCCAACAGAACAAGTGGGTATGATTTCTTTTCCATTTCTTACTCAACCACCCTGAATGAGATTATTAATTTGCAGATAAAGTAAGAAATGAATAAGGAACTTACTTTTATTTGACCTGATCATTTATGCTGGAAGTTGCAAAGGATTATGTTTGAAATCCAATTATTTTTAAAGAGAAATAATGCAACAAAAACAGTTGATTTGTAAAGGATACTGACTATATCAAACTAATGTTTGATTAGCTGAAGCTAATGGAGGAAGTAGACCAGCCAATGTGGGCTTCAGATGAGGTTCAGCTGCAAATTCCTGGTTAAATGGCAGAGAATGCCATATTACATATGGCTAATTATGCAAAGTACAGGTTTTGGGGGCATTGGCAAATGCAAATGGGAGATGAGAGGTTTTTTTTCTTGAGAGGAAGGCACAACTTTACCAAGGGGCAGAAGCACATTCAGTTGTAGCTTTCAACAAATGAAACTTTAATAGAGCAAGTTGCAAGTTTGGGAGAAGAGGTGGCAGTGAAACTAAATGGAGAGGTTTGGTAAAGGAACAGCACATTGACAATGGGCTGAAAGTCCTCCCCTCCTCATTTTGTTTCATTCTTTACCAGGAGGGTATTAGCACTTTATGAGCATATCCCACTAAAGAAGCAAATTGACTAGTTTTAAATACTCTTTACTGTGCAATAAAATTCATTTTCATTTGTGAAATGGAGGAATTGATAATGCCTCCTCTATCAGTGCAGCAAGAATTGTAAACCACTGCCCAAGGCTCACCTCACAACCCCAGCTCCATGTTTAAAAGAGTTTGTCTATGCTAAAAGGACCTACCATTTTGATTTTTCTATTCATGTTTACTTGGACAATTTGTATTGCTCGCAAAGGCTTTGTTACATAAAATATTTATACATTATGTATAGTTTTGTTTGCTGTGCAACTATAGCTCCAGTCATATGTGACTGAACATCTGCCCTTCTCAGTTGTCAACAATTGTACCTTACTACTAGACATCATTTTGAATTTTTCATAGAAATGGATAATACATATTTTTGAACAATAAAATATATACCATATCAGTCACTAAATGTTATTTTGATATCAGGTTGTGTGAGAATCCATGAATCTTGCTGTCAAATGCTGGAAAGTGTGACTCTTCTATTTCTGTATTATAGAATCTTCTTAGTTGTGTTGGCCTATGTATTACCATCCTTCACCAGTCTCGTTCCACCTTCAATTAACAGGGATCTGTCCGCGTGAGAGAAATCTTCTTTGCTGACTCGCCTCCCTTTCTGTAAATTCATCAGATTGAAAATATTCATAGCACTGCACAATGATCAGTCTGATCCATTTGCCACCTGCTTCCATGGCAGATTCCTCTGGAGTTGTTGATCTAACCAGGCTGTGGATATCTGTCATTCTTCAGGGAATTAGTAAAAAGTGAAGAATGAATATTGTGAATCTAGACCAAGAGAAGGACCTGTGAGGCAGGTCTAGAGGAAGTCTTGAATGTGCTGCTGATATAGTTGTTATCATAGAACAAGGTCACTTAGGGTATCACTCCCAATCAACTTATTTGAACAATCTGTTTGACCCATTTCTAAATTCTCTACTGAACAGTATCCACCAACTTTTCAAAGAGTGGCTTTAAGATCGTGATTATCATGTAAATTCTGATTCTCTTCCCAGTCATCTGGGATTCTTCTGTTCTTGACCCTGACTATAGTTGTGTTTCTAAGACAAAAGGGCACCACAGTATTACAGTTGATAGAACTACTGTGTCATGCACCCAGCAGGCCAGGCAGCATCAATGGAAAAGAGTATTGTTGATGGTTTGGGCCAGTTCGATCCAATGCTCTCTGTGTGGAGATACACATTCACTCTGTGATTGTAGGAGTTTCTTCCTACAGCCCAAAGACAAACAGGCAAGTATGCTAAGTGGTCTCTGGTGTGTAAGTAAATGTTAGTATATATAGGGAATTGAAGGGAATATAGGAGTATAACTTGGGATGGGTGTAGGATTAGTGTGAGTGCATGCTTAGGTACTTGCAGTGGGCTTTTGGGCTAAAGGCCCAGTTCCCCTACAATTTTTCTAATGACTTTGTGATTTTGTTTTCTTTCACTGTCTGCATACTTGATGATTTTTATTTAGTTGTTTATTGAGATATAACACGGAATAGGCCCTTGTGGCCCTTTGAGCCCTGCACCCAGCAAACCTAGCCTAATCATGGGACAATTTAGAGTGACGAATTAACCTAATAATCAGTGCATCTTTGGACTGTGGGAAGAAACCCACACAGTGGTGGGGAGGAGCATACAAACTCCTTACAGGCAACAGCCGGTGTTGAATCTGAGACACTGATACTGTAGAGCTTTGTGCTAACCACCTCGCTACCATGCCGCCCCAGTTTTTGAGAATTTGTATCAAATCAGCTTTCAGACTGCATTTTAATGCCAGCAACTCCAGCTTCACTAGTTCATCCATACACCAAAACCCTCAATGCATAGCCCATTCCATTAAATCAAGCCAGCAGCGTCTTAAGGTGCTTCTTTCCAGCATGGAATGACTGGAATTGGAAACCATTATCTAGCTGCAGCTTAACCAGGTGTCTGAGCAGTTCGATATAAGTTTTTGCATTTTATGCCCTGTATAATTTTATTACTTTCGTGTTTGTCACCTTCAAAGATCTGTGCATGCCCAGATTTCTGTACATACAAGAAAAAATCCAAAAAACACACACAGAATGCTGCAGGAACTCAGCAGACCAAGCAGCATCTATGGAAAAGAGTAAACAGTCAACGTTTCAGCTGAGACCCTTCATGAGGACATACATCCTTTACATACTATAAAAATGCCCATATGTACATTGCTGTAGATAACGATGTCAATGTGAATTCACAAATGAGGATCTACTGCTTGCTTCCATACAGAAGTAACATTCCAGATTTCAGTGGTGCCTATGTTATCAGGGATGTCTTTTCTCCTAGCTTGAACCAATCTGGGCAATATTCCTCACGATCTTGCGTTGGAATGTGTTGAGATGTGGATGTAATAAGAGGGTTGATGCTCAAATTGAGATTCTCCTGGAATGTGAAGAAATGCTGGACAAAATGTTGCTAAGTTGAAAATGTTTTGTAATGAAATAGGATGGTATTGCACCCAAGGTATTGGTGCTGTTGGAATGAGAAGAGGTAGGGCTGGTGAGTGCTGAACTGAGGTTGTACCTGAACATTTGAGATGTTGCTGGATAATGTGACAGAATATGAAATGGTTGTAAAGAAAGTGATGCAGGAATTAGATGGAATGGTGCTGTGATGTGATTAGTTGCAACTGGTACAGGATAACATGCATTGGTCCTGGGATAAGATTATGTTACTGGATTAGGATATGGTATAATCAGATTATGCTGGGGTAAACTGAGGTAGCCTTAGAAGGAGATGTTGCTGAAGTAAGGTGATCTTGATGTTGTTTGTAAGATGATGCTGAAAGGATATGTTATTCAAGTGCACAATGAATGTGATCCCGCTGAGATGAGATCAGATGATGCTGGTCCAGCAATGGGATGGTGCTGAAATCTGACGGAATGATAGAATGAAATTATACTAAAATTATATATTGTTGAAAGAAGTTTTTGATGGAATGAGATTAGATGGTGCTGGATGAAATGGAGCCATCCATTTAGGAGCAGAATTAGGCTATTCAGCCCATTGAGTCTGCTCTGCCATTCCACCATGATCAACTCCAGTCTCTGCCTTTTCTATGTAAGCTTTGACACGTTGACTAATCAAGAACCTTTCAACCTCTGCATTAAATATATTCAATGACTTGGCCTCCACAGCCATCTGTGGCAATGAATTCCACAAATTCACCACTCTCAGACTAAAAAGGTTCCTTGTCATCTCCATTCTAAATGAACATCTGTCTATTCTGAGGCTGTGCCTCTGGTTGTAGACTCCCCAACTACAGGAAAAATCCACTCCGCATCTACTTTACTAGGCCTTTCAATCGTTGATAGGTTTCAATGAGATCCCCTGTCATTCTTTTAAACTCCAGCAAGTACAGGCCCAGAGCCATCAAATACTTCTCATATGTTAACCCTTCCATTCTTTTGAACCACCATGGACCCTCACCAATGCCTCACTCCTTTCCTTAGATTAGGAGCCCCAAACTGCTCATCCAAATCATTGACATGTAAGAAGTAACGGTCCCAACACTGACCCCTGAGGCACTCCACTAGTCATTGGCAGCCAACTAGAAAAGGCCCTCTTTATTCCCACTCTTTGCTTCATGCCAGTTAGCCAATTAATACCATGGATTCTTGTTAAACATCCTCATGTGTGGCACCTTGTCAAAGGCCTTCTGAAAATGCAAGTAAAATCCAAGTCTCTGTAATGGCCACAACATTTTAGTTCCATTTATTGATCCATGCTCTAATTTCATCCGCCTCATTGATGATACTCGTTGCATTAAAATAGACACATCCCAAATCACTTGGCTGAGTGCTTCCTTGCTCAATCATCTGCCTATCCTTCCTCACAAACTCCCTACAAGCTGTCACTACTTGTGCGCCCACCTCCCCCTCCTCTGCCTCTTCACTTCGGTTCCCACCCCCCTGCAAATCTAGTTTAAACCCTCCCCAACAGCATTAGCAAACCTCCCTCCCAGAAAATTGGTTCCCCTCCAGTTCAGATGCAACCTGTCTCACTTCTACAGGTCATCCCTTACCCAGAAAAGGTTACAATGATCCAAGAACTTAAAACCCTGGCCCCTGCAACATCTCCTCTGACACTCATTCATCTGAGCTATCTTCCTGTTCTGACCTTCACTAGCTCATGGCTCTGGGTGTAATCCAGAGATTACCACCTTGGAGGTCCTGCTCTTCAACCTCCTTCCTAACTCCCTGAATTTACTCCGGTTGCTCACCTTCCACTTCAAGAATATTCTGCACAGCTCAGAGACATCCTGGACCCCAGCACCTGGGAGGCAACACACTATTCTGGTGTCTCTTTTGCTGCCACAGAATCTCCTATCTGCCCCCCTAACTATTGAGTCCCCTATGATTATTGCTCTGCCTGACTTTACCCTAGGCTTCTGAGGCTCAGAGCTGACCACAGTGCTATTGGTCTGGCTGCTGCTGCCTCGCCCAGATAGTCCATCCCCCTCAGGAGTATCCAGAGGGGTATGCCCGTTGCTGAGGGGAAAGGCCACAGGGGGACCCTGCACTGACTTCCTTCTCCCTTTACCTCTCTCAGTGTTCACTCATCTACTCCCCGTATTCTGCACTCTGTGTGTAACTACTTGCTCAAAAGTCATATCATCCAATTCCAACTCCAGCTGGAGTTAAGGAATGTTAGAGCTGAGTTATATTTGGATGGTGTGAGGAATGGATTATGGATGTGAGAGAGGAACTGCTCTAATTTAGTAAATGAGTGAATTTGCTATGTTTGCTTCTGTTGGATTGGATATTGGTGAATATAATGAGACTGGACCAGTGGGCTGATTCACTGATGGAAAGAGGTGAGTTCTGAATTAATGCTTTTGGGTTCAGTGAAGCCAATGTCAAGCAAAGACAGAAATGTTCTAGTTTTTACATTTATTACAAGTTGATTGTTTTTTTTTGATACAAATTGCTTCACAAGATCTAGATGCATTGCTAGCAGGTTTATAACTAGTTCTATATATGCTGAAAACGTGCACCTGAAAGAAGCATGTAGGTGGTGTTTATTTGTACAAAAATATTCTGAAAAAATGCTTATTTACAATAGCAGCAGATTTTTGAAAACCTATCTAAAGTTTTAAACACAAGAAAGTCTGCAGATTTTGGAAACTCAAAACAGAATACACAAAATGCTGGCAGAATTCAGCACGTCAAGCAGCACCTATAGAAATGAATGAACAGTCGACATTTCCGAACTGGAAAGGAAGGGGAAAGATGATAGAATAAAAAGATAGGGGATGAGGAAGGAGGATAGCTGGAAGGTGATAGATGAAGCCAGATGGGAGGAAATATGAAGAGCTGGAGAGGAAGGAATCTGATAGTAAAGGACGGAGGACCATAAAAGAAAGGAAGAGGGGCACCAGGGGGAGATGATAGGCAAGTGAGAAGAGGTAAGAGGGCAGAGATGGGAATAGAAGAGGGGGAGGGAAAGTTTTTTAACCAGAAGGAGAAATCGATATTCATGCCATCAGGTTGGAGGCTACCCAGAGGGAATATAAGCTGCTAAAATGAAGCCACCCAAAAAGTGGCTTCATCTTAGCACAAGAGGAGGTCATGGACTGATGTGTTGGAGCAAGAATGAGAATCGGAATTAACATGTTTGGATACTAGGAATTTCCGCTTTTGGCAGATGGAGTGGAGGTTCTCAATGAAGCAATTCCCCCAATTTATGATGGGTCTCATCAATGTAGAGGAGGCTGCACCAGAACCACCTGACACAATAGATGACCCCAGCAGATTTACAGGTGAAGTGTTGCCTCACCTGGAAGGACTGCTTGAATGGGCAAGTGTAGCAAATTGCCGCTTGCAGGGATAAGTACCGGGAGGGACATTTGTGGGGTGGGAACTAGGACATCACAGAGGGATCTTTCTTTGCGGGAAGCAGAGAGAGAGGAGGAGATAAAAATATGGTGGTAGGATTGCTTATGTTTGATTGTAGAAGTTGCTTAGGATGATGTGTTGGATGCAGAGGATCGTGGGGTGGTAGGGAAGGACAAGAAGGTAGTGGGAAGATGGAGCAAGTTTGGATATTCAGGAAATGAAGGAGATGCAGGTGAAGGTAGTGCCAATGGTGAAGGAAGGGAAACTCTGTTCCTTGAAGAAGGAGGACATCTCTAATATCCTGAAAAGGAAAGCTGTATCCTGGGAACAGATGCAGCAGAGAAGGGAACTGAGAAAAGGGAGTGGCATTTTTACAGGAGACAGGGTGGGAAGAGGTACAGTAAAGATAACCATGGGAATTGATAAATTTATAAAAGATATCAGTAAACAGTTTGTCTCCAGAAATGGAAACAGAGATTGTGAAAGGGGAGGGAAGTGTTAGAAATGGACTGTGAATATAAGGGCAGGGTGAAAGTTAGAAGCAAAGTTGATGAAAATGATCTCAGCACAGGTGCATGAAGCAGCACCAATGCAGTCATCAATGTAGTGAAGGAAGAGTTGGGGAGCATTACCAGGGTAGGCTTGGAACATAGACTGTTCTACATAGCCAATTAAAGAGGCAGGTGTACCTCAGGCTCATGGTTCTCTCAAGTCTAAAGAAAGTGGGAGGAGCCGAAGGAAGAATTGTTGAGTTAAGAACCAATTCTGCTAGACGGAGGAAGGTGATGGTGGAAGAAAGAAGTGGAGAGTTGTAAGGACTTCTTGATATGGGGTTAGAAGTGTATAGGGACTGGTGAAAATTAGGCATTCAGGGCTAGGGAATTGAAAACTACTGAGGAGATCAAAGGCATGAGAAGTGCTGATGTAGATGGGAAGGGACTGAACCAAGGGGGATAGTGTGGAGTCAAGGTAGGAGGACACGTTCAGTGGGGAAGGAGCAGATAAGCCTATCCGGACTGGACTGTCAGGTTTGTAAAGTTGTGTTTTTGGGTTACAGTGTCCTTGTATTAAAGAACATTGTGTGAACATTTTATTGTATTAATTTTTAGTCTTTGAAGCATGCAATATTTGAGTGAATGCTCAAGGTCCTAGACAATTTCAAGTGGACAGCAGCAAGACTGACTTCCATGAAGGCGCAAATTTCGGGTTGAGTTAAGAGTCTGAGCAGGGATCTGAGAAGGTTAGACCACTGAGTGTTGGAATCTGGGATGCGCAGCCTAAAAAGACGTTGGAGGGTTAGGGTTAACCAGTTGCCCTGGCTGGACTTGGCCGCGCGCGGCGGGTGGGACGACGGTGGCCTGGGTTAACCAGTTGCCCTGGCTGGACTTGGCCGCGCACGGCGGGTGGGACGACGGTGGCCTGGGTTAACCAGTTGCCCTGGCTGGACTTGGCCGCGCGCGGCGGGTGGGACGACGGTGGCCTGGGTTAACCAGTTAGACCACTGAGTGTTGGAATCTGGGATGCACAGTCTAAAAAGATGTTGGAGGCAGAGACTGTTGCAACATTTAAGAAGCATCCAAATGACTACTTTTATCAACAACGACAATGGACCAAGTGCTGATAAATGGAGTTAGTGTAGGTGGGTAAGTGATAGTTGGAACGGGATCTGTGGGCCAAGGAGCCTGTTTCTGTGCTATGAAACTCTATGAGCCACAGTGAGGTGAGTCACAAATGTATTAATCTAATTGGCAAACATATCTCTGCATATGTTTCATTCAGCACATTAGGCAATTAGTTCACTTGAATTATGACACCAAAATCGTGAAGAGAATGGCAGCTCGAAGCGGCTGCCATTGGCAAAGGGTGGAGGCAGAAATGATTCTAACACTGCCCATTGGAACGTTCATTAGGATTCTCATCAGTAAGAGATGTAAATGTAAGAAATGTAGCTTAATGTAAGAAATGACAAGAGTATACGTTTTTTTTCATCAGTATTTAACCAGAAGGGAGCAGGAGGCAAATCCTAGGAAATAGTTATAGGTGTAAAAGTACCAAAGAGGGACGTCCCAGGATCTAACAGGAAGTATGCAGCCTTCAGGGAAATACAGAGCCCAACACAATTTTCTCTACACCAGGCAGGACGTTTATGGTGAGTTAGCCTCAGCTTCAGCATCTGCTGACCATTGTGTTTATCCATCTACAGGACAGATGCTGTCTCCTCACATTTGCTGACCGAGTCAAAGTGGACAATAGGTGTCTACAGGAATAATTCCTTGCGGAAATGTGAGGTCACCTGTCCAGTGTCTGAGCATCAATTGGAATATTTTCTAAATGGCAAATAATTAGCAACTCTGAAAGAACAGGGACTTGAAGCATTAACTAAAAGGAGTAGGGACGGTGCAAGAACATGGCCTTGAGACCAGCCGTGATCTTCCTGAACAGTGAAACACGCAGGGAACTGAATAATTCCTCCTATTTTCTACATTGTCTTAAGACAATTTAAAAATTCATTAAAATGACTGATGGAATGTCAGTCTTTACCACGGGACAATTGGAAGTTTTGTTTCGTTTGTATTAGGCTCTAAATGAAACTCCAACTAAATACTTGATTCAATTTTGAAAGTACAAGGTGACTTTGATAAGGTGCAACACAAACTCAGTGCAGGTCAGTGATTAAACTGTGAAGGGGTATTACAAGTACCTCCATTCCTTGCATGTGAAATTTCAGGAGAGTACAGGCGAAGAGTTGTAGATGAATTTGATAGGATCCTCAGAGATAAGCCATAGGGGTTATAGTCTGAAAGTGAGTGCACATCCTTTAAGGAATGATATTGGTTAAGGCAAAGTGCAGTGGCATTCACTTTAAAAAGGTTGGAGCCTGTCTCAATCGTAGGTGGAACTTCTTTTTTCATCAATGTCTTAGTATATATAACTGAATATAGTTTATAATTTGTCCTTTTTGTTAAAGACTCTTCCTGTTCAGATTCACCTAGGATTATAAAGATAAGATGTTCATAGGATTTGTATATGATATTTATGTGTTCAAATCTGTTCAAAGCTCCATCTTCCACCTTCCACTGACCCCACACACAACTGAACCATTAGATAGTTGGTTCACTGATTATTAGATGGGTAATATTCAGGCAAACACTGCAAATTTACTTTCTGTAGTTTCTTGTAATGCTGAGGATAAATGTTTGTCAGGAGTGACTGGTAATGTGCAAACCCGCTGTTCCTTCAGTCATTATGGGGAACGTGAACTCGCTGCCAAATAAATTGGATGAGCTAGCCTCATTAGTAAGGAATGTTAAAGAATACAAGGAATGCAGTTTATTGTGTTTTTCTGAAACATGGCTGACGGCTAACATCCCGGATGTAAATGTAGAATTACCTGGTTTTACTATGGTAAGATTTGACAGAGATGCCAAAAAGTGTAGGAAGAAGAAAGGAGGTGGACTCGCTGTCTACATTAACGAAAGATGGTGTAACCCTGGGCATGTGAGTACAAAGATCTCCGTTTGTGAAAGAGATATTGAGCTGATCGCCGTGAGTATGAGGCCATATTACCTGCCTCGAGAATTCGCAAGCGTCATTGTGGTGAATGTATGTCCCACCGCGTGCCGACGCAACGGTAGCGTGTGACGTCATCAGCTCCGCTGTTGCTAGGCTTCAGACACAGCACCCTGAGGCACTGGTGATAATTACAGGGGACTTCAACCATGTGACTTTGGACAAGACACTACCTGCTTTCTCCCAGTACATGGATTGCTACACCAGGGGTAATAGGACTATTGACCTACTGTATACAAACGTAGAGGAGGCATATAGTGCATCCCCACTGCCTTCATTGGGGAAAGCTGATCACAACCTGGTTTTGTTACAGCCCAGATATAAATCAATTGTGATGAGGCATCCCACTACCACACGCTCTTTTAGGAAGTGGACTCCTGAAGCTGAACAGGCCCTGAGAGACTGCTTCGGTACTACTAACTGGGATGTACTGCAAGGGGGGCTCTGTGGGGGCGTTGAGGAGGTCACTGAATGCACAACGGACTATATTAACTTTTGTGTGGATGCAGTTGTCCCTGTTAGAACTGTTCGCTGCTATCCCAATAATAAGCCCTGGATCACTAGTCACATCAAAGGCCTCCTAAACCAGAAGAAGAGGGCCTTTAAAGATGGTGATCGGTTGGAGCTTAAAAGAGTTCAGAAGGAACTCAGAGTACAGATAAGGGGGGCAAAGGAGCAGTATAGGAGGAAGCTAGAACAAAAGCTGCAGAAAAAAAGCATGAAGGAGGTGTGGGATGGGATGAAGATCATCACCGGATGCGGTGCAAAGCGAGGGGCGAACATAAGTGGAGATGTGGAGAAAGCGAACCAGCTGAACAACTTCTTCAACAGGTTCGACAGCTCAATCTCATCCTCACTGCAGAAATCCACACCAGGCTTACTTCCCTCACAGGAAAATAGCCACTCACAGGAGACCTTGCCCACGCCCAGGATTACGTCCGCACAGGTGGAAGGTCAACTGAGGAAGATCTGTACCAGCAAGGCGGCTGGACCGGATGGAGTTTCCCCACGATTACTGAGGGCCTGTGCGACTGAGCTGGGAGAACCACTACAGCGCATCTTCAACATGAGCCTGGAGCAGAGAAGAGTACCCAGACAGTGGAAAACATCCTGTATTGTCCCGGTACCGAAGAAACCACAACCAAAGGAGTTGAATGACTTCAGACCTGTTGCCTTGACGTCGCACGTTATGAAGACCATGGAGCGGCTGATAATACAGAATCTGAGGCCACAAACCAGGCACGCCCAGGATCCTCTTCAGTTTGCGTATAAGGAGAAGATGGGAGTGGAGGATGCTATCACGTATTTGCTGCACAAATCACTCTCTCACCTAGAGGGGGTCAGTTGTGCTGTGAGGATTACATTCCTTGACTTCTCTAGTGCCTTTAACACCATCCAGCCCAAGATCTTAAGGCACAAACTAACGGAGATGGGAGTAGACTCTCACATGGTGGATTGGATAGTGGACTACTTGACAGATAGACCTCAGTATGTGCGGTTGGGAGACTGTAGGTCTGACACGGTGGTCAGCAGCACAGGAGCGCCGCAGGGAACCGTACTCTCTCCGGTCCTGTTCACCCTGTACACATCAGACTTCCAATATAACTCGGAGTCCTGCCATGTGCAGAAGTTCGCTGATGACACGGCCATAGTGGGGTGTGTCAGGAATGGACAGGAGGAGGAGTATAGGAAACTGATACAGGACTTTGTGATATGGTGCAACTCAAACTACCTGCGTCTCAATATCACCAAGACCAAGGAGATGGTGGTGGACTTTAGGAGATCTAGGCCTCATATGGAGCCAGTGATCATTAATGGAGAATGTGTGGAGCAGGTTAAGACCTACAAGTATCTGGGAGTACAGTTAGACGAGAAGCTAGACTGGACTGCCAACACAGATGCCTTGTGCAGGAAGACACAGAGTCGACTGTACTTCCTTAGAAGGTTGGCGTCATTCAATGTCTGTAGTGAGATGCTGAAGATGTTCTATAGGTCAGTTGTGGAGAGCGCCCTCTTCTTTGTGGTGGTGTGTTGGGGAGGAAGCATTAAGAAGAGGGACACCTCACGTCTTAATAAGCTGGTAAGGAAGGCGGGCTCTGTCGTGGGCAAAGTACTGGAGAGTTTAACATCGGTAGCTGAGCGAAGGGCGCTGAGTAGGCTACGGTCAATTATGGATAACTCTGAACATCCTCTGCATAGCACCATCCAGAGACAGAGAAGCAGTTTCAGCGACAGGTTACTATCGATGCAATGCTCCTCAGACAGGATGAAGAGGTCAATACTCCCCAATGCCATTAGGCTTTACAATTCTACCGCCAGGACTTAAGAACTTTTTAAAAGCTATTATTAATGCTTTTTGAGATAGTGATTTAGATGCATATCATATTTTTTACTGAGTTAAGTATTGTATGTAATTAGTTTTGCTACAACAAGTGTATGGGACATTGGAAAAAAAGTTGAATTTCCCCATGGGGATGAATAAAGTATCTATCTATCTATCTATCTATCTAAACTCCTCCAGCTCAGTGAGCAAGTCAAAGGTTGGATTGTTTTGTGAAGCAATACCCCACACTGGAATCAGTGGACAATGCACTGAGCCACACTGGATTAGGTGAGAAATACATTACATTACACTGCATTTTGATAGGAATTTTTCTAAATCCAGTGAAATGCAGAGGGTGTATCTCTGGACTCAGTGGGTGTTTCACTTGCTTCTATCAGTTGCAATGGTGTTCCTCTGGATCTGGATGGGCATTAAATGTAGGATTATCAACACTGGAGTTTCAGAACAAAATAAGCATGGATCATTTTATTTATAAATTCCAGTACTGGTAATCCAACATTCATCACTTGAATGTTGCATCCATCCATGTTGACTTATTTACTCACACTGAGAGAAAGCGATTAGAATCAGGTGATCCTTGTCAACCAAACACATCCACCCCACAGAATGATTTTCCCCTCCACGTTAGCACACAGGATTCTGCAGGGGACTTGTCCTGAAGGTTGGTTGACTGCCTTGTTTTGATGTTCTTTGCACTGACTACTTGACCTACATTCAGCAGCATGAAGAACCTTGCAAGAGCCTTGTGTTAAATTCACAGACATACATCAAACAAGGATATACCCGTAGATTCCGGATTACAAGCCGCTACTTTTTTCCTACGCTTTGAACAGCTTTGAACACTGCGGCCTTTACTACGGTGCGGCTAATGCATGGTTTTTTTTCATGGCGCCAAAAACATTTTGCCTCGTAACAGTAGACCAATAAAATTGATGAGTAGTTCACAGAGGTCCAATGAAATTGTACGATAAATCAAGCGCACTTTCACAATTAAATTATTGTAAATCAGTCATTTGTACTCACCCTCATCAACATGGAAAACACTCGAAGAAAAGCATTGTGCTGCCTTTATGGCAGTTATTTAGTTTATAATATTTTCGCTTAGTAATTCATTTGTTAGTATTTTCTAGTTAAAGTTAGAAGTGTTTTAAGTATATTTGTTTTCTGTACTACATCCCGGGATGCTATGACGTCACATCCGGTTTCGCCGCGTCTTGTGGGGAAAATACCGGTTTGCGATAAACGGAAAGGAGATGCTGATACAAACGGAAATCATCGCATTAGACCCGCGCGATGATGCAGCTTTTAAGTTAAAGGCGATCAATAACTTTTCCTGGTAGGCTGCAGTATATATTTTTTTACCAGTCGTTAGGAGATATTGGAATGTTGTTCGTGCACTGTTCAGTAAAAAAGTATACGCAACGTAATTTGTGTGTTACCGATACGTATGTATATTTAAAAGTAGCCGTGTTACAGGCACAGTTCGAAAAAAAGCATTTGCAATATGTATTTGTTTATGTTACCATACGGATTTAATTAAAAGTTAAAAAATCCTCACGTGTAATATCTTTCTGTGTAAATATCTCATATTACAACGTGGGACACCTGTGGCTTAAAATCCGGTGCGGCTTGTACAAGTACAAAATTGATTTTCTTTCTAAAATTAGAGCCTGCGGCTTTTAATCAGGTGCGCTCTGTAGTCCGGAATCTACGGGTATATATAAAATGGTCCTCACTGAAAAACAAAGGCAGTTCTAACTTCATCCGCCTCATTGATGATACTTGTTGCATTAAAATAGACACATCCCAAACTATTTGGCTGAGTGCTTCCTTGCTCAATCATCTGGGTCCAGGGTCCCATTTTATCACAGTTCTAAATAATTAAATTTTCCTAGTCATCTTCAAAATAGTTTTATAAAAAAGTGTTGCTATTCACTGTGGACAGATTGTTCATTCCAGAGGCTGCTGGAACCTAGACCAAACGGTTGCCAAGAATGGTGGACATTTCAGGGTGGTGTTCAGTGAGTCACACGAGGTGGAAATAGTGTCTTGACAGGTGACCTGCACACAGAAATTGTTGGCAGTTGTTTTGAAAAGATTTGTCGTGTCAAACTTGATGCCGCACAGTTCACTCATGACTGAGCTGGTGGTCTGCGGTGCCACCTGAACTCCACGGGCTGACATGGCTGTTGCTGAGCTCAGTCCATAATTTGTAGATGAGTTGACCTTTCCCTCTTCAGTGTCCAGGAATACAAAGGCTTTGTCCAGCTGCTGACCTTTCCAGCAGCGAAGATAAGAAGGCCAGCAGTACTCATTCTCACTGGCTGTGGGGCAAAACAGAGGAAGATTTTAAAATATCTTTATCCCAGCACTTTGGAAGAGACATTACAATGAAGCAGTTATAGAGTGGAAATGACCATGACAAGGCTGAACATCACAATCCCTGTCAGAGGAGTAGGTCAGTAAATACTGTTGCTGAAGTGGGTTACAATCCCACTCTGGCTCTTGGTAGAGATAGTAATGAAGATGCCAGGGACTACATTCTCCACTTTATTGCTGGATGGCATAAGAGGTAGACTGCTGCCCATCTCTGAGTGTATAAGGTTTCTACCCATCCCTTCGCTGAATGACTGACCATCCCCACATGGTGATTGTCCCTTCTCTGAATGTACACAATGACTGCCTGTCCACATTGGCATAAATCAAAAGACCTGGCAAGGTAGACTGGGAGCAGCTACTTGTAGCTACATCTATGCCAGACAAGTAGAAGTCATTTGGTAACTGATTTATTAGTCATGGGTTAAAGTGAAGAACTTTATTTTGCATGCTATCCAGACAGATCATAATAAACATGAGTACCTCGAGGTTATACAAAGGGAGAACAATAACAGAATGGAAGATGTAGTGTTATGGTTATGGAGAAAGTACAAGATATCCATTCAAGAGTCCCACAGCAGCAGGGCAGAAGCTGTCACTGAACCTGCTGGTATATTTTTTCAGGCTTTTGCATTCCTGCCCAATGGAAGATGGGAGAAGAGAGAATGACCATGGTGGAAGGGGACTTTGATTGTGTTTACTATTTTCCTGAGGCAATAGGAAGGGTAGATAGATGGCTTAGGGCTAGACAACAAAATCTGGGCCCGGAGCAAGTCACTGGGCAGTGTGGTCTAGGCCCACGGCCCTTCGTAGCAGCAGTGCCTGGATCCTAGTGCAAGGAGCAATGCGCTGTTTAGACAATTTAAACACTGACCCAGATTGGAGGTGAGAGTCAATTTCTCTCGCTTTCCGCAATCTTCAGTCCTCTCTCCAGGGCATGGAGCCTTTTGCTATTCCACCATTGGGTCAATTTAAATGTTGGACCAGATAGATGAAAAGATGGTGTTGGCTGGGACGAGAGCTGATTTTGCTCACTCTCTGCAATGGTCGTCTCCATGGCGCTGAGGCTATGAAGACTGCTCTGGCTGCTGTGCTCCGTGCCTGCTGATACGATGAACTGAGAAGTGAGGCTTGGGGCCTACTCCAGGCTGCTCTGGGGTTTGGATCTGAGGACTCAGTTTTGGTTCGGAATACTGTTGCTCGCTTCAACTGTTTGCATGGGCTGTATTTTTTTCTTACTCTTTCACATTGAGTGTTGATCGTTTCTTTTTATTTTTATTCTTTTTTCTTTAAATTGGGTTCTCTCAGGTTTCTTGCTTTGTGGCTACCCGTGAGCAAGCAAATCTCAAGACTGGATAATTTATACATTCTTTGATGATAAATGTATTTGAATCGTCAGTCAAAGGACAGAGGGATGGGGATGGGGCTGTTTCTCATGATAGATTGGGTTGTCTTCACAACACAGCAATTTCTTTCAATCTTGGGCAGAGCTGTTGGCATATCAAGCCATGATGCATCTGGTTAGAATACTTTTGATGTAAAGATTGGAGAGGGTCATCAGAAATACGCCAGGTTTTCTTAACTTACTGAGAAAGTAGAAACGCTAGTATGCTTTTTTGGCCATAGTGACTACGTGGTTGGAACATGACAAATCAGAAATATTTGCAGAGGGATGGGGGTGGGGACGTTCCTAATGATTTCCACCTCAGCACCATTATTACAGAAAGGGGTGTGTGCTCTGCTTTACTTGTTGAAGTCAATGATAAATGCTGTTGACTTGAATCTATGCTACCAAGCCCTCTATTTAAAATAGAAATAATGAAAGTTTAAGGCTCAATGGTAGACAGCAAGTTAAGGATACCTATTGCAGGTCTCAATTTTAACTGACATTTCAATTACAAACTCTGTCATCCATCCTTCCTGATTGGTTAGTCCTCATCCAATGAGGGCTCCACTGTCCCACCTTTTTACAATTGAATTCCAGTTCTTACTTAGAGCAAGATCTTAATGTTTAAGATTCTTTTCCTCTAGTTTTATTTCAATGGCTTCCTTCACCAGACCGTCCCAAAGCCATTGGTGCGGCACACTAGTTTTCTGCCATCAAAATCAATCCTGTGGCCATTGCAAATGCAGTATTTTGCTACAGCCGATTTCATTGGGTAACCCAAATGGATACACCTCCTGTGCTCCTTGATGCAGGTTTCTGTGACAAAACTCGTCACAGGCCTCCAGCAGAAAGGCAACCATCGACTACCCACTCTCTGGATTCTCCCACAAAGCCAATAATAATCCAATTTACCACTTCATCTTGAATGGTGAGTGACTGAACCTTCTTGACCAATCTCACTTGTCAAATGCCTTGCTAAAGTCCATGTAGACAATTTCCACTGCCTTGCATTCAGCCACTTTCTTGGTAACTTCCTCAAAAAAAAACTATAAGATTGGTTAGACACAACCTATCACACACAAAGCCATGCTGACTATCCTTATCAGTCCATGCCTATCTAAATATATATCAGGTCCCTTAGAATACCTTCAAGTAATTTTCCCACTGTTGAGGTTAGGCTCACCAGCCTGTAATTTCCTGGTTTAGTTTTAGAGCTTTTCTTAAATAGCAGAACAACATTAACTATCTTCTAATCCTCTGGTGCCACACTTGTCCCTAAGGATGAGTTACGTATCTCTGCTAAGGCCCCTGCGATTGCTGCACTTGCCTCTCACAGGGTCCTTAGCATGCCCTAGGGATTTAACCACCCTAATTTGCCTCAAGGCAGCAAACACCACCTTCTCTGTAATCTGTATAGGGTCCATGACCTAGCTGTTGCTTTGCCTCACTTATATAGATTCAGTGTCCATCTCCAATGTAAATACAGATGCAAACAATCCATTTAAGTTTTCCCCCATCTCTTTAGGCTCCATGCATGGATTACCATTCTGATCTTACAGAACAATTTTCTTCCTTGCAATCAAAATTTCACTTCTGAAGGCCTTCCACTTAACAATTACACTTTTGCCAGGAAACAGCCTATCCCAATCCACGCTTACCAGGCAGGTCTTACTAGCACTATCAAAATTGGCCTTTTGCCAATTTAGAATCTCAAACTGTGAAGCAAACCTATCTCCTGCCATATTTACTTTGAAACTAATGGAATTATGATCACTAGATGCAAAGTGTTCCCAGTGTTCCCCTACACAAATTTCTGTCAACTGTCCTGTGTCATTCTCTATTAGCAAATCAAGTATTCCACACTCATTACAGAGAGTTGGATGGCTCAGGGGCAGGAATGGTTACTTCGAGTGCCAGGCTTTAGATGTTTCAGAAAGGACAGGGAGGGAGGCAAAAGAGGTGGGGGTGTGGCACTGTTGATCAGAGATAGTGTCACAACCATAGAAAAGGAGGAAGACATGGAAGGATTGTCTACTGAGTCTCTGTGGGTGGAATTTAGAAACAAGAAGTGGTCAATAACTCTACTGGGTGTTTTTTATAGACCACTCAATAGTAACAAGGACATCGAGGAGCAGGTAGGATAGGTGTAATAATAACAGGGTTGTTGTGGTGGGAGTTTTTAGTTTCCCAAATATCGATTGGTATGTCCCGAGAGTAAGGGGTTTAGATGGGGTGGAGTTTGTTAAGTGTGTTCAAGAAGGTTTCTTGACACAATATGTAGATAAGCCTACAAAAGGAGAGGCTGTACTTGATCTGGTATTGGGAAATGAACCTGGTCAGGTGTCAGATCTCTCAGTGGGAGAGCATTTGGAGATAGTAATCATAACTCTATCTCCTTTACCATAGCAGTGGAGAGGGATATGAATAGACAAGTTAGGAAAGCATTTAATTGGAGTAAGGGGAAATATGAGGCTATCAGGCAGGAACTTGGAAGCATAAGTTGGAAACAGATGTTCTCAGGTAAATGTACAGAAGAAATGTGGCAAATGTTCAGGGGATATTTGCGTGGGGTTCTGCATAGGTACGTTCCAATGAGACAGGGAAAGGATGGTAGGTTACAGGAACCGTGGTGTACAAAGGCTGTTGTAAATCTAGTCAAGAAGAAAAGAAGAGCCTACAAAAGGTTCAAAAAGCTAGGTAATGATAGAGAGCTAGAAGATTATAAGGCTACCAGGAAGGAGCTTAAGAATGAAATTAGGAGAGCCAGAAGGGGCTGTGAGAAGGCCTTGGAAGACAGGATTAAGGAAAACCCCAAGGCATTGTACAAGTATGTTAAGAGCAAGAGAATAAGACCAATCAAGTGGGACAGTGGAAAAGTCTGTATGGAACTGGAGGAGATAGCAGAGGTACTTAATGAGTACTTTGCTTCAGTATTCACTACAGAAAAGGATCTTGGTGATTGTAGGGATGACTTACAGCAGACTGAAAAGCTTGAGCATGCAGATATTAATAAAGAGGATATGCAGAAGCTTTTGGAAAGCATCAAGTTGGATTAGTCACTGGGACTGGACAAGATGTACCCCAGGCTATGGTGGAAGGTGAGGGAGGAGATTGCTGAGCCTCTGGAGATGATATTTGTATCATCAATGGGGAAGGGAGAGGTTCCGGATGATTGGAAGGTTATGGATGTTGTTCCATTATTCAAGAAAGGGAGTAGAGATAACCCAGGAAATTATAGACCAGTGAGTCTTACCTCAGTGGTTGGTAAGTTGATGGAGAAGATCCTGGGAGGCAGGATTTATGAACATTTGGAGAGGCATAATATGATTAGGAATAGTCAGCATGGCTTTGTGAGATGCAGGTAATGCCTTATGAGCATGATTGAATTTTTTAAGGATGTGACTTAACACATAGATGAAGGTAGAGCAGTAGATGTAGTGTATATGGATTTCAGCAAGGCATTTGACAAGGTACCCCATGCAAAGCTTATTGAGAAAGTAAGGAGGAAGGAGATCCAAGGGGACATTGCTTTGTGGATCCTGAACTGGCTTGCGCACAAAAGGCAAAGGGTGGTTGTAGACGGGTCATATTCTGCATGGAGGTCGGTCACCAGTGGTGTGCCTCAGGGATCTGTTCTGGGACCCTTACTCTTCGTGATTTTAATAAATGACTTGGATGAAGAAGTGGAGGGATGGTTTAGTAAATTTGCTGATGACACAATAGGTTGGAGGTGTGGATAGTGTGGAGGGCTGTCAGAGGTTACAGCAGGACATTGATAGAATGCAAAAATGGGCTGAGAAGTGGCAGATGGAGTTCAATCCAGATAAGTGTGAGGTGGCTCATTTTGGTAGGTCAAATATGATGGCAGAATATAGTAGTAACGGTAAGACTCTTGGCAGTGTGGAGGATCAGAGGGATCTTGGGGTCTGAGCCCATAGGACGCTCAAGGCTGCTGCACAGGTTGACTCTGTGGTTAAGAAAGCATACAGTGCATTGGCCTTCATCAATTGTGGGATTGAGTTTAGGAGCCGAGAAGTAATGTTGCAGCTATTTAGGATCCTGGTCAGACCCCACTTGGAGTACTGTGCTCAGTTCTAGTTGCCTCACTATAGGAAGGATGTGGAAGCCATAGAAAGGGTGCAGAGGAGATTTACAAGGATGTTGCTTGGATTGGGGAGCATGCCATATGAGAATAGGTTGAGTGAACTCGGCCTTTTCTCCTTGGAGCGACGGAGGATGAGAGGTGACCTGATGGGTGTGTATAAGATGATGAGAGGCATTGATCTTATGGATAGTCAGTGGCTTTTTCCCAGGGCTGAAATGGCTAACACGAGAGGGCACAGTTTTAAGGTGCTTGGAAATAGGTACAGAGGAGATGTCAGGGGTAAGTTTTTTACACAGAGAGTGGAGAGAGCGTAGAATGGGCTGCCAGCGACGGTGGTGGAGGCGGATACAATAGGGTCTTTTAAGAGACTCCTGGACAGGTATATGGAGCTCAGAAATATAGAGGGCTATGGGTAACCCTAGATAATTTCTCAGGTAAGGACATGTTCGGCACAACTTTGTGGGACGGAGGGCCTGTATTGTGTTATAGGTTTTCTATGTTTCTTTACTCTCTTGTTGGGACTTGTATGTACTGATTAAGGAAACTTTCCTGAACACAGTTGACAAACTTGTTCCCATCCAGCCCTTTTACGGTACAGGAGTCCCAGTCAATATGTAAAAAGTTAGTCAAGTCAAGTTGTTTTTATTGTCATTTCGACCATAACTGCTGGTACAGTACACAGTTAAAACGAGACAACGTTTTTCAGGACCATGGTGCTACATGAACAATACAAAAAACTACACTGAATTACTTAAACCAACACAAAAACTACACTAGACTGCAGACCTACCCAGGACTGCATAAAATACACAGAACAGTGCAGGCATTACAATAAATAATAAACAAGACAATAGGCACAGCAGAGGTCAGTAGGTTGGTAGTCCAATGTTACATAAATAAACAGCTGAATGGCGGCACCCGGGATTCCGTCCATTTCTGTACTCCCACCGAGTATTTTGTTGCCACAGATGTAGTCCAATTTAATGTCCATTGGAGAGCAGTTAAAATCATATGCAATAAACAACCTTATGTTTCTTGCAAAATCTGCACTCTCTCTACAAATTTGTTCCTCTAAATCCTGTGGGCTGTTGGATAGTCTATGATACTGCGCCATTAACATGGTCATACCTTTCTTATTCCTCAGTTCCATCCATAAAACCTCACTAGATGAGTTCTCCAGTCCCTGCCTGAGCATCACCATGACATTTTCCCTGACTAATAACACCACCCCTCCCCCTTTCATCTCTCTCACTCTGTCATGTCTAAAACAACAGATTCTATCAGTCACTTGCAAACTAGGGGCAATTTACAGGAGTCAGTACAGTGTATAAAACACACAGTTCTGAACTATGTAAGAAAACCTGTGCTCACCTACTTTTCCTACGATACATCTTACATTGAAATCTATGCAACTCAGAACATTAAGACTAAATAAACTCATCGAAAAGGCTGGATCCATCCTTGGTTACAACCCAAACTCTTGAGTTAGTGGTGGAGAGGAGGTCACTAAACATACTATTATACATTATGGTCAATCAGGCACATCCTCTCCATGACCTTCTGAATAAGCAGTGGAGATCCCTTTCAAACAGGCTCATTACAGAAAATCTTCCTACCAAATGCAATAAGCATATACAATAATTCATCGCTGTGCAACAGGGGGACACACATCATAGTGCAATAGTCTCTGTTCTATTATTTTGTACATTATTAATTTGTACTTTATTAATATATTTATTATTATTATTGCTAACTGTTTTTAAATGTTGCTGCTATAACAAAATATTTTCCCACTCTGGATCAATAAAATACTTATTAACATAGAACACAGAAACATAGAAAACCTATAGCACAATACAGGCCCTACCTTAGAAATTACTAGGCTTACCCATAGCCCTCTATTTTTCTAAGCTCCATGTACCTGTCCGAAAGTCTCTTAAAAGAGACTATCCTATCTGCCTCCACCACCGTTGCTGGCAGCCCATTCCACGCACTCACCACTCTCTGCGTAAAAAAAAAACTTACTCCTGACATCTCCTCTGTACCTAATCCCCAGCACCTTAAACCTGTGCCCTCTTGTGGCAACCATTTCAGCCCTGGGTAAAAGCCTCTGACGATCAATGCCTCTCATCATCTTACACAACTCTATCAGGTCACCTCTTGTCCTCTGTTGCTCCAAGGACAAAAGGCAAGTTCACTCAATCTGTTTTCATAAGGCATGCTTCCCAATCCCCAACATCCTTGTAAATCTCCTCTGCACCCTTTCTATGGTTTCCACATCCTTCCCATAGTGAGGTGACCAGAACTGAGCACAGTACTCCCAAGTGTGGTCTGACCAGGGTCCTATATAGCTATTATTATTATAATTAGTCACACAATAGTCAACCTTTTGATACCTGACTTTTGAGGTCTTAACAACATCTATATCCACAGCATGTCTACTATCTGTTTTGGAATTCTGGTACCCATCCCCCGCAACTCTTGTTTAAACCCCCCTCCTCCCTCCCCCCCCCCCCCCCCCCCCCCACCCTGTGTAGCACTAGCAAACCTTTTCACTAGGTTATTAGTCCCCATCCAGTTCTGGTGCAAACCATCTCTTCTGTACAGGTCCCACCTTTCCTGGAAGAGAGCTCAGTGTTATTGAACGGAATAGCCAGAGGGCTGCAATGTACTAGTTGCCTTTCTTGACGGCCACTCAGATGTCTGTGTGCTGCACTTCAGCTCTAACTACCTCACTGCCTCTCCTGTCAACTGAGCCCTCCATCTCCTGAATGAGCTCCAGTTCCCTAATGCAATCTGCATGAAGGTGCAGCTGGATGCAGGTACAGTCATCTGTGATACTGAATGTTTCCACATCCTTTCTACACTCCACTGTCCACTGCTCTAACTGTGCAATAAGAAAGAAAGAAACTTTAGAAGAGAAAAGTATGCACTGATGAATCCAGTAGTTACTATACAGAAGTCTTGGTTTTTAACTCTCTACCTAATTCTCTAAAATCATTTTACAGGACCTCGTCCTGCTGCTTGTGCCCCAGGTTGCTCATCCTCCCCTCTCTGAACATCCTGCACCCGCTGTGAGACATCTGGACTGACACCAGGGTGACAACACACCAGCCTGGAGTCTTAATTGAGGCAGTGCTTAAGATTTGTGGATCATTGGGCTCGCTTCCAGGGCAGATAGGAACTGTACAAACAAGATGCTTTGGACTTGAACTGGAGGGGAATCAATAACATTGTCAGGAGATTTGCTAGTGCTACTTGGAACTGTTTAAACTGGAGTGCCAGTGAGGGGGGAGCACAGCAGCAGAGCAACAGAAGGTCGAGTTGAGAGAAAGGTGGTAAGACACGTAAAATTGAAGGGAAGGAAGCAAGGGATGGACTAATAAACATGGTGGGACTGATTCTATTCTATTCTAAACATGGTGATTCTATTCTATGTTCTATACTAGACAGGTATATGGAGGAATTTAAGGTGGGGTGTTATATGGGAGGCAGGGTTTAAGGGTTGGCACAACATTGTGGGCTGAAGGGCCTGTACTGTGCTGTACTATTCTATGTTCTATAAACTGAAATTGTTTATTTCACCACTAGAAGTATTATGGGTAAGGTGGCAAAACTTAGAGCTTGGATCAGTACATAGAATTAGGATGTTGTTGCCATTACAGAGACCTGGTTGTGTGAGGGATTGGACTGTCAGCAATGTTCCTAGCTTTTGTTGTTTTTGTTGTTACAGAAGTGAGATATGCCAACTAGTGGAGTGGTGCTGCAGCAACAACCTGGCACTCAATTTCAGTAAGACGAAAGAGCTGATTGTGGACTTTAGGAAGGGTAAGACAAAGGAGCACATACCAATCCTCATAGAGGCATCAAAAGTGGAGACAGTGAACAGCTTCAAGTTCCTCGGTGTCAAGATCTGTGAGGATCTAAGCTGGTCCCAATATATTGATGTAGTCATAAAGGAAGGCAAGACAGCAGCTGTACTTTATTAGGAGTTTGAAGATATTTGGCATGTCAACGAATACACTCAAAAACTTTTATAGTTGTACCGTGGAGAGCATTCTGACAGGCTGCATCACTGTCTGGTATGGAGGGGCTACTGCACAGAACCGAAAGAAACTGCAGAAGGTTGTAAATCTAGTCAACTCCATCTTGGGCATTAACCCACGAAGTACCCAGGACATCTTTAGGAAGCAATGTCTCAGAAAGGCAGCATCCATTATTAAGGACCTCCAGCACCCAGGACATGCCCTTTTCTCACTGTTACCATCAGGTAGGAGGTACAGAAGCCTGAAGGCACACACTCAGCGATTCAGGAACAGCTCCTTCCCCTCTGCGATCCGATTCCTGAATGGATATTGAAGCTTTGGATACTACCTCACATTTTTTTAAATATACATTATTTCTGTTTTTGCACATTTTAAAAAATGTATTCAATATACATAATTGATTTACTTGTTTATTATTGTGTTTTATTTTATTTATTATTATTTTTTCTCCCTCTGCTAGATTATGTATTGCATTGAACTGCTGCTGCTAAGTTAACAAATTTCACGTCACATGCCAGTGATAATAAGCCTGATTCTGACATGATAGAGATGGGATAAAAGAGGTGAAGGGGTTGCAATATAGATATGGGAGGATGTCACTGCAATATTGGAGAGGACAGGAGGCATCATCAACGTTCAAAAGTAAAGATGCAATTACACTGACAGGATTATACTATACACCCCACCCCCAATAACCACTGAGGTGAAATAACAGATATGTATACAGATTATGGAAAGATACAGAAACAAGGTTGTTATGGTGGGGTCTTTAATTTCCCCAGTGTTGAATGGAACTTCCTTAGTAGAAACAGCTTAGTTAGTCTGCAGCTTTTTCAGTGTATGCAAGAGGAGTTCCTGAAACTGTATGTGGAGAATCCATCTGGGAGGAAAACATACTGGATCTAGTTTTGGGAAATGAACCAGCCCAGATGACAAAAATAATAGTAGGTGAACATCTGGAATAGTGACCAGAATCCATTACATAGGTGTAAGTAACATTGGATCTTGTGCAAAGGTGCTACATTGGGGACGGCACATTATGACAGGATAGTAAAGGAGCTAAGGGGCATTGTTGGGAGCAGCCGTTCTCGTCAAGTCCACGTCTGACGAGTGGAAATTGTTTAAAGAACAGCTGACCAGAGTTCACAATTGGCATGTTCCGGGAGGGACTAAGGAGAAGGATGGTAAGGCTGGGGAACCTTGGCTGACCCAAGAAGTTTTAAATTTAGTAAGCAAAGAAAAGACAACCATGTGTAATGTTTAAGATGCTGAAATCAGACAGTAAACGAGTACTTTTTAATCAGTATTTATGGAGGAGAAGAATTTGAAGAATAGTAAAAAAAGAGAGTGGGACATGCTAATGTGCTGGGACAGTTTGAGACTGAGGAGGAGAAAGTACTGCTTCTTCTAAAAATCATCATGGTGGATAAATCCCAGGACCTGATGGCATATATTCTAGGATATGGAAGAAAGCAAGTGAGGAGCTTGCTGGGATTTGACAAAGATCTTCAAGGATTCAAAGTACATTTATTATCAAAATATGTATGCGGTGTTCAACCCTGAGACTCGTCTTCCCACAGACAGCCACAAAACAAAGAAAACCATCAAGCCCCACTGCCAACACACAAAAAAATTGTGCAAATGACAAAAAATGAGTGAGAAACACAGAATATAAAACATCAAACCACAAAGTCATTGAAACAGTGCAGGAATGTTGAGTTCAGTTTAATCTCGCGCTGCATCGTTTGTTGATTGCAGGCCACAGAGCCAGTCTGCTCCAATCAAAATCGCACAAAATGGCAACAAAAAAGGAGCGACTAGAAACCAGGAACACATTATAACATGGATTCGAGTCCATTCCACAAGCTGCGTCGATTAAACCTCGCCCAAAACACAGGCACCTTCCTGCGGGAGCAGTGAGTGAGATTAAGAGACCAATCAAATGCAGGCAGATGGCGCTGATCACCTGGCTGCCTTCCGCTCTCATCCTTGATTTCAATCTTCCTTGACACTTTATTGGTGAGAAATGGAGTCAATCGTGGGCTCGTGCTCTGTCTCCAGGCTTCTTGGCCTCCAGGCCACAGAACACTCGAAACCTCACTGAACTACCTCGGAGACAGCACTGCACCGGATCACGCAGTCAGCCTGAAAACAAACCATCAAAATATAGATCACAGGTTCCAAAAGTAGCAGAATCATATTTGAAAGGAGAAGAGTGATAGAAGTAGTGTCATGAACTGTCTGAAGGATGTTGTCTTTGGCCGCATCGTTCACTGGCACCCTTTTCAAGATCTTTGTGTCTTCACTGGAAACAGACAAGGTCCTCGAGTATAGTGCTTTTGTTCAAGAAGGGAGTAGAGATAATCCAAATAATTTTAGGCCAATGAGCCTCACATCAGCAGTACAGAAGCTACTGACGAGGATTTATGGCACATTTGGAAAAGCATAGCCAGCTCAGGAACAGTCAGCATAGCTTTGTACAAAGTGGATCATGCCTAACAAACTTGATGAGATTGACAAAGCTGCTTAATGAGGGTAAGATAGTGAACATTATTTACTTGGACTTTAATAAGACCTTTGTGACGGTAGGTTGTTTCCAAAGATAAAGATGCATGGGATCCAGGTAATTGCATGTTTGGATTCAGAACTGGCTCTCCCAAAACAGAGAGTAGGGGTAGAAAGCTACTATTCAGGCTGGATGTCTGTGACCATTTGTGTTCCCCTAAGATCAGTGCCAGGACCACTGCTGTTTGTAATACATATCAGTGACTTGGATGAAAATGTGGATTAGCAAGTTTTGCACATGGCACCAGGATTGGTGGAGTTGTGGACAGTATAAAGGATTTCAAAGAATACAGCAAGATAGAGATCAATTATAGATATCGACAGAAGTGCAGATGGAATTTAATCCAGGTAATGGAGGTCCATAAGACATAGGAGAACAATTAGGCCATGCAGCCCATGGACTCTGTTTTGCCATTCCATCATGGTTGATTTAGTGTATGATGGGATACTTGGCCATTCTGAGCAGCTGGGCTTAAGACTGCTGATGCGTGTCGAGAATAACTTTGGATGATAAGTGCAGTACCAGGAACTCCAATAAACAAGATACTAGGCCCCTGGAAGCAGGAGGGAGGTTGAGTCGGGGGTAAATTATCAGCCCTGAGAACAGGGAACAAAGAGGACTGAGCGATAATTGACATGTCTTTTAAATGATTGATCATGTACTGGGATGCTAAACAAAGTTACGTGAAATTGTTTCTTACTGTATAAATATGAGCTCTGTACAACCTAAAAATCAGAGTTCTGGTGGTGGTGGAGACTGCTGCAGACTCTCCATGATATCATGTTAATAAACTCTTAAAACAAAACTGGAAGTCGCTCTGGTGTTCTTCGTGTTTCCATGGCAGAATCTGCCCTAGCTGAAAGGAGGGGGCGGGGTAGCGTCCGAATTACTATGGGACTGCCCTAGCTGAAAGGGGGGTAGTTGCCAGAGACCTCTCTGGGAGAAGGGGAGGTAGTCGGTAGCCTAGAGACAGGCCAGTGACTCAGAGTAAGCCTGGACGGCAGAGGCTGGAAGAAGACCTGAGAAGAAAACAAGCTGGGTCTAGAGGAAAAAAGAAAAGCATAGCTACACAGAAAAAGGTAAGAGGAGACTTCGAGATTCAGTGAGCGCTCATTGTCTCCATAGTGTGTATAAAAGAAACATACTGTCTTAACTGTAATTAAAATCCTAAACAGGAAAAATGGGAAGTCCCAGCAGTCGATCGGCTAGCGCTGATCCTGCTAATAAACCGAAGAGTTCCAGAGGTAAGACGAAGGCTTTGAACACTCAACTGCAGGTAGGAAAAAGACTGCCAAAAAGATTAAAAAGATAAAATAGCACCGCCAGCAAATAGGAGACCCCTTATTCCCGCCTGGATCCCCAGCGGATATGGTAATCAGAGAGACAGCAGATGATCGTTAAGCAGTAACACTCAGTAGTGATTTGTATGAGTGCTCACATGGGGATTGGCCGTATGGGGAAAGTTTAAATTTTTGGACTAATCCAACACTGAGAGGACACCACCCAAAATGGGGACGGCCACCCAAATTGGGATGCTGATTATATGTTAAGATGTTTTAATTGATGAAAGGAGGTGGCTAAAAACACCACCCTCCAAAGAAAAAGGAGATTAAGCAGCCTGAAACAAAGAAGGCTGGGTCTGAAAGAAAACCTGCCACGGGACTTTATCCCCATCTCCCCGTACCGGCCAGTGCCCCATTGGCACCCAACAGTGAATAAACAATTTAATAATGATGATGGCTGCCTTGGGATGACCCCCACTCCCTCCATACAACCTCCCTATGTCAGAAGTTCAGGCACCTGACACCCCCTGGGGAGCAGGGATCACTGTAACGAGAGAAGGGTCTCGGGAAAGAGGAACTGAAGCTGGGGGAGCTGAAGGAAGTGTTAGTGATGATTCAAAAAATAATGCCCGAAAAGGCAGGGAATGAGAAAAAGAAAATGGAGGAGGGAGGAGAGGAACTGGGAATGAAGGTATCGCAGGCCCAATGCATAATGATTGGTGATGTTCCCATGTTAAAACCATGAACAACCGCAGAGGCAAGAGCCATGGTAGTGGAGGCCCTGCACCCAATGCGTTCCATAACTGGCTTGTGCAGGTGTGTACTATCTACTCGCCCTTGCCCGGGAACATGCAACTGCTATTAAAATGTGCATATGGGACCTCCTGGCCCTCCCTGAGGAACAGATTTGCCTGGCAAAAATGGGATTGGAGAAAAAATGACCATCTAGCAGATAATGGAAATGAGTGTCTGGACCACTGGCTGAAAGACAGGGGTAAGGAAGCTATGAGAGGGGCAATAAACGGGAAGTAACCCGCTGCCTGCAGAAAAAAGAGAAACCCATCCCAGACTTTATAGCTCGTTACAGAAGTAAGTGAGAAGAGCGTGCTGAATACCCGACTGAGAACTGGCCGCTAGCCATTCAGACTTTATTGAACTTTATGTTACTCCAGCAGATGGAAGCATATAAATTGGTGAATTTAAACTGGCAAAAGGAGGGTGGGGAAAGGGTGGTCACCGCTTTAATGAATACGGAAAAAGAAGGATTATTCACTTCCCTAGGGGGAGATAAACCAGAATTGGCAGGGCAGTTCTATCAGAAAAGGGGAGATTTCTCCCAAAGGGGCAGAGCTGACCATGGAAGAGGAAGAGGCAGAGGACTGTTGCCACCCCAGGTTAGGTCCTAGGATCAGTGCAGGAATTATGAGACATGGGGTCACTGGGCCAGAGATTCTAAGTCCGTGACTATCCCCGAGGTGGATGCTTATATCAGAACAGGCCCCAACTCCAGCTACGGGGACGGCAGCTTTTCCTTTTAGCTACCCTAATCCATCAGCATAGGGGTGCCGCGGAGAAAAAGTGGTACAGGCAACGGTAATCAGATTGTCCAAGAATAGGAAAGAAGAACGCATGGCCACTGTAAGAATAGGGAATGGTTACTTGGACAGTCTGATTAATACTGGTACCACTCTGTACCTCCCTCCGCAGGCATCCCCGTCAGTGATACAACTGTAGCTGGTACTCCCATGGCACAGCCTGTCTCCACAACAGCCTCTTGCAGGTGGAGGATAAGCTTTTAACAGACACCTTCATTATATCTAAAACAGTCCCACTTCCCCTGCTGGGTCGACGACCCTTTGTAAATTAGGGGCAACACTACACTGTACGGCTGAAGGTATATACATGGAACTTCCTCAAATTTAGGGTCCCTCAAATGTTAAAATTAATGATTGAGCGAGAAGAGGACAGTTCAGAACCCATATTACACTGTTGCAGCTGGATAGCAATCCCTATGTTTGGCAAGTCCAGAGACTGTAGGACACATTGATAGGACGTGCCAGCCTCTACATACAGCCATATCCAGCGGGCAGCAAAGTGACAGGGCTTTGGCTCAACGGGCTTAGGTGGTAACGGGACGAGGTGAGGTAGGAAGTATGTGTGTGAGGCTGGTTTTCTGTGCTCGGTGTCAGGCGGGGAAGGTCTTGGAGTCTCTCAGCCTCCCTGACAGTCGTATCTGCACCAGGTGTGTCGAGCTGCAGCTCCTGAGGGAAATGGAGATGCAGATCGATGACCTTCGCCTAGTCAGGGAGAGCGAGGAGGTGATAGAGAGGAGTTATAGGCAGGTGGTCACACCAGGGCCACGGGAGATGGACAAGTGGGTCACAGTCAGGAGGGGGAAGGGGAAGAGTCATGTACTAGAGAGTACCCCTGTGGCTGTACCCCTTGACAATAAGTACTCCTGTTTGAGTACTGTTGGTGGGTGGGGGGAGACAGCCTACCTGGAGGCTGGAGACTGGAGACTACAGAGTGGTACCTACCTGGAGACCTGGGGACCTGGAGTCTGGCCCTGTGGCTCAGAAGGGTAGGGAAGGGAAGAGGAAGGCAGTAGTGATAGGGGGCTCTATAGTCAGGGGGTCAGACAGGAGATTCTGTGGATGCAGGAAAGAAACTCAGATGGCAGTTTGCCTTCCAGGTGCCAGGGTCTGGGATGTTTCAGATCACGTCCAAGATATCCTGCGGTGGGAGGGAGAACAGCCAGAGGTTGTGGTACATATTGACATAGGTAGGAAAAGGGAAGAGATCCTGAAAAAAGACTACAGGGAGTTAGGAAGGAAGTTGAGAAGCAGGACTGCAAAGGTAGTAATCTCGGGATTACTGCCTGAGCCATGCGACAGTGAGAATAGGAATAAGATGAGACGGGGGATAAATGCGTGGCTCAGGGATCAGAGCAGGGGGCAGGGGTTCAGATTTCTGGATCATTGGGACCTCTTTTGGGGCAGGTGTGACCTGTACAAAAAGGACAGGTTGCACTTGAATCCCAGGGGGACCAATATCCTGGTGGGGAGGTTTGCTAAGGCTACTTGGGAGAGTTTAAACTAGAATTGTTGGGGGGTGGGAACCGAACTGAAGAGACTGGGGAAGAGGAGGTTAGCTCACAAATAGAGAAAGCTTGTAGACAGTGTGAGAGGGAGGATAGGCAGGTGATAGAGAAGGGACGCACTCAGACTGAGGGTTGAGATGTGTCTATTTTAATGCAAAGAGTGTTGTGAACAAAGCGGATGAGCTTAAGGAGTGTGGATCTGTACTTGGAGATATGATGTGGTGGCCATTACAGAGACTGGGATGGCTCAGGGACAGGAATGGTTACTTCAAGTGCCAGGTTTTAGATGTTTCAGAAAGGACAGGGAGGGAGGCAAAAGAGATGGGGGCGTGGCACTGTTGATCAGAGATAGTGTCACGGCCGCAGAAAATGTGGACGCCATGGAGGGATTGTCTACGGAGTCTCTGTGGGTGGGGGTTAGGAACAGGAAGGGGTCAATAACTTTATTGGGTGTTTTTTATAGACCACCCAATAGTAACAGGGATATTGAGGAACAGACAGGGAAACAGATCCTGGAAAGGTGTAATAATAACAGAGTTATCGTGATGGAAGATTTTAATTTCCCAAATATTGATTGGCATCTCCCTAGAGCAAGGGATTTAGATGGGGTGGAGTTTGTTAGGTGTGTACAGGAAGGTTTCTTGACACGTAGATAAGCCTACAAGAGGAGAGGCTGTACTTGATTTGGTATTGGGAAATGAACCTGGTCAGGTGTCAGATCTCTCAGTGCGAGAGCATTTTGGAGATAGTGATCATAATTCTATCTCCTTTACAATAGCATTAGAGAGAGATATGAATGGACAAATTAGAAAAGTGTTTAATTGGAGTAAGGGGAATTATGAGGCTATCAGGCAGGAAATTGGAAGCTTAAATTGGAAACAAATATTCTCAGGGAAAAGTACGGAAAAAATGTGGCAAATGTTCAGGGAATATTTGTGTGGAGTTCTGCATAGGTTCGTTCCAATGAGACAGAGAAGTTATGGTTAGGTACAAGAACTGTGGTGTACAAAGGCTGTTGTAAATCTAGTCAAGAGGAAAAGAAAAGCTTACAAAAGGTTCAGAGAGCTAGGTAATGTTAGAGCTCTAGAAGATTATAAGGCTAGTAGGAAGGAGCTTAAGAAGGAAATTAGGAGAGCCAGAAGGGGCCATGAGAAGGCCTTGGCAGGCAACATTAAGGAAAACCCCAAGGCATTGTACAAGTATGTGAAGACCAAGAGGATAAGACATGAAAGAATAGGACCTATCAAACGTGACAGTGGGAAAGTGTGTATGGAACCGGAGGAAATAGCAGAGGTACTTAATGAATACTTCAGTATTCACAATGGAAAAGGATCTTGGTGATCATTGTGATGACTTGCAGCAGACTGAAAAGCTTAAGCATGTAGATATTAAGAAAGAGGATGTGCTGGAGTTTTGGAAAGCATCAAATTGGATAAGTTGCCTGGACCGGATGAGATGTACCCCAGGCTACTGTGGGAAGCGAGGGAGATTGCTGAGCCTCAGGCGATGATCTTTGCGTCATCAATGGGGACAGGAGAGGTTCCAGAGTATTGGAGGGTTGCGGATGTTGTTCCATTATTCAAGAAAGGGAGTAGAGATAGCCCAGGAAATTATAGACCAGTGAGTCTTACCTCAGTGGTTGGTAAGTTGATGGAGAAGATCCTGAGAGGCAGGATTTATGAACATTTGGAGAGGTATAATATGATTAGGAGTAGTCAGCATGGCTTTGTAAAGGGCAGGTCGTGCCTTATGAGCCTAATTGAATTTTTTGAGGATGTGACTAAACACATTGATGAAGGAAGAGCAGTAGATGTAGTGTATATGGATTTCAGCAAGGCATTTGATAAGGTATCCCATGCAAGGCTTATTGAGAAAGTAAGGAGGCATGGGATCCAAGGGAACATTGCTTTGTGGATCCAGAATTGGCTTGCCCACAGAAGGCAAAGAGTGGTTGTAGACAGGTCATATTCTGCATGGAGGTTGCTCACCAGTGGAGTGCCTCAGGGATCTGTTCTGGGATCCTTACTGTTCGTGATTTTTATAAATGACCTGGATGAGGATGTGGAGAGATGGCTTAGTAAGTTTGCTGATGACACAAAGGTTAGGGGTGTTGTGGATAGTGTGGAGGGCTGTCAGAGGTTACAGCGGGACATTGATAGGATGCAAAACTGGGCTGAGAAGTGGCAGATGGAGTTCAACCCAGATAAGTGTGAAGTGGTTCATTTTGGTAAGTCAAAAATGATGGCAGAATATAGCATTAATGGTAAGACTCTTGGCAGTGTGGAGGATCAGAGGGATCTTGGGGTCTGAGTCCATTGGACGCTCAAGGCTGCTATGCAGGTTGACTCTGTGGTTAAGAAAGCCTTCATCAATTGTGGGATTGAGTTTAAGAGCTGAGAGGTAATGTTGCAGCTATATAGGACCCTGGTCAGACCCCACTTGGAGTACTGTGCTCAATTCTGGTCGCCTCACTACAGGATGTGGAAACTATAGAAAGGGTGCAGAGGAGATTTACAAAGATGTTGCCTGGATTGGGGAGCATGTCTTATGAGAATAGGTTGAGTGAACTCAGCCTTTTCTCCTTGGAGTGAAGGAGGATGAGAGGTGACCTGATAGACGTGTATAAGATGATGAGAGGCATTGATCGTGTGGATAGTCAGGCTTTTCCCCAGGGCTGAAATGGTTGCCACAAGAGGACACAGGTTTAAGGTGCTGGGGAGTAGGTACCGAGGAGACGTCAGGGGTAAGTTTTTTACTCAGAGAGTGGTGACTGCGTGGAATGGGCTGCCGGCAATGGCGGTGGAGGCGGAAATGATAGGGTCTTTTAAGAGACTTTTGGATAGGTATATGGAGCTTAGGAAAATAGAGGGCTATGGGTAAGCCTAGTAATTTCTAAGGTTGGGATGTGTTAGGCACAACTTTGTGGGCCGAAGTGCCTGTATGGTGCTGTAAGTTTTCTATGTTTCTAAAATCTGCAATACTTGATCAATAGCAGCCGAGAAGCAGCTCCACTGCACGGCCTATTACACTTTGCAAACTGACGCGCACCATGACCAAGCTGTACACCCCTATTTAAACGGTATAGAAACGCTGAAGGCAACACCGTATGCGCATTTTGGTTCCGATGGATTAGGGCTCCTGGTAGATTTAGTGGAAGATCAGGAAGATTCCAACTAGGGGACTCTTCAGTGCCTCACTTGACAGTGGCTGTAAAACCACCAGCAAAATCTAAAGATATCGGGACAATGATAAAACGATTAGTGAAAGAAACCAAGGCTGTTTGTACTATAACTGGGATACTAAGCGCCAATAGGATTCTTTAAGGAAAAGGAGGGGAGGAATATGTTGAAGTCCGAGAGCTGGGAAACATCCTTTGAAAAGCAGCAGTCACCAACAAAAGACCCTCTTCTTCCCCCTACAGCCTTTGCGCCGGTACCAGGGAACCTATGAGCCCAACATAAAAATCATGTGGGAAAGGCCCAAAGAGCTCCGGAGCATAAAGTTACTCTTTAAAAAAAATGAGTCACTGCCCTGTATTAAACAGTGCCGTATAGCTTCTGAAGCCGAAGAAGGTAGGCTCCAGTAATTGACTCATTATTGCAACAAGGGGTGCTGGTGAGACACAAAGCCCGTGTAATACCTATCCCAAAAGCAGACCGGAGAAATGAGTGGCGTTTTGCGGAGCCATTAATAAGATAGTCATCCCTATCGCTCCGCTGGTGCCGAACACCGACATTATACTTACTTCTAGACCTGAGGAAGCGAGTATCTTTACTGCGAACGATCTGTGCTCAGCATTTTTCTACATACCTTGCACAAGGACAGCCAGTATTTATTTGCCTCTACTTATAAGAATGAGCAATATACGTGGACACATCTGCCCCAGGGGTATACCGAAAGCCCGGCAGTTTACGCTGCAGCAGTTAAAAATTATTTGGACGAATACCGGCTGTCCACGCTGATTCAGTATGCAGACGACATCCTGATAGCTTCTGCTACGTCTGACAGCTTAACACTCCTTGAACATATTGCGGGAAGAGGACACAGGGTGTCTGTGGAGAAAATGCACTTTCGTCAAGAGACTGTCCAGTACCTTGGATTCCAGCTCAGTAAAGGTTGGCGAAGTTTGGGAAGGGATCGAATAAAAGCAATGCTCCTCAGACAGGATGAAGAGATCATTACTCCCCAATGCCATTCGGCTTTACAATTCAACCGCCAGGGGTAAGATATGTTAAAGTGCAGGGGTTAGGACTGAGCTTAAGTTACCATTCAATGTATTTTAGTAAACTATTTAAGAACTTTTAAAAAGCTATTTATTAATGCTTTTTGAGAGGGTGATTTTAGATGCATATCAGATTTATACTGAGTTAAGTTTTGTATGTAATTAGTTTTGCTACAATAAGTGTATGGGACATTGGAAAAAATGTTGAATTTCCCCATGGGGATGAATAAAGTATCTATCTATCTATGAAGCAGGTCCCTGTCGCCAAAACAAAAACTGACATTCTTTCTTTCCTGGGCACGGTAGGCTATTGCCGACAGTGGGTTCCCGAATACCGTGAGAGGGATGCAGTATTGAGTTCTGCTACGTTGTAAACGGAGCCCCCCACCCCAACGTGAAATGGACAGCCGAAAGGGAGAAAGCTTCCCATGAGCTGAAGCAGGCTTTAGTCACGGCTCCCGTGCTAGGATGGATTACCTAGCTATAGCAAGCCCTTTCAACTCTACGTGAATGGATTGCGAGGTTTTGCCACGGGCATCCTATGCCAGGAGCACAGGGGAGGAAAGGGACCGAGGCATTACCGGCTGTTGTTAAGGAAATGGCAGCCCGATGGCTTGCCGTAGCCGCCACCGCTGTAATGGCAGAAAAGTCTATTCCTATTGTACTGGATCACCCGTGTACTGTGATAGAACCCCATGTTACTGTTGAATTCAGCTGATACTCAGCATTTTACCACGGCCAGGACAGGTTATCCCCAGAATACGTACACAACGCTGGAACAACTCAGCAGGTCAGGCAGCATCCGTGAGAAAAAAGTAGCCAACGTTTCGGGCCGAGACCCTTCATCAGGAATGGGGGACCCTGGCTGCTCTTTTCTCACAGATGCTGCCTGACCTGCTGAGTTCCTCCAGCGTTGTGTTCGTATTCTTTGATCCACAGCATCTGCAGTTGTATTTTTGTGTATGTACAGAAGATCGCCGGCTATTAATCCGGCTACTTTTGTTCCATTACATCTGCAGAGCAGGATGACTGTCCGCTCCAAGTGGAAACTACTACTACTCCCCGACCAGATCTGAGAAGCGAACCTACTGATAACCCTGATTTAAATCTTCTCACAGACACGACCCAAGAGATGATCTGTTGCTGGCAGGGTATGCTACGGTAACTCCTCACGAGGTAGTAGAAGCTTATGCCTTGACAATCGGAACACCAACGCATGCGGCACAACTCTGCCGTTACCCGTGCTTGCATTTTGGCCGAAGGAAAAGTTGCCAATGTTTATACGTTTGGGGTAGCACATGACATTGGCCAATTGTGGAAAACTAGAGGATTTATCACCTCGTCGGGGAAATGCCTCCTTCGTACTGAACCTTTTAGAAGCTATACAGTTGCTATAATTAAGTGCGAAGCACACATCTCAGCCGAGGATGAGGTCTCCAAAGGAAATCGGTTTGCAGATATGGTAGCAAAGCAGGTGGTCCTTCAGTGACAACCTGTGCCACAAACTCCCCGGGTTGAATCGGGAGGGAAGGAGCTCCCCCTGTGTATTGATGTCCAGCAGTTGCAGGAAGCCCAAAATCTTGCCCCATAGCAAAAGAAATGTACCTGGAGCAAATCTAGATTCTACCAGGATACCAGGCTATGGCACCCAGACGGCAGAGTAGTGTGCCCGTGTAGTTTATTTTTGCCACTGGCATATGGCCAGGCTCACATGGGCAAAGGAGGATCGAGCTATCTAGAAGGTAGCACCAACTTGTTTAGTTTGCCAGCAAAATGGAGGAAAGACGCCCGCTAGATTTGGTCAGGGTCCGCCAAGCTCAGGCATCTTTAACTGAAGGTAACACGCTTCCGTTTAGCCGGGAGATAAAATATATGTGAGATCAATGAGTAAAGACCCTTTCTCTCCCCGGTGGAAAGGCCGCTACCTAGTGCTGCTGTTCAGGTGAGGCAGAAAGCTGACTCGATACACACCACCAGGAGCAAGTTGCACCACGGCAAGGACGAAATAAACGCTGAACAAAGAGACATCTTCCCCGAGAGAGGGTCAGCGCTGAGAACCAAGTGTTATCGAGAGAGTGGGAAACTATTCTAACCTGTAGCTCGTGTTATATATACAGTATAGTGACTGATAATTAACAAAATATATACTTGATAAAGCACTAGCGTGAAGGAAATAGAGGAAATACGTAATCATATTGGGGGTAGGATTGATTAAGTGCCTAACAGCGCCAGAGGGCAAATTCAAAGAAATAGGGAAGTGGAGAAGAAATTTTGAGCATGTAAAGGAAGAACAGGGTCACCCACACTTACACAGTATATGGTGGCAGTTTGTTAATGGGCGGCCTACCGCGCAAACTTAACAAACTGTTATGTTTGTATGGCAGTTCCTCATTCTGCACAGAGTCCTGTAAATCTTAAACATCTGCGGGTTGGAAGAGAATCCTCGCTATGTATCTTGGTAGGATAACAGGCCTATACTATTTCAAGCCGCGAGTCTACTCGAAATTGTCTGAACTCTGTAAAGTATCTGGTCTTGAGTTATGGGACAGTACCACTACTAACTTTACAACAGGGTGCTCCCCTGTTGTCTCCAAGCTCGGGCCTTGGATAATAGCTCCAATACTACCACTGTGCCATGACAGGTGTACGTAGCCCCGGATCTGACCCGTTTGTGTCCTGGACCAGGGTCTGAGAACAACTGGTTAGTGTGATACCCAGTAATGCAGTGGCCCGATCAACCTGACCAGAGTATTGGACCAACGTTACTGTTCACCACCTCTATAGTATATGGACGCAATGGGAGTATATGGGGTACCCGGGGTAAGCTGGATTTGTGGGTCTAGGGCATATCCGTGGCTCCCTAGGCAATGGGCAGGCTGCTGCTATTTGGGAAAATTGTCTACCTCTGTTACAACCATAGTCCTGCCACTCAGTGTTTCTCATGTAGACCACCTAACAAACTGGACATGGTCTTCAGATTTCTGCGAGGAATAAGATTTTGGAAGGATTACTCTCCTGGTGGTGTGCAGTAGATAATGCCTATACAATAGACAATATAAGTTTAAAACTAGAACAGTTGGCCTATAGAGGGATTAGCCATTCTGAACCAGGAAATGAAAACCTTCGACTGGTGACCTTACAGAACAAAATGGCCCTAGCCTATGTATTAGCCAGGGAAGGAGGGGTCTGTGCATTTATAGGGAAAGAATGTTGCACCTACATACCCGATGCTTCAGAAAATATGACCATGTGTTAGAACATATGACCCAGCTGTGATATGAAATACATAGACTGAACTCTCAAGCAGTCCAGGAGGCTGGGATTTCTTTAACTGGGTTAAATCAGTGTTAGGAGAAGGAATATTTTCCTGGTTACAGCCCCTCTTTTACCATCTCATTTCCGTGGTCTGCTTTGTTGTGGTAGTCTATTGTGTCATACAACCATGCATTCACGGGGTGTGAGCCCCTCCAAAGTCAAAGCCAGGGAAGACGGTAGCATTACTCTATGCACAATCTCACATCATGAGAGTGGGGGAAGAAGAGGAGAGGTACGATGAAGGCGCCCTTAACCAGCGGGTTCTGAGCCCCACTTCAGAAAGAAGGGAATATGAATCTTTGTGTTGATCAGAAAGATCAACAAGAAGGGATTTGTAGTAGAAATGGTTAAAACTAGTGTATGATGGGATACTTGACCATTCTGGAGCAGCTGGGCTTAACACTGCTGATGTGCGTCAAGGATAACCTTAGATGATAAGTGTTGATCAGAAAGATCAACAAGAAGGGATTTGTAGTAGAAATGGTTAAAACTAGTGTATGATGGGATACTTGACCATTCTGGAGCAGCTGGGCTTAACACTGCTGATCTGCGTCAAGGATAACCTTAGATGATAAGCGCAGTACCAGGAACTCCAATTAATAAGATACTAGGCCCCTGGAACCAGGAGGGAGGATGCGCCTGGGGGTAAATTATGAATCCTGATAAGAAGGAGCAGAGAGAACTGTTAGAACTGTTAGCTGAGAGACAATCGACATGTGTTTTAAATGGCTGATCATGTACTGACTGTGAGATGCTAAACAAAGTTATGTGAAGTTGTTTGTCTTACTGTATAAATATGAGCTCTGGACAATCTAAAAATCAGAGTTCTGGTGGTGGTGGAGACTGCTGCAGACTCTCCATGGTATCATGTTAATAAATTCTTAAAACAAAACTGGAAGTCACTCTGTTGTTCTTAGTATTTCTATCACACCTTTGACACCCTTACTAATCAAGAACCTATTAACCTCTGCTTTAAATATACCCAATAATTTGACCTCCACAACCATCTGTGAAAACGAATTCCACAGATTTACTACCAGCAGGTGAAAGAAATTCCTTCTCATCTATTCTGTAAAAAGGATGACCTTGTATTCTAAGGCTATACCCTCTCATCCCAGACTTCCCCACTACAGGAAACATACTCTCCACGTCCACTCTATCTAGGCCTTTCGATATTTGATAAGTTTCAGTGAAATCCCCCCCCTCATTCTTTAAATTCCAACAAGTTTAGCCCCAAAGCCATCAAACGCTCTTCATACATGAACTCTTTCATTCCCAAGATCATTTTGGTGAACCTTCTTTGCACCCTCTCCAATGCCAGCATATCCTTTCTTAGATAAGGGGTACAAAACTGCACACAATACTCTGTGGGGTCTAGCAATGCCTTATAAAGCCTCAGCATTACATCCTTGCTTTTATAAACATTACCTTTGCCTTTCTCACCATGCAAATTTCACTTTAGGGAATCCTGCACGAGAACTTCCAATTCCCTTTGCACCTCTAATTTCTGACTTTGCTCCCCATTTAGAAGATAGGCTACACCTTTACAACTTCCACCAAAAATGCATGATCATACAGTTCCCTATACTGTATTCAGTCTGCCACTTCTTTGCCCATTCTCCTAATCTGTCTAAGTCCTTCTGCACACGCCTTGCTTCCTCACTACCTTCAAAAAGAGAAAGTATACAGGTAAAAGTAGCCTCCCTAATAGCATCAAAATACAGAGGAATCTCGGGGTCCAAGTTCGATGTTCACTAAAATTGTTATGCAGGTGAGTAAGGTGATAAAGAAGGTGTATGTACTCATTTGTGGGGGTATTGAGTATAAGAATAAGGAAGTCATGCTGCAAATATATAAAACTTTAAGACAGCACTTGGAGTATTACAGGTGTCTCCCCCCCCTTTACAAAGGTAGAGCATTCCTATGAGACCTTTCTTAAACTGAAATGGCGTAAAGCAAAGAACCATTAATTTATATGGGAAAAATTTTCATAAAAGCGAAAATCTTCTTTATAATGTGAAAATAGGTTACTAATGTAGGTCTTTTGTAAAAGCAAAGTGGTGTAAAGTGAATATTCGTAAAGTGGGGGACACCTGTATATGCATTTTGGTCACCCCCACTATAAGACCATAAGACATAGGAGCAGAATTAGGCCATTTAACCCATTGAGTCTGTCCCACCATTCCATCATGGTTGATTTATTATCTCTCAACTTCATTCTCCTACCTTCTTCCTGTAACCTTTGATGCCCTGACTAATAAAGAACCTATCAGCCTCCACTTTAAATACACCCAAATAACATGGCCTCCACAGTTATATGTGGCAATGAATTCCACAAATTTACTATCCATTGGCTAAAGAAATTCCTCCTCATCTTTGTTATATAGAATATAGAACAGTACCACACAAGAACAGGCCCTTCAGCTCACAATGCTGTGTCAAACCAATCAAATGACCAACTAAACTAATCTCTTCTGCCTACACAGTGTCCATATCCTTACATTTTCCTTACATTCGAGTGTCTATCTAAACAGCTCTTAAAAGTCTCTAATGTATCTGTCTCTACAACCACCCCAGGCAGTGTATCCAGGCACCCATCACTCTCTCTGTGAAAAACTTGTCCCCGCATCTCCTTTAAAATTATCTCTGCTCACCTTAAGTGCATGCCCTCTAGTATTAAACATTTCAACCCTGGTGTGTCTCCTCTATCTCTGCCTCTCATAATGTTATAAACCTCTATCAGATTTCCCCTCAGCCTTTGCCACTCCAGAGAAAACAGCCTTAGTTTGTCCAAACTCTCATGCCCTCTAACCCAGGCAGCATCCTCGTAAGCCTCTTCTGCACCCTCTCCAAAGCCTCAACATACTTCCTATAATAAGGATGGCCAGAACTGCATGCAATGCTCCAGATGTGGCCTAACTTGAGCTTTATAAAACAGCAACATAACTTCCTGACTTTTGAATTCAATATCTCGACTAATAATGGCAAGCATACCATATGCCTTCTTAACCACCCTATCAACCTGTGTATCCACTTTCAGGGAGCTGTGAACTTGTATCTCAAGAACCATCTGCTCATCAACACTTCAGGATCCTGCTCTTAACAGTGTGCTAATTCTACACATTTGACCTACCAAGGTGCAACATTTCACATTTGTCTGGGTTAAACTTTATTAGCCATTTCTCCATCCATATCTGCAACTGATCGGTATCATGCTGCATTCTTTGCCCGTCTTCTACACTATCCACAACACCACCAATCTTGGTATCACCTGCAAACTTACTAAACCACCCATCTACATTTTCATCTAAACAGCAGAGGTCCCAACACAGATCCCTGCAGAACACAACTAATGACAGATCTCCAGCAAGAATGTCTTCTATGGGCAATCCAGTTCTGAATCCAAATAGCCAATTCACCATGGATTCCATGCATCTTAATCTTTTGAAGGAGCCTCACATGATGCCTTACTAAAGTCCATGTAGACAACAACCACAGGTTCTACCTTACCCTCATCACCTTGTCAAAAAACTCTATCAAGTTAGTAAGCCATGACTTGCCTCGCAAAAATGATGTTGGCTCCCCTTAATTAGGCCATGGTTTTCCAGATGTTTATAAATCTTATGCTTAAGAATTCTCTCCAGTAACTTCCCTAGAACTGACATGAGACTCACCGGTCTATAGCTTCCAGGATTATCCCTTGTTCCCTTCTTGAATAATGGAACAACATTAGCTACTCGCCAGTCCTCCAGGACCTTGCCTGTGGCTAGAGAGAACATGAAGATATTGGTCAAGGCCCCAGCAATCTCTTCTCTTACCTCCCTCAGCAATCTTGGTTATATTCCATCAGGCCCTGGGGACTTTTCCACATTACTACTCTTTAAGAAATCCAACAGCATCTCCTTTTTTACCTCGAAATTCCCTGGCATATCAATACACTCAGAACCGATCTCCTAATCCTCCATGTACTTCTTGCTAAATACTGATGTAAGGTACTCATTAAGGGCCTCACACACATCCTACGCATCCAAGTAAATGTTCCCCTCTTTATCGTTGAGCGGTCCCACCCCTTCTCTAGTTATCCTCCTGCTCCTGATGTATGTATAGAATGTCTTGGGATTCTCTTTAATCCTACTTGCCAAGGATTTTTCATGGCCTATCCTGACTTTCTTAATTCCCTCCTTGAATTCTTTTCTGGTTTCTTTATAATCCTCAAGGGCTCTTTTTAATTCTGTCTTCCCAAGCTTTACATACTTTTCTGTTACCTTCTTGACTAAATTCATAACCTCTCTTACCTTGCTATCCTTGTCCTTCCTTCTGACTAGAATATACCTGTCCTGTACTCTGTGTAGTTGGTCTTTAAAACCCCCCACATGTCAGATGTGGTTCTTGTCCAAAAAAAAGCTATCCCATCAATTCTCCCTACTTCCTGCTTAATGTTCTCTTAAGGTATTCTGCTTTGATTTAATACTCTCCCACAAGGTCCATATTTATCCTGCCTATAGGTAGCTTAAAACTTAAGGAGTTGTGGTCACTATTCCCTAGCTGCTCGTCCACGGAAAGGTCAGTCACCTGGCCAGGCTCATTACCCAACACCAGGTCCAGTACAGGCCCTCCTGTTATTGGCCTATCTACATATTGATTTAAAGAACCCTCCTGGGTGAACACATCTAAACCTCTTGCACTCAGAAGGTTCCATTTTACTGTATATTAGGGAAGTTGAAATCCCAAATGACCCTAATGTTCTCATTCCACAAAACAACAAATTTCACAACATACGCCAGTGATATTAAATCTGATTCCAATTCTGACTTCCATCCCTGCATATCCTTATGCCAGTCTAAAAGCCTTTTAATCACCTCGATTATATCTGCTTCAACCACCACCAATCCAGGCACCCAGCACTCTGTGTTAAAAAAAAACTTTCCCCACACACTCCCTTTGAACTTTCCCCCTCTCACCTTAAAGCTATGCCTTCTAAGTATTTAACATTTTTACCCCAGGGAAAAGATTCAGGCTATCTATGCATCTCATTGTGTTAATATTCTAAAGTTACTCTAAGGCTGTAATCCCCGGATTACTAATAGTGCCATTTGCTCCTGAGTTTAGGAGTAAGAGAAATGGGCAGATTAATGATTAGGATTGTGTTGGGGCTGGGAGCGGTGAAACTTTAGATTTTGGGATCACTCGGAGAGGGCAGCATGGTAGCGTAGTAGTTAGCACAACACTTCACAGTATCAGGTTCAATTCCTGCTGCTGTCAGTAAGGAGCTTGTATGTTCTCCACGTGATCCCTCCCATAGTCCATACGTTAATTGGTCACTGTAAATTGTCTCTGGATTAGATCAGGATCATATTGGGGTTGCTTGGTGGTGTGGCTTGAAGGGCCAAAAGGGCCTGTTCCACACTGTAACTCAATAAGTAGAAAAGTTTCTGGGAAAGATGAACAACGTACAAGCTGGACAGGTTGTCCCTGATCCTGAACAGGTCCAACATCCTTATGGGAGATCTGCATGTGCTGTTGAGATGGGTTAAAACAACTATAATTTGGCAGAAGAATGGGATAGAGAGTATACATAAAATTGTGGGAAGTGCTGTCAAGTATTGAAGAAAAACTTCATCTGTCCAATTGGCAGAACAGAAATGGGCACAGTAAGGCAAGGTACCGTAATGCAGGGAGTTTGACAGGCAAGGCACATGAACATAGAGATGAACATAGAACATGGAAATACAATATTAAATGGAAATATTGAGCTATTATTTCACAGATATTGTTGAATGAAAAGCAGGATTGGTAACTCAACAGTCCAAGGTGTAGACATTTCAGTCATGAGACAGAAGAATCTGAAAAAGGGGAAGTCATTGCAACACTGGGTAAGGAGAACATCACTTGGTCTACAAACATATATCTTGCCTACTAAAAGGGGACAGTCAATTTGCTGAAAGTACACTGCAGATCTCCTTATTAACAAGAGACAGAGGAGCAGATATGGAGACAAATCTCAGAGATGCAAGAGTAATAGGGTCATTGTAGTAGAGAATTTCAGCTTCCCTAGTCATTATCAACTGAGATCATTTTTTTGTAAAAGGTAGAGAAGGGTGGCCTAGGAGACCTTTTTGAGCCTGTCTGACTAGAGAAGGAGCAGTACAGGAGCTAATCTTGGGAAATGTAGCTGGCCAAGTGGTCCGAGTATGAGTGGATAAGTATTTCGGTGATGGTGGCTATAAATCTATAAGTTTCAAGGTATATACGGACAGAAAATCTTGAATTCAAACCTGAGAGAAGCACTTGGCAAATTTAAACTAGGAGCAGCCACTTGCAGGCAGGCCCATTGTGGACAAAGGCAATCATACTGAAGTGGCATAATGAGAGATCAGAGCCAACGTGCTCACATAAATGTGAAAGCTTATGACAGCAACAAGGTACCCTGGATATGTTGAAAATTAGAGAAACAGAAAAAAATAAATACATAGAGCAAACACGAGGAAATCTGCAGATGCTGGAAATTCAAACAACACACACAAAATGCTGGTGGAACACAGCAGGCCAGGCAGCATCTATAGGGAGAAGCGCTGTCGACATTTCGGGCCGAGACCCTTCGTCAGGATAAAAATAAATACATAGCAGGTATAGAAAATTGAAAACATGGGGTCATTTCAGGAATATAGACAGATTTGGTTCAGGGGTAATTAAACATAAATTGGGAAGAAACAGACAGGGCATGGAATATCAGAGATAGATAAGTGGAAGGAAAATCTCAAAGACCATAACACAAAGAAACAGAGTTAGGCCATTCCACACATTAAGTCTGTTCTGCTATTCCATCGTGGCAGATGTACTAATCTTTTTAACCCCATTTTTCTACATTATCTACATCACTTACTATTAAACACTGCCTTAAATATACCCAATGACTTGGTCTCCACAATTCCACCAATTCACCGCTCTCTGGCTAAAGAAATATGGTAGCCTCCAACCTTCAGTTCAGTTTCAGTTTATTGTCATTTAGAAACCACAAATGCAATGCAGTTTAAAAATGAGACAACGTTCCTCCAAAATGATATCACAAAAGCACACGACAAAACAGACTACACCAGAAAATTCCCAAATCCAGAGTCCGGAGAGGCTACTGCGTATTAATATTGCGCTACCATCTTAGCGCGTTCCCCGGAAAGGAGCTCCAATCCCACCAGACAAAACAGGACTACCCAGACATACCAAGTCAGGAGACCAACTCTACCACCCAACAAACCAAAAACTAAAGCTACAAGACCTACACAAAACCACATAGTTACATATAGTTATAGTTAACATATAGTTACAAAAGTGCAGACAATACCATAATTGATCAAAAACAGACCATGGGCACAGTAAAAATAGTCCAAAGATGTTAAAAGACTATAAGTTCAAAGAAACCACCACACAGTTTCCACAAGTCCTCAGGGCACTCTGATGGCATGAAAATCAATTTCTCAAATTTCCAGCATATCCCACTTCTCCTTCACCATTCCCGATTCCCATTTCTCTCTCTCATCTGATCTCCTTACCTACCAATCACCTCCCTCTGGTGCTCCTCCCCTTTCCCATTCTCCTGTGACCTTCTGTCCTCTCCCATCAGATTTCCCCTTCTCCAGCCTTTTTTCACCAATTGACTTCCCAGCTCTTTACTTCACCCTTTTTCCTCACCCGGTTTCATCTATCACCTACTACCTTGTACCTCTTCCTCTCCCCTCCACCTTCTTACTCTGACTTCAAATCTCTTTTTTCCAGTTCTGATGAAGGATCTCGGCTCGAAGCATCGACTGTTTACTCTTTTCCATTGATGCTGCTTGGCCTGCTGAGTTCCTCCAGCATTTTGTTTGTATTACTTTGATTTCCAGCATCTGCAGATTTTCTCTTTATTCTTCTTCACCTCTATTCTACAGTGATAAAGTGTATGCCAGAAGTTCAAGAGTGTCGGGGGCAGGAGTAAGTAAAGTTGCCATTCCTTGGGAGGTGCTTGGGAAACTGACAGTATGTGAGATGGACTACACCACAGAGTTCTTAAAGAAGTGGCTGAAGAGATTGTGGAGACATTAGTAATGATCTGGCATCATTTCTGAAATAGGTTTCAATGAGATCCCCCACGTTCTTCTGAGTTCCAGCGAGCACAGGCCCAGAGCCATCAAATGCCAATGTCACTCCAATCTTCAAGAAGGGAGAGAGGTAGAAGAAAGGAAATTATAAGCCAGTTATTCTGACCTCAGTGGTTGGGAAGGTGTTGGAGTCGATTGTTAAGGAGGTGGTTTCAGTGCACTTGGAGGCGGAAGTCAATATGGTTTCCTTAAGGGAAAACCTTGCCTGATATATCTGTTGGAATTCTTTGAAGAAATAATGAAGAAATTCTTTAAAGATAGACAAAGGATGTTGTATACTTGGATTTTCAGAAGGCATTTGACAAGATGCCACGTGTCTGCTTAACAAATTAAGAGCCCATAGTATTACAGGAAAGATAAGGCATTAGCTGATTCTCAGGAGACAATGAGTAGGAATAAAGGGAGCCTGTTCTGGTTGTCTGCCAGTTACTAGTGTTGTTCCACAGGAATCTGTGTTGGGACCAATTCTTTTTACGTTATGTGCCAATGATTTGGATGATGGAATTGATGGCTTTATGGCTAAGTTTGTGGATGATAAAGGTAGGTGGAGGGGCAGGTAGTGTTGAGGAAGCGGAGAAGCTACAGAAGGACTTAGGCAGATAAGGGAATAAACAATAAAGTGGCAGATGGAATACAGTATTGGGAAATATATGGTCATGCACTTTGGTAGAAGAAATAAAAGTGTAGACTATTTTCTAACTGGAGAGAAAATTCAAAAATCTGGGGTGTAAAGGGACTTGGGAGTCCTTGTGCAGGATTCCCAGAAGGTTAGTTTGCAGGTTGAGTCAGTGGTGAGGAAGGCAAATGCAATATTAGCATTCATTTCTAGAGGACTAGAATATAAAAGCAAGGAAGTAATTTTGAGACTTTATAAAGCACTGGTGAGGCCTCACTTGGAGTATTGTGAGCAGTTTTGGACCCCTTATCTAAGAAAGGATGTGCTGACATTGGAGAGGATTCAAAAGAAGTTCACAAGAATGATTCCAAGATGGAAAGGGATCATATGAGGGGCATTTGATGGCTCTGGGCCTGTACTCACTGGAACTCAGAAGAGTAAAGGGGATCTCATTGAAATGTATAGAATATTGAAAGGCCGCAATGGTGGTATGCGGAGAGGATGTTTCCTATGGTGGGAGAATCCAAGATCAGAGGACACTATTTAGAATAGAGAGTGGTGAATCTGTGGAATTTGTTGCCACAGGCGGCTGTGGAGGTTGAGCCATTGACTATACTCAAGCCGAAGGTCGATTGATTAGTCAGAGCATTTTAGTAAGAAATTTAATTTGACGCTGAAAAGGCATTTGATTCGGTTAATTGGAATTTTCTTAACAGAGTGTTACATAGATTTGGTTTCCAAGACACAATTATTAAAACTATACAGGCACTATATTTCAACCCTACTGCTAGGATTAAAATCAATGGATATTTATCAAATAGTCTTACCCTAGAAAGGGGCATGAGACAGGGTTGTGTATGGTCACCACTACTCTTCGCATTATATCTGGAACCATTAGCTCAATACATCAGACAAAATGAAGATATCAGGGGAATTACTATTAAAGGGACAGAGCATAAATTAGCTTGCTATGCAGATGACATTTTGAACTATCTCGGGCAACCAACATACTCTTTGCCTAAATTACTTTCATATTACTATAGCCCACCAAGAGAAATTGAAAGTAGATATCCCTGGGCATGGTACACAGTCTTTCAAATATTTGGGCATCATTATGCCAAAAGATTTGGCAAATTATCAGAATGCAATTACCAGCCTTTATATAAAAAATAAGGAAGATATGGCAAGATGGAACCTGATTCGTTTTTTCAGTCTCAGTTCAAGGATTGAGTCTATTAAAATGAATATATTGCCCAGACTGTTATATCTCTTTCACACCCTACCAGTAGAGATGAATCAAAATCAATTCAATGAATGGAACAAGATGTTATCAAGGTATAGTTATCAAGGTAAAAGGCCTAGAGTTCGTCTCAAAACTTTGCAATTAGTCAAGGAAAAGGGGGGATGGGGCCTACCTTCTCTTAGAGATTATTATTTTTCAGCACAGTTGAGAGCTGTGATATGTTGGTGCAACCCATCATATGACGCTCAATGGAAAAACATTGAGGAGTGGGTACTTCCCAACCCCATACAAGCAATTTTGGCTGATAACCTGCAAAGGTACATAAATACTATTGATAACACATGGGTGAAATTGACTCTTAAAATATTGAAAAACTACTATAAAAGAATATAATTTAGAGGGAGATATTGTAATTCTTAAATGGTGTGCATATGACTCGGATTTTACGCCGAATAAACTGGATGCTAGATTTAAGGACTGGACAGCTAAAGGAATAACAGTTCTTTGCAACATAATGAAAGAAGGAACACTGTTCAGTTTTGAAATGCTTAAAGAGAAACACTTATTAGAAAAACAAGATTTTCATCGGTATTTGCAGATGCAACAATATGTTAATAGGACGCTCAAAAATGTAACCAAGGCAAGTACATGCTTGATAGAGCTATTTAGAAAAGCATATAATTCAGATAATGGTAGTAGAATCATTTCAAGCATGTATAAGGGGTTGTCAAATCTTAAAACACATTCGACTTCATACATTAAAACAAAATGGGAGAAGGAAGGAGGGATAATTATATCTGAGGAAGAATGGACAATAATATGGAGGTATCAATGGAAATGTACCAGTTCACAGAAATGGAGGGAGTTCGGATGGAAAAGCTTGATGAGATATTACACCCTCTCAGAAATCCCATTATGATAGTAACCTTCCTGTTTGCTGGAGAAATTGTGGAAATCAAAATGTAAATCATTATCATATTTTCTGGGACTGCCCTGTTATCAAAGACTGTTGGAGGGGGATACACAATGCCCTACAAGACATCTTTAAATGTGAAATACCCTTAGAGAGTAAGACCATATATTTTGGATATATACCTCAAGAATGGTTGAAAAGAGATAAATATTTAATAAATATACTGTTGGTGGCTGGTAAAAAGACTCTTACTAGGAAATGGTTATCACAGGAGAGCCCAACTTTAAATACATGGATGGAAATTGCAATGGATATTTACAAAATGGAGAGGATAACAGCATCTGTTAATCATAAACTGGAACAATTTGATTCATACTGGGAAAAATGGTTTAACTACATAATGCCTCATTGGCCTGATTTTATTCTCACAAATCAATGAATTTGTTGTAAAAAAAAGATCACTCCCTACTTGTACGTAGTTTTGCTTGTTTTTTCCTTCCACTCTTTTCTATAAGTGTATACCTCAGATAAATACTTTGTGGAGATTTGTGATATATATGATTATATGATATATATGTACAATGTCTGAAATACATCTTATGCAAATGTTTGTTTGATGAACTTCAATAAAAAAAGTAAATTACAAAAAAAAAGAAATTTAATTTGAACTTGAAATGATGACTAAATCCCTAGGGCTGTTGAGATTAACTAAAAATCCTAATTCGGTGAGACAGAAACTTGCAAAGGTTGGTTGGGAGAGACTATTAGCAGAAAAAGTGGGTGGTTTTAAAAGTCAAAGTCGAGTTTATTGTCGTATGCACAAGAACAAAGAAGAACATTGCTGCAGCATCACAAAAAATGAATTAAATTTAAATTGTACACTGTTTTTACAAAGAAGAACAGAATTAAATTAAAACAAACAAAAACAAAATCAATTTTAATGCTAAGTGATTACAGTAGTCACTCAGAGGGTGGTGAGAGTGTGGAATGAGCTGCCAGCACAAGTGGTGGATGTAGGCTCATTTTCAACAATTGAGAACATTTGGGTAAGTATGTGGATGGGAGGAACACGGTCCAGGTGCAGCTCGAATGGACTGTACAGAATAATCGTTTGGCATGGACTAGATGGGGCCTTTTTTCTGTGCTGTAGTGCTCTATGACTATGAGGTTTTGGCAGCTGGGATCAAGGCAATCCCTTGAGAAGTATAAGAGATGTAAGTGTACATTTACAAGGGAGATCAAGAGGCAAAAAGAGGACAAGGGATAGCTTTAACAGTAAAGTGAAAGAAAATTTTATGAGATTCTCTAAGTATATTAAGAGCAACAGGATGACGATAGAGAGACAGGACCCTTAAGGAGCAGTGTGATCATCTACTTGCGCAGGGAAAAGAACAGCGATATCTTTAAATATATCCACAATAGAAAAGAGGAGATGTTGGTGGTCTTAAAGCACATATATGCCCAGGGACTGACCAGGTGCATCCTTGAACTTTGTGGGAAGCAAGGGGAGAAATTGCCAGGCCCTGGCAGAGATATTTGCATTATCATTCACCAAAGGTGAGATACTAGAATACTAGAGGGTGCCTAACATTGTGCCTTTAACATAAGAACATAAGAAATAGGAGCAGGAGTAGGTCACCTGGCCCTTTGAACCTGCTCTGCCATTGAATAAGATCATGGCTGATCTGGCCATGGACACATCTCCACCTACCAGCCTTTTCCCCATAACCCTTAATTCCCCTACTATACAAAAATCTATCCAGCTTTCTTTTAAATATATTTACTGAGGTAGCCTCCACTGCTTCATTGGGCAGAGAATTCCAGATTCACCACTCTCTGGAAAAAGCAGTTCCTCCTCATCTCCGTCCTAAATCTACTCCCTAGAATCTTCAGGTTATGTCCCCTAGTTTGAGTCTCACCTGTCAGTGGAAACAACTTTCCTGCCTCTATCTTATCTATCCCTTTCATAATTTTATATGTTTCTATAAGGTCTCCTCTCATTCTTCTGAATTCCAGCAAGTACAGTCTCAGGTGACTCAATCTCTCCTCATAGTCTAACCTCTTCATTGGAATCAACTGGTGACCCTCCTCTGCACTGCCTCCAAAGCCAGTACATCCTTCCTCAAGTGAGGAGACCAGAACTGCACACAGTACTCCAGATGCAGCCTCACCAGTACCCTGTATAGTTGCAGCATAACCTCCCTGTTCTTAAATTCAATCCCTCTAGCAATGAAGGCCAACGTTCCATTTGCCTTCTTGATGTCCTGCTGTATCTGCAAACCAACCTTTTGTGATTCATACACAAGCACTCCCAAGTCCCTCTACACAGCAGCATGCTGCAATCTTTTACCATTTAAATAATAATCTGATCTTCTATTTTTCCTTCCAAAATGGAGTAGCTTGCATTTACTAACATTGTACTCCATCGGCCCACTCACTTATCTACATCTCTCTGCAGACTCTGTCTCCTCTGCACAATTTGCTTTTCCACTCAACTTACTGTCATCAGCAAACTTAGATACACTACACTTGGTCCCCTCTTCCAGATTGTTAATGTATATCGTGAACAGTTGCACCGGGACTAGCACCGACCCCTGCGGTGCACCATTCACCACTGATTGCCAACCAGAGTAATGTCATGTATCCCAACTCTCTGCTTTCTATTGGTTAACCAATCCTCTATCCATGCTCTATTACCCCCAATTCTATGCGTCCTTATCTCATGGATAAGTATTTTACGCGGCACCTTATCGAACACCTTCTGGAAATCCAAGTAAATAACGTCCATCTGTCCACTGCACTCATATCTGCAAAGAAATCCAGTAAGTCTGTCAAACAGGACCTGCTGCATTTGCCTGCTGGATCCATTTCTTTCTGGATGCCTCACTATTTCTTCTTTAACAATAGCTTCAAGCATTTTCCCAACTACAGATGTTAAAATAACTGGCCTATGGTTACCTGCCTTTTGCCTGCATCCTTTATTGAACAGTGGCGTGACATTCGCCTTCTTCCAATCTGCCGGGACCTGCCCAGAGTCCAGAGAATTTTGGTAAATTATCACCAAAGCCCCTATTATAATTTCTACCATTTCTATCAGTATGCTGGGATGCATTCCATCAGGACCAGGGGACTTATCTATCTTCAGGCCTACAAGTCTGCTCAGCACTACCCCTTTAGTGATAGCTATTGTATCGAGGTCGTCACCTCCCATCGCATCCATAACATCTCTCTTTGGCATGTTAGACGTATCCTCCACCATGAAGACCAACACAAAACAGTCATTCAAAGCTTCGGCCCTTTCCTCATTACTCAATATCTATTCCCCCTTCTCATCCTCCAAGGCAACTACATTCACTTTACCCATCCTCTTCTGCTTTATATAATTATAAAAACTTTTACTATTCATTTTTATATTTTGTGCTAGTTTATTTTCATAATCTATCGTCCCTTCCTTTATTGCTCACTTAATGGTTCTTAGTTGTTTTTTGAAGTTTTCCCAATCTTTCAGTTTCCCACTACTCTTGACGACTTTATACGCACGAGCTTTTACTTTGATGCCTTCCTTTAATTCCTTAGTTATCCATGGCTGGCTCTCCCCACCCTTATTGTCCTTGCCTTTAACTTGAATATACTTTTTTCTAGCACCATGAAAAATATCTTTGAAAGTCTTCCACTGTTCCTCAACCATCCCACCATATAGCCTGTGTTCAGAGTCTACTCTATCCAACTCCTCCCTCATCCCATTGTAGTCTCCCTTATTCAGGCATAATACACTGGTTTTAGATCAGCCCAGGGCTGAAATGGCTAACAGGAGGGGGCATAGTTTTAAGGTGCTTGGAAGTAGGTGTAAGGGGGATGTCAGAGGTAAATTTTTTACACAGAGAGTGGTGCCTGTGCAGAATGCACTGCCAGCAGCAGTGGTAGAGGCCGATGCAAAAGGGCCTTTTAAGAGACTCTTAGATAAGTACAAGGAGCTTAGAAATATAGAGTGCTATGTGATAGGGTAATTCTAGACAGTTTCTAGAGTAGGTTACATGGTTGGCACAACATTGTGCGCAGAAGGGCCTGTAATGTGCTGTAGATATCTATGATTCCACTTGGCTGAGAAACTCAGTCATACTGTAATAACTCTTTCCAAGAGGATCCCTAACTACAAGATCACTAATCTTACCTGACTCATTGCACAGGACCAGATCCAAGATAGCATGTTTTCTTGTAGGTTCAGTAACATTTGGGCAGGTGCATAGATAGGAAAGAGGGATCTGGGCCAAATACAGGGAAATGGGACTAGCTCACTAGACATATTGGACAAGTTGAGCTAAAGGGCCTGTTTCCATGTTTATAACTCTGTGGACTCCTGATAGCTCTAAGACTTGAGAGGCAACTACTGCTGCTGTTTTGTGTGACATGCTATTGTGCAGAGCGGGCTGTTCAGCAAGGATCTGGCAGTTTTGAATGTGCTGTGGGTGCAGAAGTTGTTTACCTCGATGCTGCCTGGTATGAGCTGGAAGGAGAGATTAGTCCAACTGGGTTGTTTTCTCTGGAACGTCAGAAGATAAGGGGAAACCTGATAAATTGTGAGTGGCACAGATGGTAATAATCTATTTCCCAGGGTAGAAATGTTACATACATTTTAGGGGAGAGGCTATAGGAGCAGAATTAGGCTATTCAGCCCATCAAGTCTGCTCCACCATTCAGTCATTGATGGTTATTTTTTTAACCCATTCTCTTGCCTTTTCCCTGTAAACCTTAACCAAGTTACCAATCAAGAACCTATCGATCTCTGCCCTAAATACACCCAGTGGTCTGGCCTCCACTGCCCTCGGTGGCAACCCTCTGGCTGAAGAAGCTCCTCCTCACCTCAGTTTTAATAGACATGGCCAGTCATTGTGAGGCTTTGTTAAAGGAGATATGCGGGCAAGTTCTTTTAAATGGGAATAAGAGGTGCAGCGGAAATGGTGAAAGCAGATATGACTGTAGTGTTGAAAGACAGTTAGACATGTGAATATGCAAGGAATGGAGGAATGTGGATGACATTTAATCTGGCATCATGTTTAGTATCATGGGCCAGAATTCTTATGCTGTTCTGTAGAATCATAGAGTCACAGAAAAGGACAGCCCACAGATAAGCCTTTCTGCCCATTTAGTTTGTGCCTAGAACCATCAATCTGCACCCGGACCACAGCCCTTCATACTCCCACAGTCCATGTACCAGTGCTATCATGTTTGCCGTTGTGTGCTGGGGCAGCAGGCTGAGGGTAGCAGACACCAACAGAATCAACAAACTCATTCCTAAGGCCAGTGATGTTGTGGTGGTGGAACTGGACTCTCTGACGGTGGTGTCTGAAAAGAGGATGCTGTCCAAGTTGCATGCCATCTTGGACAATGTCCCCCATCCACTCCATAATGTACTGGTTAGGCACAGGAGTACATTCAGCCAGAGACTCATTCCACCGAGATGTAACACTGAGCGTCATAGGAAGTCATTCCTGCCTGTGGCCATCAAACTTTACAACTCCTCCCTTGGAGTGTCAGACACCCTGAGCCAATAGGCTGGTCCTGGACTTATTTCCACTTGGCATAATTTACCTATTATTATTTAATTATTTATGGTTTTATATTGCTATATTTCTACTCTATTCTTGGTTGGTGCGACAGTAACGAAACCCAATTTCCCCCAGGATCAATAAAGTATGTCTGTCTGTCTGTCTGTCTGTACCTATCCAAACTTCTCTAAAACATTGAAATCAAAATCACATCCACCACTTGCACCGGCAGCTCGTTCTACACAACACTCTGAGTGAAGAAGTTTTCCCTCATGCTCCCCTTAAACTTTTCACCTTTCACCCTTAACCCCATGACCTCTAGTTGTAGTCCCTGGAAAAAGCCTGCTTGCATTTACCCAATCTATACCCCTCATAAGTTTGTATACATCTATCAAATTTTGCCTCAATCTTTTATGTTCCAAGAAGTAAAGTCCTAAACTCTTCAATCTTTCCTTATAACTCAGGCCCTCCAGTGCCGGCAACATAGTTGTAAACTTTCTCTGTACTCTTTCAACCTTGTTTTCATCTTTCCTGTAGGTAGTGACCAGAACTGTACACATTACTCCAAACTGGGACTCAGCAATGACTTATACAACTTCAACATAACATCCCATCTCTTGTACTCACTACTTTGGTTTATGAAGGCTGAAGTGCCAAAGCCTTTCTTTACAACCCTTTCTACCTGTGCTGCCTACTTGTAATGATTTAAGGACCTACCTTCCCAGATCCCTTTGTTCTACCACACTCCTCAGTGCCCTATCGTTCTCTGTGTAAAACCTACACTGTTGCGAAGTACAACACCTCCATCTGCCCTTTTTCAGCCCATTTTTCCAGCTGGTCCAGATCCCATGTAAGCTCTGATGGTCATCCTCACTGTCCACTACACCCCAATCCTTTTTTTTTGTAATTTATTTTTTATTGAAATTCATCATTAAACATTTCCATAAAAACACAAAATGCTGGCAGAACTCAGCAGGCCAGACAGCATCTATGGGAGGAGGTAGTGACGACGTTTCGCGCTGATGAAGGGTTTCAGCCTGAAACGTTGTCACTACCTCCTCCCATAGATGCTGTCTGGCCTACTGAGTTCTGCCAGCATTTTGTGTTTTTTATTTATTTCCAGCATCTGCAGATTCACTCATGAAACATTTCCATAAGATGTATTTCAGATACTATACATGTATATCATATAGTCATATTTGCCACAAATCTCCACATAATATTTATCTGAGGTAGACACTTATAGAAAGGAGAGGAAAGAAAGAACAAGTGAAGGGAGAGAACTGTGTACAAGTAGGGAGTGATCTTTTTTTTACAATATATTCATTGATTTTTGAGAATAAAATCAGGCCTATGAGGTATTATGTAATTAAACCATTTTTCCCAGTATGAATCAAATTTATCCAACTTATGATTAACAGATGCTGTTACCTTCTCCATTTTGTAAATGTCCATTGTAATTTCCATCCATGTGATTAAAGTTGGGCTCTCCTGTGATAGCCATTTCCTAGTAAGAGTCATTTTACCATCCACCAACAGTATATTCATTAAATATTTAACTCTTTTCAACCATTCTTGAGGTATATACCCAACTTATATGGTCTTACTTTCTAAAGGTATTTCACATTTAAAGATGTTTTGTAGGGCACTGTGTATCCCAATCCAATAGTCTTTGATAATGCGGCATTCCCAGAAAATATGATAATGGTTTGCATTTTGATTTCCACAAACTTCTCCAGCAAACAGGGAGGTTACTATCATAATGGGGTTTCTGAGAGGATGTAATAAAATATCTTATCAAGTTTTTCCATCCAAACCTCCTCCATTTCTGTGAACTGGTACACATCCATTGATACCTCCATATTGTCCATTCTTCCTCAGATATAATTATCCCTCCTTCCTTCTCCCATTTTGTTTTAATGTATGAAGTCGAATGTGTTTTAAGATTTGACAACCCCTTATACACACTAGAAATGATTCTACTACTGTTATCTGAATTATATGCTTTTCTAAGTAACTCTATCAAACATGTATTTGCCTTGGTTACATTTTTAACTCTTTTATTAACATACTGTCGCATCTGTAAATACAGATAAAAGTCTTGTTTTCTAATAAGTGTTTCTCTTTAAGCATTTCAAAACTGAACAGTGTTCCTTCTTTCATAATATTACAAAGAACTGTTATTCCTTTAGCTGTCCAGTCCTTAATTCTAGCATCCAGTTTATTCGGCATAAAATCCGAGTCATATGCACACCATTTAAGAATTGCAATATCTCCCTAGTTTACAAAATGCTGGTGGAATGCAGCAGGCCAGCTAACATCTATAGGAAGAAGTACAGTCGACGTTTCGGGCCCAGACCCTTTGTCAGGACTAATAGAGAAAAGAGATATTAAGAGATTTGAAAGTGGGAGGGGGAGGGGGAGACCCAAAACGATAGGAGAAGAAGGAGGGGAAGAGATGAAGCTAAGAGCCCGGAAGTTGATTGGCAAAAAGGATACAAAACTGGAGAAGGGGGAGTATCATAGGGCAGAAGGCCTTGGAAGAAAGAAAGGGGGAGGGGAGGGGAGAGCATCAGAGGAAGATGGAGAACAGGCAAGGAGTTATTGTGAAAGGGATGGGGTAAGAAGGGGAGGAGGGGCATTAACAGAAGTTAGAGAATTCAGTATTCATGCCATCTCCAACGGTTCCAGCATATAATTGTAACCTCCGCCAACTCCAATGGGTCCAACATATAATTCTCCGTAATTTCTGCCATCTCCAACGAGATCCCACCACCAAGCACATCTTTCCCTCCCCTCCACTTTCTGCTTTCCACAGGGATCGCTCCCTACACGACTCCCTTGTCCATTCGTCCCCCCATCCCTTCCCACCGATCTCCCTCCCGGCACTTACCCTTGTAAGCGGAACAAGTGCTACACCTGCCCCTACACTTCCTCCCTCACCACCATTCAGGGCCCCAGACAGTCCTTCCAGGTGAGGTGACACTTCACCTGTGAGTCTCCTAGTGTGATATACTGTGTCTGGTGCTCCCTGTGCAGCGTTCTGTATATTGGTGAGACCCGACACAGACTGGGAGACCGTTTCACTGAACACCTACGCTCGGTCCGCCAGAGAAAGCAGGATCTCCCAGTGGCCACACATTTTAATTCCACATCCCATTCCCATTCTGATATGTCTATCCATGGCCTCCTCTATTGTCAAAATGAATCCAAACTCAGGTTGGAGGAACAACACCTTATATACCGGCTGGGTAGCCTCCAACCTGATGGCATGAACATTGAATTCTCTAACTTCTGTTAATGCCCCTCCTCCCCTTCTTACCCCATCCCTTTCACAATAACTCCTTGCCTGTTCTCCATCTTCCTCTGGTGCTCTTCCCTCCCCTCCCCCTTTCTTTCTTCCAAGAACTTCCACCCTATGATACTCCCCCTTCTCCAGCCTTGTATCCCTTTTGCCAATCAACTTCCAGGCTCTTAGCTTCATCCCTCCCCCTCCTGTCTTCTCCTATCATTTTTGGTCTCCCCTCCCCCTCCCACTTTCAAATCTCTTACTATCTCTTTTTCCCATTAGTCCTGATGAAGGGTCTCGACCTGAAACGTCGACTGTACTTCTTCCTATAGATGCTGCCTGGCCTGCTACGTTCCACCAGCATTTTGTGTGTGTTGTTTGAATTTCCAGCATCTGCAGATTTTCTCGTGTTTCCCTCTAGTTTAAATTCTTTTTTAAGAGTTTTCCATATTTAAGTGTCCATTTCACACATGGGTTATCAATAGTATTTATGTAACTTTGCAGGTTGTCATCAGCCAAAATTGCCTGTATGGGGATGGGAAGTACCTGCTCCTCAATGTTTTTCCATTGAGCGTCATATGATGGGTTGCACCAACATATCACAGCTCTCAACTGTGCTGCAAAATAATAATCTCTAAGAGAAGGTCCCCTTTTCCATCTCCCCTTTTCCTTTGCTAATTGCAAAGTTTTGAGACGAACTCTAGGCCTTTTACCTTGCCATATATATCTTGATAACATTTTGTTCCATTCATTGAATTTATTTTGTTTGATCTCCATTGGTAGGGTCTGAAAGAGATATAATAGTCTGGGCAGTATATTCATTTTAATAGATTCAATCCTTGAACTGAACCTAAAAAAGGAATTAGGTTCCATCTTGTTATATCTTCTTTAACTTTTTTATAGGCCAATAATTGCATTCTGATAATTTTGCCAAATCTTTTGGCATAATGATGCCCAAGTATTTGAAAGACTCTGTTTGAAAGATATCTACTTTCATTTTCTCTTAGTGGGCTATAGTTATATAAAAGTAATTGAGTTTTATCTATGTTGATCTTGTATCCTGATAATTGACCATATTAGGTAAAGAGTATGTTGGTTGCCCTGGATAGATCAAAATGTCATCCGCATAACAAGCCAATTTATGCTCTGTCCCTTTACTAGTAATTCCCCGATATCTTCATTTTGTCTGATGTATTGAGCTAATGGTTCCAGATATAATGCGGAGTAGTGGTGACCATACACAACCCTGTCTCGTGCCCCTTTCTAGGGTAAGACGATTTGATAAATATTCATTGATTTTAATCCTAGCAGTAGGATTGTCATATAGTGCCTGTATAGTTTTAATATTTGTGTCATGTAATCCAAATCTATGTAAAACTCTGTAAAGAAAATTCCAATTAACCAAATCAAATGCCTTTTCAGCATCCATGCTTATCGCTATTGCTTCAATTTTATTTCTTGTATATGATCCATAATGTGAAGTGTCCTTCGTATATTGTCTTGTGCTTGGCGATGTGGTATAAAACTTGTCTGATCATTGCGTATCAGTGTGGGTAGAAACTCTTCTAATTGTTTGGCCATGATGGAGGTAAATAATCTATAATCCACATTAAGAACAGATATTGGTCTAAATTACCCACATTGCATTTTACCCTTGCCTTCTTTCAGTATAGTTGAGATTATCGCTTCCTTCCAGCTGGGTGGCATTTGTGCCTTTTTTAGAGCCCAGTTCCGTGTGGGGAGTAAAACAGGAATCAACTCATTTTTAAATTATTTGTACCACTTTGCCATATATCCATCTGATCCTGGTGACTTGCTTAATTTAAGCCACTAATTGCAGCTTTTAGTTCAACTTCAGTTATGTCAGCAGTCATCGTTCTATTTTGTTCTTCGCTTAAAGTGGGTAACTCTAGAGAATTCAGGAAGGTGTCATTTTGGGTTATGCTTCCCCCTGGAACTTTGGAATACAGAGTTTTGTAAAGCACTTCAAAAGCTTCTTGAATTTTATTTAGCTTTTTAAAAATCACTTTTGTTCTTGGATTCCTAATTCTATGAATTGTATTTTCTGCTATTTTTTTTCTTCAGTTTCCACGCCAGTATTTTCATAGATTTAGATCCATTTTCAGAATGTCTCTGTTTCAGACACAACAACTTTTTCTTGATTTCTTGTGTAGCAACATTTCATTCTTAATTTTTTTAATTTCCTCTAATACCAAACTCAATTTGTGTTTTTTTCTAGTTCTCTTAGCTTATTTTGTAATTCCTCTAATGTTTCATTCCTTATTTTTTTCTTATATGAAGATATCACTATAATTTTTCCTCTTAAGACAGCCTTCAGAATATCCCATACAATGGGAGGTGAAACCTCTCCATTATCATTAAATTCTAAGTAAAGGCCAATTTCTTTTTTAATTTGTTCCTTAAAATAGGGATTATTGAGTAGACTTGAATTTAGTTTCCAAATAGAATTCTTTGATTATAGATCAAAATCAACAGATAAATATATAGGTGCATGGTCACTTACATCTATTGTCCCAATTCCACAGGTGTTTATTTTGTCTTTGTCTTTTCCAAATGTTATGAAATAGTCTATTCTTGTATATACAGTGTGGGGAGCAGAATACTGTGGAATCCCTTCTGTCGGGGGAAAGGTCCCTCCATATATCAATTAAACCAACATCCTCAAAAAGTGTATTAACTTTCTTATGTAAGGACTTTGTTTCATAGGTTTTTCTATTGAAAGAGTCTAGCTTTGGTTATAATTGTAAATTTAAGTCTCCTCACATATGTTTCCGTTACCATAATATTAATAATTTTCTGGAAGAAACTAATATCACTTCCTGGGGGTGCATATATATTCAATAGAGAACTGAATTTCCGTCTGTATTCACTACACTCCAATCTTGGTGTCATCCACATATTTACTGATCTAGTTTACCACATTATCATCCACATCATTGATATAGACAAAAAACAACTCATCCAGTACTCCACTAGTCACAGGCTTCCAGTCAGAGAGGCAATCATTCTCTGGCTTCTCCCACAAAGCCAACCTATAATCCAATTTACTACCTCATCTTGAACAACAAGTGACTGAAACTTCTTAACCAACCTCACATGCAGGACTTTGTCAAATGCCTTGCTAAAGTCAATGTAGACAACATCCACTGCCTGGCTTTCATCAACTGTCATGGTAACTTCATTACAAAACTCTAATATTGGTTTGACACTATAAGACCTATCACACACAAAACCATGCTGACTAACATTAATCAGTCCATTTCTATCCAAATACTCATATATCTGGTCCCATAAGATACCTTTCAATAACTTTCCCACTGTTGGTATCAAGCTCACTGGCTATAATATCCTGGTTTATGTTTAGAGCCTTTCTTAAACAGTGTAACAACATTAACTATCCTCCAATCCTTTGGTAATTCGCCTATCACTAAGTATGATTTAAATATCTCTGCTAGGACCCCAGCAATTTCTACACTAGCCTCCCACAAGGTCCAACGGAACACCAGGTCAGGCCCTGGGGATTTATCCACTGTAATTTGCCTCCAGACATTAAACACCTCTTCCTCTGTCGTCTATATAGAGCAATGACCTTGCTGCTGCTTTGCCTCACTTCTCCAGCCTCTGAGTCCATCTCCCAAGCACATACAGATGCAAAAAATCCACTTAGGATCTCCCCATCTCTTTTAGCTCCACGCATAGATTACCATTGCAATCTTCCAGAGGACCAATTTTGTCCCTTGCAATCCTTTTGCTCTTAACATATCAGTAGAATCCCTTAGGATTCTCCTTCATTTTGCCTGCTGGGACAACCTCATGCCTTCTTTTAGCCCTCCTGATTTCTTTCTTAAATGTTCTCTTGAATTTCTTATACTCCATAAGTATCTCAATTGCTCATACCAGCCCATACCTGCAATGCACCTCCTTTTTTTCTTAACTAGGGCTTCAATATCTCTTGAAAACTAAGATTCCCTAAACCCGTTATCTTTACCATTTATTTTGACAATCACATACAAGCTTTGTACTCTCAGAATTTCACTTGTGAAGGCTTCCCACTTACCAAGTTTAACTTTCCCAGCAAACAGTCTTTCCCATCCACACTTGTCAGGACATTCCTGATACCATCAAAATTAACCTTTCTCCAGTTTAGAATCTCAACCTGTGGACCAGACCTACAGTATCTTTTCCCATATTTACTTTGAAACTAATGGCATTATGATCAAAATGTTCCCCTACACAAAGTTCTGTCACCTGCCCCATAGCATTCCCTGACAGGAGATCAAGTATCGCACACTCTTTCATTGGGACTTCTATGTACTGATTCAGGAAACTTTCCTGAAAACATTTGACAAACTTTTTCCCATCCAGCCCTTTTACAGTAAGGGAGACCCAGTCAATAAATGGAAAGTTAAAATCACCTACAATAACAACCTTATGTTTCTTTCAACAGTCTGCAATCTATCAACATATTTGTTCCTCTAAATCCCATGAACCGCTGGTGGTCTATAATATAGCCCCATTACCATGGTCGTACCTTTCTTATTCCTCAGTTCCACCCATAAAGCCTCACTACAGGAGTTCTCCAGTCTGTCCTGACGGAGCACTGCCATGACTAGTAATGCCACCTTTTTAATCCCTCCCGCTCTGTCATGTGTAAAACAACAGAACCTGGAATATTGAGCTGTCAGTTTTGCCCCTCCTGCAACCAAGTCTCATTAACAGCTACAATATCTTAATTCCAGGTGTTGATCCATGCCTTGAGCTCATCTGCCTTTCCTATGATTCTTCTTACATTGAAATATACGCAGCTTAGAACATTAGTCACACCATGCTCAACCTTTTGATCCCTGACTTTGTCTGAGGTCTAAACAACATCTGTCTCCACAACCTCTCCACTATCTGTTCCCAACCTTTTTTCATGCTATGGACCAATACCATTAAGCAAGAAGCCCGTGGACCCCAGTTTGGGAACCCTGGTCTATATTGGTTGAAGTTTACAGTGGGAATCCATCAGGTAGAAGATTGAGTGGGGTAGTGGGAGATGGAATTTAATCCAGACAAGTATAAGGAAAGCACCATGAGAAACCAAATTTTTTCTTGAACATATGGTAAATGCAAGGACCTTCCCAGCATTAATCTGTGAAAGTGATAACATAGGTGGATAGGGTAGAGAAGAAGGCATTTGATATGCCCACCTTCAGTAGCTTGGGTATTGAATTTAAGAATTAAAGATGAAGACGGCAAACTGTGGTGATGTTCCATGAGCTGCAAATAATTCTCCTAAATATTCTTTTAAATACACTTCTTTCAAATTACTCTCACTGCAATCTGCAGCATGTAATTTCCCTCTAGGCAATGTACATTTAGTGGGGAACAGGCTGAACTGTAGAGGGATGAGGACCCCTCTGCTCAGCATCTTGTTAGCAAATGCGCAGTCTTCAGAGAACAAAATGAAGTTCCTGAGGATTGCTGTATTGGAGGAAAATGAGACTGTTGTATTTTACATCTGAGCAAATGGATGTCTCCCTGCACATGTCAAACTGGAAGGTTTCTCAATTTACCAAACAGATCAAACTGCTGATTTGGGAAAAGCAAAAGGTGGAGGTGTGTGTTTCAAAACTCTCAAAACTCTGCTCCAATGTGGCAGTTTTGCCAAACTTGTGTTCCCCCAACCTTGAACACCTAACAGTCAAATGCCAGCTGTTTTATTTATCTTGGGAGTTCTCCTCCATAATCCTGACCACAGTTTACATACCACCAGCAGCTGACTATAAACAAGTACTTGAGATACTCCATGATGCCGTTTCCAAACAAGGAACAGTCCACCCTGGCACATTTCAAATTATAGTCAGAGACTTCAAACACAGGCTTGTTTAAAGAAAACTTTGCCCAGTTATGGTCAGCATATAACCTGTGGCACCAGAGGTCCCAACAAACTAGACCACTGTTATGCTAAGGTAAGGAATGAAATGCCCAGACTGCATTTCAGTAAATCGGTTAACTTGGCTGTCCTTCTCTTACCTGCATACAGGCAGAGAGTAAAGAGCAAAATTTCAGAGATTAGGACAACAAAGAGGTGGTCACAGGAGGCAGAGAAGCAGTTATAGGATCATTCTGAGTCACTGGATTGGGTCGTGTTCAAAGACTTATCTGGGAATATGAATGAATACACCATGGTTGTCAACAGTTGTAGATTTTGTCCCCACAATATTAATTCAGAATCTTCCCCAATCAGAAGCGCTGGATGAACCATGAGATCTGCAACCTGCCGAAGGCCAGATCACAGGCACTCAAGTCTGGTGACCAAGGAAGTTACAGGATATGATATCCAGAAAGCCATCTCACGGCCGGTGGCAATTCCGGACTAAACTTGAATCAATGAAGGATGCTTGACAGTTGTGGCAGGGCTTGAATACCATCACCTCTTATAAAGTAAAATCAAGTGACTAGGCAGAAGTAGGGATTTATTTCCATATGCGCTCAATGCCTTCTATACTCACTTTGACCGTCAAAACATAGAAGAACTATCACAAACTCCCACATCCCCCAATGATCCTATGATTTCAGTCTCAGAGACTGGCATGTGAGCAGCCTTCAGGAGGGTGAACCCATGGAAAGCATCCAGCCCAGACGGGGTACAGGGGTCTCCGCTTTACAAATGTTCACTTTACGCCACTTCGCTTTTACAAAAGACCTACATCAGTAACCTGTTTTCGCATTACAAAGAGGATTTTTGCTTTCAAGAAAATTTTTCCCATATAAATTAATAGTTCTTCGTTTTATGCCATTTCGGCTTAAGAAAGGTTTCACAGGAATGCTCTACCTTTGTAAAGGGGGGGGACACCTGTATCTGGTCACTTACTAAAGACCTATGCTGATCAACTGGCTCCTGTGATCTTTAACCTTGCACTTTGGCAGTGTGTGATACACTCCTGTTTGAAGCAGACTTCAATTATGCTGGTCCCAAAAGAGCATGGTGACCTGCCCCAATGGCCAATCAATAAGCTCCAAGACCTTGGCCTCAATACCTCCTTGTGAAACTGGATTCTCGATTTCCTCTCTTGCAGACCCCAGTCAGTTCAGATTGGCAACAACATCTCCTCTACAATCTCCATCAGCACAGGTGCACCACAAGGTTGTGTGCTTAGCCCCCTGCTCCACTCGCTTTACAATACAACTGTGTGGCTAAACACAGCAATAATGCCATATTCAAGTTTGCTGTCATAGGCTGAATCAGTATATAGGAAGGAATTGAAAATCTTTCTGAGTGGTGCCATACAACAACCTCTTACTCAATGTCAGCAAGACCAAGGAACTGATTATAGACTTCAGGAGGAGGAAACCAGAGGTCCATGAGCCAGTCCTCATCAGAGGTGAAGAGGATCAGCAACTTTCAATTCCTAGGTGTTATTATTTCAGAGAAACTGTTCTGGGCCCAGCACGTAAGTGCAATTGCGAAGAAAGCACAGCAGCACCTCTAGATCCTTAGGAGTTTGCAGAGATTAAGCATAACATCTAAAACTTTGACAAACTTCTATAGATGTGTAGTGGAGAGTATATTGACTGGCTGCATCACAGCCTGGTATGGAGACACCAATATCCTTGAAAGGAAAATCCTACAAAGCCCTCCCAACTAGTGAACATATCTACACGAGCTGTTGTCGCAGGAAAGCAGCAAACAACTTCGGGGACCTCCACCACCCAGGACGTGCTCTCTTCTTGTTGCTGCCATCAGGGAGAAGGTACAGGAGCCTCAGGGCTCACACCCCCAGGTGCAAGAACAGTTACTACCCCTCAATCATCAGGCTCTTTAACCAAAGGAGATAACTTCACTCAACTCCACTTGCCCCATCATTGAAATGTTCCTCCAACTGATGGACTCACTTAGAAAGTTTCTTCATTTCATGTACTCAGTATTTATTGCTTATTTATTATTATTATTTCTTGTATTTGTAGATCGTTGTCTTCCACACTCTGGTTGAACGCCCAAGTTGGGCAGTCTTTCAATGATTCTGTTATGGTTATTATTCTATAGATTTATTGAGAATGCCCACATTAAAATTAATCTCAATTTTGTACACAGAGACATATGTGTACCTTGATAATAAATTTATATTGAACTTTGAACTGTGACATCATATTCCATCTGCACAAAAATTAGAGTCTGAAGTATTGTGTTTAATTTTGGTCGCCACATCACAAATAATGTGATAGCAATGGAGGCATAACAGACCCGCCAGGATGTGCCTGGAGTGGAGGCATAACAGACCCGCCAGGATGTGCCTGGAGTGGAGGCATAACAGACCCGCCAGGATGTGCCTGGAGTGGAGGCATAACAGACCCGCCAGGATGTGCCTGGAGTGGAGGCATAACAGACCCGCCAGGATGTGCCTGGAGTGGAGGCATAACAGACCCACCAGGATGGTGTCTAACCCTAACCCTGTAGGTTTAAAGACAGATTGGCTAGGCTGGGTTTATTCTCAACAAAATACAGGAGTGCACTTTTAGATTTTTTTTAATTACAAAAGGCATAGATAGAATAGATAGAGTCTTTTCCCAGAGCAGGAAAAAGTGGAAATCATTAAAGGAGAGCAGGGAGAAATTTAGAACATAGAACAGTAGAGCAGAATACAGGCTCTTAAGCCCACAATGTTGTGACGGCCTTTTAACCTGCTCTGAGATCAATTTAACACCCCTCCATCTTCCTTTCATCCATGTAGTCTCTTAAATATCCCTAATGTATTTGCCTTTTAACACTATCCCTGGCAGTGTGTTTCACACACCCACCACTCTCTGTGTAAAAAACTACCTTTTACATCCCTCCTATACTTTCTTCCAATCACCTTAAAATTAAAAAAGGCATAGATCCTTCATATCAGCCATTTTGACCTGGCAAAAATCTGACTATCCACTCAATCTATGCCCCTTATCATCTTGTACACCTCTTATCAAGCCACTTCTCACACTCCTTCACTCCAAAGAGAAAAGCCCTATCTTGCTCAACCTATCTGCATAAGATATGCCCTTCAATCCAGGCAGCATCCTGATAAATCTCCTCTGCACCCCTCAAAAGCTTCCACATACTTCCTATAACGAGGTGACCAAAGCTAAACACAATATTCCAAGAGTTTTATAAAGCTGCAATATTACCTCAGTTCTTGAAGCCCCTGACTCACGAAGGCCAATGCAGCATACACCTTCTTATCAACCCTATTAACCCGTGCTTCAACTTTGCTCCTCCACACTAAGCATCTTGCCATTAGCACTGTATTCTAACTTTAAGTTTGACCTTCCAAAGAGTATTAGTTCACACTTTTCCTAAATTGTCTCCACCCGCCACTTCTCAGCCCAGCTCTATCAATGTTCCATGGTAACCTACAATGTCCACAAGACCATAAGAGATAAAAACAGAATTAGGCCAATTGGCTCATCAAGTCTGCTCTGCTATTACAACATGGCTGATTTATCATCCCTCTCAGCCCCATTCTCCTGCCTTCTCCCCACAACCTTTGATGTCTTTAGGTTATTAGTGTACTTTCCAGGCTATAGCATCAACATGGTTGGACCAGAAAAACACAGAACTTGAAGCTCTCAACCAACTCCACCTCAACACCATTGATACACACTCCTCTATCTAATCCACCCTTTCAATATTCAATGTGATTCCTACTCATTCTTCTAAATATCAGTATTTACGGAACCAGAGCCATCAAATGCTTCTCATAGGTAATCCCTATCATTCCAGTGAACCTCCTCGACCCTCTCCAATGCCAGGACATCCTTTCTTAGCCAGGGGGCCCAAAACTGCTCACAATATGCCAAATGTGGCTTGACCAAATGCCTTATAAAATCTAAGCAAACATCCTCGCTTTTATATTCTAGTCCTCTGAAAATGATTGCTAACAGTGCATTTGCCTTCATTACTACCAACCGAACCCGCAAGTTAACCTTTAGAGAACTGTGCCCAAGGACTCCCCAGTCTCTCTGCACCTGATTTCTGAGTCTTCTCCCGTATTTAGAAAATCGTGTACGCGTTTATTCCTTCTACCAAAGTGCATGACCATACACTTCCCTACTATATACCATTTGCCATTTATTTTACCATTCTCCTAAGCTGTCTAAGACATCTTGCAGACAGCCCGTTTTTCCCAACATTACTTTCCCCCTCCCACCTTTGTTTGTATTATCCACAAATAACGTGAGAAGCGGCCAATTCCGACCCCTGCGGAACGACACTAGTCACCGGCAGCCAATCAGAAAAGGCCTCCTTTATTCTACACTTTCCATCGTGACTGGCAGTTTAAAACGTTTAAACCCGTTAATCTGTCCCGCTGTCCTCAGTTCCTGACTGCAACTAATCATTTACCCGCCCCATCCAATGCCCTGGGATTTACTCCTTGTCTGTGGAATACTCATTTAAGGTCACCACACTGTGAAAGTTTGATGTTATATGCAAACTGCGTAAAAGACCTTAAACAATTTTAACACAATTATCTGTCTCATCTTTCTCCTCGCATGTCTTTGCAGTGTGAGCATGTGTGTATGTACTGTCCATGTGTTTGTGGGTGGGTGCATCTTCTTTATTCATTGTGTGAACTGTTTGTGTGTGCACGTATGTGTCTATATCTGTTGGTTTGTCTGCGTGCCTGTGTTCATTAGCGTGTGCGTGTATGTTAGTCTGCATGTTTATGTGCTTTCTGACTGCATGTGAGTCTGTGCGCGCGCCCGCGTTGCGCCCTCCGCCTTGTTTACCTGTCACTGAATTGTGTAGTCGGACGGTGATCCTCTTCTCTTGTCGGAAGATCTTCATGTAAGTGTGCACGGTGCAGTTTAACATGCACTCATTAGTGGGAGGAAGCCGCTTGTGATCCTCGGAGAACCTGCGCAGCTCTCCGGCATTGAGACACGGGGCCGCGCCAGCCTCGTGTGTGCTGAAGCAGGCGGAGAGCAGCCAGAGGCTGCAGGGAGCCCACAGGCAGACTCGGGGCATTGTCTCGGAGACTGTGTGCCAGCCGAGCCGCGGCCAATGGGGCCAGTTTCCGCAGGAGCCTCGGCCGCCCAGCCCAGGCTGGTGGTATGTTCGCAATCCTCCGCAATCAGCCTGTCAGGCGCAGGCACTGACCCATCCCCGGGGATCCCCGCAGCCCCGGGATCCCCAAGCCCCGCCCAGGCTCCAGGGCCTCGTTGCCAACGTAAGCCGGGCAGTGACGGTATGGGCGAACTGTGCCCCTGCCATGCCCTCAGCCACTGCCCTGGTTCTGTGTGCACGCAGCACCTTGGCCGCAAAGTTGAGCAGGGAACGGACTGGCACTGCGTCGGTGGGCGGGAACTGCTAACTATGGAATCTGAGGTTTGTGACATTTACCCAGGAACATAGTATACGAAGGGCCAGAAGCATTGTTCAGGATCCCGGCCAGTTTTTGACCCTTTTGCCTTAGGAAGGAGGTACAGCAGCATCAGGAATTGGACTGCCAGACTGGGCAGCAGTTTCTTCCCCCCAGGCTGAGAGACTAATGAATACCCTGCCACCACCTCGCTATCCTCACTAGGACGGAGAGCTGTTTACTATTTACCTATGCTGTGCTAGTCACGTGCATTTTGAATTATTTTATTAACTTATTTATGGTAATATTTTGTCTTGTCTGCTGTGTGTGTGATGTGGAGGTATTGTGGTCCGGAGCAACGTTGTTTGGTTGTATACGTGTACAGTCAGATGACAATAGACTTGAACTTGGATGAAGGTGATATCTCCAAGGGGAGAACCTGGAAACTCTCAGCATGTCAGGCCACTTCTGTACTAGCAGAAACAGTAGTCATGTTTCAAGTTTGAAACGGTAGCTCAGAACTGGGGCAGAGATCAAAGCAGGTTGTTAATCTGGTGGGTATGGGGAATGTCTCTGACAGGGTAAACTGTAAACACGGTTCTGGGGGCAGTTAGGGAGTGAGAAGGTCAAGAACAGAATATGGGTGTTGCGATATGTAGAGCAGGAAGAGGTGCCCTGTGGGTCAGGCTGGGCAAGTATTGACAATTCCACCCCTCCCCCAACAGATGAATTCCTCTAGTGGTTTGCTTCCTGAATCAATACTACAGATGGACAACTGATGCAGACCAAGAATTCAATTTAGAATTCACTATTGTTACGTACTCCGTAACTGGGTTAACAAACCAGCAGAAATGGAATGATACGTTGGAGTCTGTAATTACTAGTAACTAATAAAGTTTATTAGCAAACTAAGTAATACAGTACAAAAATAAAATGCAAATATGTATATATTACAGGCTAGCAAATATATATATATAGGCTAGACCGTTCTTCCGTGGTGGACTCGTCACTCTGGTATGAGTGGACACACACACAAACCCCCACCGGTCCTGCCGTCACACTGTGAGGTTTGAGACCGATCTGCCAATTCGGTCCTCCAAGTCCCCACCTTCCTGTGGGTGCACAACACTCTTGCAGTGTCTCAAGGCGTGTCTGTCTGTGTCTCAGCAGACCCGTCTTTTATCTCCCCTGACGGGGTATCAGCCATCCATCAACTGATCATGTCCATGTCCATCAAACTGGCCCCTCCCTCCTGTCTCAGCGGGCACCTGGCATCACTCTGCTGTGTCAGCAGGCACCTGGCATCACTCTGCTGTCTCAGCAGGCACCTGGCATCACTCTGCTGTGTCAGCAGGCACCTGGCATCACTCTGCTGTGTCAGCAGGCACCTGGCATCACTCTGCCGTGTCAGCAGGCACCTGGCACCACTCTGCTGTCTCAGCAGGCACCTGGCATCACTCTGCCGTGTCGGCAGGCACCTGGCATCACTCTGCTGTGTCGGCAGGCACCTGGCATCACTCTGCCGTGTCGGCAGGCACCTGGCATCACTCTGCCGTGTCGGCAGGCACCTGGCATCACTCTGCCGTGTCGGCAGGCACCTGGCATCACTCTGCCGTGTCGGCAGGCACCTGGCATCACTCTGCTGTCTCAGCAGGCACCTGGCATCACTCTGCCGTGTCGGCAGGCACCTGGCATCACTCTGCTGTGTCGGCAGGCACCTGGCATCACTCTGCTGTCTCAGCAGGCACCTGGCATCACTCTGCTGTGTCAGCAGGCACCTGGCATCACTCTGCAGTGTCAGCAGGCACCTGGCACCACTCTGCTGTGTCAGCAGGGATCCACACAAACAGGCCAAATGTCCTTGGCGTTAAAGTCAACAATTAGTGAAGAAGCCATAATACTAAATCATCCATTTTAATCCTTGTCTCTCTCTCTCCCATCTACAACAGGATGCCTCTCCTTCCTCATCATCTCTCTCTCTCGTTAGCAGCATAGTTCACAGGGGGGTCAACCCTGGACCCCATCTCCCCATGGTTTTCTCATCACACATAACACTATTAAGTCCAGAATGCTGCCACTTGTCCAGAAAGACCTGTTCCTCAGGCTTGTGTTGGGCCTCACTGCAGACTGACAGATCAAAGTGGGAATGAGATGAGGCAGCAGCAGGAAGGTCTTATGTATTCGAGATTGTCTTTTCTAGACCAGAGGTGTAGTGGAGAATAAAATAATTGTTACTCCAGGTCTGATACAACACAAAAAAGACAGTAAAATAAAGAATACAACAGCAATGATAATAGCCATAATAACTGTCAGGACATGATAATACAGGAACTACAAGCAAGAGCAACTTATTTAATAGATATAGCCATTCCAAACACATAGCTTACAGAAATCAATAAGTGAAAAACACCAGAAATATGCTGAATTAAAAGAGGAAATTGAAAGACTTTGGAACATGAACAAGGTTTACATTGTTCCAATAGTAATATCTACAACTGGTGTCATCCCAGAGTCACTAAACTATAGCGTTAAACAATTAGGGCAACACAGTAATATCTATGTAAATCTTCAAAGAGCTACAATACTAAGCACCATTAGAATAGTCCAAAAGTTCCTAGCAATTGAGAAATGAGTGTGTTTGTCCATGCCCATGCCACTGGTTTTACCAGCTTCAGCTGAGGAAAGTAATAAAGCAACATGAATGCATAAGACAATATGTCGATAAGCCTACAAGAGGAGAGGCTGTACAGGTTCCCCCGCTATCCGAAGGTAGAGCGTTCCTATGAAACCTTTCGTAAGCCGAAATGGCATAAAGTGAAGAAGCAATTACCATTAATTCATACAGGAAAAATTTTTGAGTGTTCCCAGACCCAAAAAATAACCTACCAAATCATACCGAATAGCACATAAAACCTAAATTAACACTAACATATAGTAAAAGCAGGAATGATATGATAAATACACAGCCTATAGAAAGTAGAAATAACGTATGTAAGTGTAGTTTCACTTACCAGAATCGGGAAGACTTAGCCAAAACCGATTTGTAGAAAAAAATTGGCACGTACACGCATGCGCACACACCTGCCCGCGCAAGGCTTCACAGTCATGGTAGTCTTTCTCGGGGTAAACACAAGTTTAAAGTGGGCGCCTTTTTCATAAAAGTGAAAATCCTCTTCGGATTTCTTCCGGTTAGCGAAAACAAGTACTAATGTAGGTCTTTCGAAAAAGCAAAGTGGCGTAAAGCGAACTTTTGTAAAGCGGAGTCACCTGTACTCAATCTGGTATTGAGAAATGAACCTGACCAGGTGTCAGATCTGTCAGTGGGAGAGCATTTTGGAGATAGTGATCACAATTCTATCTCCTTCTCCAAAGCATTGGGGAGGGATAGGAACAGACAAGATTGGAAAGCATTTAATTGGAATAAGGGGATATATGAGACTATCAGGCAGGAACTTGGAAGCATAAATTGGGAACAGATGTTCTCAGGGAAATGTACAGCAGAAATGTGGCAAACGTTCAGGGGATGTTTGCATTGTGTTCTGCATAGGTACGTTCCAATGAGACAGGGAAAGGATGGTAGGGTACAGTAACCATGGTGTACAAAGGCTGTAATAAATCTAGTCTCGTGATATTGGTATGATGCAATTGTTTTCTCATAGTAGGGGGATGTGATGTCATGTTCCAGCTGGTATAAACGGGTAGACCATGGTTTGTTGCATAGTTGTTTTGTTGGGAGTCACCGTCGGTGGTTGCGCAATTGTAGCAGGAGAGAGTGTGAAGAATTATCAGCTTTGTTATGAACCCAAAGAATTGGGTCAGTATCAACGGCGTTCTGTGTGTCTCAAAGTGAATTGTGGCCAGTACTTTTGGTTAACCCCTGCAAGGTCTCGGTGTGTGGTGACCACCTCCGGTGAAAGGTCAGTTACTTTGAGAAACCTTATTCTTCGGGATCTCTTTGGAAAACGTGTTTCTCGGCTGGGATCTGCATCAACAGTTACATCTTTTTTTTCAAGAATCACTCATCGCTGGCTTGGGAAGTCTCTCCTCTCACTTACTTTATGAATCATATGACCTTATTAAACTACCACTTTAAGACTGTACTTGAGTAAGATTTGTTAAGAATTGTCTCAAAGTTTGGCTGTTTGATAACTATAAACTCAAAACACTGTTAACTTTTGTTAGATGATTGTCTACTTTTTGATGTTTTAAAGTAGAGGTTAATAAATTTCATCGTTTATTTATAAGAACCCGACTCAATTTCACTCTTAGCTTAATTAATAGTTAAGTTAGCTTCTGAAAGCCTTTAAACAGCTTTTCCACTGCAGAGATATAATAACCATATATAACCATATAACAATTACCGCACGGAAACAGGCCATCTCGGCCCTTCCAGTCCGTGCCGATGCTTACACTCACCTAGTCCCGCACTCAGCCCATAACCCTCCATTCCTTTCCTGTCCATATACCTATCCAACTTTACTTTAAATGACAATACCAAACCTGCCTCTACCACTTCTACTGGAAGCTCGTTCCACACAGCTACCACTCTCTGAGTAAAGAAATCCCTCCTCATGTTGCCCTTAAACTTTTACCCCCTAAGTCTCAACTCATGTCCTCTTGTTTGAATCTCCCCTGCTCTCAATGGAAAAAGCCTATCCACGTCAACTCTATCTATCCCCCTCATAATTTTAAATACCTCTATCAAGTCCCCCCTTAACCTTCTACGCTCCAAAGAATAAAGACCGAATTTGTTCATCCTTTCCCTGTAACTTAGGTGCTGAAACCCAGGTAATATTCTAGTAAATCTTCTCTGTACTCTCTCTATTTTGTTGATATCTTTCCTATAATTCGGTGACCAGAACTGTACACAATACTCCAAATTCAGCCTTACCAATGCCTTGTACAATTTTAACATTACATCCCAACTCCTATACTCAATGCTCTGATTTATAAAGGCCAGCATACCAAAAGCTTTCTTCACCACCCTATCCACATGAGATTCCACCTTCAGGGAACTATGCACCATTATTCCTAGATCACTCAGTTCTACTGCATTCTTCAATGCCCTACCATTTACCATGTATGTCTTATTTGGATTATTCCTACCAAAATGTAGCACCTCACACTTATCAGCATTAAACTCCATCTGCCAACATTCAGCCCACTCTTCTATCTGGCCTAAATCTCTCTGCAAGCTTTGAAAACCTACTTCATTATCCACAAACGCCACCTACCTTAGTATCATCTGAATACTTACTAATCCAATTTACCACCCCATCATCCAGATCATTAATGTATATGACAAACAACATTGGACCCAATACAGATCCCTGAGGCACACCACTAGTCACCGGCCTCCAACCTGACAAACAGTTATCCACCACTACTCTCTGGCATCTCCCATCCAGCCACTGTTGAACCCATTTTACTACTTCAATATTAATACCTAACGATTGAACCTTCCTAACTAACCTTCCATGCAGAACCTTGTCAAAGGCCTTACTGAAGTCCATACAGACAACATCCACTGCTTTACCCTCCTCAACTTTCCTCGTAACCTCTTCAACAAATTCACTAAGATTTGTCAAACATGACCTTCCATGCACAAATCCATGCTGACTATTCCTAATCAGACCCTTTCTATCCAGATAATTATATATACCATCTCTAAGAATACTTTCCATTAATTTACCTACCACTGACGTCAAACTGACAGGTCTATAATTGCTAGGTTTACTCTTAGAACCCTTTTTAAACAATGGAACCACATGAGCAATACACCAATCCTCTGACACCATCCCCGTTTCTAATGACATTTGAAATATTGCTGTCAGAGCCCCTGCTATTTCTACACCAACTTCCCTCAAGGTCCTAGGGAATATCCTGTCAGGACCTGGAGATTTATCCACTTTTATATTCCTTAAAAGTGCCAGTACTTTCTCCTCTTTAATTGTCATAGTTTCCATAACTTCCCTACTTGTTTCCCTCACCTTTCACAATTCAATATCCTTCTCTGTAGTGAATACCGAAGAAAAGAAATTGTTCAAAATCTCCCCCATCTCTTTCGGCTCCACACATAGCTGTCCAATCTGATTCTCTAAGGGACCAATTTTATCCCTCACTATCCTTTTGCTATTAATATAAATGTAGAAACCCTTTGGATTTATTTTCACCTTACTCGCCAAAGCAACTTTGTATCTTCTTTTAGCTTTTCTAATTTCTTTCTTAAGATTCTTCTTACATTCTTTATATTCCTCGAGCACCATGATGCCTATATTTATTGTAGATATCTCTCTTTTTCCTAACCAAGTTTCCAATATCCCTTGAAAACCATGGCTTTCTGAAACTTTTAACCTTTCCTTTCAACCTAACAGGAACATAATGATTCTGTACCCTCAAAATTTCACCTTTAAATGACCTCCATTTCTCTATTACAGCCTTCCCATAAAACAAATTGTCCCAATCCACTCCTTCTAAGTCCTTTCGCATCTCCTCAAAGTTAGCCTTTCTCCAATCAAAAATCTCAACCCTGGGTCCAGTACTATCCTTCTCCATAATTATATTGAAACTAATGGTATTGTGATCACTGGACCCGAAGTGCTCCCCAATACATACATCCGTCACCTGACCTATCTCATTCCCTAACAGGAGATCCAACACCGCCCCTTCTCTAGTCGGTACCTCTATGTATTGCTGCAAAAAACTATCCTGCACACATTTTACAAACCCCAAACCATCCAGCCCTTTTACAGAATGGGCTTCCCAGTCTACGTGTGGAAAATTAAAATCTCCCACAATCACAGCCTTGTGCTTACTACAAATATCTGCTCTCCTTACAAATTTGCTCCTCCAATTCTCGCTCCCCATTAGGTGGTCTATAATACACCCCTATAAGTGTTACTACACCTTTCCCATTCCTCATTTCCATCCAAATAGCCTCCCTAGATGAGCCCTCTAATCTATCCTGCCAAAGCACCGCTGTAATATTTTCTCGGACAAGCAATGCAACACCTCCTCCTCTTGCCCCTCCGATTCTATCACACCTGAAGCAACGAAATCCAGAAATAATCAGTTGCCAATCACACCCCTCTTGCAACCATGTTTCACTAATAGCTACAACATCAGATTTCCAGGTATCAATCCATGCTCTAAGCTCATCCACCTTTCTTACAATGCTCCTAGCATTAAAATAGATGCATTTAAGAAACTCTCCACCTCTTCTTCTCTGTTTATCCCTAACAATGCAATCAACTTTATTATCTTTTTCTTCCTTCTCTCCTACATCTTCGGTCTGAGTGCTCCCCTTCTCTATCACCTGCCTATCCTCCCTCACACGCTGTCTACTAGCTTTCTCTATTTGTGAACTAACCTCCTCTCCCCTAGTCTCTTCAAATTGATTCCCAACCCCCAACCATTCTAGTTTAAAGTCTCCCCAGTAGCCTTCGCAAATCTCCCCGCCAGGATATTGGTCCCCCTAGGATTCAAGTGTAACCCGTCCTTTTTGTCCAGGTCACACCTGCCCCAAAAGAGGTCTCAATGATCCAATAACTTGAATCCCAGCCCCCTGCTCCAATCCCTCGGCCACACATTTATCCTCCACCTCATTCCATTCCTACTCTCACTGTCGCGTGGCACAGGCAGTAATCCTGAGATTACTACCTTTGTGGTCCTTCTTCTCAACTGCCTTCCTAACTCCCTATATTCTCCTTTCAGGACCTCTTCCCTATTCCTGCCTATGTCATTGGTACCTATATGTACCACGACCTCTGGCTCCTCACCCTCCCACTTCAGGATATCTTGAACGCGATCAGAAGCATCCCGAACCCTGGCACCAGGGAGGCAAACTACCATCCGGGTCTCCTGATCGTGTCCACAGAATTGCCTATCTGACCCCCTAACTATCGAGTCCCCTATCAGTACTGCCTTCCTCTTCCTTTCCCTACCCTTCTGAGCTACAGGGCTGGACTCTGTGCTGGAGGCACGGCCACTGTTGCTTCCCCCAGGTAGGCTGTCCCCCCCCCCAACAGTACTCAAACAGGAGTACTTATTGTCAAGGGGTACAACCACTGAGGTACTCTCTAGTATCTGACTCTTCCCCTTCCCCCACCTGTCTGCCTCCCGTGGTCCCGGTGTGACCACCTACCTATAACTCCTCTCTATCAACTCCTCACTCTCCCTGACCAGATGAAGGTCATTGAGATATGTGCCTCCCAAGTGTCATTCCCTGTGACTAAATCATCAAAATAGGCATCTGTATGCTTTAACCCTTGAATTACAGAATTAATCATTCTCTGGAAGGTTCCTGGAGCATTCTTCATTCCAAATGGCAAAACATTGTATTCATATAACCCAGATGGTGTTACAAATGCAGAACTTTCTCTACCTTTATCTGTCAGTGGAACACACCAATACCCTTATAACAGATCAATCTTTGTAAGAAACTTAGCTTTTCCAACCTTGTCCACACAATCATCTACTCTAGGGATTGGATACACATCAGTTTTTGTTACAGCATTCACCTTTCTGTAATCAGTACAAAACTGAATACTACCATCTGGTTTAGGCACCGTGACACAAGGTGAACTCCAATCCGAAGTAGAGGGTCTAATAATATCATTTTCTAACATATATTCTATCTCTTGTTCAGTGATTCTACATTTTTCCACGTCCATTCGATATGGATGTTGTTTTATGGATTTAGCATTTCCAACATCTATATCGTGAGGCTACTGTGGTTCTTTTTTGGAATGTATGGAAATAAATCTCTTAATTTCACAGTTAACTGCTTCATTTGCTGTCACTGCTGTGGCTGTAGATAAGCCAATTTTTCATCAATATTTTCCAAAATTGTCGAATTCCGTAGTCTGGCGGAAATAATATTCAGTTTAAAATAAGCCTCAGATGGATCAGCTACCAAGTTCCCAGGGCGATTAGACTCATTGTTATTGATAACAACAGTCATAGTGGCAGACTGTTTTTCATAATATGGTTTTAGCATGTTCACATGACAAAGCTGCATTGACCTTCGTCAATCTGGTATTTTTACCACATAGTCCACATTATTAACTTTAGATATAATCTCATAAGGACCGTGAAATTTAGTTTGTAAAGGGTTCATTTGCACCAGGAAAAGAACCAACACCTTATCTTCCGGCTTAAATGACCTCATTCTAGCTTCCTTGTCATACCAAGTTTTCATTCTTTCCTGAGCAGATTTTAAATTTTCCCTTGCTAAGCTGCAAGCTTTTTTCAATCTTTCCTTAAATTTTAAGACATAATCCAAAAAATTAGTATGTAGTTCTTTGTTAACCCAGTGTTCTTTTAACCATGCCAAAGGTCCTCAGACTCTGTGCCCAAACACAAGTTCAAAGGAACTAAAACCTAGGGATACCTGCACTGACTCTCTTACTGCAAACAAAAGCAAATGAACTCCCTCATCCCAATCCTTCTCATTTTCAACACAAAATGTCCCAATCATGGTTTTGAGGGTAGAATGGAACCTTTCTAAGGCCCCTTGTGATTCTGGATGGTATGCAGACAATGTAATCTGTTTGGCTCCCAGTTTATAAACTACCTGCTGGAATAATCCAGACATAAAATTACTTCCTCGATCAGACTGGATTTCTTTATGTAACCCAAATAAAGTAAAGAACTTTATGAGAGCTGTCGTCACAGTTTTAGCTTTTATATTCCTGTGAGGTATTGCTTCTGGAAACCTAGATGCTGTACACATGATGGTCAGCAAATACTGATGGCCAGCTTTAGTTTTTGGCAATGGGCCAAGGCAATCTACGATAACTTTTGAAAACGGTTCACCAAATGCAGGAATAGGTTACAATGGGGCCACTGGTGTGACTTGATTAGGTTTCCCCACAACCTGACAAATGTGACAAGTTCAGCAAAATGTCGCCACATCTTTTCTCAAACCAGACGAGTAAAAGTGTTTATAAACCTTGTTCGCAGTTTTCTTCACACCAAGATGGCCACCCAGGGGCATACTATGAGACAAAGTTAAAATCTCATTCCTATAGACTTTAGGAACTACTACCTGGTGAACAACTGCCTATTCCTCACTTGCCGGAATCTCAGGTGGTCTCCACTTCCTCATTAACACTCCACTATTGAAATAATTCCCTATGGGTACTTTCTCAATTTCACTATCTGGAAGAGCGTTCCCTCTCAAGGTGGCAATTTCAGGATCTCTGCTCTGCTCCGCTATAATCTCCTTCCTATACAGAGACAAGTCAGTATGACCAGTCTTACTACAAGGATCTTGGTCAAACAAGGAAGGTAGAAAAGCTACTGATAAATCATCAAAATCTGAATCCAGATTTGAGATGTCATGGGTAGCAGACCCATGCTGGACAGAACCATCTGCCTTGGCAGACTGTTTGGCCATAGCTCGGGTTACTGCACAGGATGGATACATGTTAGAATCCATCTTTGGATCATCAGTGATTGGCTTTGTTATTAGCTGCTCTGCAGGAACAACTTTTCCAGCTGCTAAGTCATTCCCTAACAATAAAGAAACACCATCCACTGGTAAACTGGGTCGTAGACCGATTTTAACAGGTCCTGAAACTAACCCTGACTGTAAAACTACTTTGTGTAGAGGTACAGACATAAGGTTGCCCCCAATACCTCATATAGATTTACCTCACCAGTGTCAGTCTCATCGCTAAACGCTAGAACACTCTCTAACTTAAGTGACTGAGAAGACCCAGTATCCCAAAGAATTTTGATTGGTACTTGAGTGGACCCTTCATTCACAAAAACAAATCCCTCTGACATAAAATGATCGAGTCCCTTCCTAACTCGGTAGGATCTGGACCAGGTGGGACAGGTTCAGAGACTCCTGCAGCAGCTTGAACAGCTTCAGAGACTCCTGCACTAGGTGGAACAGGTTCAGAGACTCCGGCACCAGGTGGGACAGGTTCAGAGACTCCTGCACCAGGTGGAACAGCTTCAGAGACTCCTGCACCAGGTGGGACAGGTTCAGAGACTCCTGCACCAGGTGGGACAGGTTCAGAGACTCCTGCACCAGGTGGAACAGGTTCAGAGACTCCTGCACCAGGTGGAACAGGTTCAGAGACTCCTGCACCAGGTGGAACAGTTTCAGAGACTCCTCCATAAGGAGGGAAATTTTCAGAGACTCCTGCACCCGGTGTGACAGGTTCAGAGACCCCTGCACCAGGTGGAACAGGTTCGGAGACTCCTGCACCAGGTGGAACAGGTTCGGAGACTCCTGCACCAGGTAGAACAGCTTCAGAGACTACTGCACCAGGTGGAACAGGTTCAGAGACTTTTTCACCAGGTGGAACAGGATCAGAGACTCCAGCACCAGCTTGAACAGCTTCAGAGACTCCTGCACCAGGTGGAACAGGTTCAGAGACTCCTGCACCAGGTGGAACAGGTTCAGAGACTCCTGCACCAGGTGGAACAGGTTCAGAGTCTCCTGCACCAGGTGGAACAGGTTCACAGACTCCTGCACCAGGTGGAACAGGTTCAGAGACTCCTGCACCAGGTGGAACAGGTTCAGAGACTCCTGCACCAGGTGGAACAGTTTCAGAGACTCCTCCATCAGGAGGGAAATTTTCAGAGACTCCTGCACCCGGTGTGACAGGTTCAGAGACCCCTGCACCAGGTGGAACAGCTTCAGAGACTCCTGCACCAGGTGGAACAGGTTCGGAGACTACTACACCAGGTGGAACAGGTTCAGAGACTCCTGCACCAGGTGGAACAGGGTCGGAGACTCCTGCACCAGGTAGAACAGCTTCAGAGACTACTGCACCAGGTGGAACAGGTTCAGAGACTTTTTCACCAGGTGGAACAGGATCAGAGACTCCAGCACCAGCTTGAACAGCTTCAGAGACTCCTGCACCAGGTGGAACAGGTTCAGAGACTCCTGCACCAGGTGGAACAGGTTCAGAGACTCCTGCACCAGGTGGAACAGGTTCAGAGTCTCCTGCACCAGGTGGAACAGGTTCACAGACTCCTGCACCAGGTGGAACAGGTTCAGAGACTCCTGCACCAGGTGGAACAGGTTCAGAGTCTCCTGCACCAGGTGGAACAGGTTCACAGACTCCTGCACCAGCTTGAACAGCTTCAGAGCCTTTTGCAACAGATGCAACAGGTTCAGAGAGTCCTGCACCAGGTGGGACAGGTTCAGAGACTCCTCCATCCGGAGGGAAATTTTCAGAGACTCCTGCACCCGGTGGTACAGGTTCAGAGACTCCTGCACCCGGTGGGACAGGTTCAGAGACTCCTGCACCCGGTGGGACAGGTTCAGAGACTCCTGCACCAAGTGGAACAGGTTCAGAGACTCCTGCACCAGGTGGAACAGGTTCGGAGACTCCTGCACCCGGTGGAACTGGTTCACAGACTCCTGCACCAGCTTGAACAGTTTCAGAGACTCCTGCAACAGATGGAACAGGTTCAGAGACTCCTGCACCCGCTGGTACAGTTTCAGAGACTCCTGCACCAGGTGGGACAGGTTCAGAGACTCCTGTACCCGGTGGTACAGTTTCAGAGACTCCTCCATCCGGAGGGAAATTTTCAGAGACTCCTGCACCCGGTGGGACAGGTTCAGAGACTCCTCCATCCGGAGGGAAATTTTCAGAGACTCCTGCACCAGGTGGGACAGGTTCTGAGACTCCTGCACCATGTGGAACAGGTTCAGAGACACCTGCACCAGGTGGGACAGGTTCAGCGACTCCTGGACCAGGTGCGAAAGTTTCAGAGACTCCTGCACCAGGGGGACAGGGTCAGAGACACCTGCACCAGGTGGAACAGGTTCAGAGACTCCTGCACCAGGTGGAACAGGTTCGGAGAATCCTGCGCCAGGTGGAACAGGTTCACAGACTCCTGCACCAGCTTGAACAGTTTCAGAGACTCCTGCAACAGATGGAACAGGTTCAGAGACTCCTGCACCCGCTGGTACAGTTTCAGAGACTCCTGCACCAGGTGGGACAGGTTCAGAGACTCCTACACCCGGTGGTACAGTTTCAGAGACTCCTCCATCCGGAGGGAAATTTTCAGAGACTCCTGCAGCCGGTGGGACAGGTTCAGAGACTCCTCCATCCGGAGGGAAATTTTCAGAGACTCCTGCACCAGGTGGGACAGGTTCTGAGACTCCTGCACCCGGTGGTACAGTTTCAGAGACTCCTGCACCCGGTGGAACAGGATCAGAGACTCCAGCACCAGCTTGAACAGCTTCAGAGACTCCTGCACCAAGTGGAACAGGTTCAGAGACTCCTGCACCAGGTGGGACAGATTCAGAGACTCCTGCGCCAGGTGGGACAGGTTCAGATACCTCTGCACCCGGTGGGACAGGTTCAGATACTCCTGCACCCGGTGGGACAGGTTCAGAGACTCCTGCACCAGGTGGAACAGGTTCAGAGAGTCCTGCAACCGGTGGGACAGGTTCAGAGACTCCTGCACCCGGTGGGACAGGTTCAGAGACTCCTGCACCAGGTGGAACAGGTTCAGAGACTCCTGCACCAGGTGGGACAGGTTCAGAGACTCCTGCACCCGGTGGGACAGGTTCAGTGACTCCTGCACCCGGTGGGACAGGATCAGACACTCCTGCACCCGGTGGGACAGGTTCAGAGTCTCCTGCACCAGGTGGAACAGTTTCAGAGACTCCTGCACCCGGTGGGACAGGTTCAGAGACTCTTTCAGCAGGTGGAACAGGTTCAGAGTCTCCTGTACCAGCTTGAACAGCTTCAGAGACTCCTGCAACGGATGGGAAATTTTCAGAGACTCCTGCACCAAGTGTGATAGGTCCAGAGACCCCTGTACCAGGTGGAAGAGGTTCAGAGACTCCTGCACCAGATGGAACAGGTTCAGAGACTCCTGCACCCGGTGGGACAGGTTCAGTGACTCCTGCACCCGGTGGGACAGGTTCAGAGTCTCCTGCACCAGGTGGAACAGTTTCAAAGACTCCTGCACCCGGTGGGACAGGTTCAGAGACTCTTTCAGCAGGTGGAACAGGTTCAGAGTCTCCTGTACCAGCTTGAACAGCTTCAGAGACTCCTGCAACGGATGGGAAATTTTCAGAGACTCCTGCACCAAGTGTGATAGGTCCAGAGACCCCTGTACCAGGTGGAAGAGGTTCAGAGACTCCTGCACCAGATGGAACAGGTTCAGAGTCTCCTGCACCAGGTGGAACAGGTTCAGAGACTCCTGCACCAGGTGGAACAGGTTCAGAGACTCCTGCACCAGACGGAACAGGTTCACAGACTCCTGCACCAGATTGTACATCTTCAGAGACTCCTGCACCAGGTGGGAGATGTTCAGAGACTCCCGCACCAGATTGTACATCTTCAGAGACTCCTGCACCAGGTGGGAGATGTTCAGAGACTCCCGCACCAGATTGTACATCTTCAGAGACTCCTGCACCAGGTGGGACAGGTTCAGAGACTCCTGCACCAGGTGGGACAGGTTCAGAGACTCCTGCACCAGTTGGGACAGGTTCAGAGACTCCTGCACCAGGTGGAACAGCTTCAGAGACTCTTGCACCAGGTGGGACAGCTTCAGAGACTCCTGCACTATGTGGAACAGGTTCAGAGACTCCTGCAACAAGTCCGACAGGTTCAGAGACTCCTGGACCAGGTAGGACAGGTTCAGAGACTCCTGCACCAGGTGGGACAGGTTCAGCGACTCCTGGACCAGGTGCGAAAGTTTCAGAGACTCCCGCACCAGGTGGAACAGCTTCAGAGACTCCTGCACCATGTGGAACAGGTTCAGAGACACCTGCACCAGGTGGGACAGGTTCAGCGACTCCTGGACCAGGTGCGAAAGTTTCAGAGACTCCTGCACCAGGGGGACAGTGTCAGAGACACCTGCACCAGGTGGAACAGGTTCAGAGACTCCTGCATCCGGTGGTACAGTTTCAGAGACTCCTCCATCCGTAGGGAAATTTTCAGAGACTCCTGCACCCGGTGGGACAGGTTCAGAGACTCCTGCACCCGGTGGGACAGGTTCAGAGACTCCTGCACCAGGTGGAGCAGGTTCGGAGACTCCTGCACCAGGTGGAACAGGTTCACAGACTCCTGCACCAGCTTGAACAGTTTCAGAGACTCCTGCAACAGATGGAACAGGTTCAGAGACTCCTGCACCCGGTGGTACAGTTTCAGAGACTCCTGCAACAGATGGAACAGGTTCAGAGACTCCTGCACCCGGTGGTACAGTTTCAGAGACTCCTGCAACAGATGGAACAGGTTCAGAGACTCCTGCACCCGGTGGTACAGTTTCAGAGACTCCTGCAACAGATGGAACAGGTTCAGAGACTCCTGCACCAGGTGGGACAGGTTCAGCGACTCCTGGACCAGGTGCGAAAGTTTCAGAGACTCCTGCACCAGGGGGACAGGGTCAGAGACACCTGCACCAGGTGGAACAGGTTCAGAGACTCCTGCACCAGGTGGAACAGGTTCGGAGAATCCTGCGCCAGGTGGAACAGGTTCACAGACTCCTGCACCAGCTTGAACAGTTTCAGAGACTCCTGCAACAGATGGAACAGGTTCAGAGACTCCTGCACCCGCTGGTACAGTTTCAGAGACTCCTGCACCAGGTGGGACAGGTTCAGAGACTCCTACACCCGGTGGTACAGTTTCAGAGACTCCTCCATCCGGAGGGAAATTTTCAGAGACTCCTGCAGCCGGTGGGACAGGTTCAGAGACTCCTCCATCCGGAGGGAAATTTTCAGAGACTCCTGCACCAGGTGGGACAGGTTCTGAGACTCCTGCACCCGGTGGTACAGTTTCAGAGACTCCTGCACCCGGTGGAACAGGATCAGAGACTCCAGCACCAGCTTGAACAGCTTCAGAGACTCCTGCACCAAGTGGAACAGGTTCAGAGACTCCTGCACCAGGTGGGACAGATTCAGAGACTCCTGCGCCAGGTGGGACAGGTTCAGATACCTCTGCACCCGGTGGGACAGGTTCAGATACTCCTGCACCCGGTGGGACAGGTTCAGAGACTCCTGCACCAGGTGGAACAGGTTCAGAGAGTCCTGCAACCGGTGGGACAGGTTCAGAGACTCCTGCACCCGGTGGGACAGGTTCAGAGACTCCTGCACCAGGTGGAACAGGTTCAGAGACTCCTGCACCAGGTGGGACAGGTTCAGAGACTCCTGCACCCGGTGGGACAGGTTCAGTGACTCCTGCACCCGGTGGGACAGGATCAGACACTCCTGCACCCGGTGGGACAGGTTCAGAGTCTCCTGCACCAGGTGGAACAGTTTCAGAGACTCCTGCACCCGGTGGGACAGGTTCAGAGACTCTTTCAGCAGGTGGAACAGGTTCAGAGTCTCCTGTACCAGCTTGAACAGCTTCAGAGACTCCTGCAACGGATGGGAAATTTTCAGAGACTCCTGCACCAAGTGTGATAGGTCCAGAGACCCCTGTACCAGGTGGAAGAGGTTCAGAGACTCCTGCACCAGATGGAACAGGTTCAGAGACTCCTGCACCCGGTGGGACAGGTTCAGTGACTCCTGCACCCGGTGGGACAGGTTCAGAGTCTCCTGCACCAGGTGGAACAGTTTCAAAGACTCCTGCACCCGGTGGGACAGGTTCAGAGACTCTTTCAGCAGGTGGAACAGGTTCAGAGTCTCCTGTACCAGCTTGAACAGCTTCAGAGACTCCTGCAACGGATGGGAAATTTTCAGAGACTCCTGCACCAAGTGTGATAGGTCCAGAGACCCCTGTACCAGGTGGAAGAGGTTCAGAGACTCCTGCACCAGATGGAACAGGTTCAGAGTCTCCTGCACCAGGTGGAACAGGTTCAGAGACTCCTGCACCAGGTGGAACAGGTTCAGAGACTCCTGCACCAGACGGAACAGGTTCACAGACTCCTGCACCAGATTGTACATCTTCAGAGACTCCTGCACCAGGTGGGAGATGTTCAGAGACTCCCGCACCAGATTGTACATCTTCAGAGACTCCTGCACCAGGTGGGAGATGTTCAGAGACTCCCGCACCAGATTGTACATCTTCAGAGACTCCTGCACCAGGTGGGACAGGTTCAGAGACTCCTGCACCAGGTGGGACAGGTTCAGAGACTCCTGCACCAGTTGGGACAGGTTCAGAGACTCCTGCACCAGGTGGAACAGCTTCAGAGACTCTTGCACCAGGTGGGACAGCTTCAGAGACTCCTGCACTATGTGGAACAGGTTCAGAGACTCCTGCAACAAGTCCGACAGGTTCAGAGACTCCTGGACCAGGTAGGACAGGTTCAGAGACTCCTGCACCAGGTGGGACAGGTTCAGCGACTCCTGGACCAGGTGCGAAAGTTTCAGAGACTCCTGCACCAGGTGGAACAGCTTCAGAGACTCCTGCACCATGTGGAACAGGTTCAGAGACACCTGCACCAGGTGGGACAGGTTCAGCGACTCCTGGACCAGGTGCGAAAGTTTCAGAGACTCCTGCACCAGGGGGACAGTGTCAGAGACACCTGCACCAGGTGGAACAGGTTCAGAGACTCCTGCATCCGGTGGTACAGTTTCAGAGACTCCTCCATCCGTAGGGAAATTTTCAGAGACTCCTGCACCCGGTGGGACAGGTTCAGAGACTCCTGCACCCGGTGGGACAGGTTCAGAGACTCCTGCACCAGGTGGAGCAGGTTCGGAGACTCCTGCACCAGGTGGAACAGGTTCACAGACTCCTGCACCAGCTTGAACAGTTTCAGAGACTCCTGCAACAGATGGAACAGGTTCAGAGACTCCTGCACCCGGTGGTACAGTTTCAGAGACTCCTGCAACAGATGGAACAGGTTCAGAGACTCCTGCACCCGGTGGTACAGTTTCAGAGACTCCTGCAACAGATGGAACAGGTTCAGAGACTCCTGCACCCGGTGGTACAGTTTCAGAGACTCCTGCAACAGATGGAACAGGTTCAGAGACTCCTGCACCAGGTGGGACAGGTTCAGAGACTCCGGCAACCGGTGGTACAGTTTCAGAGACTCCTCCATCCGGAGGGAAATTTTCAGAGACTCCTGCACCCGGTGGGCCAGGTTCAGAGACTCCTGCACCAGGTGGGACAGGTTCAGATACTTCTGCACCCGGTGGGACAGGTTCAGATACTCCTGCACCCGGTGGGACAGGTTCACAGACTCCTGCACCAGGTGGAACAGGTTCAGAGACTCCTGCACCCGGTGGGACAGGTTCAGAGACTCCTGCACCCGGTGGGACAGGTTAAGAGACTCCTGCACCAGGTGGAACAGGTTCAGAGACTCCTGCAGCCGGCGGGACAGGTTCAGAGACTCCTGCACCCGGTGGAACAGGTTCGGAGACTCCTGCACCAGGTGGAACAGGTTCACAGACTCCTGCACCAGCTTGAACAGTTTCAGAGACTCCTCCATCCGGAGTGAAATTTTCAGAGACTCCTGCACCAGGTGGGACAGGTTCTGAGACTCCTGCACCAGGTGGAACAGCTTCAGAGACTCCTGCACCCGGTGGTACAGTTTCAGAGACTCCTGCACCCGGTGGAACAGGATCAGAGACTCCAGCACCAGCTTGAACAGCTTCAGAGACTCCTGCACCAAGTGGAACAGGTTCAGAGACTCCTGCACCAGGTGGGACAGGTTCAGAGACTCCTGCACCAGGAGGGACAGGTTCAGATACTTCTGCACCCGGTGGGACAGGTTCAGATACTCCTGCACCCGGTGGGACAGGTTCAGAGACTCCTGCACCAGGTGGAACAGGTTCAGAGAGTCCTGCACCCGGTGGGACAGGTTCAGAGACTCCTGCGCCCGGTGGGACAGGTTCAGAGACTCCTGCACCAGGTGGAACAGGTTCAGAGACTCCTGCAGCCGGCGGGACAGGTTCAGAGACTCCTGCACCCGGTGGGACAGGTTCAGTGACTCCTGCACCCGGTGGGACAGGTTCAGACACTCCTGCACCCGGTGGGACAGGTTCAGAGACTCCTGAACCAGGTGGAACAGTTTCAGGGACTCCTGCACCCGGTGGGACAGGTTCAGAGACCCTTCACCAGGTGGAACAGGTTCAGAGTCTCCTGCACCAGATGGAACAGGTTCAGAGTCTCCTGTACCAGCTTGATCAGCTTCAGAGACTCCTGCACCAGGTGGAACAGGTTCAGAGACTTCTGCAACGGATGGGACATTTTCAGAGACTCCTGCACCAAGTGGGATAGGTCCAGAGACCCCTGTACCAGGTGGAAGAGGTTCAGAGACTCCTGCACCAGATGGAACAGGTTCAGAGTCTCCTGCACCAGGTGGAACAGGTTCAGAGACTCCTGCACCCGGTGGAACAGGTTCACAGACTCCTGCACCACCTTGAACAGTTTCAGAGACTCCTGCAACAGATGGAACAGGTTCACAGACTCCTGCACCCGGTGGGACAGGTTCAGTGACTCCTGCATCCGGTGGGACAGGATCAGACACTCCTGCACCCGGTGGGACAGGTTCAGAGTCTCCTGCACCAGGTGGAACAGTTTCAGAGACTCCTGCACCCGGTGGGACAGGTTCAGAGACTCTTTCACCAGGTGGAACAGGTTCAGAGTCTCCTGTACCAGCTTGAACAGCTTCAGAGACTCCTGCACCAGGTGGAACAGGTTCAGAGACTCCTGCAACGGATGGGAAATTTTCAGAGACTCCTGCACCAAGTGGGATAGGTCCATAGACCCCTGTACCAGGTGGAAGAGGTTCAGAGACTCCTGCACCAGATGGAACAGGTTCAGAGTCTCCTGCACCAGGTGGAACAGGTTCAGAGACTCCTGCACCAGGTGGGACAGGTACAGAGACTCCGGCAACCGGTGGTACAGTTTCAGAGACTCCTCCATCCGGAGGGAAATTTTCAGAGACTCCTGCACCCGGTGGGCCAGGTTCAGAGACTCCTGCACCAGGTGGGACAGGTTCACAGACTCCTGCACCAGGTGGAACAGGTTCAGAGACTCCTGCACCCGGTGGGACAGGTTCAGAGACTCCTGCACCCGGTGGGACAGGTTAAGAGACTCCTGCACCAGGTGGAACAGGTTCAGAGACTCCTGCAGCCGGCGGGACAGGTTCAGAGACTCCTGCACCCGGTGGAACAGGTTCGGAGACTCCTGCACCAGGTGGAACAGGTTCACAGACTCCTGCACCAGCTTGAACAGTTTCAGAGACTCCTCCATCCGGAGTGAAATTTTCAGAGACTCCTGCACCAGGTGGGACAGGTTCTGAGACTCCTGCACCAGGTGGAACAGCTTCAGAGACTCCTGCACCCGGTGGTACAGTTTCAGAGACTCCTGCACCCGGTGGAACAGGATCAGAGACTCCAGCACCAGCTTGAACAGCTTCAGAGACTCCTGCACCAAGTGGAACAGGTTCAGAGACTCCTGCACCAGGTGGGACAGGTTCAGAGACTCCTGCACCAGGAGGGACAGGTTCAGATACTTCTGCACCCGGTGGGACAGGTTCAGATACTCCTGCACCCGGTGGGACAGGTTCAGAGACTCCTGCACCAGGTGGAACAGGTTCAGAGAGTCCTGCACCCGGTGGGACAGGTTCAGAGACTCCTGCGCCCGGTGGGACAGGTTCAGAGACTCCTGCACCAGGTGGAACAGGTTCAGAGACTCCTGCAGCCGGCGGGACAGGTTCAGAGACTCCTGCACCCGGTGGGACAGGTTCAGTGACTCCTGCACCCGGTGGGACAGGTTCAGACACTCCTGCACCCGGTGGGACAGGTTCAGAGACTCCTGAACCAGGTGGAACAGTTTCAGGGACTCCTGCACCCGGTGGGACAGGTTCAGAGACCCTTCACCAGGTGGAACAGGTTCAGAGTCTCCTGCACCAGATGGAACAGGTTCAGAGTCTCCTGTACCAGCTTGATCAGCTTCAGAGACTCCTGCACCAGGTGGAACAGGTTCAGAGACTTCTGCAACGGATGGGACATTTTCAGAGACTCCTGCACCAAGTGGGATAGGTCCAGAGACCCCTGTACCAGGTGGAAGAGGTTCAGAGACTCCTGCACCAGATGGAACAGGTTCAGAGTCTCCTGCACCAGGTGGAACAGGTTCAGAGACTCCTGCACCCGGTGGAACAGGTTCACAGACTCCTGCACCACCTTGAACAGTTTCAGAGACTCCTGCAACAGATGGAACAGGTTCACAGACTCCTGCACCCGGTGGGACAGGTTCAGTGACTCCTGCATCCGGTGGGACAGGATCAGACACTCCTGCACCCGGTGGGACAGGTTCAGAGTCTCCTGCACCAGGTGGAACAGTTTCAGAGACTCCTGCACCCGGTGGGACAGGTTCAGAGACTCTTTCACCAGGTGGAACAGGTTCAGAGTCTCCTGTACCAGCTTGAACAGCTTCAGAGACTCCTGCACCAGGTGGAACAGGTTCAGAGACTCCTGCAACGGATGGGAAATTTTCAGAGACTCCTGCACCAAGTGGGATAGGTCCATAGACCCCTGTACCAGGTGGAAGAGGTTCAGAGACTCCTGCACCAGATGGAACAGGTTCAGAGTCTCCTGCACCAGGTGGAACAGGTTCAGAGACTCCTGCACCAGGTGGGACAGGTACAGAGACTCCGGCAACCGGTGGTACAGTTTCAGAGACTCCTCCATCCGGAGGGAAATTTTCAGAGACTCCTGCACCCGGTGGGCCAGGTTCAGAGACTCCTGCACCAGGTGGGACAGGTTCAGATACTTCTGCACCCGGTGGGACAGGTTCAGATACTCCTGCACCCGGTGGGACAGGTTCACAGACTCCTGCACCAGGTGGAACAGGTTCAGAGACTCCTGCACCCGGTGGGACAGGTTCAGAGACTCCTGCACCCGGTGGGACAGGTTAAGAGACTCCTGCACCAGGTGGAACAGGTTCAGAGACTCCTGCAGCCGGCGGGACAGGTTCAGAGACTCCTGCACCCGGTGGAACAGGTTCGGAGACTCCTGCACCAGGTGGAACAGGTTCACAGACTCCTGCACCAGCTTGAACAGTTTCAGAGACTCCTCCATCCGGAGTGAAATTTTCAGAGACTCCTGCACCAGGTGGGACAGGTTCTGAGACTCCTGCACCAGGTGGAACAGCTTCAGAGACTCCTGCACCCGGTGGTACAGTTTCAGAGACTCCTGCACCCGGTGGAACAGGATCAGAGACTCCAGCACCAGCTTGAACAGCTTCAGAGACTCCTGCACCAAGTGGAACAGGTTCAGAGACTCCTGCACCAGGTGGGACAGGTTCAGAGACTCCTGCACCAGGAGGGACAGGTTCAGATACTTCTGCACCCGGTGGGACAGGTTCAGATACTCCTGCACCCGGTGGGACAGGTTCAGAGACTCCTGCACCAGGTGGAACAGGTTCAGAGAGTCCTGCACCCGGTGGGACAGGTTCAGAGACTCCTGCGCCCGGTGGGACAGGTTCAGAGACTCCTGCACCAGGTGGAACAGGTTCAGAGACTCCTGCAGCCGGCGGGACAGGTTCAGAGACTCCTGCACCCGGTGGGACAGGTTCAGTGACTCCTGCACCCGGTGGGACAGGTTCAGACACTCCTGCACCCGGTGGGACAGGTTCAGAGACTCCTGAACCAGGTGGAACAGTTTCAGGGACTCCTGCACCCGGTGGGACAGGTTCAGAGACCCTTCACCAGGTGGAACAGGTTCAGAGTCTCCTGCACCAGATGGAACAGGTTCAGAGTCTCCTGTACCAGCTTGATCAGCTTCAGAGACTCCTGCACCAGGTGGAACAGGTTCAGAGACTTCTGCAACGGATGGGACATTTTCAGAGACTCCTGCACCAAGTGGGATAGGTCCAGAGACCCCTGTACCAGGTGGAAGAGGTTCAGAGACTCCTGCACCAGATGGAACAGGTTCAGAGTCTCCTGCACCAGGTGGAACAGGTTCAGAGACTCCTGCACCCGGTGGAACAGGTTCACAGACTCCTGCACCACCTTGAACAGTTTCAGAGACTCCTGCAACAGATGGAACAGGTTCACAGACTCCTGCACCCGGTGGGACAGGTTCAGTGACTCCTGCATCCGGTGGGACAGGATCAGACACTCCTGCACCCGGTGGGACAGGTTCAGAGTCTCCTGCACCAGGTGGAACAGTTTCAGAGACTCCTGCACCCGGTGGGACAGGTTCAGAGACTCTTTCACCAGGTGGAACAGGTTCAGAGTCTCCTGTACCAGCTTGAACAGCTTCAGAGACTCCTGCACCAGGTGGAACAGGTTCAGAGACTCCTGCAACGGATGGGAAATTTTCAGAGACTCCTGCACCAAGTGGGATAGGTCCATAGACCCCTGTACCAGGTGGAAGAGGTTCAGAGACTCCTGCACCAGATGGAACAGGTTCAGAGTCTCCTGCACCAGGTGGAACAGGTTCAGAGACTCCTGCACCAGATGGAACAGGTTCAGAGTCTCCTGCACCAGGTGGAACAGGTTCAGAGACTCCTGCACCAGGTGGAACAGGATCAGAGACTCCTGCAGTAGCTTGAACAGCTTCAGAGACTCCTGCACTAGGTGGAACAGGTTCAGAGACTCCTGCACCAGACGGAACAGGTTCACAGACTCCTGCACCAGATTGTACATCTTCAGAGACTCCTGCACCAGGTGGGAGATGTTCAGAGACTCCTGCACCAGATTGTACATCTTCAGAGACTCCTGCACCAGGTGGGACAGGTTCGGAGACTCCTGCACCAGTTGGGACAGTTTCAGAGACACCTGCACCCGGTGATACAGTTTCAGAGACTCCTGCATCCGGAGGGAAATTTTCAGAGACTCCTGCACCCGGTGGGACAGGGTCAGAGACTCCTGCACCCGGTGGGACCGGTTCTGAGACTCCTGCACCCGGTGGAACACGGTCAGAGACTCCTGCACCAGGTGGAACAGCTTCAGAGACTCTTGCACCAGGTGGGACAGCTTCAGAGACTCCTGCACCATGTGGAACAGGTTCAGAGACTCCTGCAACAGGTCCGACAGGTTCAGAGACTCCTGGACCAGGTAGGACAGGTTCAGAGACTCCTGCACCAGGTGGGACAGGTTCAGCGACTCCTGGACCAGGTGCGAAAGTTTCAGAGACTCCTGCACCTGGTAGAACAGCTTCAGAGACTCCTGCACCATGTGGAACAGGTTCAGAGACACCTGCACCAGGTGGGACAGGTTCAGCGACTCCTGGACCAGGTGCGAAAGTTTCAGAGACTCCTGCACCAGGGGGACAGGGTCAGAGACACCTGCACCAGGTGGAACAGGTTCAGAGACTCCTGCATCCGGTGGTACAGTTTCAGAGACTCCTCCATCCGTAGGGAAATTTTCAGAGACTCCTGCACCCGGTGGGACAGGTTCAGAGACTCCTGCACCCGGTGGGACAGGTTCAGAGACTCCTGCACCAGGTGGAACAGGTTCGGAGACTCCTGCACCCGGTGGGACAGGTTCAGAGACTCCTGCACCCGGTGATACAGTTTCAGAGACTCCTCCATCCGGAGGGAAATTTTCAGAGACTCCTGCACCCGGTGGGACAGGTTCGGAGACTCCTGCACCCGGTGGGACCGGTTCTGAGACTCCTGCACCCGGTGGAACACGGTCAGAGACTCCTGCACCAGGTGGAACAGCTTCAGAGACTCTTGCACCAGGTGGGACAGCTTCAGAGACTCCTGCACCATGTGGAACAGGTTCAGAGACTCCTGCAACAAGTCCGACAGGTTCAGAGACTCCTGGACCAGGTAGGACAGGTTCAGAGACTCCTGCACCAGGTGGGACAGGTTCAGCGACTCCTGGACCAGGTGCGAAAGTTTCAGAGACTCCTGCACCAGGTGGAACAGCTTCAGAGACTCCTGCACCATGTGGAACAGGTTCAGAGACACCTGCACCAGGTGGGACAGGTTCAGCGACTCCTGGACCAGGTGCGAAAGTTTCAGAGACTCCTGCACCAGGGGGACAGGGTCAGAGACACCTGCACCAGGTGGAACAGGTTCAGAGACTCCTGCATCCGGTGGTACAGTTTCAGAGACTCCTCCATCCGTAGGGAAATTTTCAGAGACTCCTGCACCCGGTGGGACAGGTTCAGAGACTCCTGCACCCGGTGGGACAGATTCAGAGACTCCTGCACCAGGTGGAACAGGTTCGGAGACTCCTGCAACAGGTGGAACAGGTTCACAGACTCCTGCACCAGCTTGAACAGTTTCAGAGACTCCTGCAACAGATGGAACAGGTTCAGAGACTCCTGCACCCGGTGGTACAGTTTCAGAGACTCCTGCACCAGGTGGGACAGGTTCAGAGACTCCGGCAACCGGTGGTACAGTTTCAGAGACTCCTCCATCCGGAGGGAAATTTTCAGACACTCCTGCACCCGGTGGGACAGGTTCAGAGACTCCTCCATCCGGAGGGAAATTTTCAGAGACTCCTGCACCAGGTGGGCCAGGTTCTGAGACTCCTGCACCAGGTGGGACAGGTTCAGAGACTCCTGCACCAGGTGGAACAGGTTCAGAGACTCCTGCACCAGGTGGAACAGGTTCAGAGTCTCCTGCACCAGGTGGAACAGGTTCACAGACTCCTGCACCAGGTGGAACAGGTTCAGAGACTCCTGCACCAGGTGGAACAGGTTCAGAGTCTCCTGCACCAGGTGGAACAGGTTCAGAGTCTCCTGTACCAGCTTGAACAGCTTCAGAGACTCCTGCAACGGATGGGAAATTTTCAGAGACTCCTGCACCAAGTGTGATAGGTCCAGAGACCCCTGTACCAGGTGGAAGAGGTTCAGAGACTCCTGCACCAGATGGAACAGGTTCAGAGTCTCCTGCACCAGGTGGAACAGGTTCAGAGACTCCTGCACCAGGTGGAACAGGTTCAGAGACTCCTGCACCAGACGGAACAGGTTCACAGACTCCTGCACCAGATTGTACATCTTCAGAGACTCCTGCACCAGGTGGGAGATGTTCAGAGACTCCCGCACCAGATTGTACATCTTCAGAGACTCCTGCACCAGGTGGGAGATGTTCAGAGACTCCCGCACCAGATTGTACATCTTCAGAGACTCCTGCACCAGGTGGGACAGGTTCAGAGACTCCTGCACCAGGTGGGACAGGTTCAGAGACTCCTGCACCAGTTGGGACAGGTTCAGAGACTCCTGCACCAGGTGGAACAGCTTCAGAGACTCTTGCACCAGGTGGGACAGCTTCAGAGACTCCTGCACTATGTGGAACAGGTTCAGAGACTCCTGCAACAAGTCCGACAGGTTCAGAGACTCCTGGACCAGGTAGGACAGGTTCAGAGACTCCTGCACCAGGTGGGACAGGTTCAGCGACTCATGGACCAGGTGCGAAAGTTTCAGAGACTCCTGCACCAGGTGGAACAGCTTCAGAGACTCCTGCACCATGTGGAACAGGTTCAGAGACACCTGCACCAGGTGGGACAGGTTCAGCGACTCCTGGACCAGGTGCGAAAGTTTCAGAGACTCCTGCACCAGGGGGACAGTGTCAGAGACACCTGCACCAGGTGGAACAGGTTCAGAGACTCCTGCATCCGGTGGTACAGTTTCAGAGACTCCTCCATCCGTAGGGAAATTTTCAGAGACTCCTGCACCCGGTGGGACAGGTTCAGAGACTCCTGCACCCGGTGGGACAGGTTCAGAGACTCCTGCACCAGGTGGAGCAGGTTCGGAGACTCCTGCACCAGGTGGAACAGGTTCACAGACTCCTGCACCAGCTTGAACAGTTTCAGAGACTCCTGCAACAGATGGAACAGGTTCAGAGACTCCTGCACCCGGTGGTACAGTTTCAGAGACTCCTGCAACAGATGGAACAGGTTCAGAGACTCCTGCACCCGGTGGTACAGTTTCAGAGACTCCTGCAACAGATGGAACAGGTTCAGAGACTCCTGCACCCGGTGGTACAGTTTCAGAGACTCCTGCAACAGATGGAACAGGTTCAGAGACTCCTGCACCAGGTGGGACAGGTTCAGAGACTCCGGCAACCGGTGGTACAGTTTCAGAGACTCCTCCATCCGGAGGGAAATTTTCAGAGACTCCTGCACCCGGTGGGCCAGGTTCAGAGACTCCTGCACCAGGTGGGACAGGTTCAGATACTTCTGCACCCGGTGGGACAGGTTCAGATACTCCTGCACCCGGTGGGACAGGTTCACAGACTCCTGCACCAGGTGGAACAGGTTCAGAGACTCCTGCACCCGGTGGGACAGGTTCAGAGACTCCTGCACCCGGTGGGACAGGTTAAGAGACTCCTGCACCAGGTGGAACAGGTTCAGAGACTCCTGCAGCCGGCGGGACAGGTTCAGAGACTCCTGCACCCGGTGGAACAGGTTCGGAGACTCCTGCACCAGGTGGAACAGGTTCACAGACTCCTGCACCAGCTTGAACAGTTTCAGAGACTCCTCCATCCGGAGTGAAATTTTCAGAGACTCCTGCACCAGGTGGGACAGGTTCTGAGACTCCTGCACCAGGTGGAACAGCTTCAGAGACTCCTGCACCCGGTGGTACAGTTTCAGAGACTCCTGCACCCGGTGGAACAGGATCAGAGACTCCAGCACCAGCTTGAACAGCTTCAGAGACTCCTGCACCAAGTGGAACAGGTTCAGAGACTCCTGCACCAGGTGGGACAGGTTCAGAGACTCCTGCACCAGGAGGGACAGGTTCAGATACTTCTGCACCCGGTGGGACAGGTTCAGATACTCCTGCACCCGGTGGGACAGGTTCAGAGACTCCTGCACCAGGTGGAACAGGTTCAGAGAGTCCTGCACCCGGTGGGACAGGTTCAGAGACTCCTGCGCCCGGTGGGACAGGTTCAGAGACTCCTGCACCAGGTGGAACAGGTTCAGAGACTCCTGCAGCCGGCGGGACAGGTTCAGAGACTCCTGCACCCGGTGGGACAGGTTCAGTGACTCCTGCACCCGGTGGGACAGGTTCAGACACTCCTGCACCCGGTGGGACAGGTTCAGAGACTCCTGAACCAGGTGGAACAGTTTCAGGGACTCCTGCACCCGGTGGGACAGGTTCAGAGACCCTTCACCAGGTGGAACAGGTTCAGAGTCTCCTGCACCAGATGGAACAGGTTCAGAGTCTCCTGTACCAGCTTGATCAGCTTCAGAGACTCCTGCACCAGGTGGAACAGGTTCAGAGACTTCTGCAACGGATGGGACATTTTCAGAGACTCCTGCACCAAGTGGGATAGGTCCAGAGACCCCTGTACCAGGTGGAAGAGGTTCAGAGACTCCTGCACCAGATGGAACAGGTTCAGAGTCTCCTGCACCAGGTGGAACAGGTTCAGAGACTCCTGCACCCGGTGGAACAGGTTCACAGACTCCTGCACCACCTTGAACAGTTTCAGAGACTCCTGCAACAGATGGAACAGGTTCACAGACTCCTGCACCCGGTGGGACAGGTTCAGTGACTCCTGCATCCGGTGGGACAGGATCAGACACTCCTGCACCCGGTGGGACAGGTTCAGAGTCTCCTGCACCAGGTGGAACAGTTTCAGAGACTCCTGCACCCGGTGGGACAGGTTCAGAGACTCTTTCACCAGGTGGAACAGGTTCAGAGTCTCCTGTACCAGCTTGAACAGCTTCAGAGACTCCTGCACCAGGTGGAACAGGTTCAGAGACTCCTGCAACGGATGGGAAATTTTCAGAGACTCCTGCACCAAGTGGGATAGGTCCATAGACCCCTGTACCAGGTGGAAGAGGTTCAGAGACTCCTGCACCAGATGGAACAGGTTCAGAGTCTCCTGCACCAGGTGGAACAGGTTCAGAGACTCCTGCACCAGATGGAACAGGTTCAGAGTCTCCTGCACCAGGTGGAACAGGTTCAGAGACTCCTGCACCAGGTGGAACAGGATCAGAGACTCCTGCAGTAGCTTGAACAGCTTCAGAGACTCCTGCACTAGGTGGAACAGGTTCAGAGACTCCTGCACCAGACGGAACAGGTTCACAGACTCCTGCACCAGATTGTACATCTTCAGAGACTCCTGCACCAGGTGGGAGATGTTCAGAGACTCCTGCACCAGATTGTACATCTTCAGAGACTCCTGCACCAGGTGGGACAGGTTCGGAGACTCCTGCACCAGTTGGGACAGTTTCAGAGACACCTGCACCCGGTGATACAGTTTCAGAGACTCCTGCATCCGGAGGGAAATTTTCAGAGACTCCTGCACCAGCTTGAACAGTTTCAGAGACTCCTCCATCCGGAGTGAAATTTTCAGAGACTCCTGCACCAGGTGGGACAGGTTCTGAGACTCCTGCACCAGGTGGAACAGGTTCAGAGACTCCTGCAACAGGTCCGACAGGTTCAGAGACTCCTGGACCAGGTAGGACAGGTTCAGAGACTCCTGCACCAGGTGGGACAGGTTCAGCGACTCCTGGACCAGGTGCGAAAGCTTCAGAGACTCCTGCACCTGGTAGAACAGCTTCAGAGACTCCTGCACCATGTGGAACAGGTTCAGAGACACCTGCACCAGGTGGGACAGGTTCAGCGACTCCTGGACCAGGTGCGAAAGTTTCAGAGACTCCTGCACCAGGGGGACAGGGTCAGAGACACCTGCACCAGGTGGAACAGGTTCAGAGACTCCTGCATCCGGTGGTACAGTTTCAGAGACTCCTCCATCCGTAGGGAAATTTTCAGAGACTCCTGCACCCGGTGGGACAGGTTCAGAGACTCCTGCACCCGGTGGGACAGGTTCAGAGACTCCTGCACCAGGTGGAACAGGTTCGGAGACTCCTGCACCCGGTGGGACAGGTTCAGAGACTCCTGCACCCGGTGATACAGTTTCAGAGACTCCTCCATCCGGAGGGAAATTTTCAGAGACTCCTGCACCCGGTGGGACAGGTTCGGAGACTCCTGCACCCGGTGGGACCGGTTCTGAGACTCCTGCACCCGGTGGAACACGGTCAGAGACTCCTGCACCAGGTGGAACAGCTTCAGAGACTCTTGCACCAGGTGGGACAGCTTCAGAGACTCCTGCACCATGTGGAACAGGTTCAGAGACTCCTGCAACAAGTCCGACAGGTTCAGAGACTCCTGGACCAGGTAGGACAGGTTCAGAGACTCCTGCACCAGGTGGGACAGGTTCAGCGACTCCTGGACCAGGTGCGAAAGTTTCAGAGACTCCTGCACCAGGTGGAACAGCTTCAGAGACTCCTGCACCATGTGGAACAGGTTCAGAGACACCTGCACCAGGTGGGCAGGTTCAGCGACTCCTGGACCAGGTGCGAAAGTTTCAGAGACTCCTGCACCAGGGGGACAGGGTCAGAGACACCTGCACCAGGTGGAACAGGTTCAGAGACTGCTGCATCCGGTGGTACAGTTTCAGAGACTCCTCCATCCGTAGGGAAATTTTCAGAGACTCCTGCACCCGGTGGGACAGGTTCAGAGACTCCTGCACCCGGTGGGACAGATTCAGAGACTCCTGCACCAGGTGGAACAGGTTCGGAGACTCCTGCAACAGGTGGAACAGGTTCACAGACTCCTGCACCAGCTTGAACAGTTTCAGAGACTCCTGCAACAGATGGAACAGGTTCAGAGACTCCTGCACCCGGTGGTACAGTTTCAGAGACTCCTGCACCAGGTGGGACAGGTTCAGAGACTCCGGCAACCGGTGGTACAGTTTCAGAGACTCCTCCATCCGGAGGGAAATTTTCAGACACTCCTGCACCCGGTGGGACAGGTTCAGAGACTCCTCCATCCGGAGGGAAATTTTCAGAGACTCCTGCACCAGGTGGGCCAGGTTCTGAGACTCCTGCACCAGGTGGGACAGGTTCAGAGACTCCTGCACCAGGTGGAACAGGTTCAGAGACTCCTGCACCAGGTGGAACAGGTTCAGAGTCTCCTGCACCAGGTGGAACAGGTTCACAGACTCCTGCACCAGGTGGAACAGGTTCAGAGACTCCTGCACCAGGTGGAACAGGTTCAGAGTCTCCTGCACCAGGTGGAACAGGTTCAGAGTCTCCTGTACCAGCTTGAACAGCTTCAGAGACTCCTGCAACGGATGGGAAATTTTCAGAGACTCCTGCACCAAGTGTGATAGGTCCAGAGACCCCTGTACCAGGTGGAAGAGGTTCAGAGACTCCTGCACCAGATGGAACAGGTTCAGAGTCTCCTGCACCAGGTGGAACAGGTTCAGAGACTCCTGCACCAGGTGGAACAGGTTCAGAGACTCCTGCACCAGACGGAACAGGTTCACAGACTCCTGCACCAGATTGTACATCTTCAGAGACTCCTGCACCAGGTGGGAGATGTTCAGAGACTCCCGCACCAGATTGTACATCTTCAGAGACTCCTGCACCAGGTGGGAGATGTTCAGAGACTCCCGCACCAGATTGTACATCTTCAGAGACTCCTGCACCAGGTGGGACAGGTTCAGAGACTCCTGCACCAGGTGGGACAGGTTCAGAGACTCCTGCACCAGTTGGGACAGGTTCAGAGACTCCTGCACCAGGTGGAACAGCTTCAGAGACTCTTGCACCAGGTGGGACAGCTTCAGAGACTCCTGCACTATGTGGAACAGGTTCAGAGACTCCTGCAACAAGTCCGACAGGTTCAGAGACTCCTGGACCAGGTAGGACAGGTTCAGAGACTCCTGCACCAGGTGGGACAGGTTCAGCGACTCATGGACCAGGTGCGAAAGTTTCAGAGACTCCTGCACCAGGTGGAACAGCTTCAGAGACTCCTGCACCATGTGGAACAGGTTCAGAGACACCTGCACCAGGTGGGACAGGTTCAGCGACTCCTGGACCAGGTGCGAAAGTTTCAGAGACTCCTGCACCAGGGGGACAGTGTCAGAGACACCTGCACCAGGTGGAACAGGTTCAGAGACTCCTGCATCCGGTGGTACAGTTTCAGAGACTCATCCATCCGTAGGGAAATTTTCAGAGACTCCTGCACCCGGTGGGACAGGTTCAGAGACTCCTGCACCCGGTGGGACAGGTTCAGAGACTCCTGCACCAGGTGGAGCAGGTTCGGAGACTCCTGCACCAGGTGGAACAGGTTCACAGACTCCTGCACCAGCTTGAACAGTTTCAGAGACTCCTGCAACAGATGGAACAGGTTCAGAGACTCCTGCACCCGGTGGTACAGTTTCAGAGACTCCTGCAACAGATGGAACAGGTTCAGAGACTCCTGCACCCGGTGGTACAGTTTCAGAGACTCCTGCAACAGATGGAACAGGTTCAGAGACTCCTGCACCCGGTGGTACAGTTTCAGAGACTCCTGCAACAGATGGAACAGGTTCAGAGACTCCTGCACCAGGTGGGACAGGTTCAGAGACTCCGGCAACCGGTGGTACAGTTTCAGAGACTCCTCCATCCGGAGGGAAATTTTCAGAGACTCCTGCACCCGGTGGGCCAGGTTCAGAGACTCCTGCACCAGGTGGGACAGGTTCAGATACTTCTGCACCCGGTGGGACAGGTTCAGATACTCCTGCACCCGGTGGGACAGGTTCACAGACTCCTGCACCAGGTGGAACAGGTTCAGAGACTCCTGCACCCGGTGGGACAGGTTCAGAGACTCCTGCACCCGGTGGGACAGGTTAAGAGACTCCTGCACCAGGTGGAACAGGTTCAGAGACTCCTGCAGCCGGCGGGACAGGTTCAGAGACTCCTGCACCCGGTGGAACAGGTTCGGAGACTCCTGCACCAGGTGGAACAGGTTCACAGACTCCTGCACCAGCTTGAACAGTTTCAGAGACTCCTCCATCCGGAGTGAAATTTTCAGAGACTCCTGCACCAGGTGGGACAGGTTCTGAGACTCCTGCACCAGGTGGAACAGCTTCAGAGACTCCTGCACCCGGTGGTACAGTTTCAGAGACTCCTGCACCCGGTGGAACAGGATCAGAGACTCCAGCACCAGCTTGAACAGCTTCAGAGACTCCTGCACCAAGTGGAACAGGTTCAGAGACTCCTGCACCAGGTGGGACAGGTTCAGAGACTCCTGCACCAGGAGGGACAGGTTCAGATACTTCTGCACCCGGTGGGACAGGTTCAGATACTCCTGCACCCGGTGGGACAGGTTCAGAGACTCCTGCACCAGGTGGAACAGGTTCAGAGAGTCCTGCACCCGGTGGGACAGGTTCAGAGACTCCTGCGCCCGGTGGGACAGGTTCAGAGACTCCTGCACCAGGTGGAACAGGTTCAGAGACTCCTGCAGCCGGCGGGACAGGTTCAGAGACTCCTGCACCCGGTGGGACAGGTTCAGTGACTCCTGCACCCGGTGGGACAGGTTCAGACACTCCTGCACCCGGTGGGACAGGTTCAGAGACTCCTGAACCAGGTGGAACAGTTTCAGGGACTCCTGCACCCGGTGGGACAGGTTCAGAGACCCTTCACCAGGTGGAACAGGTTCAGAGTCTCCTGCACCAGATGGAACAGGTTCAGAGTCTCCTGTACCAGCTTGATCAGCTTCAGAGACTCCTGCACCAGGTGGAACAGGTTCAGAGACTTCTGCAACGGATGGGACATTTTCAGAGACTCCTGCACCAAGTGGGATAGGTCCAGAGACCCCTGTACCAGGTGGAAGAGGTTCAGAGACTCCTGCACCAGATGGAACAGGTTCAGAGTCTCCTGCACCAGGTGGAACAGGTTCAGAGACTCCTGCACCCGGTGGAACAGGTTCACAGACTCCTGCACCACCTTGAACAGTTTCAGAGACTCCTGCAACAGATGGAACAGGTTCACAGACTCCTGCACCCGGTGGGACAGGTTCAGTGACTCCTGCATCCGGTGGGACAGGATCAGACACTCCTGCACCCGGTGGGACAGGTTCAGAGTCTCCTGCACCAGGTGGAACAGTTTCAGAGACTCCTGCACCCGGTGGGACAGGTTCAGAGACTCTTTCACCAGGTGGAACAGGTTCAGAGTCTCCTGTACCAGCTTGAACAGCTTCAGAGACTCCTGCACCAGGTGGAACAGGTTCAGAGACTCCTGCAACGGATGGGAAATTTTCAGAGACTCCTGCACCAAGTGGGATAGGTCCATAGACCCCTGTACCAGGTGGAAGAGGTTCAGAGACTCCTGCACCAGATGGAACAGGTTCAGAGTCTCCTGCACCAGGTGGAACAGGTTCAGAGACTCCTGCACCAGATGGAACAGGTTCAGAGTCTCCTGCACCAGGTGGAACAGGTTCAGAGACTCCTGCACCAGGTGGAACAGGATCAGAGACTCCTGCAGTAGCTTGAACAGCTTCAGAGACTCCTGCACTAGGTGGAACAGGTTCAGAGACACCTGCACCAGGTGGGACAGGTTCAGCGACTCCTGGACCAGGTGCGAAAGTTTCAGAGACTCCTGCACCAGGGGGACAGGGTCAGAGACACCTGCACCAGGTGGAACAGGTTCAAAGACTCCTGCACCAGGTGGGTCAGTTTCAGAGACTCCTCCATCCGTAGGGAAATTTTCAGAGACTCCTGCACCCGGTGGGACAGGTTCAGAGACTCCTGCACCCGGTGGGACAGATTCAGAGACTCCTGCACCAGGTGGAACAGGTTCGGAGACTCCTGCAACAGGTGGAACAGGTTCACAGACTCCTGCACCAGCTTGAACAGTTTCAGAGACTCCTGCAACAGATGGAACAGGTTCAGAGACTCCTGCACCCGGTGGTACAGTTTCAGAGACTCCTGCACCAGGTGGGACAGGTTCAGAGACTCCGGCAACCGGTGGTACAGTTTCAGAGACTCCTCCATCCGGAGGGAAATTTTCAGACACTCCTGCACCCGGTGGGACAGGTTCAGAGACTCCTCCATCCGGAGGGAAATTTTCAGAGACTCCTGCACCAGGTGGGCCAGGTTCTGAGACTCCTGCACCAGGTGGGACAGGTTCAGAGACTCCTGCACCAGGTGGAACAGGTTCAGAGACTCCTGCACCAGGTGGAACAGGTTCAGAGTCTCCTGCACCAGGTGGAACAGGTTCACAGACTCCTGCACCAGGTGGAACAGGTTCAGAGACTCCTGCACCAGGTGGAACAGGTTCAGAGTCTCCTGCACCAGGTGGAACAGGTTCAGAGTCTCCTGTACCAGCTTGAACAGCTTCAGAGACTCCTGCAACGGATGGGAAATTTTCAGAGACTCCTGCACCAAGTGTGATAGGTCCAGAGACCCCTGTACCAGGTGGAAGAGGTTCAGAGACTCCTGCACCAGATGGAACAGGTTCAGAGTCTCCTGCACCAGGTGGAACAGGTTCAGAGACTCCTGCACCAGGTGGAACAGGTTCAGAGACTCCTGCACCAGACGGAACAGGTTCACAGACTCCTGCACCAGATTGTACATCTTCAGAGACTCCTGCACCAGGTGGGAGATGTTCAGAGACTCCCGCACCAGATTGTACATCTTCAGAGACTCCTGCACCAGGTGGGAGATGTTCAGAGACTCCCGCACCAGATTGTACATCTTCAGAGACTCCTGCACCAGGTGGGACAGGTTCAGAGACTCCTGCACCAGGTGGGACAGGTTCAGAGACTCCTGCACCAGTTGGGACAGGTTCAGAGACTCCTGCACCAGGTGGAACAGCTTCAGAGACTCTTGCACCAGGTGGGACAGCTTCAGAGACTCCTGCACTATGTGGAACAGGTTCAGAGACTCCTGCAACAAGTCCGACAGGTTCAGAGACTCCTGGACCAGGTAGGACAGGTTCAGAGACTCCTGCACCAGGTGGGACAGGTTCAGCGACTCATGGACCAGGTGCGAAAGTTTCAGAGACTCCTGCACCAGGTGGAACAGCTTCAGAGACTCCTGCACCATGTGGAACAGGTTCAGAGACACCTGCACCAGGTGGGACAGGTTCAGCGACTCCTGGACCAGGTGCGAAAGTTTCAGAGACTCCTGCACCAGGGGGACAGTGTCAGAGACACCTGCACCAGGTGGAACAGGTTCAGAGACTCCTGCATCCGGTGGTACAGTTTCAGAGACTCCTCCATCCGTAGGGAAATTTTCAGAGACTCCTGCACCCGGTGGGACAGGTTCAGAGACTCCTGCACCCGGTGGGACAGGTTCAGAGACTCCTGCACCAGGTGGAGCAGGTTCGGAGACTCCTGCACCAGGTGGAACAGGTTCACAGACTCCTGCACCAGCTTGAACAGTTTCAGAGACTCCTGCAACAGATGGAACAGGTTCAGAGACTCCTGCACCCGGTGGTACAGTTTCAGAGACTCCTGCAACAGATGGAACAGGTTCAGAGACTCCTGCACCCGGTGGTACAGTTTCAGAGACTCCTGCAACAGATGGAACAGGTTCAGAGACTCCTGCACCCGGTGGTACAGTTTCAGAGACTCCTGCAACAGATGGAACAGGTTCAGAGACTCCTGCACCAGGTGGGACAGGTTCAGAGACTCCGGCAACCGGTGGTACAGTTTCAGAGACTCCTCCATCCGGAGGGAAATTTTCAGAGACTCCTGCACCCGGTGGGCCAGGTTCAGAGACTCCTGCACCAGGTGGGACAGGTTCAGATACTTCTGCACCCGGTGGGACAGGTTCAGATACTCCTGCACCCGGTGGGACAGGTTCACAGACTCCTGCACCAGGTGGAACAGGTTCAGAGACTCCTGCACCCGGTGGGACAGGTTCAGAGACTCCTGCACCCGGTGGGACAGGTTAAGAGACTCCTGCACCAGGTGGAACAGGTTCAGAGACTCCTGCAGCCGGCGGGACAGGTTCAGAGACTCCTGCACCCGGTGGAACAGGTTCGGAGACTCCTGCACCAGGTGGAACAGGTTCACAGACTCCTGCACCAGCTTGAACAGTTTCAGAGACTCCTCCATCCGGAGTGAAATTTTCAGAGACTCCTGCACCAGGTGGGACAGGTTCTGAGACTCCTGCACCAGGTGGAACAGCTTCAGAGACTCCTGCACCCGGTGGTACAGTTTCAGAGACTCCTGCACCCGGTGGAACAGGATCAGAGACTCCAGCACCAGCTTGAACAGCTTCAGAGACTCCTGCACCAAGTGGAACAGGTTCAGAGACTCCTGCACCAGGTGGGACAGGTTCAGAGACTCCTGCACCAGGAGGGACAGGTTCAGATACTTCTGCACCCGGTGGGACAGGTTCAGATACTCCTGCACCCGGTGGGACAGGTTCAGAGACTCCTGCACCAGGTGGAACAGGTTCAGAGAGTCCTGCACCCGGTGGGACAGGTTCAGAGACTCCTGCGCCCGGTGGGACAGGTTCAGAGACTCCTGCACCAGGTGGAACAGGTTCAGAGACTCCTGCAGCCGGCGGGACAGGTTCAGAGACTCCTGCACCCGGTGGGACAGGTTCAGTGACTCCTGCACCCGGTGGGACAGGTTCAGACACTCCTGCACCCGGTGGGACAGGTTCAGAGACTCCTGAACCAGGTGGAACAGTTTCAGGGACTCCTGCACCCGGTGGGACAGGTTCAGAGACCCTTCACCAGGTGGAACAGGTTCAGAGTCTCCTGCACCAGATGGAACAGGTTCAGAGTCTCCTGTACCAGCTTGATCAGCTTCAGAGACTCCTGCACCAGGTGGAACAGGTTCAGAGACTTCTGCAACGGATGGGACATTTTCAGAGACTCCTGCACCAAGTGGGATAGGTCCAGAGACCCCTGTACCAGGTGGAAGAGGTTCAGAGACTCCTGCACCAGATGGAACAGGTTCAGAGTCTCCTGCACCAGGTGGAACAGGTTCAGAGACTCCTGCACCCGGTGGAACAGGTTCACAGACTCCTGCACCACCTTGAACAGTTTCAGAGACTCCTGCAACAGATGGAACAGGTTCACAGACTCCTGCACCCGGTGGGACAGGTTCAGTGACTCCTGCATCCGGTGGGACAGGATCAGACACTCCTGCACCCGGTGGGACAGGTTCAGAGTCTCCTGCACCAGGTGGAACAGTTTCAGAGACTCCTGCACCCGGTGGGACAGGTTCAGAGACTCTTTCACCAGGTGGAACAGGTTCAGAGTCTCCTGTACCAGCTTGAACAGCTTCAGAGACTCCTGCACCAGGTGGAACAGGTTCAGAGACTCCTGCAACGGATGGGAAATTTTCAGAGACTCCTGCACCAAGTGGGATAGGTCCATAGACCCCTGTACCAGGTGGAAGAGGTTCAGAGACTCCTGCACCAGATGGAACAGGTTCAGAGTCTCCTGCACCAGGTGGAACAGGTTCAGAGACTCCTGCACCAGATGGAACAGGTTCAGAGTCTCCTGCACCAGGTGGAACAGGTTCAGAGACTCCTGCACCAGGTGGAACAGGATCAGAGACTCCTGCAGTAGCTTGAACAGCTTCAGAGACTCCTGCACTAGGTGGAACAGGTTCAGAGACTCCTGCACCAGACGGAACAGGTTCACAGACTCCTGCACCAGATTGTACATCTTCAGAGACTCCTGCACCAGGTGGGAGATGTTCAGAGACTCCTGCACCAGATTGTACATCTTCAGAGACTCCTGCACCAGGTGGGACAGGTTCGGAGACTCCTGCACCAGTTGGGACAGTTTCAGAGACACCTGCACCCGGTGATACAGTTTCAGAGACTCCTGCATCCGGAGGGAAATTTTCAGAGACTCCTGCACCAGCTTGAACAGTTTCAGAGACTCCTCCATCCGGAGTGAAATTTTCAGAGACTCCTGCACCAGGTGGGACAGGTTCTGAGACTCCTGCACCAGGTGGAACAGCTTCAGAGACTCCTGCACCCGGTGGTACAGTTTCAGAGACTCCTGCACCCGGTGGAACAGGATCAGAGACTCCAGCACCAGCTTGAACAGCTTCAGAGACTCCTGCACCAAGTGGAACAGGTTCAGAGACTCCTGCACCAGGTGGGACAGGTTCAGAGACTCCTGCACCAGGAGGGACAGGTTCAGATACTTCTGCACCCGGTGGGACAGGTCCAGATACTCCTGCACCCGGTGGGACAGGTTCAGAGACTCCTGCACCAGGTGGAACAGGTTCAGAGAGTCCTGCACCCGGTGGGACAGGTTCAGAGACTCCTGCGCCCGGTGGGACAGGTTCAGAGACTCCTGCACCAGGTGGAACAGGTTCAGAGACTCCTGCAGCCGGCGGGACAGGTTCAGAGACTCCTGCACCCGGTGGGACAGTTTCAGTGACTCCTGCACCCGGTGGGACAGGTTCAGACACTCCTGCACCCGGTGGGACAGGTTCAGAGACTCCTGAACCAGGTGGAACAGTTTCAGGGACTCCTGCACCCGGTGGGACAGGTTCAGAGACCCTTCACCAGGTGGAACAGGTTCAGAGTCTCCTGCACCAGATGGAACAGGTTCAGAGTCTCCTGTACCAGCTTGATCAGCTTCAGAGACTCCTGCACCAGGTGGAACAGGTTCAGAGACTTCTGCAACGGATGGGACATTTTCAGAGACTCCTGCACCAAGTGGGATAGGTCCAGAGACCCCTGTACCAGGTGGAAGAGGTTCAGAGACTCCTGCACCAGATGGAACAGGTTCAGAGTCTCCTGCACCAGGTGGAACAGGTTCAGAGACTCCTGCACCCGGTGGAACAGGTTCACAGACTCCTGCACCACCTTGAACAGTTTCAGAGACTCCTGCAACAGATGGAACAGGTTCACAGACTCCTGCACCCGGTGGGACAGGTTCAGTGACTCCTGCATCCGGTGGGACAGGATCAGACACTCCTGCACCCGGTGGGACAGGTTCAGAGTCTCCTGCACCAGGTGGAACAGTTTCAGAGACTCCTGCACCCGGTGGGACAGGTTCAGAGACTCTTTCACCAGGTGGAACAGGTTCAGAGTCTCCTGTACCAGCTTGAACAGCTTCAGAGACTCCTGCACCAGGTGGAACAGGTTCAGAGACTCCTGCAACGGATGGGAAATTTTCAGAGACTCCTGCACCAAGTGGGATAGGTCCATAGACCCCTGTACCAGGTGGAAGAGGTTCAGAGACTCCTGCACCAGATGGAACAGGTTCAGAGTCTCCTGCACCAGGTGGAACAGGTTCAGAGACTCCTGCACCAGGTGGGACAGGTTCAGAGACTCCGGCAACCGGTGGTACAGTTTCAGAGACTCCTCCATCCGGAGGGAAATTTTCAGAGACTCCTGCACCCGGTGGGCCAGGTTCAGAGACTCCTGCACCAGGTGGGACAGGTTCAGATACTTCTGCACCCGGTGGGACAGGTTCAGATACTCCTGCACCCGGTGGGACAGGTTCACAGACTCCTGCACCAGGTGGAACAGGTTCAGAGACTCCTGCACCCGGTGGGACAGGTTCAGAGACTCCTGCACCCGGTGGGACAGGTTAAGAGACTCCTGCACCAGGTGGAACAGGTTCAGAGACTCCTGCAGCCGGCGGGACAGGTTCAGAGACTCCTGCACCCGGTGGAACAGGTTCGGAGACTCCTGCACCAGGTGGAACAGGTTCACAGACTCCTGCACCAGCTTGAACAGTTTCAGAGACTCCTCCATCCGGAGTGAAATTTTCAGAGACTCCTGCACCAGGTGGGACAGGTTCTGAGACTCCTGCACCAGGTGGAACAGCTTCAGAGACTCCTGCACCCGGTGGTACAGTTTCAGAGACTCCTGCACCCGGTGGAACAGGATCAGAGACTCCAGCACCAGCTTGAACAGCTTCAGAGACTCCTGCACCAAGTGGAACAGGTTCAGAGACTCCTGCACCAGGTGGGACAGGTTCAGAGACTCCTGCACCAGGAGGGACAGGTTCAGATACTTCTGCACCCGGTGGGACAGGGTCAGATACTCCTGCACCCGGTGGGACAGGTTCAGAGACTCCTGCACCAGGTGGAACAGGTTCAGAGAGTCCTGCACCCGGTGGGACAGGTTCAGAGACTCCTGCGCCCGGTGGGACAGGTTCAGAGACTCCTGCACCAGGTGGAACAGGTTCAGAGACTCCTGCAGCCGGCGGGACAGGTTCAGAGACTCCTGCACCCGGTGGGACAGGTTCAGTGACTCCTGCACCCGGTGGGACAGGTTCAGACACTCCTGCACCCGGTGGGACAGGTTCAGAGACTCCTGAACCAGGTGGAACAGTTTCAGGGACTCCTGCACCCGGTGGGACAGGTTCTGAGACCCTTCACCAGGTGGAACAGGTTCAGAGTCTCCTGCACCAGATGGAACAGGTTCAGAGTCTCCTGTACCAGCTTGATCAGCTTCAGAGACACCTGCACCAGGTGGAACAGGTTCAGAGACTTCTGCAACGGATGGGACATTTTCAGAGACTCCTGCACCAAGTGGGATAGGTCCAGAGACCCCTGTACCAGGTGGAAGAGGTTCAGAGACTCCTGCACCAGATGGAACAGGTTCAGAGTCTCCTGCACCAGGTGGAACAGGTTCAGAGACTCCTGCACCCGGTGGAACAGGTTCACAGACTCCTGCACCACCTTGAACAGTTTCAGAGACTCCTGCAACAGATGGAACAGGTTCACAGACTCCTGCACCCGGTGGGACAGGTTCAGTGACTCCTGCATCCGGTGGGACAGGATCAGACACTCCTGCACCCGGTGGGACAGGTTCAGAGTCTCCTGCACCAGGTGGAACAGTTTCAGAGACTCCTGCACCCGGTGGGACAGGTTCAGAGACTCTTTCACCAGGTGGAACAGGTTCAGAGTCTCCTGTACCAGCTTGAACAGCTTCAGAGACTCCTGCACCAGGTGGAACAGGTTCAGAGACTCCTGCAACGGATGGGAAATTTTCAGAGACTCCTGCACCAAGTGGGATAGGTCCATAGACCCCTGTACCAGGTGGAAGAGGTTCAGAGACTCCTGCACCAGATGGAACAGGTTCAGAGTCTCCTGCACCAGGTGGAACAGGTTCAGAGACTCCTGCACCAGGTGGAACAGGTTCAGAGACTCCTGCACCAGGTGGAACAGGATCAGAGACTCCTGCAGTATCTTGAACAGCTTCAGAGACTCCTGCACTAGGTGGAACAGGTTCAGAGACTCCTGCACCAGACGGAACAGGTTCACAGACTCCTGCACCAGATTGTACATCTTCAGAGACTCCTGCACCAGGTGGGAGATGTTCAGAGACTCCTGCACCAGATTGTACATCTTCAGAGACTCCTGCACCAGGTGGGACAGGTTCGGAGACTCCTGCACCAGTTGGGACAGTTTCAGAGACACCTGCACCCGGTGATACAGTTTCAGAGACTCCTGCATCCGGAGGGAAATTTTCAGAGACTCCTGCAGCCGGTGGGACAGGGTCAGAGACTCCTGCACCCGGTGGGACCGGTTCTGAGACTCCTGCACCCGGTGGAACACGGTCAGAGACTCCTGCACCAGGTGGAACAGCTTCAGAGACTCTTGCACCAGGTGGGACAGCTTCAGAGACTCCTGCACCATGTGGAACAGGTTCAGAGACTCCTGCAACAGGTCCGACAGGTTCAGAGACTCCTGGACCAGGTAGGACAGGTTCAGAGACTCCTGCACCAGGTGGGACAGGTTCAGCGACTCCTGGACCAGGTGCGAAAGTTTCAGAGACTCCTGCACCTGGTAGAACAGCTTCAGAGACTCCTGCACCATGTGGAACAGGTTCAGAGACACCTGCACCAGGTGGGACAGGTTCAGCGACTCCTGGACCAGGTGCGAAAGTTTCAGAGACTCCTGCACCAGGGGGACAGGGTCAGAGACACCTGCACCAGGTGGAACAGGTTCAGAGACTCCTGCATCCGGTGGTACAGTTTCAGAGACTCCTCCATCCGTAGGGAAATTTTCAGAGACTCCTGCACCCGGTGGGACAGGTTCAGAGACTCCTGCACCCGGTGGGACAGGTTCAGAGACTCCTGCACCAGGTGGAACAGGTTCGGAGACTCCTGCACCCGGTGGGACAGGTTCAGAGACTCCTGCACCCGGTGATACAGTTTCAGAGACTCCTCCATCCGGAGGGAAATTTTCAGAGACTCCTGCACCCGGTGGGACAGGTTCGGAGACTCCTGCACCCGGTGGGACCGGTTCTGAGACTCCTGCACCCGGTGGAACACGGTCAGAGACTCCTGCACCAGGTGGAACAGCTTCAGAGACTCTTGCACCAGGTGGGACAGCTTCAGAGACTCCTGCACCATGTGGAACAGGTTCAGAGACTCCTGCAACAAGTCCGACAGGTTCAGAGACTCCTGGACCAGGTAGGACAGGTTCAGAGACTCCTGCACCAGGTGGGACAGGTTCAGCGACTCCTGGACCAGGTGCGAAAGTTTCAGAGACTCCTGCACCAGGTGGAACAGCTTCAGAGACTCCTGCACCATGTGGAACAGGTTCAGAGACACCTGCACCAGGTGGGACAGGTTCAGCGACTCCTGGACCAGGTGCGAAAGTTTCAGAGACTCCTGCACCAGGGGGACAGGGTCAGAGACACCTGCACCAGGTGGAACAGGTTCAGAGACTCCTGCATCCGGTGGTACAGTTTCAGAGACTCCTCCATCCGTAGGGAAATTTTCAGAGACTCCTGCACCCGGTGGGACAGGTTCAGAGACTCCTGCACCCGGTGGGACAGATTCAGAGACTCCTGCACCAGGTGGAACAGGTTCGGAGACTCCTGCAACAGGTGGAACAGGTTCACAGACTCCTGCACCAGCTTGAACAGTTTCAGAGACTCCTGCAACAGATGGAACAGGTTCAGAGACTCCTGCACCCGGTGGTACAGTTTCAGAGACTCCTGCACCAGGTGGGACAGGTTCAGAGACTCCGGCAACCGGTGGTACAGTTTCAGAGACTCCTCCATCCGGAGGGAAATTTTCAGACACTCCTGCACCCGGTGGGACAGGTTCAGAGACTCCTCCATCCGGAGGGAAATTTTCAGAGACTCCTGCACCTGGTGGGCCAGGTTCTGAGACTCCTGCACCAGGTGGGACAGTTTCAGAGACTCCTGCACCAGGTGGAACAGGTTCAGAGACTCCTGCACCAGGTGGAACAGGTTCAGAGTCTCCTGCACCAGGTGGAACAGGTTCACAGACTCCTGCACCAGGTGGAACAGGTTCAGAGACTCCTGCACCAGGTGGAACAGGTTCAGAGTCTCCTGCACCAGGTGGAACAGGTTCACAGACTCCTGCACCAGCTTGAACAGCTTCAGAGCCTTTTGCAACAGATGCAACAGGTTCAGAGAGTCCTGCACCAGGTGGGACAGGTTCAGAGACTCCTGCACCCGGTGGTACAGTTTCAGAGACTCCTCCATCCGGAGGGAAATTTTCAGAGACTCCTGCACCCGGTGGTACAGGTTCAGAGACTCCTGCACCCGGTGGGACAGGTTCAGAGACTCCTGCACCCGGTGGGACAGGTTCAGAGACTCCTGCACCAAGTGGAACAGGTTCAGAGACTCCTGCACCAGGTGGAACAGGTTCGGAGACTCCTGCACCCGGTGGAACTGGTTCACAGACTCCTGCACCAGCTTGAACAGTTTCAGAGACTCCTGCAACAGATGGAACAGGTTCAGAGACTCCTGCACCCGCTGGTACAGTTTCAGAGACTCCTGCACCAGGTGGGACAGGTTCAGAGACTCCTGTACCCGGTGGTACAGTTTCAGAGACTCCTCCATCCGGAGGGAAATTTTCAGAGACTCCTGCACCCGGTGGGACAGGTTCAGAGACTCCTCCATCCGGAGGGAAATTTTCAGAGACTCCTGCACCAGGTGGGACAGGTTCTGAGACTCCTGCACCATGTGGAACAGGTTCAGAGACACCTGCACCAGGTGGGACAGGTTCAGCGACTCCTGGACCAGGTGCGAAAGTTTCAGAGACTCCTGCACCAGGGGGACAGGGTCAGAGACACCTGCACCAGGTGGAACAGGTTCAGAGACTCCTGCACCAGGTGGAACAGGTTCGGAGAATCCTGCGCCAGGTGGAACAGGTTCACAGACTCCTGCACCAGCTTGAACAGTTTCAGAGACTCCTGCAACAGATGGAACAGGTTCAGAGACTCCTGCACCCGCTGGTACAGTTTCAGAGACTCCTGCACCAGGTGGGACAGGTTCAGAGACTCCTACACCCGGTGGTACAGTTTCAGAGACTCCTCCATCCGGAGGGAAATTTTCAGAGACTCCTGCAGCCGGTGGGACAGGTTCAGAGACTCCTCCATCCGGAGGGAAATTTTCAGAGACTCCTGCACCAGGTGGGACAGGTTCTGAGACTCCTGCACCCGGTGATACAGTTTCAGAGACTCCTGCACCCGGTGGAACAGGATCAGAGACTCCAGCACCAGCTTGAACAGCTTCAGAGACTCCTGCACCAAGTGGAACAGGTTCAGAGACTCCTGCACCAGGTGGGACAGATTCAGAGACTCCTGCGCCAGGTGGGACAGGTTCAGAGACTCCTGCACCCGGTGGGACAGGTTCAGAGACTCCTGCACCAGGTGGAACAGGTTCAGAGAGTCCTGCACCCGGTGGGACAGGTTCAGAGACTCCTGCACCCGGTGGGACAGGTTCAGAGACTCCTGCAGCCGGTGGGACAGGGTCAGAGACTCCTGCACCCGGTGGGACCGGTTCTGAGACTCCTGCACCCGGTGGAACACGGTCAGAGACTCCTGCACCAGGTGGAACAGCTTCAGAGACTCTTGCACCAGGTGGGACAGCTTCAGAGACTCCTGCACCATGTGGAACAGGTTCAGAGACTCCTGCAACAGGTCCGACAGGTTCAGAGACTCCTGGACCAGGTAGGACAGGTTCAGAGACTCCTGCACCAGGTGGGACAGGTTCAGCGACTCCTGGACCAGGTGCGAAAGTTTCAGAGACTCCTGCACCTGGTAGAACAGCTTCAGAGACTCCTGCACCATGTGGAACAGGTTCAGAGACACCTGCACCAGGTGGGACAGGTTCAGCGACTCCTGGACCAGGTGCGAAAGTTTCAGATACTCCTGCACCAGGGGGACAGGGTCAGAGACACCTGCACCAGGTGGAACAGGTTCAGAGACTCCTGCATCCGGTGGTACAGTTTCAGAGACTCCTCCATCCGTAGGGAAATTTTCAGAGACTCCTGCACCCGGTGGGACAGGTTCAGAGACTCCTGCACCCGGTGGGACAGGTTCAGAGACTCCTGCACCAGGTGGAACAGGTTCGGAGACTCCTGCACCCGGTGGGACAGGTTCAGAGACTCCTGCACCCGGTGATACAGTTTCAGAGACTCCTCCATCCGGAGGGAAATTTTCAGAGACTCCTGCACCCGGTGGGACAGGTTCGGAGACTCCTGCACCCGGTGGGACAGGTTCAGAGACTCCTGCACCCGGTGATACAGTTTCAGAGACTCCTCCATCCGGAGGGAAATTTTCAGAGACTCCTGCACCCGGTGGGACAGGTTCGGAGACTCCTGCACCCGGTGGGACCGGTTCTGAGACTCCTGCACCCGGTGGAACACGGTCAGAGACTCCTGCACCAGGTGGAACAGCTTCAGAGACTCTTGCACCAGGTGGGACAGCTTCAGAGACTCCTGCACCATGTGGAACAGGTTCAGAGACTCCTGCAACAAGTCCGACAGGTTCAGAGACTCCTGGACCAGGTAGGACAGGTTCAGAGACTCCTGCACCAGGTGGGACAGGTTCAGCGACTCCTGGACCAGGTGCGAAAGTTTCAGAGACTCCTGCACCAGGTGGAACAGCTTCAGAGACTCCTGCACCATGTGGAACAGGTTCAGAGACACCTGCACCAGGTGGGACAGGTTCAGCGACTCCTGGACCAGGTGCGAAAGTTTCAGAGACTCCTGCACCAGGGGGACAGGGTCAGAGACACCTGCACCAGGTGGAACAGGTTCAGAGACTCCTGCATCCGGTGGTACAGTTTCAGAGACTCCTCCATCCGTAGGGAAATTTTCAGAGACTCCTGCACCCGGTGGGACAGGTTCAGAGACTCCTGCACCCGGTGGGACAGATTCAGAGACTCCTGCACCAGGTGGAACAGGTTCGGAGACTCCTGCAACAGGTGGAACAGGTTCACAGACTCCTGCACCAGCTTGAACAGTTTCAGAGACTCCTGCAACAGATGGAACAGGTTCAGAGACTCCTGCACCCGGTGGTACAGTTTCAGAGACTCCTGCACCAGGTGGGACAGGTTCAGAGACTCCGGCAACCGGTGGTACAGTTTCAGAGACTCCTCCATCCGGAGGGAAATTTTCAGACACTCCTGCACCCGGTGGGACAGGTTCAGAGACTCCTCCATCCGGAGGGAAATTTTCAGAGACTCCTGCACCAGGTGGGCCAGGTTCTGAGACTCCTGCACCAGGTGGGACAGTTTCAGAGACTCCTGCACCAGGTGGAACAGGTTCAGAGACTCCTGCACCAGGTGGAACAGGTTCAGAGTCTCCTGCACCAGGTGGAACAGGTTCACAGACTCCTGCACCAGGTGGAACAGGTTCAGAGACTCCTGCACCAGGTGGAACAGGTTCAGAGTCTCCTGCACCAGGTGGAACAGGTTCACAGACTCCTGCACCAGCTTGAACAGCTTCAGAGCCTTTTGCAACAGATGCAACAGGTTCAGAGAGTCCTGCACCAGGTGGGACAGGTTCAGAGACTCCTGCACCCGGTGGTACAGTTTCAGAGACTCCTCCATCCGGAGGGAAATTTTCAGAGACTCCTGCACCCGGTGGTACAGGTTCAGAGACTCCTGCACCCGGTGGGACAGGTTCAGAGACTCCTGCACCCGGTGGGACAGGTTCAGAGACTCCTGCACCAAGTGGAACAGGTTCAGAGACTCCTGCACCAGGTGGAACAGGTTCGGAGACTCCTGCACCCGGTGGAACTGGTTCACAGACTCCTGCACCAGCTTGAACAGTTTCAGAGACTCCTGCAACAGATGGAACAGGTTCAGAGACTCCTGCACCCGCTGGTACAGTTTCAGAGACTCCTGCACCAGGTGGGACAGGTTCAGAGACTCCTGTACCCGGTGGTACAGTTTCAGAGACTCCTCCATCCGGAGGGAAATTTTCAGAGACTCCTGCACCCGGTGGGACAGGTTCAGAGACTCCTCCATCCGGAGGGAAATTTTCAGAGACTCCTGCACCAGGTGGGACAGGTTCTGAGACTCCTGCACCATGTGGAACAGGTTCAGAGACACCTGCACCAGGTGGGACAGGTTCAGCGACTCCTGGACCAGGTGCGAAAGTTTCAGAGACTCCTGCACCAGGGGGACAGGGTCAGAGACACCTGCACCAGGTGGAACAGGTTCAGAGACTCCTGCACCAGGTGGAACAGGTTCGGAGAATCCTGCGCCAGGTGGAACAGGTTCACAGACTCCTGCACCAGCTTGAACAGTTTCAGAGACTCCTGCAACAGATGGAACAGGTTCAGAGACTCCTGCACCCGCTGGTACAGTTTCAGAGACTCCTGCACCAGGTGGGACAGGTTCAGAGACTCCTACACCCGGTGGTACAGTTTCAGAGACTCCTCCATCCGGAGGGAAATTTTCAGAGACTCCTGCAGCCGGTGGGACAGGTTCAGAGACTCCTCCATCCGGAGGGAAATTTTCAGAGACTCCTGCACCAGGTGGGACAGGTTCTGAGACTCCTGCACCCGGTGATACAGTTTCAGAGACTCCTGCACCCGGTGGAACAGGATCAGAGACTCCAGCACCAGCTTGAACAGCTTCAGAGACTCCTGCACCAAGTGGAACAGGTTCAGAGACTCCTGCACCAGGTGGGACAGATTCAGAGACTCCTGCGCCAGGTGGGACAGGTTCAGAGACTCCTGCACCCGGTGGGACAGGTTCAGAGACTCCTGCACCAGGTGGAACAGGTTCAGAGAGTCCTGCACCCGGTGGGACAGGTTCAGAGACTCCTGCACCCGGTGGGACAGGTTCAGAGACTCCTGCACCAGGTGGAACAGGTTCAGAGACTCCTGCACCAGGTGGGACAGGTTCAGAGACTCCTGCACCCGGTGGGACAGGTTCAGTGACTCCTGCACCCGGTGGGACAGGATCAGACACTCCTGCACCCGGTGGGACAGGTTCAGAGTCTCCTGCACCAGGTGGAACAGTTTCAGAGACTCCTGCACCCGGTGGGACAGGTTCAGAGACTCTTTCAGCAGGTGGAACAGGTTCAGAGTCTCCTGTACCAGCTTGAACAGCTTCAGAGACTCCTGCAGCAGGTGGAACAGGTTCAGAGACTCCTGCAACGGATGGGAAATTTTCAGAGACTCCTGCACCAAGTGTGATAGGTCCAGAGACCCCTGTACCAGGTGGAAGAGGTTCAGAGACTCCTGCACCAGATGGAACAGGTTCAGAGTCTCCTGCACCAGGTGGAACAGGTTCAGAGACTCCTGCACCAGGTGGAACAGGTTCAGAGACTCCTGCACCAGACGGAACAGGTTCACAGACTCCTGCACCAGATTGTACATCTTCAGAGACTCCTGCACCAGGTGGGAGATGTTCAGAGACTCCCGCACCAGATTGTACATCTTCAGAGACTCCTGCACCAGGTGGGAGATGTTCAGAGACTCCCGCACCAGATTGTACATCTTCAGAGACTCCTGCACCAGGTGGGACAGGTTCAGAGACTCCTGCACCAGTTGGGACAGGTTCAGAGACTCCTGCACCAGGTGGAACAGCTTCAGAGACTCTTGCACCAGGTGGGACAGCTTCAGAGACTCCTGCACTATGTGGAACAGGTTCAGAGACTCCTGCAACAAGTCCGACAGGTTCAGAGACTCCTGGACCAGGTAGGACAGGTTCAGAGACTCCTGCACCAGGTGGGACAGGTTCAGCGACTCCTGGACCAGGTGCGAAAGTTTCAGAGACTCCTGCACCAGGTGGAACAGCTTCAGAGACTCCTGCACCATGTGGAACAGGTTCAGAGACACCTGCACCAGGTGGGACAGGTTCAGCGACTCCTGGACCAGGTGCGAAAGTTTCAGAGACTCCTGCACCAGGGGGACAGTGTCAGAGACACCTGCACCAGGTGGAACAGGTTCAGAGACTCCTGCATCCGGTGGTACAGTTTCAGAGACTCCTCCATCCGTAGGGAAATTTTCAGAGACTCCTGCACCCGGTGGGACAGGTTCAGAGACTCCTGCACCCGGTGGGACAGGTTCAGAGACTCCTGCACCAGGTGGAGCAGGTTCGGAGACTCCTGCACCAGGTGGAACAGGTTCACAGACTCCTGCACCAGCCTGAACAGTTTCAGAGACTCCTGCAACAGATGGAACAGGTTCAGAGACTCCTGCACCCGGTGGTACAGTTTCAGAGACTCCTGCACCAGGTGGGACAGGTTCAGAGACTCCTGCACCCGGTGGTACAGTTTCAGAGACTCCTGCACCAGGTGGGACAGGTTCAGAGACTCCGGCAACCGGTGGTACAGTTTCAGAGACTCCTCCATCCGGAGGGAAATTTTCAGAGACTCCTGCACCCGGTGGGACAGGTTCAGATACTTCTGCACCCGGTGGGACAGGTTCAGATACTCCTGCACCCGGTGGGACAGGTTCAGAGACTCCTGCACCAGGTGGAACAGGTTCAGAGACTCCTGCACCCGGTGGGACAGGTTCAGAGACTCCTGCACCCGGTGGGACAGGTTAAGAGACTCCTGCACCAGGTGGAACAGGTTCAGAGACTCCTGCAGCCGGCGGGACAGGTTCAGAGACTCCTGCACCCGGTGGAACAGGTTCGGAGACTCCTGCACCAGGTGGAACAGGTTCACAGACTCCTGCACCAGCTTGAACAGTTTCAGAGACTCCTCCATCCGGAGTGAAATTTTCAGAGACTCCTGCACCAGGTGGGACAGGTTCTGAGACTCCTGCACCAGGTGGAACAGCTTCAGAGACTCCTGCACCCGGTGGTACAGTTTCAGAGACTCCTGCACCCGGTGGAACAGGATCAGAGACTCCAGCACCAGCTTGAACAGCTTCAGAGACTCCTGCACCAAGTGGAACAGGTTCAGAGACTCCTGCACCAGGTGGGACAGGTTCAGAGACTCCTGCACCAGGAGGGACAGGTTCAGATACTTCTGCACCCGGTGGGACAGGTTCAGATACTCCTGCACCCGGTGGGACAGGTTCAGAGACTCCTGCACCAGGTGGAACAGGTTCAGAGACTCCTGCACCCGGTGGGACAGGTTCAGAGACTCCTGCGCCCGGTGGGACAGGTTCAGAGACTCCTGCACCAGGTGGAACAGGTTCAGAGACTCCTGCAGCCGGCGGGACAGGTTCAGAGACTCCTGCACCCGGTGGGACAGGTTCAGTGACTCCTGCACCCGGTGGGACAGGTTCAGACACTCCTGCACCCGGTGGGACAGGTTCAGAGACTCCTGAACCAGGTGGAACAGTTTCAGGGACTCCTGCACCCGGTGGGACAGGTTCAGAGACCCTTCACCAGGTGGAACAGGTTCAGAGTCTCCTGCACCAGATGGAACAGGTTCAGAGTCTCCTGTACCAGCTTGATCAGCTTCAGAGACTCCTGCACCAGGTGGAACAGGTTCAGAGACTTCTGCAACGGATGGGACATTTTCAGAGACTCCTGCACCAAGTGGGATAGGTCCAGAGACCCCTGTACCAGGTGGAAGAGGTTCAGAGACTCCTGCACCAGATGGAACAGGTTCAGAGTCTCCTGCACCAGGTGGAACAGGTTCAGAGACTCCTGCACCCGGTGGAACAGGTTCACAGACTCCTGCACCACCTTGAACAGTTTCAGAGACTCCTGCAACAGATGGAACAGGTTCACAGACTCCTGCACCCGGTGGGACAGGTTCAGTGACTCCTGCATCCGGTGGGACAGGATCAGACACTCCTGCACCCGGTGGGACAGGTTCAGAGTCTCCTGCACCAGGTGGAACAGTTTCAGAGACTCCTGCACCCGGTGGGACAGGTTCAGAGACTCTTTCACCAGGTGGAACAGGTTCAGAGTCTCCTGTACCAGCTTGAACAGCTTCAGAGACTCCTGCACCAGGTGGAACAGGTTCAGAGACTCCTGCAACGGATGGGAAATTTTCAGAGACTCCTGCACCAAGTGGGATAGGTCCATAGACCCCTGTACCAGGTGGAAGAGGTTCAGAGACTCCTGCACCAGATGGAACAGGTTCAGAGTCTCCTGCACCAGGTGGAACAGGTTCAGAGACTCCTGCACCAGGTGGAACAGGATCAGAGACTCCTGCAGTAGCTTGAACAGCTTCAGAGACTCCTGCACTAGGTGGAACAGGTTCAGAGACTCCTGCACCAGACGGAACAGGTTCACAGACTCCTGCACCAGATTGTACATCTTCAGAGACTCCTGCACCAGGTGGGACAGGTTCGGAGACTCCTTCACCAGTTGGGACAGTTTCAGAGACACCTGCACCCGGTGATACAGTTTCAGAGACTCCTCCATCCGGAGGGAAATTTTCAGAGACTCCTGCACCCGGTGGGACAGGGTCAGAGACTCCTGCACCCGGTGGGACCGGTTCTGAGACTCCTGCACCCGGTGGAACACGGTCAGAGACTCCTGCACCAGGTGGAACAGCTTCAGAGACTCTTGCACCAGGTGGGACAGCTTCAGAGACTCCTGCACCATGTGGAACAGGTTCAGAGACTCCTGCAACAGGTCCGACAGGTTCAGAGACTCCTGGACCAGGTAGGACAGGTTCAGAGACTCCTGCACCAGGTGGGACAGGTTCAGCGACTCCTGGACCAGGTGCGAAAGTTTCAGAGACACCTGCACCAGGTGGAACAGGTTCAGAGACTCCTGCATCCGGTGGTACAGTTTCAGAGACTCCTCCATCCGTAGGGAAATTTTCAGAGACTCCTGCACCCGGTGGGACAGGTTCAGAGACTCCTGCACCCGGTGGGACAGGTTCAGAGACTCCTGCACCAGGTGGAACAGGTTCGGAGACTCCTGCACCCGGTGGGACAGGTTCAGAGACTCCTGCACCCGGTGATACAGTTTCAGAGACTCCTCCATCCGGAGGGAAATTTTCAGAGACTCCTGCACCCGGTGGGACAGGTTCGGAGACTCCTGCACCCGGTGGGACCGGTTCTGAGACTCCTGCACCCGGTGGAACACGGTCAGAGACTCCTGCACCAGGTGGAACAGCTTCAGAGACTCTTGCACCAGGTGGGACAGCTTCAGAGACTCCTGCACCATGTGGAACAGGTTCAGAGACTCCTGCAACAAGTCCGACAGGTTCAGAGACTCCTGGACCAGGTAGGACAGGTTCAGAGACTCCTGCACCAGGTGGGACAGGTTCAGCGACTCCTGGACCAGGTGCGAAAGTTTCAGAGACTCCTGCACCAGGTGGAACAGCTTCAGAGACTCCTGCACCATGTGGAACAGGTTCAGAGACACCTGCACCAGGTGGGACAGGTTCAGCGACTCCTGGACCAGGTGCGAAAGTTTCAGAGACTCCTGCACCAGGGGGACAGGGTCAGAGACACCTGCACCAGGTGGAACAGGTTCAGAGACTCCTGCATCCGGTGGTACAGTTTCAGAGACTCCTCCATCCGTAGGGAAATTTTCAGAGACTCCTGCACCCGGTGGGACAGGTTCAGAGACTCCTGCACCCGGTGGGACAGATTCAGAGACTCCTGCACCAGGTGGAACAGGTTCGGAGACTCCTGCAACAGGTGGAACAGGTTCACAGACTCCTGCACCAGCTTGAACAGTTTCAGAGACTCCTGCAACAGATGGAACAGGTTCAGAGACTCCTGCACCCGGTGGTACAGTTTCAGAGACTCCTGCACCAGGTGGGACAGGTTCAGAGACTCCGGCAACCGGTGGTACAGTTTCAGAGACTCCTCCATCCGGAGGGAAATTTTCAGACACTCCTGCACCCGGTGGGACAGGTTCAGAGACTCCTCCATCCGGAGGGAAATTTTCAGAGACTCCTGCACCAGGTGGGCCAGGTTCTGAGACTCCTGCACCCGGTGGGACAGGTTCAGAGACTCCTGCACCCGGTGGGACAGGTTCAGAGACTCCTGCAGCCGGTGGGACAGGGTCAGAGACTCCTGCACCCGGTGGGACCGGTTCTGAGACTCCTGCACCCGGTGGAACACGGTCAGAGACTCCTGCACCAGGTGGAACAGCTTCAGAGACTCTTGCACCAGGTGGGACAGCTTCAGAGACTCCTGCACCATGTGGAACAGGTTCAGAGACTCCTGCAACAGGTCCGACAGGTTCAGAGACTCCTGGACCAGGTAGGACAGGTTCAGAGACTCCTGCACCAGGTGGGACAGGTTCAGCGACTCCTGGACCAGGTGCGAAAGTTTCAGAGACTCCTGCACCTGGTAGAACAGCTTCAGAGACTCCTGCACCATGTGGAACAGGTTCAGAGACACCTGCACCAGGTGGGACAGGTTCAGCGACTCCTGGACCAGGTGCGAAAGTTTCAGAGACTCCTGCACCAGGGGGACAGGGTCAGAGACACCTGCACCAGGTGGAACAGGTTCAGAGACTCCTGCATCCGGTGGTACAGTTTCAGAGACTCCTCCATCCGTAGGGAAATTTTCAGAGACTCCTGCACCCGGTGGGACAGGTTCAGAGACTCCTGCACCCGGTGGGACAGGTTCAGAGACTCCTGCACCAGGTGGAACAGGTTCGGAGACTCCTGCACCCGGTGGGACAGGTTCAGAGACTCCTGCACCCGGTGATACAGTTTCAGAGACTCCTCCATCCGGAGGGAAATTTTCAGAGACTCCTGCACCCGGTGGGACAGGTTCGGAGACTCCTGCACCCGGTGGGACAGGTTCAGAGACTCCTGCACCCGGTGATACAGTTTCAGAGACTCCTCCATCCGGAGGGAAATTTTCAGAGACTCCTGCACCCGGTGGGACAGGTTCGGAGACTCCTGCACCCGGTGGGACCGGTTCTGAGACTCCTGCACCCGGTGGAACACGGTCAGAGACTCCTGCACCAGGTGGAACAGCTTCAGAGACTCTTGCACCAGGTGGGACAGCTTCAGAGACTCCTGCACCATGTGGAACAGGTTCAGAGACTCCTGCAACAAGTCCGACAGGTTCAGAGACTCCTGGACCAGGTAGGACAGGTTCAGAGACTCCTGCACCAGGTGGGACAGGTTCAGCGACTCCTGGACCAGGTGCGAAAGTTTCAGAGACTCCTGCACCAGGTGGAACAGCTTCAGAGACTCCTGCACCATGTGGAACAGGTTCAGAGACACCTGCACCAGGTGGGACAGGTTCAGCGACTCCTGGACCAGGTGCGAAAGTTTCAGAGACTCCTGCACCAGGGGGACAGGGTCAGAGACACCTGCACCAGGTGGAACAGGTTCAGAGACTCCTGCATCCGGTGGTACAGTTTCAGAGACTCCTCCATCCGTAGGGAAATTTTCAGAGACTCCTGCACCCGGTGGGACAGGTTCAGAGACTCCTGCACCCGGTGGGACAGATTCAGAGACTCCTGCACCAGGTGGAACAGGTTCGGAGACTCCTGCAACAGGTGGAACAGGTTCACAGACTCCTGCACCAGCTTGAACAGTTTCAGAGACTCCTGCAACAGATGGAACAGGTTCAGAGACTCCTGCACCCGGTGGTACAGTTTCAGAGACTCCTGCACCAGGTGGGACAGGTTCAGAGACTCCGGCAACCGGTGGTACAGTTTCAGAGACTCCTCCATCCGGAGGGAAATTTTCAGACACTCCTGCACCCGGTGGGACAGGTTCAGAGACTCCTCCATCCGGAGGGAAATTTTCAGAGACTCCTGCACCTGGTGGGCCAGGTTCTGAGACTCCTGCACCAGGTGGGACAGTTTCAGAGACTCCTGCACCAGGTGGAACAGGTTCAGAGACTCCTGCACCAGGTGGAACAGGTTCAGAGTCTCCTGCACCAGGTGGAACAGGTTCACAGACTCCTGCACCAGGTGGAACAGGTTCAGAGACTCCTGCACCAGGTGGAACAGGTTCAGAGTCTCCTGCACCAGGTGGAACAGGTTCACAGACTCCTGCACCAGCTTGAACAGCTTCAGAGCCTTTTGCAACAGATGCAACAGGTTCAGAGAGTCCTGCACCAGGTGGGACAGGTTCAGAGACTCCTGCACCCGGTGGTACAGTTTCAGAGACTCCTCCATCCGGAGGGAAATTTTCAGAGACTCCTGCACCCGGTGGTACAGGTTCAGAGACTCCTGCACCCGGTGGGACAGGTTCAGAGACTCCTGCACCCGGTGGGACAGGTTCAGAGACTCCTGCACCAAGTGGAACAGGTTCAGAGACTCCTGCACCAGGTGGAACAGGTTCGGAGACTCCTGCACCCGGTGGAACTGGTTCACAGACTCCTGCACCAGCTTGAACAGTTTCAGAGACTCCTGCAACAGATGGAACAGGTTCAGAGACTCCTGCACCCGCTGGTACAGTTTCAGAGACTCCTGCACCAGGTGGGACAGGTTCAGAGACTCCTGTACCCGGTGGTACAGTTTCAGAGACTCCTCCATCCGGAGGGAAATTTTCAGAGACTCCTGCACCCGGTGGGACAGGTTCAGAGACTCCTCCATCCGGAGGGAAATTTTCAGAGACTCCTGCACCAGGTGGGACAGGTTCTGAGACTCCTGCACCATGTGGAACAGGTTCAGAGACACCTGCACCAGGTGGGACAGGTTCAGCGACTCCTGGACCAGGTGCGAAAGTTTCAGAGACTCCTGCACCAGGGGGACAGGGTCAGAGACACCTGCACCAGGTGGAACAGGTTCAGAGACTCCTGCACCAGGTGGAACAGGTTCGGAGAATCCTGCGCCAGGTGGAACAGGTTCACAGACTCCTGCACCAGCTTGAACAGTTTCAGAGACTCCTGCAACAGATGGAACAGGTTCAGAGACTCCTGCACCCGCTGGTACAGTTTCAGAGACTCCTGCACCAGGTGGGACAGGTTCAGAGACTCCTACACCCGGTGGTACAGTTTCAGAGACTCCTCCATCCGGAGGGAAATTTTCAGAGACTCCTGCAGCCGGTGGGACAGGTTCAGAGACTCCTCCATCCGGAGGGAAATTTTCAGAGACTCCTGCACCAGGTGGGACAGGTTCTGAGACTCCTGCACCCGGTGATACAGTTTCAGAGACTCCTGCACCCGGTGGAACAGGATCAGAGACTCCAGCACCAGCTTGAACAGCTTCAGAGACTCCTGCACCAAGTGGAACAGGTTCAGAGACTCCTGCACCAGGTGGGACAGATTCAGAGACTCCTGCGCCAGGTGGGACAGGTTCAGAGACTCCTGCACCCGGTGGGACAGGTTCAGAGACTCCTGCACCAGGTGGAACAGGTTCAGAGAGTCCTGCACCCGGTGGGACAGGTTCAGAGACTCCTGCACCCGGTGGGACAGGTTCAGAGACTCCTGCACCAGGTGGAACAGGTTCAGAGACTCCTGCACCAGGTGGGACAGGTTCAGAGACTCCTGCACCCGGTGGGACAGGTTCAGTGACTCCTGCACCCGGTGGGACAGGATCAGACACTCCTGCACCCGGTGGGACAGGTTCAGAGTCTCCTGCACCAGGTGGAACAGTTTCAGAGACTCCTGCACCCGGTGGGACAGGTTCAGAGACTCTTTCAGCAGGTGGAACAGGTTCAGAGTCTCCTGTACCAGCTTGAACAGCTTCAGAGACTCCTGCAGCAGGTGGAACAGGTTCAGAGACTCCTGCAACGGATGGGAAATTTTCAGAGACTCCTGCACCAAGTGTGATAGGTCCAGAGACCCCTGTACCAGGTGGAAGAGGTTCAGAGACTCCTGCACCAGATGGAACAGGTTCAGAGTCTCCTGCACCAGGTGGAACAGGTTCAGAGACTCCTGCACCAGGTGGAACAGGTTCAGAGACTCCTGCACCAGACGGAACAGGTTCACAGACTCCTGCACCAGATTGTACATCTTCAGAGACTCCTGCACCAGGTGGGAGATGTTCAGAGACTCCCGCACCAGATTGTACATCTTCAGAGACTCCTGCACCAGGTGGGAGATGTTCAGAGACTCCCGCACCAGATTGTACATCTTCAGAGACTCCTGCACCAGGTGGGACAGGTTCAGAGACTCCTGCACCAGTTGGGACAGGTTCAGAGACTCCTGCACCAGGTGGAACAGCTTCAGAGACTCTTGCACCAGGTGGGACAGCTTCAGAGACTCCTGCACTATGTGGAACAGGTTCAGAGACTCCTGCAACAAGTCCGACAGGTTCAGAGACTCCTGGACCAGGTAGGACAGGTTCAGAGACTCCTGCACCAGGTGGGACAGGTTCAGCGACTCCTGGACCAGGTGCGAAAGTTTCAGAGACTCCTGCACCAGGTGGAACAGCTTCAGAGACTCCTGCACCATGTGGAACAGGTTCAGAGACACCTGCACCAGGTGGGACAGGTTCAGCGACTCCTGGACCAGGTGCGAAAGTTTCAGAGACTCCTGCACCAGGGGGACAGTGTCAGAGACACCTGCACCAGGTGGAACAGGTTCAGAGACTCCTGCATCCGGTGGTACAGTTTCAGAGACTCCTCCATCCGTAGGGAAATTTTCAGAGACTCCTGCACCCGGTGGGACAGGTTCAGAGACTCCTGCACCCGGTGGGACAGGTTCAGAGACTCCTGCACCATGTGGAACAGGTTCAGAGACACCTGCACCAGGTGGGACAGGTTCAGCGACTCCTGGACCAGGTGCGAAAGTTTCAGAGACTCCTGCACCAGGGGGACAGGGTCAGAGACACCTGCACCAGGTGGAACAGGTTCAGAGACTCCTGCATCCGGTGGTACAGTTTCAGAGACTCCTCCATCCGTAGGGAAATTTTCAGAGACTCCTGCACCCGGTGGGACAGGTTCAGAGACTCCTGCACCCGGTGGGACAGATTCAGAGACTCCTGCACCAGGTGGAACAGGTTCGGAGACTCCTGCAACAGGTGGAACAGGTTCACAGACTCCTGCACCAGCTTGAACAGTTTCAGAGACTCCTGCAACAGATGGAACAGGTTCAGAGACTCCTGCACCCGGTGGTACAGTTTCAGAGACTCCTGCACCAGGTGGGACAGGTTCAGAGACTCCGGCAACCGGTGGTACAGTTTCAGAGACTCCTCCATCCGGAGGGAAATTTTCAGACACTCCTGCACCCGGTGGGACAGGTTCAGAGACTCCTCCATCCGGAGGGAAATTTTCAGAGACTCCTGCACCAGGTGGGCCAGGTTCTGAGACTCCTGCACCAGGTGGGACAGTTTCAGAGACTCCTGCACCAGGTGGAACAGGTTCAGAGACTCCTGCACCAGGTGGAACAGGTTCAGAGTCTCCTGCACCAGGTGGAACAGGTTCACAGACTCCTGCACCAGGTGGAACAGGTTCAGAGACTCCTGCACCAGGTGGAACAGGTTCAGAGTCTCCTGCACCAGGTGGAACAGGTTCACAGACTCCTGCAACAGCTTGAACAGCTTCAGAGCCTTTTGCAACAGATGCAACAGGTTCAGAGAGTCCTGCACCAGGTGGGACAGGTTCAGAGACTCCTGCACCCGGTGGTACAGTTTCAGAGACTCCTCCATCCGGAGGGAAATTTTCAGAGACTCCTGCACCCGGTGGTACAGGTTCAGAGACTCCTGCACCCGGTGGGACAGGTTCAGAGACTCCTGCACCCGGTGGGACAGGTTCAGAGACTCCTGCACCAAGTGGAACAGGTTCAGAGACTCCTGCACCAGGTGGAACAGGTTCGGAGACTCCTGCACCCGGTGGAACTGGTTCACAGACTCCTGCACCAGCTTGAACAGTTTCAGAGACTCCTGCAACAGATGGAACAGGTTCAGAGACTCCTGCACCCGCTGGTACAGTTTCAGAGACTCCTGCACCAGGTGGGACAGGTTCAGAGACTCCTGTACCCGGTGGTACAGTTTCAGAGACTCCTCCATCCGGAGGGAAATTTTCAGAGACTCCTGCACCCGGTGGGACAGGTTCAGAGACTCCTCCATCCGGAGGGAAATTTTCAGAGACTCCTGCACCAGGTGGGACAGGTTCTGAGACTCCTGCACCATGTGGAACAGGTTCAGAGACACCTGCACCAGGTGGGACAGGTTCAGCGACTCCTGGACCAGGTGCGAAAGTTTCAGAGACTCCTGCACCAGGGGGACAGGGTCAGAGACACCTGCACCAGGTGGAACAGGTTCAGAGACTCCTGCACCAGGTGGAACAGGTTCGGAGAATCCTGCGCCAGGTGGAACAGGTTCACAGACTCCTGCACCAGCTTGAACAGTTTCAGAGACTCCTGCAACAGATGGAACAGGTTCAGAGACTCCTGCACCCGCTGGTACAGTTTCAGAGACTCCTGCACCAGGTGGGACAGGTTCAGAGACTCCTACACCCGGTGGTACAGTTTCAGAGACTCCTCCATCCGGAGGGAAATTTTCAGAGACTCCTGCAGCCGGTGGGACAGGTTCAGAGACTCCTCCATCCGGAGGGAAATTTTCAGAGACTCCTGCACCAGGTGGGACAGGTTCTGAGACTCCTGCACCCGGTGATACAGTTTCAGAGACTCCTGCACCCGGTGGAACAGGATCAGAGACTCCAGCACCAGCTTGAACAGCTTCAGAGACTCCTGCACCAAGTGGAACAGGTTCAGAGACTCCTGCACCAGGTGGGACAGATTCAGAGACTCCTGCGCCAGGTGGGACAGGTTCAGAGACTCCTGCACCCGGTGGGACAGGTTCAGAGACTCCTGCACCAGGTGGAACAGGTTCAGAGAGTCCTGCACCCGGTGGGACAGGTTCAGAGACTCCTGCACCCGGTGGGACAGGTTCAGAGACTCCTGCACCAGGTGGAACAGGTTCAGAGACTCCTGCACCAGGTGGGACAGGTTCAGAGACTCCTGCACCCGGTGGGACAGGTTCAGTGACTCCTGCACCCGGTGGGACAGGATCAGACACTCCTGCACCCGGTGGGACAGGTTCAGAGTCTCCTGCACCAGGTGGAACAGTTTCAGAGACTCCTGCACCCGGTGGGACAGGTTCAGAGACTCTTTCAGCAGGTGGAACAGGTTCAGAGTCTCCTGTACCAGCTTGAACAGCTTCAGAGACTCCTGCAGCAGGTGGAACAGGTTCAGAGACTCCTGCAACGGATGGGAAATTTTCAGAGACTCCTGCACCAAGTGTGATAGGTCCAGAGACCCCTGTACCAGGTGGAAGAGGTTCAGAGACTCCTGCACCAGATGGAACAGGTTCAGAGTCTCCTGCACCAGGTGGAACAGGTTCAGAGACTCCTGCACCAGGTGGAACAGGTTCAGAGACTCCTGCACCAGACGGAACAGGTTCACAGACTCCTGCACCAGATTGTACATCTTCAGAGACTCCTGCACCAGGTGGGAGATGTTCAGAGACTCCCGCACCAGATTGTACATCTTCAGAGACTCCTGCACCAGGTGGGAGATGTTCAGAGACTCCCGCACCAGATTGTACATCTTCAGAGACTCCTGCACCAGGTGGGACAGGTTCAGAGACTCCTGCACCAGTTGGGACAGGTTCAGAGACTCCTGCACCAGGTGGAACAGCTTCAGAGACTCTTGCACCAGGTGGGACAGCTTCAGAGACTCCTGCACTATGTGGAACAGGTTCAGAGACTCCTGCAACAAGTCCGACAGGTTCAGAGACTCCTGGACCAGGTAGGACAGGTTCAGAGACTCCTGCACCAGGTGGGACAGGTTCAGCGACTCCTGGACCAGGTGCGAAAGTTTCAGAGACTCCTGCACCAGGTGGAACAGCTTCAGAGACTCCTGCACCATGTGGAACAGGTTCAGAGACACCTGCACCAGGTGGGACAGGTTCAGCGACTCCTGGACCAGGTGCGAAAGTTTCAGAGACTCCTGCACCAGGGGGACAGTGTCAGAGACACCTGCACCAGGTGGAACAGGTTCAGAGACTCCTGCATCCGGTGGTACAGTTTCAGAGACTCCTCCATCCGTAGGGAAATTTTCAGAGACTCCTGCACCCGGTGGGACAGGTTCAGAGACTCCTGCACCCGGTGGGACAGGTTCAGAGACTCCTGCACCAGGTGGAGCAGGTTCGGAGACTCCTGCACCAGGTGGAACAGGTTCACAGACTCCTGCACCAGCCTGAACAGTTTCAGAGACTCCTGCAACAGATGGAACAGGTTCAGAGACTCCTGCACCCGGTGGTACAGTTTCAGAGACTCCTGCACCAGGTGGGACAGGTTCAGAGACTCCTGCACCCGGTGGTACAGTTTCAGAGACTCCTGCACCAGGTGGGACAGGTTCAGAGACTCCGGCAACCGGTGGTACAGTTTCAGAGACTCCTCCATCCGGAGGGAAATTTTCAGAGACTCCTGCACCCGGTGGGACAGGTTCAGATACTTCTGCACCCGGTGGGACAGGTTCAGATACTCCTGCACCCGGTGGGACAGGTTCAGAGACTCCTGCACCAGGTGGAACAGGTTCAGAGACTCCTGCACCCGGTGGGACAGGTTCAGAGACTCCTGCACCCGGTGGGACAGGTTAAGAGACTCCTGCACCAGGTGGAACAGGTTCAGAGACTCCTGCAGCCGGCGGGACAGGTTCAGAGACTCCTGCACCCGGTGGAACAGGTTCGGAGACTCCTGCACCAGGTGGAACAGGTTCACAGACTCCTGCACCAGCTTGAACAGTTTCAGAGACTCCTCCATCCGGAGTGAAATTTTCAGAGACTCCTGCACCAGGTGGGACAGGTTCTGAGACTCCTGCACCAGGTGGAACAGCTTCAGAGACTCCTGCACCCGGTGGTACAGTTTCAGAGACTCCTGCACCCGGTGGAACAGGATCAGAGACTCCAGCACCAGCTTGAACAGCTTCAGAGACTCCTGCACCAAGTGGAACAGGTTCAGAGACTCCTGCACCAGGTGGGACAGGTTCAGAGACTCCTGCACCAGGAGGGACAGGTTCAGATACTTCTGCACCCGGTGGGACAGGTTCAGATACTCCTGCACCCGGTGGGACAGGTTCAGAGACTCCTGCACCAGGTGGAACAGGTTCAGAGACTCCTGCACCCGGTGGGACAGGTTCAGAGACTCCTGCGCCCGGTGGGACAGGTTCAGAGACTCCTGCACCAGGTGGAACAGGTTCAGAGACTCCTGCAGCCGGCGGGACAGGTTCAGAGACTCCTGCACCCGGTGGGACAGGTTCAGTGACTCCTGCACCCGGTGGGACAGGTTCAGACACTCCTGCACCCGGTGGGACAGGTTCAGAGACTCCTGAACCAGGTGGAACAGTTTCAGGGACTCCTGCACCCGGTGGGACAGGTTCAGAGACCCTTCACCAGGTGGAACAGGTTCAGAGTCTCCTGCACCAGATGGAACAGGTTCAGAGTCTCCTGTACCAGCTTGATCAGCTTCAGAGACTCCTGCACCAGGTGGAACAGGTTCAGAGACTTCTGCAACGGATGGGACATTTTCAGAGACTCCTGCACCACGTGGGATAGGTCCAGAGACCCCTGTACCAGGTGGAAGAGGTTCAGAGACTCCTGCACCAGATGGAACAGGTTCAGAGTCTCCTGCACCAGGTGGAACAGGTTCAGAGACTCCTGCACCCGGTGGAACAGGTTCACAGACTCCTGCACCACCTTGAACAGTTTCAGAGACTCCTGCAACAGATGGAACAGGTTCACAGACTCCTGCACCCGGTGGGACAGGTTCAGTGACTCCTGCATCCGGTGGGACAGGATCAGACACTCCTGCACCCGGTGGGACAGGTTCAGAGTCTCCTGCACCAGGTGGAACAGTTTCAGAGACTCCTGCACCCGGTGGGACAGGTTCAGAGACTCTTTCACCAGGTGGAACAGGTTCAGAGTCTCCTGTACCAGCTTGAACAGCTTCAGAGACTCCTGCACCAGGTGGAACAGGTTCAGAGACTCCTGCAACGGATGGGAAATTTTCAGAGACTCCTGCACCAAGTGGGATAGGTCCATAGACCCCTGTACCAGGTGGAAGAGGTTCAGAGACTCCTGCACCAGATGGAACAGGTTCAGAGTCTCCTGCACCAGGTGGAACAGGTTCAGAGACTCCTGCACCAGGTGGAACAGGATCAGAGACTCCTGCAGTAGCTTGAACAGCTTCAGAGACTCCTGCACTAGGTGGAACAGGTTCAGAGACTCCTGCACCAGACGGAACAGGTTCACAGACTCCTGCACCAGATTGTACATCTTCAGAGACTCCTGCACCAGGTGGGACAGGTTCGGAGACTCCTTCACCAGTTGGGACAGTTTCAGAGACACCTGCACCCGGTGATACAGTTTCAGAGACTCCTCCATCCGGAGGGAAATTTTCAGAGACTCCTGCACCCGGTGGGACAGGGTCAGAGACTCCTGCACCCGGTGGGACCGGTTCTGAGACTCCTGCACCCGGTGGAACACGGTCAGAGACTCCTGCACCAGGTGGAACAGCTTCAGAGACTCTTGCACCAGGTGGGACAGCTTCAGAGACTCCTGCACCATGTGGAACAGGTTCAGAGACTCCTGCAACAGGTCCGACAGGTTCAGAGACTCCTGGACCAGGTAGGACAGGTTCAGAGACTCCTGCACCAGGTGGGACAGGTTCAGCGACTCCTGGACCAGGTGCGAAAGTTTCAGAGACACCTGCACCAGGTGGAACAGGTTCAGAGACTCCTGCATCCGGTGGTACAGTTTCAGAGACTCCTCCATCCGTAGGGAAATTTTCAGAGACTCCTGCACCCGGTGGGACAGGTTCAGAGACTCCTGCACCCGGTGGGACAGGTTCAGAGACTCCTGCACCAGGTGGAACAGGTTCGGAGACTCCTGCACCCGGTGGGACAGGTTCAGAGACTCCTGCACCCGGTGATACAGTTTCAGAGACTCCTCCATCCGGAGGGAAATTTTCAGAGACTCCTGCACCCGGTGGGACAGGTTCGGAGACTCCTGCACCCGGTGGGACCGGTTCTGAGACTCCTGCACCCGGTGGAACACGGTCAGAGACTCCTGCACCAGGTGGAACAGCTTCAGAGACTCTTGCACCAGGTGGGACAGCTTCAGAGACTCCTGCACCATGTGGAACAGGTTCAGAGACTCCTGCAACAAGTCCGACAGGTTCAGAGACTCCTGGACCAGGTAGGACAGGTTCAGAGACTCCTGCACCAGGTGGGACAGGTTCAGCGACTCCTGGACCAGGTGCGAAAGTTTCAGAGACTCCTGCACCAGGTGGAACAGCTTCAGAGACTCCTGCACCATGTGGAACAGGTTCAGAGACACCTGCACCAGGTGGGACAGGTTCAGCGACTCCTGGACCAGGTGCGAAAGTTTCAGAGACTCCTGCACCAGGGGGACAGGGTCAGAGACACCTGCACCAGGTGGAACAGGTTCAGAGACTCCTGCATCCGGTGGTACAGTTTCAGAGACTCCTCCATCCGTAGGGAAATTTTCAGAGACTCCTGCACCCGGTGGGACAGGTTCAGAGACTCCTGCACCCGGTGGGACAGATTCAGAGACTCCTGCACCAGGTGGAACAGGTTCGGAGACTCCTGCAACAGGTGGAACAGGTTCACAGATTCCTGCACCAGCTTGAACAGTTTCAGAGACTCCTGCAACAGATGGAACAGGTTCAGAGACTCCTGCACCCGGTGGTACAGTTTCAGAGACTCCTGCACCAGGTGGAACAGGTTCAGAGACTCCGGCAACCGGTGGTACAGTTTCAGAGACTCCTCCATCCGGAGGGAAATTTTCAGAGACTCCTGCACCCGGTGGGACAGGTTCAGAGACTCCTCCATCCGGAGGGAAATTTTCAGAGACTCCTGCACCAGGTGGGCCAGGTTCTGAGACTCCTGCACCAGGTGGGACAGGTTCAGAGACTCCTGCACCAGGTGGGACAGGTTCAGATACTTCTGCACCCGGTGGGACAGGTTCAGATACTCCTGCACCCGGTGGGACAGGTTCAGAGACTCCTGCACCAGGTGGAACAGGTTCAGAGACTCCTGCACCCGGTGGGACAGGTTCAGAGACTCCTGCACCCGGTGGGACAGGTTAAGAGACTCCTGCACCAGGTGGAACAGGTTCAGAGACTCCTGCAGCCGGCGGGACAGGTTCAGAGACTCCTGCACCCGGTGGAACAGGTTCGGAGACTCCTGCACCAGGTGGAACAGGTTCACAGACTCCTGCACCAGCTTGAACAGTTTCAGAGACTCCTCCATCCGGAGTGAAATTTTCAGAGACTCCTGCACCAGGTGCGAAAGTTTCAGAGACTCCTGCACCAGGTAGAACAGCTTCAGAGACTCCTGCACCATGTGGAACAGGTTCAGAGACACCTGCACCAGGTGGGACAGGTTCAGCGACTCCTGGACCAGGTGCGAAAGTTTCAGAGACTCCTGCACCAGGGGGACAGGGTCAGAGACACCTGCACCAGGTGGAACAGGTTCAGAGACTCCTGCATCCGGTGGTACAGTTTCAGAGACTCCTCCATCCGTAGGGAAATTTTCAGAGACTCCTGCACCCGGTGGGACAGGTTCAGAGACTCCTGCACCCGGTGGGACAGGTTCAGAGACTCCTGCACCAGGTGGAACAGGTTCGGAGACTCCTGCACCCGGTGGGACAGGGTCAGAGACTCCTGCAACGGATGGGAAATTTTCAGAGACTCCTGCACCAAGTGGGATAGGTCCAGAGACCCCTGTACTAGGTGGAAGAGGTTCAGAGACTCCTGCACCAGGTGGAACAGGATCGGAGACTCCTGCAGTAGCTTGAACAGCTTCAGAGACTCCTGCACTAGGTGGAACAGGTTCAGAGACTCCTGCACCAGACGGAACAGGTTCACAGACTCCTGCACCAGATTGTACATCTTCGGAGACTCCTGCACCAGGTGGGAGATGTTCAGAGACTCCTGCACCAGATTGTACATCTTCAGAGACTCCTGCACCAGGTGGTACAGGTTCGGAGACTCCTGCACCAGTTGGGACAGGTTCAGAGACACCTGCACCCGGTGATACAGTTTCAGAGACTCCTCCATCCGGAGGGAAATTTTCAGAGACTCCTGCACCCGGTGGGACAGGGTCAGAGACTCCTGCACCCGGTGGGACCGGTTCTGAGACTCCTGCACCCGGTGGAACACGGTCAGAGACTCCTGCACCAGGTGGAACAGCTTCAGAGACTCTTGCACCAGGTGGGACAGCTTCAGAGACTCCTGCACCATGTGGAACAGGTTCAGAGACTCCTGCAACAGGTCCGACAGGTTCAGAGACTCCTGGACCAGGTAGGACAGGTTCAGAGACTCCTGCACCAGGTGGGACAGGTTCAGCGACTCCTGGACCAGGTGCGAAAGTTTCAGAGACTCCTGCACCAGGTAGAACAGCTTCAGAGACTCCTGCACCATGTGGAACAGGTTCAGAGACACCTGCACCAGGTGGGACAGGTTCAGCGACTCCTGGACCAGGTGCGAAAGTTTCAGAGACTCCTGCACCAGGGGGACAGGGTCAGAGACACCTGCACCAGGTGGAACAGGTTCAGAGACTCCTGCATCCGGTGGTACAGTTTCAGAGACTCCTCCATCCGTAGGGAAATTTTCAGAGACTCCTGCACCCGGTGGGACAGGTTCAGAGACTCCAGCACCAGGTGGAACAGGTTCGGAGACTCCTGCACCCGGTGGGACAGGTTCAGAGACTCCTGCACCAGGTGGAACAGGTTCGGAGACTCCTGCAACAGGTGGAACAGGTTCACAGACTCCTGCACCAGCTTGAACAGTTTCAGAGACTCCTGCAACAGATGGAACAGGTTCAGAGACTCCTGCACCCGGTGGTACAGTTTCAGAGACTCCTGCACCAGGTGGAACAGGTTCAGAGACTCCGGCAACCGGTGGTACAGTTTCAGAGACTCCTCCATCCGGAGGGAAATTTTCAGAGACTCCTGCACCCGGTGGGACAGGTTCAGAGACTCCTCCATCCGGAGGGAAATTTTCAGAGACTCCTGCACCAGGTGGGCCAGGTTCTGAGACTCCTGCACCAGGTGGGACAGGTTCAGAGACTCCTGCACCAGGTGGGACAGGTTCAGATACTTCTGCACCCGGTGGGACAGGTTCAGATACTCCTGCACCCGGTGGGACAGGTTCAGAGACTCCTGCACCAGGTGGAACAGGTTCAGAGACTCCTGCACCCGGTGGGACAGGTTCAGAGACTCCTGCACCCGGTGGGACAGGTTAAGAGACTCCTGCACCAGGTGGAACAGGTTCAGAGACTCCTGCAGCCGGCGGGACAGGTTCAGAGACTCCTGCACCCGGTGGAACAGGTTCGGAGACTCCTGCACCAGGTGGAACAGGTTCACAGACTCCTGCACCAGCTTGAACAGTTTCAGAGACTCCTCCATCCGGAGTGAAATTTTCAGAGACTCCTGCACCAGGTGCGAAAGTTTCAGAGACTCCTGCACCAGGTAGAACAGCTTCAGAGACTCCTGCACCATGTGGAACAGGTTCAGAGACACCTGCACCAGGTGGGACAGGTTCAGCGACTCCTGGACCAGGTGCGAAAGTTTCAGAGACTCCTGCACCAGGGGGACAGGGTCAGAGACACCTGCACCAGGTGGAACAGGTTCAGAGACTCCTGCATCCGGTGGTACAGTTTCAGAGACTCCTCCATCCGTAGGGAAATTTTCAGAGACTCCTGCACCCGGTGGGACAGGTTCAGAGACTCCTGCACCCGGTGGGACAGGTTCAGAGACTCCTGCACCAGGTGGAACAGGTTCGGAGACTCCTGCACCCGGTGGGACAGGGTCAGAGACTCCTGCAACGGATGGGAAATTTTCAGAGACTCCTGCACCAAGTGGGATAGGTCCAGAGACCCCTGTACTAGGTGGAAGAGGTTCAGAGACTCCTGCACCAGGTGGAACAGGATCAGAGACTCCTGCAGTAGCTTGAACAGCTTCAGAGACTCCTGCACTAGGTGGAACAGGTTCAGAGACTCCTGCACCAGACGGAACAGGTTCACAGACTCCTGCACCAGATTGTACATCTTCGGAGACTCCTGCACCAGGTGGGAGATGTTCAGAGACTCCTGCACCAGATTGTACATCTTCAGAGACTCCTGCACCAGGTGGTACAGGTTCGGAGACTCCTGCACCAGTTGGGACAGGTTCAGAGACACCTGCACCCGGTGATACAGTTTCAGAGACTCCTCCATCCGGAGGGAAATTTTCAGAGACTCCTGCACCCGGTGGGACAGGGTCAGAGACTCCTGCACCCGGTGGGACCGGTTCTGAGACTCCTGCACCCGGTGGAACACGGTCAGAGACTCCTGCACCAGGTGGAACAGCTTCAGAGACTCTTGCACCAGGTGGGACAGCTTCAGAGACTCCTGCACCATGTGGAACAGGTTCAGAGACTCCTGCAACAGGTCCGACAGGTTCAGAGACTCCTGGACCAGGTAGGACAGGTTCAGAGACTCCTGCACCAGGTGGGACAGGTTCAGCGACTCCTGGACCAGGTGCGAAAGTTTCAGAGACTCCTGCACCAGGTAGAACAGCTTCAGAGACTCCTGCACCATGTGGAACAGGTTCAGAGACACCTGCACCAGGTGGGACAGGTTCAGCGACTCCTGGACCAGGTGCGAAAGTTTCAGAGACTCCTGCACCAGGGGGACAGGGTCAGAGACACCTGCACCAGGTGGAACAGGTTCAGAGACTCCTGCATCCGGTGGTACAGTTTCAGAGACTCCTCCATCCGTAGGGAAATTTTCAGAGACTCCTGCACCCGGTGGGACAGGTTCAGAGACTCCAGCACCAGGTGGAACAGGTTCGGAGACTCCTGCACCCGGTGGGACAGGTTCAGAGACTCTTTCACCAGGTGGAACAGGTTCAGAGTCTCCTGTACCAGCTTGAACAGCTTCAGAGACTCCTGCACCAGGTGGAACAGGTTCAGAGACTCCTGCAACGGATGGGAAATTTTCAGAGACTCCTGCACCAAGTGGGATAGGTCCAGAGACCCCTGTACCAGGTGGAAGAATTTCAGAGACTCCTGCACCAGATGGAACAGGTTCAGAGTCTCCTGCACCAGGTGGAACAGGTTCAGAGACTCCTGCACCAGGTGGAACAGGATCAGAGACTCCTGCAGTAGCTTGAACAGCTTCAGAGACTCCTGCACTAGGTGGAACAGGTTCAGAGACTCCTGCACCAGACGGAACAGGTTCACAGACTCCTGCACCAGATTGTACATCTTCAGAGACTCCTGCACCAGGTGGGAGATGTTCAGAGACTCCTGCACCAGATTGTACATCTTCAGAGACTCCTGCACCAGGTGGGACAGGTTCAGAGACTCCTGCACCAGTTGGGACAGGTTCAGAGACTCCTGCACCCGGTGATACAGTTTCAGAGACTCCTCCATCCGGAGGGAAATTTTCAGAGACTCCTGCACCCGGTGGGACAGGTTCAGAGACTCCTGCACCCGGTGGGACCGGTTCTGAGACTCCTGCACCCGGTGGAACACGGTCAGAGACTCCTGCACCAGGTGGAACAGCTTCAGAGACTCTTGCACCAGGTGGGACAGCTTCAGAGACTCCTGCACCATGTGGAACAGGTTCAGAGACTCCTGCAACAAGTCCGACAGGTTCAGAGACTCCTGGACCAGGTAGGACAGGTTCAGAGACTCCTGCACCAGGTGGGACAGGTTCAGCGACTCCTGGACCAGGTGCGAAAGTTTCAGAGACTCCTGCACCTGGTAGAACAGCTTCAGAGACTCCTGCACCATGTGGAACAGGTTCAGAGACACCTGCACCAGGTGGGACAGGTTCAGCGACTCCTGGACCAGGTGCGAAAGTTTCAGAGACTCCTGCACCAGGGGGACAGGGTCAGAGACACCTGCACCAGGTGGAACAGGTTCAGAGACTCCTGCATCCGGTGGTACAGTTTCAGAGACTCCTCCATCCGTAGGGAAATTTTCAGAGACTCCTGCACCCGGTGGGACAGGTTCAGAGACTCCTGCACCCGGTGGGACAGGTTCAGAGACTCCTGCACCAGGTGGAACAGGTTCGGAGACTCCTGCACCCGGTGGGACAGGTTCAGAGACTCCTGCACCCGGTGATACAGTTTCAGAGACTCCTCCATCCGGAGGGAAATTTTCAGAGACTCCTGCACCCGGTGGGACAGGTTCGGAGACTCCTGCACCCGGTGGGACCGGTTCTGAGACTCCTGCACCCGGTGGAACACGGTCAGAGACTCCTGCACCAGGTGGAACAGCTTCAGAGACTCTTGCACCAGGTGGGACAGCTTCAGAGACTCCTGCACCATGTGGAACAGGTTCAGAGACTCCTGCAACAAGTCCGACAGGTTCAGAGACTCCTGGACCAGGTAGGACAGGTTCAGAGACTCCTGCACCAGGTGGGACAGGTTCAGCGACTCCTGGACCAGGTGCGAAAGTTTCAGAGACTCCTGCACCAGGTGGAACAGCTTCAGAGACTCCTGCACCATGTGGAACAGGTTCAGAGACTCCTGGACCAGGTAGGACAGGTTCAGAGACTCCTGCACCAGGTGGGACAGGTTCAGCGACTCCTGGACCAGGTGCGAAAGTTTCAGAGACTCCTGCACCAGGGGGACAGGGTCAGAGACACCTGCACCAGGTGGAACAGGTTCAGAGACTCCTGCATCCGGTGGTACAGTTTCAGAGACTCCTCCATCCGTAGGGAAATTTTCAGAGACTCCTGCACCCGGTGGGACAGGTTCAGAGACTCCTGCACCCGGTGGGACAGATTCAGAGACTCCTGCACCAGGTGGAACAGGTTCGGAGACTCCTGCAACAGGTGGAACAGGTTCACAGACTCCTGCACCAGCTTGAACAGTTTCAGAGACTCCTGCAACAGATGGAACAGGTTCAGAGACTCCTGCACCCGGTGGTACAGTGTCAGAGACTCCTGCACCAGGTGGGACAGGTTCAGAGACTCCGGCAACCGGTGGTACAGTTTCAGAGACTCCTCCATCCGGAGGGAAATTTTCAGAGACTCCTGCACCCGGTGGGACAGGTTCAGAGACTCCTCCATCCGGAGGGAAATTTTCAGAGACTCCTGCACCAGGTGGGCCAGGTTCTGAGACTCCTGCACCAGGTGGGACAGGTTCAGAGACTCCTGCACCAGGTGGGACAGGTTCAGATACTTCTGCACCCGGTGGGACAGGTTCAGATACTCCTGCACCCGGTGGGACAGGTTCAGAGACTCCTGCACCAGGTGGAACAGGTTCAGAGACTCCTGCACCCGGTGGGACAGGTTCAGAGACTCCTGCACCCGGTGGGACAGGTTAAGAGACTCCTGCACCAGGTGGAACAGGTTCAGAGACTCCTGCAGCCGGCGGGACAGGTTCAGAGACTCCTGCACCCGGTGGAACAGGTTCGGAGACTCCTGCACCAGGTGGAACAGGTTCACAGACTCCTGCACCAGCTTGAACAGTTTCAGAGACTCCTCCATCCGGAGTGAAATTTTCAGAGACTCCTGCACCAGGTGCGAAAGTTTCAGAGACTCCTGCACCAGGTAGAACAGCTTCAGAGACTCCTGCACCATGTGGAACAGGTTCAGAGACACCTGCACCAGGTGGGACAGGTTCAGCGACTCCTGGACCAGGTGCGAAAGTTTCAGAGACTCCTGCACCAGGGGGACAGGGTCAGAGACACCTGCACCAGGTGGAACAGGTTCAGAGACTCCTGCATCCGGTGGTACAGTTTCAGAGACTCCTCCATCCGTAGGGAAATTTTCAGAGATTCCTGCACCCGGTGGGACAGGTTCAGAGACTCCTGCACCCGGTGGGACAGGTTCAGAGACTCCTGCACCAGGTGGAACAGGTTCGGAGACTCCTGCACCCGGTGGGACAGGGTCAGAGACTCCTGCAACGGATGGGAAATTTTCAGAGACTCCTGCACCAAGTGGGATAGGTCCAGAGACCCCTGTACTAGGTGGAAGAGGTTCAGAGACTCCTGCACCAGGTGGAACAGGATCAGAGACTCCTGCAGTAGCTTGAACAGCTTCAGAGACTCCTGCACTAGGTGGAACAGGTTCAGAGACTCCTGCACCAGACGGAACAGGTTCACAGACTCCTGCACCAGATTGTACATCTTCGGAGACTCCTGCACCAGGTGGGAGATGTTCAGAGACTCCTGCACCAGATTGTACATCTTCAGAGACTCCTGCACCAGGTGGTACAGGTTCGGAGACTCCTGCACCAGTTGGGACAGGTTCAGAGACACCTGCACCCGGTGATACAGTTTCAGAGACTCCTCCATCCGGAGGGAAATTTTCAGAGACTCCTGCACCCGGTGGGACAGGGTCAGAGACTCCTGCACCCGGTGGGACCGGTTCTGAGACTCCTGCACCCGGTGGAACACGGTCAGAGACTCCTGCACCAGGTGGAACAGCTTCAGAGACTCTTGCACCAGGTGGGACAGCTTCAGAGACTCCTGCACCATGTGGAACAGGTTCAGAGACTCCTGCAACAGGTCCGAAAGGTTCAGAGACTCCTGGACCAGGTAGGACAGGTTCAGAGACTCCTGCACCAGGTGGGACAGGTTCAGCGACTCCTGGACCAGGTGCGAAAGTTTCAGAGACTCCTGCACCAGGTAGAACAGCTTCAGAGACTCCTGCACCATGTGGAACAGGTTCAGAGACACCTGCACCAGGTGGGACAGGTTCAGCGACTCCTGGACCAGGTGCGAAAGTTTCAGAGACTCCTGCACCAGGGGGACAGGGTCAGAGACACCTGCACCAGGTGGAACAGGTTCAGAGACTCCTGCATCCGGTGGTACAGTTTCAGAGACTCCTCCATCCGGTGGGACAGGTTCAGAGACTGATGCACCAGGGGGACAGGGTCAGAGACACCTGCACCAGGTGCGAAAGTTTCAGAGACTCCTGCACCCGGTGGGACAGGTTCAGAGACTCCTGCACCCGGTGGGACAGGTTCAGAGACTCCAGCACCAGGTGGAACAGGTTCGGAGACTCCTGCACCCGGTGGGACAGGTTCAGAGACTCTTTCACCAGGTGGAACAGGTTCAGAGTCTCCTGTACCAGCTTGAACAGCTTCAGAGACTCCTGCACCAGGTGGAACAGGTTCAGAGACTCCTGCAACGGATGGGAAATTTTCAGAGACTCCTGCACCAAGTGGGATAGGTCCAGAGACCCCTGTACCAGGTGGAAGAGGTTCAGAGACTCCTGCACCAGATGGAACAGGTTCAGAGTCTCCTGCACCAGGTGGAACTGGTTCAGAGACTCCTGCACCAGGTGGAACAGGATCAGAGACTCCTGCAGTAGCTTGAACAGCTTCAGAGACTCCTGCACTAGGTGGAACAGGTTCAGAGACTCCTGCACCAGACGGAACAGGTTCACAGACTCCTGCACCAGATTGTACATCTTCAGAGACTCCTGCACCAGGTGGGAGATGTTCAGAGACTCCTGCACCAGATTGTACATGTTCAGAGACTCCTGCACCAGGTGGGACAGGTTCAGAGACTCCTGCACCAGTTGGGACAGGTTCAGAGACTCCTGCACCCGGTGATACAGTTTCAGAGACTCCTCCATCCGGAGGGAAATTTTCAGAGACTCCTGCACCCGGTGGGACAGGTTCAGAGACTCCTGCACCCGGTGGGACCGGTTCTGAGACTCCTGCACCCGGTGGAACACGGTCAGAGACTCCTGCACCAGGTGGAACAGCTTCAGAGACTCTTGCACCAGGTGGGACAGCTTCAGAGACTCCTGCACCATGTGGAACAGGTTCAGAGACTCCTGCAACAAGTCCGACAGGTTCAGAGACTCCTGGACCAGGTAGGACAGGTTCAGAGACTCCTGCACCAGGTGGGACAGGTTCAGCGACTCCTGGACCAGGTGCGAAAGTTTCAGAGACTCCTGCACCAGGTGGAACAGCTTCAGAGACTCCTGCACCATGTGGAACAGGTTCAGAGACACCTGCACCAGGTGGGACAGGTTCAGCGACTCCTGGACCAGGTGCGAAAGTTTCAGAGACTCCTGCACCAGGGGGACAGGGTCAGAGACACCTGCACCAGGTGGAACAGGTTCAGAGACTCCTGCATCCGGTGGTACAGTTTCAGAGACTCCTCCATCCGTAGGGAAATTTTCAGAGACTCCTGCACCCGGTGGGACAGGTTCAGAGACTCCTGCACCCGGTGGGACAGATTCAGAGACTCCTGCACCAGGTGGAACAGGTTCGGAGACTCCTGCACCAGGTGGAACAGGTTCACAGACTCCTGCACCAGCTTGAACAGTTTCAGAGACTCCTGCAACAGATGGAACAGGTTCAGAGACTCCTGCACCCGGTGGTACAGTTTCAGAGACTCCTGCACCAGGTGGGACAGGTTCAGAGACTCCGGCAACCGGTGGTACAGTTTCAGAGACTCCTCCATCCGGAGGGAAATTTTCAGAGACTCCTGCACCCGGTGGGACAGGTTCAGAGACTCCTCCATCCGGAGGGAAATTTTCAGAGACTCCTGCACCAGGTGGGCCAGGTTCTGAGACTCCTGCACCAGGTGGGACAGGTTCAGAGACTCCTGCACCAGGTGGGACAGGTTCAGATACTTCTGCACCCGGTGGGACAGGTTCAGATACTCCTGCACCCGGTGGGACAGGTTCAGAGACTCCTGCACCAGGTGGAACAGGTTCAGAGACTCCTGCACCCGGTGGGACAGGTTCAGAGACTCCTGCACCCGGTGGGACAGGTTAAGAGACTCCTGCACCAGGTGGAACAGGTTCAGAGACTCCTGCAGCCGGCGGGACAGGTTCAGAGACTCCTGCACCCGGTGGAACAGGTTCGGAGACTCCTGCACCAGGTGGAGCAGGTTCACAGACTCCTGCACCAGCTTGAACAGTTTCAGAGACTCCTCCATCCGGAGTGAAATTTTCAGAGACTCCTGCACCAGGTGGGACAGGTTCTGAGACTCCTGCACCAGGTGGAACAGCTTCAGAGACTCCTGCACCCGGTGGTACAGTTTCAGAGACTCCTGCACCCGGTGGAACAGGATCTGAGACTCCAGCACCAGCTTGAACAGCTTCAGAGACTCCTGCACCAGGTGGAACAGGTTCAGAGACTCCTGCACCAGGTGGGACAGGTTCAGAGACTCCTGCACCAGGAGGGACAGGTTCAGATACTTCTGCACCCGGTGGGACAGGTTCAGATACTCCTGCACCCGGTGGGACAGGTTCAGAGACTCCTGCACCAGGTGGAACAGGTTCAGAGACTCCTGCACCCGGTGGGACAGGTTCAGAGACTCCTGCACCCGGTGGGACAGGTTCAGAGACTCCTGCACCAGGTGGAACAGGTTCAGAGACTCCTGCAGCCGGCGGGACAGGTTCAGAGACTCCTGCACCCGGTGGGACAGGTTCAGTGACTCCTGCACCCGGTGGGACAGGTTCAGACACTCCTGCACCCGGTGGGACAGGTTCAGAGACTCCTGAACCAGGTGGAACAGTTTCAGGGACTCCTGCACCCGGTGGGACAGGTTCAGAGACCCTTCACCAGGTGGAACAGGTTCAGAGTCTCCTGCACCAGATGGAACAGGTTCAGAGTCTCCTGTACCAGCTTGAACAGCTTCAGAGACTCCTGCACCAGGTGGAACAGGTTCAGAGACTCCTGCAACGGATGGGAAATTTTCAGAGACTCCTGCACCAAGTGGGATAGGTCCAGAGACCCCTGTACCAGGTGGAAGAGGTTCAGAGACTCCTGCACCAGATGGAACAGGTTCAGAGTCTCCTGCACCAGGTGGAACAGGTTCACAGACTCCTGCACCACCTTGAACAGTTTCAGAGACTCCTGCAACAGATGGAACAGGTTCACAGACTCCTGCACCCGGTGGGACAGGTTCAGTGACTCCTGCATCCGGTGGGACAGGATCAGACACTCCTGCACCCGGTGGGACAGGTTCAGAGTCTCCTGCACCAGGTGGAACAGTCTCAGAGACTCCTGCACCCGGTGGGACAGGTTCAGAGACTCTTTCACCAGGTGGAACAGGTTCAGAGACTCCTGCACCCGGTGGAACAGGTTCACAGACTCCTGCACCACCTTGAACAGTTTCAGAGACTCCTGCAACAGATGGAACAGGTTCACAGACTCCTGCACCCGGTGGGACAGGTTCAGTGACTCCTGCATCCGGTGGGACAGGATCAGACACTCCTGCACCCGGTGGGACAGGTTCAGAGTCTCCTGCACCAGGTGGAACAGTTTCAGAGACTCCTGCACCCGGTGGGACAGGTTCAGAGACTCTTTCACCAGGTGGAACAGGTTCAGAGTCTCCTGTACCAGCTTGAACAGCTTCAGAGACTCCTGCACCAGGTGGAACAGGTTCAGAGACTCCTGCAACGGATGGGAAATTTTCAGAGACTCCTGCACCAGACGGAACAGGTTCAGAGTCTCCTGCACCAGGTGGAACAGGTTCAGAGACTCCTGCACCAGGTGGAACAGGATCAGAGACTCCTGCAGTAGCTTGAACAGCTTCAGAGACTCCTGCACTAGGTGGAACAGGTTCAGAGACTCCTGCACCAGACGGAACAGGTTCACAGACTCCTGCACCAGATTGTACATCTTCAGAGACTCCTGCACCAGGTGGGAGATGTTCAGAGACTCCGGCACCAGACTGTACATCTTCAGAGACTCCTGCACCAGGTGGGACAGGTTCGGAGACTCCTGCACCAGTTGGGACAGGTTCAGAGACACCTGCACCCGGTGATACAGTTTCAGAGACTCCTCCATCCGGAAGGAAATTTTCAGAGACTCCTGCACCCGGTGGGACAGGGTCAGAGACTCCTGCACCCGGTGGGACCGGTTCTGAGACTCCTGCACCCGGTGGAACACGGTCAGAGACTCCTGCACCAGGTGGAACAGCTTCAGAGACTCTTGCACCAGGTGGGACAGCTTCAGAGACTCCTGCACCATGTGGAACAGGTTCAGAGACTCCTGCAACAAGTCCGACAGGTTCAGAGACTCCTGGACCAGGTAGGACAGGTTCAGAGACTCCTGCACCAGGTGGGACAGGTTCAGCGACTCCTGGACCAGGTGCGAAAGTTTCAGAGACTCCTGCACCAGGTGGAACAGCTTCAGAGACTCCTGCACCATGTGGAACAGGTTCAGAGACTCCTGGACCAGGTAGGACAGGTTCAGAGACTCCTGCACCAGGTGGGACAGGTTCAGCGACTCCTGGACCAGGTGCGAAAGTTTCAGAGACTCCTGCACCAGGGGGACAGGGTCAGAGACACCTGCACCAGGTGGAACAGGTTCAGAGACTCCTGCATCCGGTGGTACAGTTTCAGAGACTCCTCCATCCGTAGGGAAATTTTCAGAGACTCCTGCACCCGGTGGGACAGGTTCAGAGACTCCTGCACCCGGTGGGACAGATTCAGAGACTCCTGCACCAGGTGGAACAGGTTCGGAGACTCCTGCAACAGGTGGAACAGGTTCACAGACTCCTGCACCAGCTTGAACAGTTTCAGAGACTCCTGCAACAGATGGAACAGGTTCAGAGACTCCTGCACCCGGTGGTACAGTTTCAGAGACTCCTGCACCAGGTGGGACAGGTTCAGAGACTCCGGCAACCGGTGGTACAGTTTCAGAGACTCCTCCATCCGGAGGGAAATTTTCAGAGACTCCTGCACCCGGTGGGACAGGTTCAGAGACTCCTCCATCCGGAGGGAAATTTTCAGAGACTCCTGCACCAGGTGGGCCAGGTTCTGAGACTCCTGCACCAGGTGGGACAGGTTCAGAGACTCCTGCACCAGGTGGGACAGGTTCAGATGCTTCTGCACCCGGTGGGACAGGTTCAGATACTCCTGCACCCGGTGGGACAGGTTCAGAGACTCCTGCACCAGGTGGAACAGGTTCAGAGACTCCTGCACCCGGTGGGACAGGTTCAGAGACTCCTGCACCCGGTGGGACAGGTTAAGAGACTCCTGCACCAGGTGGAACAGGTTCAGAGACTCCTGCAGCCGGCGGGACAGGTTCAGAGACTCCTGCACCCGGTGGAACAGGTTCGGAGACTCCTGCACCAGGTGGAACAGGTTCACAGACTCCTGCACCAGCTTGAACAGTTTCAGAGACTCCTCCATCCGGAGTGAAATTTTCAGAGACTCCTGCACCAGGTGCGAAAGTTTCAGAGACTCCTGCACCAGGTAGAACAGCTTCAGAGACTCCTGCACCATGTGGAACAGGTTCAGAGACACCTGCACCAGGTGGGACAGGTTCAGCGACTCCTGGACCAGGTGCGAAAGTTTCAGAGACTCCTGCACCAGGGGGACAGGGTCAGAGACACCTGCACCAGGTGGAACAGGTTCAGAGACTCCTGCATCCGGTGGTACAGTTTCAGAGACTCCTCCATCCGTAGGGAAATTTTCAGAGACTCCTGCACCCGGTGGGACAGGTTCAGAGACTCCTGCACCCGGTGGGACAGGTTCAGAGACTCCTGCACCAGGTGGAACAGGTTCGGAGACTCCTGCACCCGGTGGGACAGGGTCAGAGACTCCTGCAACGGATGTGAAATTTTCAGAGACTCCTGCACCAAGTGGGATAGGTCCAGAGACCCCTGTACTAGGTGGAAGAGGTTCAGAGACTCCTGCACCAGGTGGAACAGGATCAGAGACTCCTGCAGTAGCTTGAACAGCTTCAGAGACTCCTGCACTAGGTGGAACAGGTTCAGAGACTCCTGCACCAGACGGAACAGGTTCACAGACTCCTGCACCAGATTGTACATCTTCGGAGACTCCTGCACCAGGTGGGAGATGTTCAGAGACTCCTGCACCAGATTGTACATCTTCAGAGACTCCTGCACCAGGTGGTACAGGTTCGGAGACTCCTGCACCAGTTGGGACAGGTTCAGAGACACCTGCACCCGGTGATACAGTTTCAGAGACTCCTCCATCCGGAGGGAAATTTTCAGAGACTCCTGCACCCGGTGGGACAGGGTCAGAGACTCCTGCACCCGGTGGGACCGGTTCTGAGACTCCTGCACCCGGTGGAACACGGTCAGAGACTCCTGCACCAGGTGGAACAGCTTCAGAGACTCTTGCACCAGGTGGGACAGCTTCAGAGACTCCTGCACCATGTGGAACAGGTTCAGAGACTCCTGCAACAGGTCCGACAGGTTCAGAGACTCCTGGACCAGGTAGGACAGGTTCAGAGACTCCTGCACCAGGTGGGACAGGTTCAGCGACTCCTGGACCAGGTGCGAAAGTTTCAGAGACTCCTGCACCAGGTAGAACAGCTTCAGAGACTCCTGCACCATGTGGAACAGGTTCAGAGACACCTGCACCAGGTGGGACAGGTTCAGCGACTCCTGGACCAGGTGCGAAAGTTTCAGAGACTCCTGCACCAGGGGGACAGGGTCAGAGACACCTGCACCAGGTGGAACAGGTTCAGAGACTCCTGCATCCGGTGGTACAGTTTCAGAGACTCCTCCATCCGGTGGGACAGGTTCAGAGACTCCTGCACCAGGGGGACAGGGTCAGAGACACCTGCACCAGGTGCGAAAGTTTCAGAGACTCCTGCACCCGGTGGGACAGGTTCAGAGACTCCTGCACCCGGTGGGACAGGTTCAGAGACTCCAGCACCAGGTGGAACAGGTTCGGAGACTCCTGCACCCGGTGGGACAGGTTCAGAGACTCTTTCACCAGGTGGAACAGGTTCAGAGTCTCCTGTACCAGCTTGAACAGCTTCAGAGACTCCTGCACCAGGTGGAACAGGTTCAGAGACTCCTGCAACGGATGGGAAATTTTCAGAGACTCCTGCACCAAGTGGGATAGGTCCAGAGACCCCTGTACCAGGTGGAAGAGGTTCAGAGACTCCTGCACCAGATGGAACAGGTTCAGAGTCTCCTGCACCAGGTGGAACAGGTTCAGAGACTCCTGCACCAGGTGGAACAGGATCAGAGACTCCTGCAGTAGCTTGAACAGCTTCAGAGACTCCTGCACTAGGTGGAACAGGTTCAGAGACTCCTGCACCAGACGGAACAGGTTCACAGACTCCTGCACCAGATTGTACATCTTCAGAGACTCCTGCACCAGGTGGGAGATGTTCAGAGACTCCTGCACCAGATTGTACATCTTCAGAGACTCCTGCACCAGGTGGGACAGGTTCAGAGACTCCTGCACCAGTTGGGACAGGTTCAGAGACTCCTGCACCCGGTGATACAGTTTCAGAGACTCCTCCATCCGGAGGGAAATTTTCAGAGACTCCTGCACCCGGTGGGACAGGTTCAGAGACTCCTGCACCAGGTGGGACAGGTTCAGATACTTCTGCACCCGGTGGGACAGGTTCAGATACTCCTGCACCCGGTGGGACAGGTTCAGAGACTCCTGCACCAGGTGGAACAGGTTCAGAGACTCCTGCACCCGGTGGGACAGGTTCAGAGACTCCTGCACCCGGTGGGACCGGTTCTGAGACTCCTGCACCCGGTGGAACACGGTCAGAGACTCCTGCACCAGGTGGAACAGCTTCAGAGACTCTTGCACCAGGTGGGACAGCTTCAGAGACTCCTGCACCATGTGGAACAGGTTCAGAGACTCCTGCAACAAGTCCGACAGGTTCAGAGACTCCTGGACCAGGTAGGACAGGTTCAGAGACTCCTGCACCAGGTGGGACAGGTTCAGCGACTCCTGGACCAGGTGCGAAAGTTTCAGAGACTCCTGCACCAGGTGGAACAGCTTCAGAGACTCCTGCACCATGTGGAACAGGTTCAGAGACACCTGCACCAGGTGGGACAGGTTCAGCGACTCCTGGACCAGGTGCGAAAGTTTCAGAGACTCCTGCACCAGGGGGACAGGGTCAGAGACACCTGCACCAGGTGGAACAGGTTCAGAGACTCCTGCATCCGGTGGTACAGTTTCAGAGACTCCTCCATCCGTAGGGAAATTTTCAGAGACTCCTGCACCCGGTGGGACAGGTTCAGAGACTCCTGCACCCGGTGGGACAGATTCAGAGACTCCTGCACCAGGTGGAACAGGTTCGGAGACTCCTGCACCAGGTGGAACAGGTTCACAGACTCCTGCACCAGCTTGAACAGTTTCAGAGACTCCTGCAACAGATGGAACAGGTTCAGAGACTCCTGCACCCGGTGGTACAGTTTCAGAGACTCCTGCACCAGGTGGGACAGGTTCAGAGACTCCGGCAACCGGTGGTACAGTTTCAGAGACTCCTCCATCCGGAGGGAAATTTTCAGAGACTCCTGCACCCGGTGGGACAGGTTCAGAGACTCCTCCATCCGGAGGGAAATTTTCAGAGACTCCTGCACCAGGTGGGCCAGGTTCTGAGACTCCTGCACCAGGTGGGACAGGTTCAGAGACTCCTGCACCAGGTGGGACAGGTTCAGATACTTCTGCACCCGGTGGGACAGGTTCAGATACTCCTGCACCCGGTGGGACAGGTTCAGAGACTCCTGCACCAGGTGGAACAGGTTCAGAGACTCCTGCACCCGGTGGGACAGGTTCAGAGACTCCTGCACCCGGTGGGACAGGTTAAGAGACTCCTGCACCAGGTGGAACAGGTTCAGAGACTCCTGCTGCCGGCGGGACAGGTTCAGAGACTCCTGCACCCGGTGGAACAGGTTCGGAGACTCCTGCACCAGGTGGAGCAGGTTCACAGACTCCTGCACCAGCTTGAACAGTTTCAGAGACTCCTCCAACCGGAGTGAAATTTTCAGAGACTCCTGCACCAGGTGGGACAGGTTCTGAGACTCCTGCACCAGGTGGAACAGCTTCAGAGACTCCTGCACCCGGTGGTACAGTTTCAGAGACTCCTGCACCCGGTGGAACAGGATCAGAGACTCCAGCACCAGCTTGAACAGCTTCAGAGACTCCTGCACCAGGTGGAACAGGTTCAGAGACTCCTGCACCAGGTGGGACAGGTTCAGAGACTCCTGCACCAGGAGGGACAGGTTCAGATACTTCTGCACCCGGTGGGACAGGTTCAGATACTCCTGCACCCGGTGGGACAGGTTCAGAGACTCCTGCACCAGGTGGAACAGGTTCAGAGACTCCTGCACCCGGTGGGACAGGTTCAGAGACTCCTGCACCCGGTGGGACAGGTTCAGAGACTCCTGCACCAGGTGGAACAGGTTCAGAGACTCCTGCAGCCGGCGGGACAGGTTCAGAGACTCCTGCACCCGGTGGGACAGGTTCAGTGACTCCTGCACCCGGTGGGACAGGTTCAGACACTCCTGCACCCGGTGGGACAGGTTCAGAGACTCCTGAACCAGGCGGAACAGTTTCAGGGACTCCTGCACCCGGTGGGACAGGTTCAGAGACCCTTCACCAGGTGGAACAGGTTCAGAGTCTCCTGCACCAGATGGAACAGGTTCAGAGTCTCCTGTACCAGCTTGAACAGCTTCAGAGACTCCTGCACCAGGTGGAACAGGTTCAGAGACCCCTGCAACGGATGGGAAATTTTCAGAGACTCCTGCACCAGATGGAACAGGTTCAGAGTCTCCTGCACCAGGTGGAACAGGTTCACAGACTCCTGCACCACCTTGAACAGTTTCAGAGACTCCTGCAACAGATGGAACAGGTTCACAGACTCCTGCACCCGGTGGGACAGGTTCAGTGACTCCTGCATCCGGTGGGACAGGATCAGACACTCCTGCACCCGGTGGGACAGGTTCAGAGTCTCCTGCACCAGGTGGAACAGTCTCAGAGACTCCTGCACCCGGTGGGACAGGTTCAGAGACTCTTTCACCAGGTGGAACAGGTTCAGAGACTCCTGCACCCGGTGGAACAGGTTCACAGACTCCTGCACCACCTTGAACAGTTTCAGAGACTCCTGCAACAGATGGAACAGGTTCACAGACTCCTGCACCCGGTGGGACAGGTTCAGTGACTCCTGCATCCGGTGGGACAGGATCAGACACTCCTGCACCCGGTGGGACAGGTTCAGAGTCTCCTGCACCAGGTGGAACAGTTTCAGAGACTCCTGCACCCGGTGGGACAGGTTCAGAGACTCTTTCACCAGGTGGAACAGGTTCAGAGTCTCCTGTACCAGCTTGAACAGCTTCAGAGACTCCTGCACCAGGTGGAACAGGTTCAGAGACTCCTGCAACGGATGGGAAATTTTCAGAGACTCCTGCACCAGACGGAACAGGTTCAGAGTCTCCTGCACCAGGTGGAACAGGTTCAGAGACTCCTGCACCAGGTGGAACAGGATCAGAGACTCCTGCAGTAGCTTGAACAGCTTCAGAGACTCCTGCACTAGGTGGAACAGGTTCAGAGACTCCTGCACCAGACGGAACAGGTTCACAGACTCCTGCACCAGATTGTACATCTTCAGAGACTCCTGCACCAGGTGGGAGATGTTCAGAGACTCCGGCACCAGATTGTACATCTTCAGAGACTCCTGCACCAGGTGGGACAGGTTCAGAGACTCCTGCATCCGGTGGTACAGTTTCAGAGACTCCTCCATCCGTAGGGAAATTTTCAGAGACTCCTGCACCCGGTGGGACAGGTTCAGAGACTCCTGCACCCGGTGGGACAGATTCAGAGACTCCTGCAACAGATGGAACAGGTTCAGAGACTCCTGCACCCGGTGGTACAGTTTCAGAGACTCCTGCACCAGGTGGAACAGGTTCAGAGACTCCGGCAACCGGTGGTACAGTTTCAGAGACTCCTCCATCCGGAGGGAAATTTTCAGAGACTCCTGCACCCGGTGGGACAGGTTCAGAGACTCCTCCATCCGGAGGGAAATATTCAGAGACTCCTGCACCAGGTGGGCCAGGTTCTGAGACTCCTGCACCAGGTGGGACAGGTTCAGATACTTCTGCACCCGGTGGGACAGGTTCAGATACTCCTGCACCCGGTGGGACAGGTTCAGAGACTCCTGCACCAGGTGGAACAGGTTCAGAGACTCCTGCACCCGGTGGGACAGGTTCAGAGACTCCTGCACCCGGTGGGACAGGTTAAGAGACTCCTGCACCAGGTGGAACAGGTTCAGAGACTCCTGCAGCCGGCGGGACAGGTTCAGAGACTCCTGCACCCGGTGGAACAGGTTCGGAGACTCCTGCACCAGGTGGAGCAGGTTCACAGACTCCTGCACCAGCTTGAACAGTTTCAGAGACTCCTCCATCCGGAGTGAAATTTTCAGAGACTCCTGCACCAGGTGGGACAGGTTCCGAGACTCCTGCACCAGGTGGAACAGCTTCAGAGACTCCTGCACCCGGTGGTACAGTTTCAGAGACTCCTGCACCCGGTGGAACAGGATCAGAGACTCCAGCACCAGCTTGAACAGCTTCAGAGACTCCTGCACCAGGTGGAACAGGTTCAGAGACTCCTGCACCAGGTGGGACAGGTTCAGAGACTCCTGCACCAGGAGGGACAGGTTCAGATACTTCTGCACCCGGTGGGACAGGTTCAGATACTCCTGCACCCGGTGGGACAGGTTCAGAGACTCCTGCACCAGGTGGAACAGGTTCAGAGACTCCTGCACCCGGTGGGACAGGTTCAGAGACTCCTGCACCCGGTGGGACAGGTTCAGAGACTCCTGCACCAGGTGGAACAGGTTCAGAGACTCCTGCAGCCGGCAGGACAGGTTCAGAGACTCCTGCACCCGGTGGGACAGGTTCAGTGACTCCTGCACCCGGTGGGACAGGTTCAGACACTCCTGCACCCGGTGGGACAGGTTCAGAGACTCCTGAACCAGGTGGAACAGTTTCAGGGACTCCTGCACCCGGTGGGACAGGTTCAGAGACCCTTCACCAGGTGGAACAGGTTCAGAGTCTCCTGCACCAGATGGAACAGGTTCAGAGTCTCCTGTACCAGCTTGAACAGCTTCAGATACTCCTGCACCAGGTGGAACAGGTTCAGAGACTCCTGCAACGGATGGGAAATTTTCAGAGACTCCTGCACCAAGTGGGATAGGTCCAGAGACCCCTGTACCAGGTGGAAGAGGTTCAGAGACTCCTGCACCAGATGGAACAGGTTCAGAGTCTCCTGCACCAGGTGGAACAGGTTCACAGACTCCTGCACCACCTTGAACAGTTTCAGAGACTCCTGCAACAGATGGAACAGGTTCACAGACTCCTGCACCCGGTGGGACAGGTTCAGTGACTCCTGCATCCGGTGGGACAGGATCAGACACTCCTGCACCCGGTGGGACAGGTTCAGAGTCTCCTGCACCAGGTGGAACAGTCTCAGAGACTCCTGCACCCGGTGGGACAGGTTCAGAGACTCTTTCACCAGGTGGAACAGGTTCAGAGACTCCTGCACCCGGTGGAACAGGTTCACAGACTCCTGCACCACCTTGAACAGTTTCAGAGACTCCTGCAACAGATGGAACAGGTTCACAGACTCCTGCACCCGGTGGGACAGGTTCAGTGACTCCTGCATCCGGTGGGACAGGATCAGACACTCCTGCACCCGGTGGGACAGGTTCAGAGTCTCCTGCACCAGGTGGAACAGTTTCAGAGACTCCTGCACCCGGTGGGACAGGTTCAGAGACTCTTTCACCAGGTGGAACAGGTTCAGAGTCTCCTGTACCAGCTTGAACAGCTTCAGAGACTCCTGCACCAGGTGGAACAGGTTCAGAGACTCCTGCAACGGATGGGAAATTTTCAGAGACTCCTGCACCAGACAGAACAGGTTCAGAGTCTCCTGCACCAGGTGGAACAGGTTCAGAGACTCCTGCACCAGGTGGAACAGGATCAGAGACTCCTGCAGTAGCTTGAACAGCTTCAGAGACTCCTGCACTAGGTGGAACAGGTTCAGAGACTCCTGCACCAGACGGAACAGGTTCACAGACTCCTGCACCAGATTGTACATCTTCAGAGACTCCTGCACCAGGTGGGAGATGTTCAGAGACTCCGGCACCAGATTGTACATCTTCAGAGACTCCTGCACCAGGTGGGACAGGTTCGGAGACTCCTGCACCAGTTGGGACAGGTTCAGAGACACCTGCACCCGGTGATACAGTTTCAGAGACTCCTCCATCCGGAAGGAAATTTTCAGAGACTCCTGCACCCGGTGGGACAGGGTCAGAGACTCCTGCACCCGGTGGGACCGGTTCTGAGACTCCTGCACCCGGTGGAACACGGTCAGAGACTCCTGCACCAGGTGGAACAGCTTCAGAGACTCTTGCACCAGGTGGGACAGCTTCAGAGACTCCTGCACCATGTGGAACAGGTTCAGAGACTCCTGCAACAGGTCCGACAGGTTCAGAGACTCCTGGAACAGGTAGGACAGGTTCAGAGACTCCTGCACCAGGTGGGACAGGTTCAGCGACTCCTGGACCAGGTGCGAAAGTTTCAGAGACTCCTGCACCAGGTAGAACAGCTTCAGAGACTCCTGCACCATGTGGAACAGGTTCAGAGACACCTGCACCAGGTGGGACAGGTTCAGCGACTCCTGGACCAGGTGCGAAAGTTTCAGAGACTCCTGCACCAGGGGGACAGGGTCAGAGACACCTGCACCAGGTGGAACAGGTTCAGAGACTCCTGCATCCGGTGGTACAGTTTCAGAGACTCCTCCATCCGTAGGGAAATTTTCAGAGACTCCTGCACCCGGTGGGACAGGTTCAGAGACTCCTGCACCCGGTGGGACAGATTCAGAGACTCCTGCACCAGGTGGAACAGTTTCAGAGACTCCTGCAACAGATGGAACAGGTTCAGAGACTCCTGCACCCGGTGGTACAGTTTCAGAGACTCCTGCACCAGGTGGGACAGGTTCAGAGACTCCGGCAACCGGTGGTACAGTTTCAGAGACTCCTCCATCCGGAGGGAAATTTTCAGAGACTCCTGCACCCGGTGGGACAGGTTCAGAGACTCCTCCATCCGGAGGGAAATTTTCAGAGACTCCTGCACCAGGTGGGCCAGGTTCTGAGACTCCTGCACCAGGTGGGACAGGTTCAGAGACTCCTGCACCAGGTGGGACAGGTTCAGATACTTCTGCACCCGGTGGGACAGGTTCAGATACTCCTGCACCCGGTGGGACAGGTTCAGAGACTCCTGCACCCGGTGGGACAGGTTCAGAGACTCCTGCACCAGGTGGAACAGGTTCGGAGACTCCTGCACCAGGTGGAACAGGTTCAGAGACTCCTGCACCCGGTGGGACAGGTTCAGAGACTCCTGCACCAGGTGGAACAGGTTCGGAGACTCCTGCACCAGGTGGAACAGGTTCACAGACTCCTGCACCAGCTTGAACAGTTTCAGAGACTCCTGCAACAGATGGAACAGGTTCAGAGACTCCTGCACCCGGTGGTACAGTTTCAGAGACTCCTGCACCAGGTGGGACAGGTTCAGAGACTCCGGCAACCGGTGGTACAGTTTCAGAGACTCCTCCATCCGGAGGGAAATTTTCAGAGACTCCTGCACCCGGTGGGACAGGTTCAGAGACTCCTCCATCCGGAGGGAAATTTTCAGAGACTCCTGCACCAGGTGGGCCAGGTTCTGAGACTCCTGCACCAGGTGGAACAGCTTCAGAGACTCCTGCACCCGGTGGTACAGTTTCAGAGACTCCTGCACCCGGTGGAACAGGATCAGAGACACCAGCACCCGCTTGAACAGCTTCAGAGACCTCTGCACCAAGTGGAACAGGTTCGGAGACTCCTGCACCAGGTGGGACAGGTTCAGAGACTCCTGCACCAGGTGGGACAGGTTCAGATACTTCTGCACCCGGTGGGACAGGTTCAGATACTCCTGCACCCGGTGGGACAGGTTCAGAGACTCCTGCAGCCGGTGGGACAGGTTAAGAGACTCCTGCACCAGGTGGAACAGGTTCAGAGACTCCTGCACCCGTTGGAACAGGTTCGGAGACTCCTGCACCAGGTGGAACAGGTTCACAGACTCCTGCACCAGTTTGAACAGTTTCAGAGACTCCTGCACTAGGTGGGACAGGTTCTGAGACTCCTGCACCAGGTGGAACAGCTTCAGAGACTCCTGCATCCGGTGGTACAGTTTCAGAGACTCCTGCACCCGGTGGAACAGGATCAGAGACTCCAGCACCAGCTTGAACAGTTTCAGAGACTCCTGCACCAAGTGGAACAGGTTCAGAGACTCCTGCACCAGGTGGGACAGGTTCAGAGAGTCCTGCACCAGGTGGAACAGGTTCTGAGACTCCTGCACCAGGTGGAACAGCTTCAGAGACTCCTGCATCCGGTGGTACAGTTTCAGAGACTCCTGCACCCGGTGGAACAGGATCAGAGACTCCAGCACCAGCTTGAACAGCTTCAGAGACTCCTGCACCAAGTGGAACAGGTTCAGAGACTCCTGCACCAGGTGGGACAGGTTCAGAGACTCCTGCACCAGGTGGAACAGGTTCGGAGAATCCTGCACCAGGTGGAACAGGTTCACAGACTCCTGCACCAGCTTGAACAGTTTCAGAGACTCCTGCAACAGATGGAAAAGGTTCAGAGACTCCTGCACCCGGTAATACAGTTTCAGAGACTCCTGCACCAGGTGGGACAGGTTCAGAGACTCCGGCAACCGGTGGTACAGTTTCAGAGACTCCTCCATCCGGAGGGAAATTTTCAGAGACTCCTGCACACGGTGGGACAGGTTCAGAGACTCCTCCATCCGGAGGGAAATTTTCAGAGACTCCTGCACCAGGTGGGACAGGTTCTGAGACTCCTGCACCAGGTGGAACAGCTTCAGAGACTCCTGCACCCGGTGGTACAGTTTCAGAGACTCCTGCACCCGGTGGAACAGGATCAGAGACTCCAGCACCCGCTTGAACAGCTTCAGAGACTCCTGCACCAAGTGGAACAGGTTCGGAGACTCCTGCATCCGGTGGTACAGTTTCAGAGACTCCTGCACCCGGTGGAACAGGATCAGAGACTCCAGCACCAGCTTGAACAGCTTCAGAGACTCCTGCACCAAGTGGAACAGGTTCGGAGACTCCTGCACCAGGTGGAACAGGTTCACAGACTCCTGCACCAGCTTGAACAGTTTCAGAGACTCCTCCATCCGGAGGGAAATTTTCAGAGACTCCTGCACCAGGTGGGACAGGTTCTGAGACTCCTGCACCAGGTGGAACAGCTTCAGAGACTCCTGCATCCGGTGGTACAGTTTCAGAGACTCCTGCACCCGGTGGAACAGGATCAGAGACTCCAGCACCAGCTTGAACAGCTTCAGAGACTCCTGCACCAAGTGGAACAGGTTCAGAGACTCCTGCACCAGGTGGGACAGGTTTCAGAGACTCCTGCACCAGGAGGGACAGGTTCAGATACTTCTGCACCCGGTGGGACAGGTTCAGATACTCCTGCACCCGGTGGGACAGGTTCAGAGACTCCTGCACCAGGTGGAACAGGTTCAGAGACTCCTGCACCCGGTGGGACAGGTTCAGAGACTCCTGCACCCGGTGGGACAGGTTCAGAGACTCCTGCACCAGGTGGAACAGGTTCAGAGACTCCTGCAGCCGGCGGGACAGGTTCAGAGACTCCTGCACCCGGTGGGACAGGTTCAGACACTCCTGCACCCGGTGGGACAGGTTCAGAGACTCCTGCACCAGGTGGAACAGTTTCAGGGACTCCTGCACCCGGTGGGACAGGTTCAGAGACCCTTCACCAGGTGGAACAGGTTCAGAGTCTCCTGCACCAGATGGAACAGGTTCAGAATCTCCTGTACCAGCTTGAACAGCTTCAGAGACTCCTGCACCAGGTGGAACAGGTTCAGAGACTCCTGCAACGGATGGGAAATTTTCAGAGACTCCTGCACCAAGTGGGATAGGTCCAGAGACCCCTGTACCAGGTGGAAGAGCTTCAGAGACTCCTGCACCAGATGGAACAGGTTCAGAGTCTCCTGCACCAGGTGGAACAGGTTCAGAGACTCCTGCACCCGGTGGAACAGGTTCACAGACTCCTGCACCAGCTTGTACATTTTCAGAGACTCCTGCAGCAGGTGGGAGATGTTCAGAGACTCCTGCACCAGGTGGGACAGGTCCAGAGACTCCTGCACCAGGTGGGACAGGTTCAGAGACTCCCGCACCCGGTGGTACAGTTTCAGAGACTCCTCCATCCGGAGGGAAATTTTCAGAGACTCCTGCACCCGGTGGTACAGGTTCAGAGACTCCTGCACCCGGTGGGACAGGTTCTGAGACTCCTGGACCAGTTAGGACAGGTTCAGAGACTCCTGCACCAGGTGGGACATGTTCTGAGACTCCTGCACCCGGTGGAACAGGGTCAGAGACTCCTGCACCAGGTGGAACAGCTTCAGAGACTCCTGCACCCGGTGGGACAGGTTCAGAGACTCTTTCACCAGGTGGAACAGGTTCAGAGTCTCCTGTACCAGCTTGAACAGCTTCAGAGACTCCTGCACCAGGTGGAACAGGTTCAGAGACTCCTGCAACGGATGGGAAATTTTCAGAGACTCCTGCACCAGACGGAACAGGTTCAGAGTCTCCTGCACCAGGTGGAACAGGTTCAGAGACTCCTGCACCAGGTGGAACAGGATCAGAGACTCCTGCAGTAGCTTGAACAGCTTCAGAGACTCCTGCACTAGGTGGAACAGGTTCAGAGACTCCTGCACCAGACGGAACAGGTTCACAGACTCCTGCACCAGATTGTACATCTTCAGAGACTCCTGCACCAGGTGGGAGATGTTCAGAGACTCCGGCACCAGATTGTACATCTTCAGAGACTCCTGCACCAGGTGGGACAGGTTCAGAGACTCCTGCATCCGGTGGTACAGTTTCAGAGACTCCTCCATCCGTAGGGAAATTTTCAGAGACTCCTGCACCCGGTGGGACAGGTTCAGAGACTCCTGCACCCGGTGGGACAGATTCAGAGACTCCTGCAACAGATGGAACAGGTTCAGAGACTCCTGCACCCGGTGGTACAGTTTCAGAGACTCCTGCACCAGGTGGAACAGGTTCAGAGACTCCGGCAACCGGTGGTACAGTTTCAGAGACTCCTCCATCCGGAGGGAAATTTTCAGAGACTCCTGCACCCGGTGGGACAGGTTCAGAGACTCCTCCATCCGGAGGGAAATATTCAGAGACTCCTGCACCAGGTGGGCCAGGTTCTGAGACTCCTGCACCAGGTGGGACAGGTTCAGATACTTCTGCACCCGGTGGGACAGGTTCAGATACTCCTGCACCCGGTGGGACAGGTTCAGAGACTCCTGCACCAGGTGGAACAGGTTCAGAGACTCCTGCACCCGGTGGGACAGGTTCAGAGACTCCTGCACCCGGTGGGACAGGTTAAGAGACTCCTGCACCAGGTGGAACAGGTTCAGAGACTCCTGCAGCCGGCGGGACAGGTTCAGAGACTCCTGCACCCGGTGGAACAGGTTCGGAGACTCCTGCACCAGGTGGAGCAGGTTCACAGACTCCTGCACCAGCTTGAACAGTTTCAGAGACTCCTCCATCCGGAGTGAAATTTTCAGAGACTCCTGCACCAGGTGGGACAGGTTCCGAGACTCCTGCACCAGGTGGAACAGCTTCAGAGACTCCTGCACCCGGTGGTACAGTTTCAGAGACTCCTGCACCCGGTGGAACAGGATCAGAGACTCCAGCACCAGCTTGAACAGCTTCAGAGACTCCTGCACCAGGTGGAACAGGTTCAGAGACTCCTGCACCAGGTGGGACAGGTTCAGAGACTCCTGCACCAGGAGGGACAGGTTCAGATACTTCTGCACCCGGTGGGACAGGTTCAGATACTCCTGCACCCGGTGGGACAGGTTCAGAGACTCCTGCACCAGGTGGAACAGGTTCAGAGACTCCTGCACCCGGTGGGACAGGTTCAGAGACTCCTGCACCCGGTGGGACAGGTTCAGAGACTCCTGCACCAGGTGGAACAGGTTCAGAGACTCCTGCAGCCGGCAGGACAGGTTCAGAGACTCCTGCACCCGGTGGGACAGGTTCAGTGACTCCTGCACCCGGTGGGACAGGTTCAGACACTCCTGCACCCGGTGGGACAGGTTCAGAGACTCCTGAACCAGGTGGAACAGTTTCAGGGACTCCTGCACCCGGTGGGACAGGTTCAGAGACCCTTCACCAGGTGGAACAGGTTCAGAGTCTCCTGCACCAGATGGAACAGGTTCAGAGTCTCCTGTACCAGCTTGAACAGCTTCAGATACTCCTGCACCAGGTGGAACAGGTTCAGAGACTCCTGCAACGGATGGGAAATTTTCAGAGACTCCTGCACCAAGTGGGATAGGTCCAGAGACCCCTGTACCAGGTGGAAGAGGTTCAGAGACTCCTGCACCAGATGGAACAGGTTCAGAGTCTCCTGCACCAGGTGGAACAGGTTCACAGACTCCTGCACCACCTTGAACAGTTTCAGAGACTCCTGCAACAGATGGAACAGGTTCACAGACTCCTGCACCCGGTGGGACAGGTTCAGTGACTCCTGCATCCGGTGGGACAGGATCAGACACTCCTGCACCCGGTGGGACAGGTTCAGAGTCTCCTGCACCAGGTGGAACAGTCTCAGAGACTCCTGCACCCGGTGGGACAGGTTCAGAGACTCTTTCACCAGGTGGAACAGGTTCAGAGACTCCTGCACCCGGTGGAACAGGTTCACAGACTCCTGCACCACCTTGAACAGTTTCAGAGACTCCTGCAACAGATGGAACAGGTTCACAGACTCCTGCACCCGGTGGGACAGGTTCAGTGACTCCTGCATCCGGTGGGACAGGATCAGACACTCCTGCACCCGGTGGGACAGGTTCAGAGTCTCCTGCACCAGGTGGAACAGTTTCAGAGACTCCTGCACCCGGTGGGACAGGTTCAGAGACTCTTTCACCAGGTGGAACAGGTTCAGAGTCTCCTGTACCAGCTTGAACAGCTTCAGAGACTCCTGCACCAGGTGGAACAGGTTCAGAGACTCCTGCAACGGATGGGAAATTTTCAGAGACTCCTGCACCAGACAGAACAGGTTCAGAGTCTCCTGCACCAGGTGGAACAGGTTCAGAGACTCCTGCACCAGGTGGAACAGGATCAGAGACTCCTGCAGTAGCTTGAACAGCTTCAGAGACTCCTGCACTAGGTGGAACAGGTTCAGAGACTCCTGCACCAGACGGAACAGGTTCACAGACTCCTGCACCAGATTGTACATCTTCAGAGACTCCTGCACCAGGTGGGAGATGTTCAGAGACTCCGGCACCAGATTGTACATCTTCAGAGACTCCTGCACCAGGTGGGACAGGTTCGGAGACTCCTGCACCAGTTGGGACAGGTTCAGAGACACCTGCACCCGGTGATACAGTTTCAGAGACTCCTCCATCCGGAAGGAAATTTTCAGAGACTCCTGCACCCGGTGGGACAGGGTCAGAGACTCCTGCACCCGGTGGGACCGGTTCTGAGACTCCTGCACCCGGTGGAACACGGTCAGAGACTCCTGCACCAGGTGGAACAGCTTCAGAGACTCTTGCACCAGGTGGGACAGCTTCAGAGACTCCTGCACCATGTGGAACAGGTTCAGAGACTCCTGCAACAGGTCCGACAGGTTCAGAGACTCCTGGAACAGGTAGGACAGGTTCAGAGACTCCTGCACCAGGTGGGACAGGTTCAGCGACTCCTGGACCAGGTGCGAAAGTTTCAGAGACTCCTGCACCAGGTAGAACAGCTTCAGAGACTCCTGCACCATGTGGAACAGGTTCAGAGACACCTGCACCAGGTGGGACAGGTTCAGCGACTCCTGGACCAGGTGCGAAAGTTTCAGAGACTCCTGCACCAGGGGGACAGGGTCAGAGACACCTGCACCAGGTGGAACAGGTTCAGAGACTCCTGCATCCGGTGGTACAGTTTCAGAGACTCCTCCATCCGTAGGGAAATTTTCAGAGACTCCTGCACCCGGTGGGACAGGTTCAGAGACTCCTGCACCCGGTGGGACAGATTCAGAGACTCCTGCACCAGGTGGAACAGTTTCAGAGACTCCTGCAACAGATGGAACAGGTTCAGAGACTCCTGCACCCGGTGGTACAGTTTCAGAGACTCCTGCACCAGGTGGGACAGGTTCAGAGACTCCGGCAACCGGTGGTACAGTTTCAGAGACTCCTCCATCCGGAGGGAAATTTTCAGAGACTCCTGCACCCGGTGGGACAGGTTCAGAGACTCCTCCATCCGGAGGGAAATTTTCAGAGACTCCTGCACCAGGTGGGCCAGGTTCTGAGACTCCTGCACCAGGTGGGACAGGTTCAGAGACTCCTGCACCAGGTGGGACAGGTTCAGATACTTCTGCACCCGGTGGGACAGGTTCAGATACTCCTGCACCCGGTGGGACAGGTTCAGAGACTCCTGCACCCGGTGGGACAGGTTCAGAGACTCCTGCACCAGGTGGAACAGGTTCGGAGACTCCTGCACCAGGTGGAACAGGTTCAGAGACTCCTGCACCCGGTGGGACAGGTTCAGAGACTCCTGCACCAGGTGGAACAGGTTCGGAGACTCCTGCACCAGGTGGAACAGGTTCACAGACTCCTGCACCAGCTTGAACAGTTTCAGAGACTCCTGCAACAGATGGAACAGGTTCAGAGACTCCTGCACCCGGTGGTACAGTTTCAGAGACTCCTGCACCAGGTGGGACAGGTTCAGAGACTCCGGCAACCGGTGGTACAGTTTCAGAGACTCCTCCATCCGGAGGGAAATTTTCAGAGACTCCTGCACCCGGTGGGACAGGTTCAGAGACTCCTCCATCCGGAGGGAAATTTTCAGAGACTCCTGCACCAGGTGGGCCAGGTTCTGAGACTCCTGCACCAGGTGGAACAGCTTCAGAGACTCCTGCACCCGGTGGTACAGTTTCAGAGACTCCTGCACCCGGTGGAACAGGATCAGAGACACCAGCACCCGCTTGAACAGCTTCAGAGACCTCTGCACCAAGTGGAACAGGTTCGGAGACTCCTGCACCAGGTGGGACAGGTTCAGAGACTCCTGCACCAGGTGGGACAGGTTCAGATACTTCTGCACCCGGTGGGACAGGTTCAGATACTCCTGCACCCGGTGGGACAGGTTCAGAGACTCCTGCAGCCGGTGGGACAGGTTAAGAGACTCCTGCACCAGGTGGAACAGGTTCAGAGACTCCTGCACCCGTTGGAACAGGTTCGGAGACTCCTGCACCAGGTGGAACAGGTTCACAGACTCCTGCACCAGTTTGAACAGTTTCAGAGACTCCTGCACTAGGTGGGACAGGTTCTGAGACTCCTGCACCAGGTGGAACAGCTTCAGAGACTCCTGCATCCGGTGGTACAGTTTCAGAGACTCCTGCACCCGGTGGAACAGGATCAGAGACTCCAGCACCAGCTTGAACAGTTTCAGAGACTCCTGCACCAAGTGGAACAGGTTCAGAGACTCCTGCACCAGGTGGGACAGGTTCAGAGAGTCCTGCACCAGGTGGAACAGGTTCTGAGACTCCTGCACCAGGTGGAACAGCTTCAGAGACTCCTGCATCCGGTGGTACAGTTTCAGAGACTCCTGCACCCGGTGGAACAGGATCAGAGACTCCAGCACCAGCTTGAACAGCTTCAGAGACTCCTGCACCAAGTGGAACAGGTTCAGAGACTCCTGCACCAGGTGGGACAGGTTCAGAGACTCCTGCACCAGGTGGAACAGGTTCGGAGAATCCTGCACCAGGTGGAACAGGTTCACAGACTCCTGCACCAGCTTGAACAGTTTCAGAGACTCCTGCAACAGATGGAAAAGGTTCAGAGACTCCTGCACCCGGTAATACAGTTTCAGAGACTCCTGCACCAGGTGGGACAGGTTCAGAGACTCCGGCAACCGGTGGTACAGTTTCAGAGACTCCTCCATCCGGAGGGAAATTTTCAGAGACTCCTGCACACGGTGGGACAGGTTCAGAGACTCCTCCATCCGGAGGGAAATTTTCAGAGACTCCTGCACCAGGTGGGACAGGTTCTGAGACTCCTGCACCAGGTGGAACAGCTTCAGAGACTCCTGCACCCGGTGGTACAGTTTCAGAGACTCCTGCACCCGGTGGAACAGGATCAGAGACTCCAGCACCCGCTTGAACAGCTTCAGAGACTCCTGCACCAAGTGGAACAGGTTCGGAGACTCCTGCATCCGGTGGTACAGTTTCAGAGACTCCTGCACCCGGTGGAACAGGATCAGAGACTCCAGCACCAGCTTGAACAGCTTCAGAGACTCCTGCACCAAGTGGAACAGGTTCGGAGACTCCTGCACCAGGTGGAACAGGTTCACAGACTCCTGCACCAGCTTGAACAGTTTCAGAGACTCCTCCATCCGGAGGGAAATTTTCAGAGACTCCTGCACCAGGTGGGACAGGTTCTGAGACTCCTGCACCAGGTGGAACAGCTTCAGAGACTCCTGCATCCGGTGGTACAGTTTCAGAGACTCCTGCACCCGGTGGAACAGGATCAGAGACTCCAGCACCAGCTTGAACAGCTTCAGAGACTCCTGCACCAAGTGGAACAGGTTCAGAGACTCCTGCACCAGGTGGGACAGGTTTCAGAGACTCCTGCACCAGGAGGGACAGGTTCAGATACTTCTGCACCCGGTGGGACAGGTTCAGATACTCCTGCACCCGGTGGGACAGGTTCAGAGACTCCTGCACCAGGTGGAACAGGTTCAGAGACTCCTGCACCCGGTGGGACAGGTTCAGAGACTCCTGCACCCGGTGGGACAGGTTCAGAGACTCCTGCACCAGGTGGAACAGGTTCAGAGACTCCTGCAGCCGGCGGGACAGGTTCAGAGACTCCTGCACCCGGTGGGACAGGTTCAGACACTCCTGCACCCGGTGGGACAGGTTCAGAGACTCCTGCACCAGGTGGAACAGTTTCAGGGACTCCTGCACCCGGTGGGACAGGTTCAGAGACCCTTCACCAGGTGGAACAGGTTCAGAGTCTCCTGCACCAGATGGAACAGGTTCAGAATCTCCTGTACCAGCTTGAACAGCTTCAGAGACTCCTGCACCAGGTGGAACAGGTTCAGAGACTCCTGCAACGGATGGGAAATTTTCAGAGACTCCTGCACCAAGTGGGATAGGTCCAGAGACCCCTGTACCAGGTGGAAGAGCTTCAGAGACTCCTGCACCAGATGGAACAGGTTCAGAGTCTCCTGCACCAGGTGGAACAGGTTCAGAGACTCCTGCACCCGGTGGAACAGGTTCACAGACTCCTGCACCAGCTTGTACAGTTTCAGAGACTCCTGCAACAGATGGAACAGGTTCACAGACTCCTGCACCAGATTGTACATTTTCAGAGACTCCTGCAGCAGGTGGGAGATGTTCAGAGACTCCTGCACCAGGTGGGACAGGTCCAGAGACTCCTGCACCAGGTGGGACAGGTTCAGAGACTCCCGCACCCGGTGGTACAGTTTCAGAGACTCCTCCATCCGGAGGGAAATTTTCAGAGACTCCTGCACCCGGTGGTACAGGTTCAGAGACTCCTGCACCCGGTGGGACAGGTTCTGAGACTCCTGGACCAGTTAGGACAGGTTCAGAGACTCCTGCACCAGGTGGGACATGTTCTGAGACTCCTGCACCCGGTGGAACAGGGTCAGAGACTCCTGCACCAGGTGGAACAGCTTCAGAGACTCTTGCACCAGGTGGGACATCTTCAGAGACTCCTGCACCATGTGGAACAGGTTCAGAGACTCCTGCAACAAGTCATACAGGTTCAGAGACTCCTGCACCATGTGGGACAGGTTCAGAAACTCCTGGACCAGGTAGGACAGGTTCAGAGACTCCTGCACCAGGTGGGACAGGTTCGGCGACTCCTGGACCAGGTGCGAAAGTTTCAGAGACTCCTGCACCAGGTGGAACAGCTTCAGAGACTCCTGCACCATGTGGAACAGGTTCAGAGACACCTGCACCAGGTGGGACAGGTTCAGCGACTCCTGGACCAGGTGCGAAAGTTTCAGAGACTCCTGCACCAGGGGGACAGGGTCAGAGACACCTGCACCAGGTGGAACAGGTTCAAAGACTCCTGCACCAGGTGGGTCAGTTTCAGAGACTCCTGCACCAGGTGGGTCAGTTTCAGAGACTCCTAAACCAGTTGGAACAGGTTCAGAGACTCCTGCACCAGGTGGGTCAGTTTCAGAGACTCCTAAACCAGTTGGAACAGGTTCAGAGACTCCTGCACCAGGTGGAACTGGTTCACAGACTCCTGCACCAGGTGGAACAGGTTCAAAGACTCCTGCACCAGGTGGAACTGGTTCACAGACTCCTGCACCAGGTGGAACAGGTTCAGAGACTCCTGCACCAGGTGGGACAGGTCCAGAGACTCCTGCACCAGGTGGGACAGGTTCAGAGACTCCCGCACCCGGTGGTACAGTTTCAGAGACTCCTCCATCCGGACGGAAATTTTCAGAGACTCCTGCACCAGGTGGGACAGGTTCTGAGACTCCTGCACCAGGTGGAACAGCTTCAGAGACTCCTGCATCCGGTGGTACAGTTTCAGAGACTCCTGCACCCGGTGGAACAGGATCAGAGACTCCAGCACCAGCTTGAACAGCTTCAGAGACTCCTGCACCAAGTGGAACAGGTTCAGAGACTCCTGCACCAGGTGGGACAGGTTCAGAGACTCCTGCACCAGGAGGGACAGGTTCAGATACTTCTGCACCCGGTGGGACAGGTTCAGATACTCCTGCACCCGGTGGGACAGGTTCAGAGACTCCTGCACCAGGTGGAACAGGTTCAGAGACTCCTGCACCCGGTGGGACAGGTTCAGAGACTCCTGCACCCGGTGGGACAGGTTCAGAGACTCCTGCACCAGGTGGAACAGGTTCAGAGACTCCTGCAGCCGGCGGGACAGGTTCAGAGACTCCTGCACCCGGTGGGACAGGTTCAGTGACTCCTGCACCCGGTGGGACAGGTTCAGACACTCCTGCACCCGGTGGGACAGGTTCAGAGACTCCTGCACCAGGTGGAACAGTTTCAGGGACTCCTGCACCCGGTGGGACAGGTTCAGAGACCCTTCACCAGGTGGAACAGGTTCAGAGTCTCCTGCACCAGATGGAACAGGTTCAGAGTCTCCTGTACCAGCTTGAACAGCTTCAGAGACTCCTGCACCAGGTGGAACAGGTTCAGAGACTCCTGCAACGGATGGGAAATTTTCAGAGACTCCTGCACCAAGTGGGATAGGTCCAGAGACCCCTGTACCAGGTGGAAGAGCTTCAGAGACTCCTGCACCAGATGGAACAGGTTCAGAGTCTCCTGCACCAGGTGGAACAGGTTCAGAGACTCCTGCACCCGGTGGAACAGGTTCAGAGACTCCTGCACCAGGTGGGACAGGTTTCAGAGACTCCTGCACCAGGAGGGACAGGTTCAGATACTTCTGCACCCGGTGGGACAGGTTCAGATACTCCTGCACCCGGTGGGACAGGTTCAGAGACTCCTGCACCAGGTGGAACAGGTTCAGAGACTCCTGCACCCGGTGGGACAGGTTCAGAGACTCCTGCACCCGGTGGGACAGGTTCAGAGACTCCTGCACCAGGTGGAACAGGTTCAGAGACTCCTGCAGCCGGCGGGACAGGTTCAGAGACTCCTGCACCCGGTGGGACAGGTTCAGACACTCCTGCACCCGGTGGGACAGGTTCAGAGACTCCTGCACCAGGTGGAACAGTTTCAGGGACTCCTGCACCCGGTGGGACAGGTTCAGAGACCCTTCACCAGGTGGAACAGGTTCAGAGTCTCCTGCACCAGATGGAACAGGTTCAGAATCTCCTGTACCAGCTTGAACAGCTTCAGAGACTCCTGCACCAGGTGGAACAGGTTCAGAGACTCCTGCAACGGATGGGAAATTTTCAGAGACTCCTGCACCAAGTGGGATAGGTCCAGAGACCCCTGTACCAGGTGGAAGAGCTTCAGAGACTCCTGCACCAGATGGAACAGGTTCAGAGTCTCCTGCACCAGGTGGAACAGGTTCAGAGACTCCTGCACCCGGTGGAACAGGTTCACAGACTCCTGCACCAGCTTGTACAGTTTCAGAGACTCCTGCAACAGATGGAACAGGTTCACAGACTCCTGCACCAGATTGTACATTTTCAGAGACTCCTGCAGCAGGTGGGAGATGTTCAGAGACTCCTGCACCAGGTGGGACAGGTCCAGAGACTCCTGCACCAGGTGGGACAGGTTCAGAGACTCCCGCACCCGGTGGTACAGTTTCAGAGACTCCTCCATCCGGAGGGAAATTTTCAGAGACTCCTGCACCCGGTGGTACAGGTTCAGAGACTCCTGCACCCGGTGGGACAGGTTCTGAGACTCCTGGACCAGTTAGGACAGGTTCAGAGACTCCTGCACCAGGTGGGACATGTTCTGAGACTCCTGCACCCGGTGGAACAGGGTCAGAGACTCCTGCACCAGGTGGAACAGCTTCAGAGACTCTTGCACCAGGTGGGACATCTTCAGAGACTCCTGCACCATGTGGAACAGGTTCAGAGACTCCTGCAACAAGTCATACAGGTGCAGAGACTCCTGCACCATGTGGGACAGGTTCAGAAACTCCTGGACCAGGTAGGACAGGTTCAGAGACTCCTGCACCAGGTGGGACAGGTTCGGCGACTCCTGGACCAGGTGCGAAAGTTTCAGAGACTCCTGCACCAGGTGGAACAGCTTCAGAGACTCCTGCACCATGTGGAACAGGTTCAGAGACACCTGCACCAGGTGGGACAGGTTCAGCGACTCCTGGACCAGGTGCGAAAGTTTCAGAGACTCCTGCACCAGGGGGACAGGGTCAGAGACACCTGCACCAGGTGGAACAGGTTCAAAGACTCCTGCACCAGGTGGGTCAGTTTCAGAGACTCCTGCACCAGGTGGGTCAGTTTCAGAGACTCCTAAACCAGTTGGAACAGGTTCAGAGACTCCTGCACCAGGTGGGTCAGTTTCAGAGACTCCTAAACCAGTTGGAACAGGTTCAGAGACTCCTGCACCAGGTGGAACTGGTTCACAGACTCCTGCACCAGGTGGAACAGGTTCAAAGACTCCTGCACCAGGTGGAACTGGTTCACAGACTCCTGCACCAGGTGGAACAGGTTCAGAGACTCCTGCACCAGGTGGGACAGGTCCAGAGACTCCTGCACCAGGTGGGACAGGTTCAGAGACTCCCGCACCCGGTGGTACAGTTTCAGAGACTCCTCCATCCGGACGGAAATTTTCAGAGACTCCTGCACCAGGTGGGACAGGTTCTGAGACTCCTGCACCAGGTGGAACAGCTTCAGAGACTCCTGCATCCGGTGGTACAGTTTCAGAGACTCCTGCACCCGGTGGAACAGGATCAGAGACTCCAGCACCAGCTTGAACAGCTTCAGAGACTCCTGCACCAAGTGGAACAGGTTCAGAGACTCCTGCACCAGGTGGGACAGGTTCAGAGACTCCTGCACCAGGAGGGACAGGTTCAGATACTTCTGCACCCGGTGGGACAGGTTCAGATACTCCTGCACCCGGTGGGACAGGTTCAGAGACTCCTGCACCAGGTGGAACAGGTTCAGAGACTCCTGCACCCGGTGGGACAGGTTCAGAGACTCCTGCACCCGGTGGGACAGGTTCAGAGACTCCTGCACCAGGTGGAACAGGTTCAGAGACTCCTGCAGCCGGCGGGACAGGTTCAGAGACTCCTGCACCCGGTGGGACAGGTTCAGTGACTCCTGCACCCGGTGGGACAGGTTCAGACACTCCTGCACCCGGTGGGACAGGTTCAGAGACTCCTGCACCAGGTGGAACAGTTTCAGGGACTCCTGCACCCGGTGGGACAGGTTCAGAGACCCTTCACCAGGTGGAACAGGTTCAGAGTCTCCTGCACCAGATGGAACAGGTTCAGAGTCTCCTGTACCAGCTTGAACAGCTTCAGAGACTCCTGCACCAGGTGGAACAGGTTCAGAGACTCCTGCAACGGATGGGAAATTTTCAGAGACTCCTGCACCAAGTGGGATAGGTCCAGAGACCCCTGTACCAGGTGGAAGAGCTTCAGAGACTCCTGCACCAGATGGAACAGGTTCAGAGTCTCCTGCACCAGGTGGAACAGGTTCAGAGACTCCTGCACCCGGTGGAACAGGTTCAGAGACTCCTGCACCCGGTGGAACAGGATCAGAGACACCAGCACCCGCTTGAACAGCTTCAGAGACCTCTGCACCAAGTGGAACAGGTTCGGAGACTCCTGCACCAGGTGGGACAGGTTCAGAGACTCCTGCACCAGGTGGGACAGGTTCAGATACTTCTGCACCCGGTGGGACAGGTTCAGATACTCCTGCACCCGGTGGGACAGGTTCAGAGACTCCTGCACCAGGTGGAACAGGTTCAGAGACTCCTGCACCCGGTGGGACAGGTTCAGAGACTCCTGCAGCCGGTGGGACAGGTTAAGAGACTCCTGCACCAGGTGGAACAGGTTCAGAGACTCCTGCAGCCGGCGGGACAGGTTCAGAGACTCCTGCACCCGTTGGAACAGGTTCGGAGACTCCTGCACCAGGTGGAACAGGTTCACAGACTCCTGCACCAGTTTGAACAGTTTCAGAGACTCCTGCACTAGGTGGGACAGGTTCTGAGACTCCTGCACCAGGTGGAACAGCTTCAGAGACTCCTGCATCCGGTGGTACAGTTTCAGAGACTCCTGCACCCGGTGGAACAGGATCAGAGACTCCAGCACCAGCTTGAACAGTTTCAGAGACTCCTGCACCAAGTGGAACAGGTTCAGAGACTCCTGCACCAGGTGGGACAGGTTCAGAGAGTCCTGCACCAGGTGGAACAGGTTCTGAGACTCCTGCACCAGGTGGAACAGCTTCAGAGACTCCTGCATCCGGTGGTACAGTTTCAGAGACTCCTGCACCCGGTGGAACAGGATCAGAGACTCCAGCACCAGCTTGAACAGCTTCAGAGACTCCTGCACCAAGTGGAACAGGTTCAGAGACTCCTGCACCAGGTGGGACAGGTTCAGAGACTCCTGCACCAGGTGGAACAGGTTCGGAGAATCCTGCACCAGGTGGAACAGGTTCACAGACTCCTGCACCAGCTTGAACAGTTTCAGAGACTCCTGCAACAGATGGAAAAGGTTCAGAGACTCCTGCACCCGGTAATACAGTTTCAGAGACTCCTGCACCAGGTGGGACAGGTTCAGAGACTCCGGCAACCGGTGGTACAGTTTCAGAGACTCCTCCATCCGGAGGGAAATTTTCAGAGACTCCTGCACACGGTGGGACAGGTTCAGAGACTCCTCCATCCGGAGGGAAATTTTCAGAGACTCCTGCACCAGGTGGGACAGGTTCTGAGACTCCTGCACCAGGTGGAACAGCTTCAGAGACTCCTGCACCCGGTGGTACAGTTTCAGAGACTCCTGCACCCGGTGGAACAGGATCAGAGACTCCAGCACCCGCTTGAACAGCTTCAGAGACTCCTGCACCAAGTGGAACAGGTTCGGAGACTCCTGCATCCGGTGGTACAGTTTCAGAGACTCCTGCACCCGGTGGAACAGGATCAGAGACTCCAGCACCAGCTTGAACAGCTTCAGAGACTCCTGCACCAAGTGGAACAGGTTCGGAGACTCCTGCACCAGGTGGAACAGGTTCACAGACTCCTGCACCAGCTTGAACAGTTTCAGAGACTCCTCCATCCGGAGGGAAATTTTCAGAGACTCCTGCACCAGGTGGGACAGGTTCTGAGACTCCTGCACCAGGTGGAACAGCTTCAGAGACTCCTGCATCCGGTGGTACAGTTTCAGAGACTACTGCACCCGGTGGAACAGGATCAGAGACTCCAGCACCAGCTTGAACAGCTTCAGAGACTCCTGCACCAAGTGGAACAGGTTCAGAGACTCCTGCACCAGGTGGGACAGGTTTCAGAGACTCCTGCACCAGGAGGGACAGGTTCAGATACTTCTGCACCCGGTGGGACAGGTTCAGATACTCCTGCACCCGGTGGGACAGGTTCAGAGACTCCTGCACCAGGTGGAACAGGTTCAGAGACTCCTGCACCCGGTGGGACAGGTTCAGAGACTCCTGCACCCGGTGGGACAGGTTCAGAGACTCCTGCACCAGGTGGAACAGGTTCAGAGACTCCTGCAGCCGGCGGGACAGGTTCAGAGACTCCTGCACCCGGTGGGACAGGTTCAGACACTCCTGCACCCGGTGGGACAGGTTCAGAGACTCCTGCACCAGGTGGAACAGTTTCAGGGACTCCTGCACCCGGTGGGACAGGTTCAGAGACCCTTCACCAGGTGGAACAGGTTCAGAGTCTCCTGCACCAGATGGAACAGGTTCAGAATCTCCTGTACCAGCTTGAACAGCTTCAGAGACTCCTGCACCAGGTGGAACAGGTTCAGAGACTCCTGCAACGGATGGGAAATTTTCAGAGACTCCTGCACCAAGTGGGATAGGTCCAGAGACCCCTGTACCAGGTGGAAGAGCTTCAGAGACTCCTGCACCAGATGGAACAGGTTCAGAGTCTCCTGCACCAGGTGGAACAGGTTCAGAGACTCCTGCACCCGGTGGAGCAGTTTCACAGACTCCTGCACCAGCTTGTACAGTTTCAGAGACTCCTGCAACAGATGGAACAGGTTCACAGACTCCTGCACCAGATTGTACATTTTCATAGACTCCTGCAGCAGGTGGGAGATGTTCAGAGACTCCTGCACCAGGTGGTACAGGTCCAGAGACTCCTGCACCAGGTGGGACAGGTTCAGAGACTCCCGCAACCGGTGGTACAGTTTCAGAGACTCCTCCATCCGGAGGGAAATTTTCAGAGACTCCTGCACCCGGTGGTACAGGTTCAGAGACTCCTGCACCCGGTGGGACAGGTTCTGAGACTCCTGGACCAGTTAGGACAGGTTCAGAGACTCCTGCACCAGGTGGGACATGTTCTGAGACTCCTGCACCCGGTGGAACAGGGTCAGAGACTCCTGCACCAGGTGGAACAGCTTCAGAGACTCCTGCACTAGGTGGGACAGGTTCTGAGACTCCTGCACCAGGTGGAACAGCTTCAGAGACTCCTGCATCCGGTGGTACAGTTTCAGAGACTCCTGCACCCGGTGGAACAGGATCAGAGACTCCAGCACCAGCTTGAACAGTTTCAGAGACTCCTGCACCAAGTGGAACAGGTTCAGAGACTCCTGCACCAGGTGGGACAGGTTCAGAGAGTCCTGCACCAGGTGGAACAGGTTCTGAGACTCCTGCACCAGGTGGAACAGCTTCAGAGACTCCTGCATCCGGTGGTACAGTTTCAGAGACTCCTGCACCCGGTGGAACAGGATCAGAGACTCCAGCACCAGCTTGAACAGCTTCAGAGACTCCTGCACCAAGTGGAACAGGTTCAGAGACTCCTGCACCAGGTGGGACAGGTTCAGAGACTCCTGCACCAGGTGGAACAGGTTCGGAGAATCCTGCACCAGGTGGAACAGGTTCACAGACTCCTGCACCAGCTTGAACAGTTTCAGAGACTCCTGCAACAGATGGAAAAGGTTCAGAGACTCCTGCACCCGGTAATACAGTTTCAGAGACTCCTGCACCAGGTGGGACAGGTTCAGAGACTCCGGCAACCGGTGGTACAGTTTCAGAGACTCCTCCATCCGGAGGGAAATTTTCAGAGACTCCTGCACACGGTGGGACAGGTTCAGAGACTCCTCCATCCGGAGGGAAATTTTCAGAGACTCCTGCACCAGGTGGGACAGGTTCTGAGACTCCTGCACCAGGTGGAACAGCTTCAGAGACTCCTGCACCCGGTGGTACAGTTTCAGAGACTCCTGCACCCGGTGGAACAGGATCAGAGACTCCAGCACCCGCTTGAACAGCTTCAGAGACTCCTGCACCAAGTGGAACAGGTTCGGAGACTCCTGCATCCGGTGGTACAGTTTCAGAGACTCCTGCACCCGGTGGAACAGGATCAGAGACTCCAGCACCAGCTTGAACAGCTTCAGAGACTCCTGCACCAAGTGGAACAGGTTCGGAGACTCCTGCACCAGGTGGAACAGGTTCACAGACTCCTGCACCAGCTTGAACAGTTTCAGAGACTCCTCCATCCGGAGGGAAATTTTCAGAGACTCCTGCACCAGGTGGGACAGGTTCTGAGACTCCTGCACCAGGTGGAACAGCTTCAGAGACTCCTGCATCCGGTGGTACAGTTTCAGAGACTACTGCACCCGGTGGAACAGGATCAGAGACTCCAGCACCAGCTTGAACAGCTTCAGAGACTCCTGCACCAAGTGGAACAGGTTCAGAGACTCCTGCACCAGGTGGGACAGGTTTCAGAGACTCCTGCACCAGGAGGGACAGGTTCAGATACTTCTGCACCCGGTGGGACAGGTTCAGAGACTCCTGCACCCGGTGGTACAGTTTCAGAGACTCCTGCACCCGGTGGAACAGGATCAGAGACTCCAGCACCCGCTTGAACAGCTTCAGAGACTCCTGCACCAAGTGGAACAGGTTCGGAGACTCCTGCATCCGGTGGTACAGTTTCAGAGACTCCTGCACCCGGTGGAACAGGATCAGAGACTCCAGCACCAGCTTGAACAGCTTCAGAGACTCCTGCACCAAGTGGAACAGGTTCGGAGACTCCTGCACCAGGTGGAACAGGTTCACAGACTCCTGCACCAGCTTGAACAGTTTCAGAGACTCCTCCATCCGGAGGGAAATTTTCAGAGACTCCTGCACCAGGTGGGACAGGTTCTGAGACTCCTGCACCAGGTGGAACAGCTTCAGAGACTCCTGCATCCGGTGGTACAGTTTCAGAGACTACTGCACCCGGTGGAACAGGATCAGAGACTCCAGCACCAGCTTGAACAGCTTCAGAGACTCCTGCACCAAGTGGAACAGGTTCAGAGACTCCTGCACCAGGTGGGACAGGTTTCAGAGACTCCTGCACCAGGAGGGACAGGTTCAGATACTTCTGCACCCGGTGGGACAGGTTCAGATACTCCTGCACCCGGTGGGACAGGTTCAGAGACTCCTGCACCAGGTGGAACAGGTTCAGAGACTCCTGCACCCGGTGGGACAGGTTCAGAGACTCCTGCACCCGGTGGGACAGGTTCAGATACTTCTGCACCCGGTGGGACAGGTTCAGATACTCCTGCACCCGGTGGGACAGGTTCAGAGACTCCTGCACCAGGTGGAACAGGTTCAGAGACTCCTGCACCCGGTGGGACAGGTTCAGAGACTCCTGCACCCGGTGGGACAGGTTCAGAGACTCCTGCACCAGGTGGAACAGGTTCAGAGACTCCTGCAGCCGGCGGGACAGGTTCAGAGACTCCTGCACCCGGTGGGACAGGTTCAGACACTCCTGCACCCGGTGGGACAGGTTCAGAGACTCCTGCACCAGGTGGAACAGTTTCAGGGACTCCTGCACCCGGTGGGACAGGTTCAGAGACCCTTCACCAGGTGGAACAGGTTCAGAGTCTCCTGCACCAGATGGAACAGGTTCAGAATCTCCTGTACCAGCTTGAACAGCTTCAGAGACTCCTGCACCAGGTGGAACAGGTTCAGAGACTCCTGCAACGGATGGGAAATTTTCAGAGACTCCTGCACCAAGTGGGATAGGTCCAGAGACCCCTGTACCAGGTGGAAGAGCTTCAGAGACTCCTGCACCAGATGGAACAGGTTCAGAGTCTCCTGCACCAGGTGGAATAGGTTCAGAGACTCCTGCACCCGGTGGAGCAGTTTCACAGACTCCTGCACCAGCTTGTACAGTTTCAGAGACTCCTGCAACAGATGGAACAGGTTCACAGACTCCTGCACCAGATTGTACATTTTCATAGACTCCTGCAGCAGGTGGGAGATGTTCAGAGACTCCTGCACCAGGTGGTACAGGTCCAGAGACTCCTGCACCAGGTGGGACAGGTTCAGAGACTCCCGCACCCGGTGGTACAGTTTCAGAGACTCCTCCATCCGGAGGGAAATTTTCAGAGACTCCTGCACCCGGTGGTACAGGTTCAGAGACTCCTGCACCCGGTGGGACAGGTTCTGAGACTCCTGGACCAGTTAGGACAGGTTCAGAGACTCCTGCACCAGGTGGGACATGTTCTGAGACTCCTGCACCCGGTGGAACAGGGTCAGAGACTCCTGCACCAGGTGGAACAGCTTCAGAGACTCCTGCACTAGGTGGGACAGGTTCTGAGACTCCTGCACCAGGTGGAACAGCTTCAGAGACTCCTGCATCCGGTGGTACAGTTTCAGAGACTCCTGCACCCGGTGGAACAGGATCAGAGACTCCAGCACCAGCTTGAACAGTTTCAGAGACTCCTGCACCAAGTGGAACAGGTTCAGAGACTCCTGCACCAGGTGGGACAGGTTCAGAGAGTCCTGCACCAGGTGGAACAGGTTCTGAGACTCCTGCACCAGGTGGAACAGCTTCAGAGACTCCTGCATCCGGTGGTACAGTTTCAGAGACTCCTGCACCCGGTGGAACAGGATCAGAGACTCCAGCACCAGCTTGAACAGCTTCAGAGACTCCTGCACCAAGTGGAACAGGTTCAGAGACTCCTGCACCAGGTGGGACAGGTTCAGAGACTCCTGCACCAGGTGGAACAGGTTCGGAGAATCCTGCACCAGGTGGAACAGGTTCACAGACTCCTGCACCAGCTTGAACAGTTTCAGAGACTCCTGCAACAGATGGAAAAGGTTCAGAGACTCCTGCACCCGGTAATACAGTTTCAGAGACTCCTGCACCAGGTGGGACAGGTTCAGAGACTCCGGCAACCGGTGGTACAGTTTCAGAGACTCCTCCATCCGGAGGGAAATTTTCAGAGACTCCTGCACACGGTGGGACAGGTTCAGAGACTCCTCCATCCGGAGGGAAATTTTCAGAGACTCCTGCACCAGGTGGGACAGGTTCTGAGACTCCTGCACCAGGTGGAACAGCTTCAGAGACTCCTGCACCCGGTGGTACAGTTTCAGAGACTCCTGCACCCGGTGGAACAGGATCAGAGACTCCAGCACCCGCTTGAACAGCTTCAGAGACTCCTGCACCAAGTGGAACAGGTTCGGAGACTCCTGCATCCGGTGGTACAGTTTCAGAGACTCCTGCACCCGGTGGAACAGGATCAGAGACTCCAGCACCAGCTTGAACAGCTTCAGAGACTCCTGCACCAAGTGGAACAGGTTCGGAGACTCCTGCACCAGGTGGAACAGGTTCACAGACTCCTGCACCAGCTTGAACAGTTTCAGAGACTCCTCCATCCGGAGGGAAATTTTCAGAGACTCCTGCACCAGGTGGGACAGGTTCTGAGACTCCTGCACCAGGTGGAACAGCTTCAGAGACTCCTGCATCCGGTGGTACAGTTTCAGAGACTACTGCACCCGGTGGAACAGGATCAGAGACTCCAGCACCAGCTTGAACAGCTTCAGAGACTCCTGCACCAAGTGGAACAGGTTCAGAGACTCCTGCACCAGGTGGGACAGGTTTCAGAGACTCCTGCACCAGGAGGGACAGGTTCAGATACTTCTGCACCCGGTGGGACAGGTTCAGATACTCCTGCACCCGGTGGGACAGGTTCAGAGACTCCTGCACCAGGTGGAACAGGTTCAGAGACTCCTGCACCCGGTGGGACAGGTTCAGAGACTCCTGCACCCGGTGGGACAGGTTCAGAGACTCCTGCACCAGGTGGAACAGGTTCAGAGACTCCTGCAGCCGGCGGGACAGGTTCAGAGACTCCTGCACCCGGTGGGACAGGTTCAGACACTCCTGCACCCGGTGGGACAGGTTCAGAGACTCCTGCACCAGGTGGAACAGTTTCAGGGACTCCTGCACCCGGTGGGACAGGTTCAGAGACCCTTCACCAGGTGGAACAGGTTCAGAGTCTCCTGCACCAGATGGAACAGGTTCAGAATCTCCTGTACCAGCTTGAACAGCTTCAGAGACTCCTGCACCAGGTGGAACAGGTTCAGAGACTCCTGCAACGGATGGGAAATTTTCAGAGACTCCTGCACCAAGTGGGATAGGTCCAGAGACCCCTGTACCAGGTGGAAGAGCTTCAGAGACTCCTGCACCAGATGGAACAGGTTCAGAGTCTCCTGCACCAGGTGGAACAGGTTCAGAGACTCCTGCACCCGGTGGAGCAGGTTCACAGACTCCTGCACCAGATTGTACATTTTCATAGACTCCTGCAGCAGGTGGGAGATGTTCAGAGACTCCTGCACCAGGTGGTACAGGTCCAGAGACTCCTGCACCAGGTGGGACAGGTTCAGAGACTCCCGCACCCGGTGGTACAGTTTCAGAGACTCCTCCATCCGGAGGGAAATTTTCAGAGACTCCTGCACCCGGTGGTACAGGTTCAGAGACTCCTGCACCCGGTGGAACAGGGTCAGAGACTCCTGCACCAGGTGGAACAGCTTCAGAGACTCTTGCACCAGGTGGGACATCTTCAGAGACTCCTGCACCATGTGGAACAGGTTCAGAGACTCCTGCAACAAGTCATACAGGTTCAGAGACTCCTGCACCATGTGGGACAGGTTCAGAAACTCCTGGACCAGGTAGGACAGGTTCAGAGACTCCTGCACCAGGTGGGACAGGTTCGGCGACTCCTGGACCAGGTGCGAAAGTTTCAGAGACTCCTGCACCAGGTGGAACAGCTTCAGAGACTCCTGCACCATGTGGAACAGGTTCAGAGACACCTGCACCAGGTGGGACAGGTTCAGCGACTCCTGGACCAGGTGCGAAAGTTTCAGAGACTCCTGCAACAGGGGGACAGGGTCAGAGACACCTGCACCAGTTGGAACAGGTTCAGAGACTCCTGCACCAGGTGGGTCAGTTTCAGAGACTCCTAAACCAGTTGGAACAGGTTCAGAGACTCCTGCACCAGGTGGAACTGGTTCACAGACTCCTGCACCAGGTGGAACAGGTTCAAAGACTCCTGCACCAGGTGGAACTGGTTCACAGACTCCTGCACCAGGTGGAACAGGTTCAGAGACTCCTGCACCAGGTGGGACAGGTCCAGAGACTCCTGCACCAGGTGGGACAGGTTCAGAGACTCCCGCACCCGGTGGTACAGTTTCAGAGACTCCTCCATCCGGACGGAAATTTTCAGAGACTCCTGCACCAGGTGGGACAGGTTCTGAGACTCCTGCACCAGGTGGAACAGCTTCAGAGACTCCTGCATCCGGTGGTACAGTTTCAGAGACTCCTGCACCCGGTGGAACAGGATCAGAGACTCCAGCACCAGCTTGAACAGCTTCAGAGGCTCCTGCACCAAGTGGAACAGGTTCAGAGACTCCTGCACCAGGTGGGACAGGTTCAGAGACTCCTGCACCAGGAGGGACAGGTTCAGATACTTCTGCACCCGGTGGGACAGGTTCAGATACTCCTGCACCCGGTGGGACAGGTTCAGAGACTCCTGCACCAGGTGGAACAGGTTCAGAGACTCCTGCACCCGGTGGGACAGGTTCAGAGACTCCTGTACCCGGTGGGACAGGTTCAGAGACTCCTGCACCAGGTGGAACAGGTTCTGAGACTCCTGGACCAGTTAGGACAGGTTCACAGACTACTGCACCAGGTGGGACATGTTCTGAGACTCCTGCACCCGGTGAAACAGGGTCAGAGACTCCTGCACCAGGTGGAACAGCTTCAGAGACTCTTGCACCAGGTGGGACAGCTTCAGAGACTCCTGCACCCGGTGGAACAGGATCAGAGACACCAGCACCCGCTTGAACAGCTTCAGAGACCTCTGCACCAAGTGGAACAGGTTCGGAGACTCCTGCACCAGGTGGGACAGGTTCAGAGACTCCTGCACCAGGTGGGACAGGTTCAGATACTTTTGCACCCGGTGGGACAGGTTCAGATACTCCTGCACCCGGTGGGACAGGTTCAGAGACTCCTGCACCAGGTGGAACAGGTTCAGAGACTCCTGCACCCGGTGGGACAGGTTCAGAGACTCCTGCAGCCGGTGGGACAGGTTAAGAGACTCCTGCACCAGGTGGAACAGGTTCAGAGACTCCTGCAGCCGGCGGGACAGGTTCAGAGACTCCTGCACCCGTTGGAACAGGTTCGGAGACTCCTGCACCAGGTGGAACAGGTTCACAGACTCCTGCACCAGTTTGAACAGGTTCAGAGACTCCTGCACTAGGTGGGACAGGTTCTGAGACTCCTGCACCAGGTGGAACAGCTTCAGAGACTCCTGCATCCGGTGGTACAGTTTCAGAGACTCCTGCACCCGGTGGAACAGGATCAGAGACTCCAGCACCAGCTTGAACAGTTTCAGAGACTCCTGCACCAAGTGGAACAGGTTCAGAGACTCCTGCACCAGGTGGGACAGGTTCAGAGAGTCCTGCACCAGGTGGAACAGGTTCTGAGACTCCTGCACCAGGTGGAACAGCTTCAGAGACTCCTGCATCCGGTGGTACAGTTTCAGAGACTCCTGCACCCGGTGGAACAGGATCAGAGACTCCAGCACCAGCTTGAACAGCTTCAGAGACTCCTGCACCAAGTGGAACAGGTTCAGAGACTCCTGCACCAGGTGGGACAGGTTCAGAGACTCCTGAACCAGGTGGAACAGGTTCGGAGAATCCTGCACCAGGTGGAACAGGTTCACAGACTCCTGCACCAGCTTGAACAGTTTCAGAGACTCCTGCAACAGATGGAAAAGGTTCAGAGACTCCTGCACCCGGTAATACAGTTTCAGAGACTCCTGCACCAGGTGGGACAGGTTCAGAGACTCCGGCAACCGGTGGTACAGTTTCAGAGACTCCTCCATCCGGAGGGAAATTTTCAGAGACTCCTGCACACGGTGGGACAGGTTCAGAGACTCCTCCATCCGGAGGGAAATTTTCAGAGACTCCTGCACCAGGTGGGACAGGTTCTGAGACTCCTGCACCAGGTGGAACAGCTTCAGAGACTCCTGCACCCGGTGGTACAGTTTCAGAGACTCCTGCACCCGGTGGAACAGGATCAGAGACTCCAGCACCCGCTTGAACAGCTTCAGAGACTCCTGCACCAAGTGGAACAGGTTCGGAGACTCCTGCATCCGGTGGTACAGTTTCAGAGACTCCTGCACCCGGTGGAACAGGATCAGAGACTCCAGCACCAGCTTGAACAGCTTCAGAGACTCCTGCACCAAGTGGAACAGGTTCGGAGACTCCTGCACCAGGTGGAACAGGTTCACAGACTCCTGCACCAGCTTGAACAGTTTCAGAGACTCCTCCATCCGGAGGGAAATTTTCAGAGACTCCTGCACCAGGTGGGACAGGTTCTGAGACTCCTGCACCAGGTGGAACAGCTTCAGAGACTCCTGCATCCGGTGGTACAGTTTCAGAGACTCCTGCACCCGGTGGAACAGGATCAGAGACTCCAGCACCAGCTTGAACAGCTTCAGAGACTCCTGCACCAAGTTGAACAGGTTCAGAGACTCCTGCACCAGGTGGGACAGGTTTCAGAGACTCCTGCACCAGGAGGGACAGGTTCAGATACTTCTGCACCCGGTGGGACAGGTTCAGATACTCCTGCACCCGGTGGGACAGGTTCAGAGACTCCTGCACCAGGTGGAACAGGTTCAGAGACTCCTGCACCCGGTGGGACAGGTTCAGAGACTCCTGCACCCGGTGGGACAGGTTCAGAGACTCCTGCACCAGGTGGAACAGGTTCAGAGACTCCTGCAGCCGGCGGGACAGGTTCAGAGACTCCTGCACCCGGTGGGACAGGTTCAGACACTCCTGCACCCGGTGGGACAGGTTCAGAGACTCCTGCACCAGGTGGAACAGTTTCAGGGACTCCTGCACCCGGTGGGACAGGTTCAGAGACCCTTCACCAGGTGGAACAGGTTCAGAGTCTCCTGCACCAGATGGAACAGGTTCAGAATCTCCTGTACCAGCTTGAACAGCTTCAGAGACTCCTGCACCAGGTGGAACAGGTTCAGAGACTCCTGCAACGGATGGGAAATTTTCAGAGACTCCTGCACCAAGTGGGATAGGTCCAGAGACCCCTGTACCAGGTGGAAGAGCTTCAGAGACTCCTGCACCAGATGGAACAGGTTCAGAGTCTCCTGCACCAGGTGGAACAGGTTCAGAGACTCCTGCACCCGGTGGAGCAGGTTCACAGACTCCTGCACCAGCTTGTACAGTTTCAGAGACTCCTGCAACAGATGGAACAGGTTCACAGACTCCTGCACCAGATTGTACATTTTCAGAGACTCCTGCAGCAGGTGGGAGATGTTCAGAGACTCCTGCACCAGGTGGGACAGGTCCAGAGACTCCTGCACCAGGTGGGACAGGTTCAGAGACTCCCGCACCCGGTGGTACAGTTTCAGAGACTCCTCCATCCGGAGGGAAATTTTCAGAGACTCCTGCACCCGGTGGTACAGGTTCAGAGACTCCTGCACCCGGTGGGACAGGTTCTGAGACTCCTGGACCAGTTAGGACAGGTTCAGAGACTCCTGCACCAGGTGGGACATGTTCTGAGACTCCTGCACCCGGTGGAACAGGGTCAGAGACTCCTGCACCAGGTGGAACAGCTTCAGAGACTCTTGCACCAGGTGGGACATCTTCAGAGACTCCTGCACCATGTGGAACAGGTTCAGAGACTCCTGCAACAAGTCATACAGGTTCAGAGACTCCTGCACCATGTGGGACAGGTTCAGAAACTCCTGGACCAGGTAGGACAGGTTCAGAGACTCCTGCACCAGGTGGGACAGGTTCGGCGACTCCTGGACCAGGTGCGAAAGTTTCAGAGAATCCTGCACCAGGTGGAACAGCTTCAGAGACTCCTGCACCATGTGGAACAGGTTCAGAGACACCTGCACCAGGTGGGACAGGTTCAGCGACTCCTGGACCAGGTGCGAAAGTTTCAGAGACTCCTGCACCAGGGGGACAGGTTCAGAGACACCTGCACCAGGTGGAACAGGTTCAAAGACTCCTGCACCAGGTGGGTCAGTTTCAGAGACTCCTGCACCAGGTGGGTCAGTTTCAGAGACTCCTAAACCAGTTGGAACAGGTTCAGAGACTCCTGCACCAGGTGGGTCAGTTTCAGAGACTCCTAAACCAGTTGGAACAGGTTCAGAGACTCCTGCACCAGGTGGAACTGGTTCACAGACTCCTGCACCAGGTGGAACAGGTTCAAAGACTCCTGCACCAGGTGGAACTGGTTCACAGACTCCTGCACCAGGTGGAACAGGTTCAGAGACTCCTGCACCAGGTGGGACAGGTCCAGAGACTCCTGCACCAGGTGGGACAGGTTCAGAGACTCCCGCACCCGGTGGTACAGTTTCAGAGACTCCTCCATCCGGACGGAAATTTTCAGAGACTCCTGCACCAGGTGGGACAGGTTCTGAGACTCCTGCATCCGGTGGTACAGTTTCAGAGACTCCTGCACCCGGTGGAACAGGATCAGAGACTCCAGCACCAGCTTGAACAGCTTCAGAGACTCCTGCACCAAGTGGAACAGGTTCAGAGACTCCTGCACCAGGTGGGACAGGTTCAGAGACTCCTGCACCAGGAGGGACAGGTTCAGATACTTCTGCACCCGGTGGGACAGGTTCAGATACTCCTGCACCCGGTGGGACAGGTTCAGAGACTCCTGCACCAGGTGGAACAGGTTCAGAGACTCCTGCACCCGGTGGGACAGGTTCAGAGACTCCTGCACCCGTTGGGACAGGTTCAGAGACTCCTGCACCAGGTGGAACAGGTTCAGAGACTCCTGCAGCCGGCGGGACAGGTTCAGAGACTCCTGCACCCGGTGGGACAGGTTCAGTGACTCCTGCACCCGGTGGGACAGGTTCAGACACTCCTGCACCCGGTGGGACAGGTTCAGAGACTCCTGCACCAGGTGGAACAGTTTCAGGGACTCCTGCACCCGGTGGGACAGGTTCAGAGACCCTTCACCAGGTGGAACAGGTTCAGAGTCTCCTGCACCAGATGGAACAGGTTCAGAGTCTCCTGTACCAGCTTGAACAGCTTCAGAGACTCCTGCACCAGGTGGAACAGGTTCAGAGACTCCTGCAACGGATGGGAAATTTTCAGAGACTCCTGCACCAAGTGGGATAGGTCCAGAGACCCCTGTACCAGGTGGAAGAGCTTCAGAGACTCCTGCACCAGGTGGAACAGCTTCAGAGACTCCTGCACCATGTGGAACAGGTTCAGAGACTCCTGCATCCGGTGGTACAGTTTCAGAGACTCCTGCACCCGGTGGAACAGGATCAGAGACTCCAGCACCAGCTTGAACAGCTTCAGAGACTCCTGCACCAAGTGGAACAGGTTCAGAGACTCCTGCACCAGGTGGGACAGGTTCAGAGACTCCTGCACCAGGAGGGACAGGTTCAGATACTTCTGCACCCGGTGGGACAGGTTCAGATACTCCTGCACCCGGTGGGACAGGTTCAGAGACTCCTGCACCAGGTGGAACAGGTTCAGAGACTCCTGCACCCGGTGGGACAGGTTCAGAGACTCCTGCACCCGTTGGGACAGGTTCAGAGACTCCTGCACCAGGTGGAACAGGTTCAGAGACTCCTGCAGCCGGCGGGACAGGTCCAGAGACTCCTGCACCCGGTGGGACAGGTTCAGTGACTCCTGCACCCGGTGGGACAGGTTCAGACACTCCTGCACCCGGTGGGACAGGTTCAGAGACTCCTGCACCAGGTGGAACAGTTTCAGGGACTCCTGCACCCGGTGGGACAGGTTCAGAGACCCTTCACCAGGTGGAACAGGTTCAGAGTCTCCTGCACCAGATGGAACAGGTTCAGAGTCTCCTGTACCAGCTTGAACAGCTTCAGAGACTCCTGCACCAGGTGGAACAGGTTCAGAGACTCCTGCAACGGATGGGAAATTTTCAGAGACTCCTGCACCAAGTGGGATAGGTCCAGAGACCCCTGTACCAGGTGGAAGAGCTTCAGAGACTCCTGCACCAGGTGGAACAGCTTCAGAGACTCCTGCACCATGTGGAACAGGTTCAGAGACACCTGCACCAGGTGGGACAGGTTCAGCGACTCCTGGACCAGGTGCGAAAGTTTCAGAGACTCCTGCACCAGGGGGACAGGGTCAGAGACACCTGCACCAGGTGGAACAGGTTCAAAGACTCCTGCACCAGGTGGGTCAGTTTCAGAGACTCCTGCACCAGGTGGGTCAGTTTCAGAGACTCCTAAACCAGTTGGAACAGGTTCAGAGACTCCTGCACCAGGTGGGTCAGTTTCAGAGACTCCTAAACCAGTTGGAACAGGTTCAGAGACTCCTGCACCAGGTGGAACTGGTTCACAGACTCCTGCACCAGGTGGAACAGGTTCAAAGACTCCTGCACCAGGTGGAACTGGTTCACAGACTCCTGCACCAGGTGGAACAGGTTCAGAGACTCCTGCACCAGGTGGGACAGGTCCAGAGACTCCTGCACCAGGTGGGACAGGTTCAGAGACTCCCGCACCCGGTGGTACAGTTTCAGAGACTCCTCCAACCGGACGGAAATTTTCAGAGACTCCTGCACCAGGTGGGACAGGTTCTGAGACTCCTGCACCAGGTGGGACAGGTCCAGAGACTCCTGCACCAGGTGGGACAGGTTCAAAGACTCCTGCACCAGGTGGAACTGGTTCGCAGACTCCTGCACCAGGTGGAACAGGTTCAGAGACTCCTGCACCAGGTGGGACAGGTCCAGAGACTCCAGCACCAGGTGGGACAGGTTCAGAGACTCCCGCACCCGGTGGTACAGTTTCAGAGACTCCTCCATCCGGACGGAAATTTTCAGAGACTCCTGCACCAGGTGGGACAGGTTCTGAGACTCCTGCACCAGGTGGAACAGCTTCAGAGACTCCTGCATCCGGTGGTACAGTTTCAGAGACTCCTGCACCCGGTGGAACAGGATCAGAGACTCCAGCACCAGCTTGAACAGCTTCAGAGACTCCTGCACCAAGTGGAACAGGTTCAGAGACTCCTGCACCAGGTGGGACAGGTTCAGAGACTCCTGCACCAGGAGGGACAGGTTCAGATACTTCTGCACCCGGTGGGACAGGTTCAGATACTCCTGCACCCGGTGGGACAGGTTCAGAGACTCCTGCACCAGGTGGAACAGGTTCAGAGACTCCTGCACCCGGTGGGACAGGTTCAGAGACTCCTGCACCCGGTGGGACAGGTTCAGAGACTCCTGCACCAGGTGGAACAGGTTCAGAGACTCCTGCAGCCGGCGGGACAGGTTCAGAGACTCCTGCACCCGGTGGGACAGGTTCAGTGACTCCTGCACCCGGTGGGACAGGTTCAGACACTCCTGCACCCGGTGGGACAGGTTCAGAGACTCCTGCACCAGGTGGAACAGTTTCAGGGACTCCTGCACCCGGTGGGACAGGTTCAGAGACCCTTCACCAGGTGGAACAGGTTCAGAGTCTCCTGCACCAGATGGAACAGGTTCAGAGTCTCCTGTACCAGCTTGAACAGCTTCGGAGACTCCTGCACCAGGTGGAACAGGTTCAGAGACTCCTGCAACGGATGGGAAATTTTCAGAGACTGCTGCACCAAGTGGGATAGGTCCAGAGACCCCTGTACCAGGTGGAAGAGCTTCGGAGACTCCTGCACCAGATGGAACAGGTTCAGAGTCTCCTGCACCAGGTGGAACAGGTTCAGAGACTCCTGCACCCGGTGGAACAGGTTCACAGACTCCTGCACCAGCTTGTACAGTTTCAGAGACTCCTGCAACAGATGGAACAGGTTCACAGACTCCTGCACCAGATTGTACATTTTCAGAGACTCCTGCAGCAGGTGGGAGATGTTCAGAGACTCCTGCACCAGGTGGGACAGGTCCAGAGACTCCTGCACCAGGTGGGACAGGTTCAGAGACTCCCGCACCCGGTGGTACAGTTTCAGAGACTCCTCCATCCGGAGGGAAATTTTCAGAGACTCCTGCACCCGGTGGTACAGGTTCAGAGACTCCTGCACCCGGTGGGACAGGGTCTGAGACTCCTGGACCAGTTAGGACAGGTTCAGAGACTACTGCACCAGGTGGGACATGTTCTGAGACTCCTGCACCCGGTGGAACAGGGTCAGAGACTCCTGCACCAGGTGGAACAGCTTCAGAGACTCTTGCACCAGGTGGGACAGCTTCAGAGACTCCTGCACCATGTGGAACAGGTTCAGAGACTCCTGCAACAAGTCAGACAGGTTCGGAGACTCCTGCACCATGTGGGACAGGTTCAGAAACTCCTGGACCAGGTAGGACAGGTTCAGAGACTCCTGCACCAGGTGGGACAGGTTCGGCGACTCCTGGACCAGGTGCGAAAGTTTCAGAGACTCCTGCACCAGGTGGAACAGCTTCAGAGACTCCTGCACCATGTGGAACAGGTTCAGAGACACCTGCACCAGATGGGACAGGTTCAGCGACTCCTGGACCAGGTGCGAAAGTTTCAGAGACTCCTGCACCAGGGGGACAGGGTCAGAGACACCTGCACCAGGTGGAACAGGTTCAAAGACTCCTGCACCAGGTGGGTCAGTTTCAGAGACTCCTGCACCAGGTGGGTCAGTTTCAGAGACTCCTAAACCAGTTGGAACAGGTTCAGAGACTCCTGCACCAGGTGGGTCAGTTTCAGAGACTCCTAAACCAGTTGGAACAGGTTCAGAGACTCCTGCACCAGGTGGAACTGGTTCACAGACTCCTGCACCAGGTGGAACAGGTTCAAAGACTCCTGCACCAGGTGGGTCAGTTTCAGAGACTCCTAAACCAGTTGGAACAGGTTCAGAGACTCCTGCACCAGGTGGAACTGGTTCAGAGACCCCTGCACCCGGTGGGACAGGTTCAGAGACTCCTGCACCCGGTGGGACATGTTCAGAGACTCCTGCACCAAGTGGAACAGGTTCAGAGACTCCTGCACACGATGGGACAGGGTCAGAGACTCCTGCACCCGGTGGGACAGGTTCTGAGACTCCTGCACCAGGTGGGACAGGTTCAGAGACACCTGCACCAGGTGGGACAGGTTCAGATACTTCTGCACCCGGTGGGACAGGTTCAGATACTCCTGCACCAATTGGGACCGGTTCAGAACTCCTGCACCAGGTGGAACAGGTTCAGAGACTCCTGCACCCGGTGGGACAGGTGCAGAGACTCCTGCACCCGGTGGGACAGGTTCAGAGACTCCTGCACCAGGTGGAACAGGTTCAGAGACTCCTGCAGCCGGCGGGACAGGTTCAGAGTCTCCTGCACCCGGTGGGACAGGTTCAGTGACTCCTGCACCCGGTGGGACAGGTTCAGAGACTCCTGCACCAGATGGAACAGGTTCAGAGTCTCCTGCACCAGGTGGAACAGGTTCAGAGACTCCTGCACCAGGTGGAACAGGATCAGAGACTCCTGCAGTAGCTTGAACAGCTTCAGAGACTCCTGCACTAGGTGGAACAGGTTCAGAGACTCCTGCACCATACGGAACAGGTTCACAGACTCCTGCACCAGATTGTACATCTTCAGAGACTCCTGCACCAGGTGGGAGATGTTCAGAGACTCCTGCACCAGGTGGGACAGGTTCAGAGACTCCTGCACCAGTTGGGACAGGTTCAGAGACTCCTGCACCCGGTGGTACAGTTTCAGAGACTCCTCCATCCGGAGGGAAATTTTCAGAGACTCCTGCACCCGGTGGGACAGGTTCAGAGACTCCTGCGCCCGGTGGGACAGTTTCGGAGACTCCCGCACCCGGTGGAACAGGGTCAGAGACTCCTGCACCATGTGGAACAGCTTCAGAGACACCTGCACCACGTGGGACAGGTTCAGCGACTCCTGGACCAGGTGCGAAAGTTTCAGAGACTCCTGCACCAGGTGGAACAGGTTCAGAGACTCCTGCACCATGTGGGACAGGTTCAGAGACTCCTGCATCCGGTGGTACAGTTTCAGAGACTCCTCCATCCGTAGGGAAATTTTCAGAGACTCCTGCACCCGGTGGGACAGGTTCCGAGACTCCTGCACCCGGTCGGACAGGTTCAGAGACTCCTGCACCCGGTGGGACAGGTTCAGAGACTCCTGCACCAAGTGGAACAGGTTCAGAGACTCCTGCACCAGGTGGAACAGGTTCGGAGACTCCTGCACCCGGTGGAACTGGTTCACAGACTCCTGCACCAGCCTGAACAGTTTCAGAGAATCCTGCAACAGATGGAACAGGTTCAGAGACTCCTGCACCCGGTGGTACAGTTTCAGAGACTCCTGCAACCGGTGGTACAGTTTCAGAGACTCCTCCATCCGGAGGGAAATTATCAGAGACTCCTGCACCAGGTGGAACAGTTTCAGAGAATCCTGCAACAGGTGGAACAGTTTCAGAGACTCCTGCACCAGGTGGAACAGATTCAGAGACTCTTCCACCAGGTGGGACAGTTTCAGAGACTCCTGCACCAGGTGGAACAGTTTCAGAGACTCCTGCAACAGGTGGAACAGTTTCAGAGACTCCTGCACCAGGTGGAACAGTTTCAGAGACTCTTGCACCAGGTGGGACAGTTTCAAAGACTCCTGCACCATGTGGGACAGTTTCAGAGACTCCTGCACCAGGTGGAACAGTTTCAGAGACTCCTGCAACAGGTGGAACAGTTTCAGAGACTCCTGCACCAGGTGGAACAGTTTCAGAGACTCTTGCACCAGGTGGGACAGTTTCAAAGACTCCTGCACCAGGTGGGTCAGTTACAGAAGCTCCTGCACCAGGTGGAACAATTTCAGAGAACCCTGCACCAGGTGGAACAGTTTCAGAGACTCCTGCAACAGGTGTTACAGCTTCAGAGACTCCTGCACCAGGTGGAACAGGTTCAGAGACTCTTGCAACGGATGGGAAATTTTCAGAGACTCCTGCACCAAGTGGGATAGGTCCAGAGACCCCTGTACCAGGTGGAAGAGCTTCAGAGACTCCTGCACCAGATGAAACAGGTTGAGAGTCTCCTGCACCAGGTGGAACAGGTTCAGAGACTCCTGCACCCGGTGGAACAGGTTCACAGACTCCTGCACCAGCTTGTACAGTTTCAGAGACTCCTGCAAGAGATGGAACAGGTTCACAGACTCCTGCACCAGATTGTACATTTTCAGAGACTCCTGCAGCAGGTGGGAGATGTTCAGAGACTCCTGCACCAGGTGGGACAGGTCCAGAGACTCCTGCACCAGGTGGGACAGGTTCAGAGACTCCCGCACCCGGTGGTACAGTTTCAGAGACTCCTCCATCCGGAGGGAAATTTTCAGAGACTCCTGCACCCGGTGGGACAGGTTCAGAGACTCCTGCACCCGGTGGGACAGGTTCTGAGACTCCTGGACCAGTTAGGACAGGTTCAGAGACTCCTGCACCAGGTGGGACATGTTCTGAGACTCCTGCACCCGGTGGAACAGGGTCAGAGACTCCTGCACCAGGTGGAACAGCTTCAGAGACTCTTGCACCAGGTGGGACAGCTTCAGAGACTCCTGCACCATGTGGAACAGGTTCAGAGACTCCTGCAACAAGTCAGACAGGTTGAGAGACTCCTGCACCATGTGGGACAGTTTCAGAAACTCCTGGACCAGGTAGGACAGGTTCAGAGACTCCTGCACCAGGTGGGACAGGTTCGGCGACTCCTGGACCAGGTGCGAAAGTTTCAGAGACTCCTGCACCAGGTGGAACAGCTTCAGAGACTCCTGCACCATGTGGAACAGGTTCAGAGACACCTGCACCAGGTGGGACAGGTTCAGCGACTCCTGGACCAGGTGCGAAGGTTTCAGAGACTCCTGCACCAGGGGGACAGGGTCAGAGACACCTGCACCAGGTGGAACAGGTTCAAAGACTCCTGCACCAGGTGGGTCAGTTTCAGAGACTCCTGCACCAGGTGGGTCAGTTTCAGAGACTCCTAAACCAGTTGGAACAGGTTCAGAGACTCCTGCACCAGGTGGGTCAGTTTCAGAGACTCCTAAACCAGTTGGAACAGGTTCAGAGACTCCTGCACCAGGTGGAACTGGTTCACAGACTCCTGCACCAGGTGGAACAGGTTCAAAGACTCCTGCACCAGGTGGGTCAGTTTCAGAGACTCCTAAACCAGTTGGAACAGTTTCAGAGACTCCTGCACCAGGTGGAACTGGTTCAGAGACCCCTGCACCCGGTGGGACAGGTTCAGAGACTCCTGCACCCGGTGGGACATGTTCAGAGACTCCTGCACCAAGTGGAACAGGTTCAGAGACTCCTGCACACGATGGGACAGGGTCTGAGACTCCTGCACTAGGTGGGACAGGTTCTGAGACTCCTGCACCAGGTGGGACAGGTTCAGAGACACCTGCACCAGGTGGGACAGGTTCAGATACTTCTGCACCCGGTGGGACAGGTTCAGATACTCCTGCACCAATTGGGACAGGTTCAGAAACTCCTGCACCAGGTGGAACAGGTTCAGAGACTCCTGCACCCGGTGGGACAGGTGCAGAGACTCCTGCACCCGGTGGGACAGGTTCAGAGACTCCTGCACCAGGTGGAACAGGTTCAGAGACTCCTGCAGCCGGCGGGACAGGTTCAGAGTCTCCTGCACCCGGTGGGACAGGTTCAGTGACTCCTGCACCCGGTGGGACAGGTTCAGAGACTCCTGCACCAGGTGGAACAGTTTCAGAGACTCCTGCACCCGGTGGGACAGGTTCAGAGACTCTTTCACCAGGTGGAACAGGTTCAGAGTCTCCTGCACCAGATGGAACAGGTTCAGAGTCTCCTGTACCAGCTTGAACAGCTTCAGAGACTCCTGCACCAGGTGGAACAGGTTCAGAGACTCCTGCACCAGGTGGAACAGGTTCAGAGACTCCTGCAACGGATGGGAAATTTTCAGAGACCCCTGCACCAAGTGGGATAGGTCCAGAGACCCCTGTACCAGGAGGAAGAGGTTCAGAGACTCCTGCACCAGATGGAACAGGTTCAGAGTCTCCTGCACCAGGTGGAACAGGTTCAGAGACTCCTGCACCAGGTGGAACAGGATCAGAGACTCCTGCAGTAGCTTGAACAGCTTCAGAGACTCCTGCACCATACGGAACAGGTTCACAGACTCCTGCACCAGATTGTACATCTTCAGAGACTCCTGCACCAGGTGGGAGATGTTCACAGACTCCTGCACCAGGTGGGACAGGTTCAGAGACTCCTGCACCAGTTGGGACAGGTTCAGAGACTCCTGCACCCGGTGGTACAGTTTCAGAGACTCCTCCATCCGGAGGGAAATTTTCAGAGACTCCTGCACCCGGTGGGACAGGTTCAGAGACTCCTGCGCCCGGAGGGACAGTTTCGGAGACTCCTGCACCCGGTGGAACAGGGTCAGAGACTCCTGCACCATGTGGAACAGCTTCAGAGACACCTGCACCATGTGGGACAGGTTCAGCGACTCCTGGACCAGGTGCGAAAGTTTCAGAGACTCCTGCACCAGGTGGAACAGGTTCAGAGACTCCTGCACCATGTGGGACAGGTTCAGAGACTCCTGCATCCGGTGGTACAGTTTCAGAGACTCCTCCATCCGTAGGGAAATTTTCAGAGACTCCTGCACCCGGTGGGACAGGTTCCGAGACTCCTGCACCCGGTCGGACAGGTTCAGAGACTCCTGCACCCGGTGGGACAGGTTCAGAGACTCCTGCACCAAGTGGAACAGGTTCAGAGACTCCTGCACCAGGTGGAACAGGTTCGGAGACTCCTGCACCCGGTGGAACTGGTTCACAGACTCCTGCACCAGCCTGAACAGTTTCAGAGAATCCTGCAACAGATGGAACAGGTTCAGAGACTCCTGCACCCGGTGGTACAGTTTCAGAGACTCCTGCAACCGGTGGTACAGTTTCAGAGACTCCTCCATCCGGAGGGAAATTATCAGAGACTACTGCACCAGGTGGAACAGTTTCAGAGAATCCTGCAACAGGTGGAACAGTTTCAGAGACTCCTGCACCAGGTGGAACAGATTCAGAGACTCTTCCACCAGGTGGGACAGTTTCAGAGACTCCTGCACCAGGTGGAACAGTTTCAGAGACTCCTGCAACAGGTGGAACAGTTTCAGAGACTCCTGCACCAGGTGGAACAGTTTCAGAGACTCTTGCACCAGGTGGGACAGTTTCAAAGACTCCTGCACCATGTGGGACAGTTTCAGAGACTCCTGCACCAGGTGGAACAGTTTCAGAGACTCCTGCAACAGGTGGAACAGTTTCAGAGACTCCTGCACCAGGTGGAACAGTTTCAGAGACTCTAGCACCAGGTGGGACAGTTTCAAAGACTCCTGCACCAGGTGGGTCAGTTACAGAAGCTCCTGCACCAGGTGGAACAATTTCAGAGAACCCTGCACCAGGTGGAACAGTTTCAGAGACTCCTGCAACAGGTGTTACAGCTTCAGAGACTCCTGCACCAGGTGGAACAGGTTCAGAGACTCTTGCAACGGATGGGAAATTTTCAGAGACTCCTGCACCAAGTGGGATAGGTCCAGAGACCCCTGTACCAGGTGGAAGAGCTTCAGAGACTCCTGCACCAGATGGAACAGGTTCAGAGTCTCCTGCACCAGGTGGAACAGGTTCAGAGACTCCTGCACCCGGTGGAACAGGTTCACAGACTCCTGCACCAGCTTGTACAGTTTCAGAGACTCCTGCAAGAGATGGAACAGGTTCACAGACTCCTGCACCAGATTGTACATTTTCAGAGACTCCTGCAGCAGGTGGGAGATGTTCAGAGACTCCTGCACCAGGTGGGACAGGTCCAGAGACTCCTGCACCAGGTGGGACAGGTTCAGAGACTCCCGCACCCGGTGGTACAGTTTCAGAGACTCCTCCATCCGGAGGGAAATTTTCAGAGACTCCTGCACCCGGTGGGACAGGTTCAGAGACTCCTGCACCCGGTGGGACAGGTTCTGAGACTCCTGGACCAGTTAGGACAGGTTCAGAGACTCCTGCACCAGGTGGGACATGTTCTGAGACTCCTGCACCCGGTGGAACAGGGTCAGAGACTCCTGCACCAGGTGGAACAGCTTCAGAGACTCTTGCACCAGGTGGGACAGCTTCAGAGACTCCTGCACCATGTGGAACAGGTTCAGAGACTCCTGCAACAAGTCAGACAGGTTGAGAGACTCCTGCACCATGTGGGACAGGTTCAGAAACTCCTGGACCAGGTAGGACAGGTTCAGAGACTCCTGCACCAGGTGGGACAGGTTCGGCGACTCCTGGACCAGGTGCGAAAGTTTCAGAGACTCCTGCACCAGGTGGAACAGCTTCAGAGACTCCTGCACCATGTGGAACAGGTTCAGAGACACCTGCACCAGGTGGGACAGGTTCAGCGACTCCTGGACCAGGTGCGAAAGTTTCAGAGACTCCTGCACCAGGGGGACAGGGTCAGAGACACCTGCACCAGGTGGAACAGGTTCAAAGACTCCTGCACCAGGTGGGTCAGTTTCAGAGACTCCTGCACCAGGTGGGTCAGTTTCAGAGACTCCTAAACCAGTTGGAACAGGTTCAGAGACTCCTGCACCAGGTGGGTCAGTTTCAGAGACTCCTAAACCAGTTGGAACAGGTTCAGAGACTCCTGCACCAGGTGGAACTGGTTCACAGACTCCTGCACCAGGTGGAACAGGTTCAAAGACTCCTGCACCAGGTGGGTCAGTTTCAGAGACTCCTAAACCAGTTGGAACAGGTTCAGAGACTCCTGCACCAGGTGGAACTGGTTCAGAGACCCCTGCACCCGGTGGGACAGGTTCAGAGACTCCTGCACCCGGTGGGACATGTTCAGAGACTCCTGCACCAAGTGGAACAGGTTCAGAGACTCCTGCACACGATGGGACAGGGTCAGAGACTCCTGCACTAGGTGGGACAGGTTCTGAGACTCCTGCACCAGGTGGGACAGGTTCAGAGACACCTGCACCAGGTGGGACAGGTTCAGATACTTCTGCACCCGGTGGGACAGGTTCAGATACTCCTGCACCAATTGGGACAGGTTCAGAAACTCCTGCACCAGGTGGAACAGGTTCAGAGACTCCTGCACCCGGTGGGACAGGTGCAGAGACTCCTGCACCCGGTGGGACAGGTTCAGAGACTCCTGCACCAGGTGGAACAGGTTCAGAGACTCCTGCAGCCGGCGGGACAGGTTCAGAGTCTCCTGCACCCGGTGGGACAGGTTCAGTGACTCCTGCACCCGGTGGGACAGGTTCAGAGACTCCTGCACCAGGTGGAACAGTTTCAGAGACTCCTGCACCCGGTGGGACAGGTTCAGAGACTCTTTCACCAGGTGGAACAGGTTCAGAGTCTCCTGCACCAGATGGAACAGGTTCAGAGTCTCCTGTACCAGCTTGAACAGCTTCAGAGACTCCTGCACCAGGTGGAACAGGTTCAGAGACTCCTGCACCAGGTGGAACAGGTTCAGAGACTCCTGCAACGGATGGGAAATTTTCAGAGACCCCTGCACCAAGTGGGATAGGTCCAGAGACCCCTGTACCAGGAGGAAGAGGTTCAGAGACTCCTGCACCAGATGGAACAGGTTCAGAGTCTCCTGCACCAGGTGGAACAGGTTCAGAGACTCCTGCACCAGGTGGAACAGGATCAGAGACTCCTGCAGTAGCTTGAACAGCTTCAGAGACTCCTGCACTAGGTGGAACAGGTTCAGAGACTCCTGCACCATACGGAACAGGTTCACAGACTCCTGCACCAGATTGTACATCTTCAGAGACTCCTGCACCAGGTGGGAGATGTTCAGAGACTCCTGCACCAGGTGGGACAGGTTCAGAGACTCCTGCACCAGTTGGGACAGGTTCAGAGACTCCTGCGCCCGGTGGGACAGTTTCGGAGACTCCTGCACCCGGTGGAACAGGGTCAGAGACTCCTGCACCAGCTGGAACAGCTTCAGAGACTCTTGCACCAGGTCGGACATCTTCAGAGACTCCTGCACCATGTGGAACAGCTTCAGAGACACCTGCACCATGTGGGACAGGTTCAGCGACTCCTGGACCAGGTGCGAAAGTTTCAGAGACTCCTGCACCAGGGGGACAGGGTCAGAGACACCTGCACCAGGTGGAACAGGTTCAGAGACTCCTGCACCCGGTGGGACAGGTTCAGAGACTCCTGCACCCGGTGGGACAGGTTCAGAGACTCCTGCACCAGGTGGAACAGGTTCAGAGACTCCTGCAGCCGGCGGGACAGGTTCAGAGACTCCTGCACCCGGTGGGACAGGTTCAGACACTCCTGCACCCGGTGGGACAGGTTCAGAGACTCCTGCACCAGGTGGAACAGTTTCAGGGACTCCTGCACCCGGTGGGACAGGTTCAGAGACCCTTCACCAGGTGGAACAGGTCCAGAGACTCCTGCACCAGGTGGGACAGGTTCAGAGACTCCCGCACCCGGTGGTACAGTTTCAGAGACTCCTCCATCCGGACGGAAATTTTCAGAGACTCCTGCACCAGGTGGGACAGGTTCTGAGACTCCTGCACCAGGTGGAAAAGCTTCAGAGACTCCTGCATCCGGTGGTACAGTTTCAGAGACTCCTGCACCCGGTGGAACAGGATCAGAGACTCCAGCACCAGCTTGAACAGCTTCAGAGACTCCTGCACCAAGTGGAACAGGTTCAGAGACTCCTGCACCAGGTGGGACAGGTTCAGAGACTCCTGCACCAGGAGGGACAGGTTCAGATACTTCTGCACCCGGTGGGACAGGTTCAGATACTCCTGCACCCGGTGGGACAGGTTCAGAGACTCCTGCACCAGGTGGAACAGGTTCAGAGACTCCTGCACCCGGTGGGACAGGTTCAGAGACTCCTGCACCCGGTGGGACAGGTTCAGAGACTCCTGCACCAGGTGGAACAGGTTCAGAGACTCCTGCAGCCGGCGGGACAGGTTCAGAGACTCCTGCACCCGGTGGGACAGGTTCAGTGACTCCTGCACCCGGTGGGACAGGTTCAGACACTCCTGCACCCGGTGGGACAGGTTCAGAGACTCCTGCACCAGGTGGAACAGTTTCAGGGACTCCTGCACCCGGTGGGACAGGTTCAGAGACCCTTCAGCAGGTGGAACAGGTTCAGAGTCTCCTGCACCAGATGGAACAGGTTCAGAGTCTCCTGTACCAGCTTGAACAGCTTCAGAGACTCCTGCACCAGGTGGAACAGGTTCAGAGACTCCTGCAACGGATGGGAAATTTTCAGAGACTCCTGCACCAAGTGGGATAGGTCCAGAGACCCCTGTACCAGGTGGAAGAGCTTCAGAGACTCCTGCACCAGATGGAACAGGTTCAGAGTCTCCTGCACCAGGTGGAACAGGTTCAGAGACTCCTGCACCCGGTGGAACAGTTTCATAGACTCCTGCACCAGCTTGTACAGTTTCAGAGACTCCTGCAACAGATGGAACAGGTTCACAGACTCCTGCACCAGATTGTACATTTTCAGAGACTCCTGCAGCAGGTGGGAGATGTTCAGAGACTCCTGCACCAGGTGGGACAGGTCCAGAGACTCCTGCACCAGGTGGGACAGGTTCAGAGACTCCCGCACCCGGTGGTACAGTTTCAGAGACTCCTCCATCCGGAGGGAAATTTTCAGAGACTCCTGCACCCGGTGGTACAGGTTCAGAGACTCCTGCACCCGGTGGGACAGGTTCTGAGACTCCTGGACCAGTTAGGACAGGTTCAGAGACTACTGCACCAGGTGGGACATGTTCTGAGACTCCTGCACCCGGTGGAACAGGGTCAGAGACTCCTGCACCAGGTGGAACAGCTTCAGAGACTCTTGCACCAGGTGGGACAGCTTCAGAGACTCCTGCACCATGTGGAACAGGTTCAGAGACTCCTGCAACAAGTCAGACAGGTTCAGAGACTCCTGCACCATGTGGGACAGGTTCAGAAACTCCTGGACCAGGTAGGACAGGTTCAGAGACTCCTGCACCAGGTGGGACAGGTTCGGAGACTCCTGGACCAGGTGCGAAAGTTTCAGAGACTCCTGCACCAGGTGGAACAGCTTCAGAGACTCCTGCACCATGTGGAACAGGTTCAGAGACACCTGCACCAGGTGAGACAGGTTCAGCGACTCCTGGACCAGGTGCGAAAGTTTCAGAGACTCCTGCACCAGGGGGACAGGGTCAGAGACACCTGCACCAGGTGGAACAGGTTCAAAGACTCCTGCACCAGGTGGGTCAGTTTCAGAGACTCCTGCACCAGGTGGGTCAGTTTCAGAGACTCCTAAACCAGTTGGAACAGGTTCAGAGACTCCTGCACCAGGTGGGTCAGTTTCAGAGACTCCTAAACCAGTTGGAACAGGTTCAGAGACTCCTGCACCAGGTGGAACTGGTTCACAGACTCCTGCACCAGGTGGAACAGGTTCAAAGACTCCTGCACCAGGTGGGTCAGTTTCAGAGACTCCTAAACCAGTTGGAACAGGTTCAGAGACTCCTGCACCAGGTGGAACTGGTTCACAGACTCCTGCACCAGGTGGGACAGGTTCAGAGACACCTGCACCAGGTGGGACAGGTTCAGATACTTCTGCACCCGGTGGGACAGGTTCAGATACTCCTGCACCAATTGGGACAGGTTCAGAAACTCCTGCACCAGGTGGAACAGGTTCAGAGACTCCTGCACCCGGTGGGACAGGTGCAGAGACTCCTGCACCCGGTGGGACAGGTTCAGAGACTCCTGCACCAGGTGGAACAGGTTCAGAGACTCCTGCAGCCGGCGGGACAGGTTCAGAGTCTCCTGCACCCGGTGGGACAGGTTCAGTGACTCCTGCACCCGGTGGGACAGGTTCAGAGACTCCTGCACCAGATGGAACAGGTTCAGAGTCTCCTGCACCAGGTGGAACAGGTTCAGAGACTCCTGCACCAGGTGGAACAGGATCAGAGACTCCTGCAGTAGCTTGAACAGCTTCAGAGACTCCTGCACTAGGTGGAACAGGTTCAGAGACTCCTGCACCATACGGAACAGGTTCACAGACTCCTGCACCAGATTGTACATCTTCAGAGACTCCTGCACCAGGTGGGAGATGTTCAGAGACTCCTGCACCAGGTGGGACAGGTTCAGAGACTCCTGCACCAGTTGGGACAGGTTCAGAGACTCCTGCACCCGGTGGTACAGTTTCAGAGACTCCTCCATCCGGAGGGAAATTTTCAGAGACTCCTGCACCCGGTGGGACAGGTTCAGAGACTCCTGCGCCCGGTGGGACAGTTTCGGAGACTCCTGCACCCGGTGGAACAGGGTCAGAGACTCCTGCACCAGCTGGAACAGCTTCAGAGACTCTTGCACCAGGTGGGACATCGTCAGAGACTCCTGCACCATGTGGAACAGCTTCAGAGACACCTGCACCATGTGGGACAGGTTCAGCGACTCCTGGACCAGGTGCGAAAGTTTCAGAGACTCCTGCACCAGGGGGACAGGGTCAGAGACACCTGCACCAGGTGGAACAGGTTCAGAGACTCCTGCACCATGTGGGACAGGTTCAGAGACTCCTGCATCCGGTGGTACAGTTTCAGAGACTCCTCCATCCGTAGGGAAATTTTCAGAGACTCCTGCACCCGGTGGGACAGGTTCCGAGACTCCTGCACCCGGTCGGACAGGTTCAGAGACTCCTGCACCCGGTGGGACAGGTTCAGAGACTCCTGCACCAAGTGGAACAGGTTCAGAGACTCCTGCACCAGGTGGAACAGGTTCGGAGACTCCTGCACCCGGTGGAACTGGTTCACAGACTCCTGCACCAGCCTGAACAGTTTCAGAGAATCCTGCAACAGATGGAACAGGTTCAGAGACTCCTGCACCCGGTGGTACAGTTTCAGAGACTCCTGCACCAGGTGGGACAGGTTCAGAGACTCCTGCAACCGGTGGTACAGTTTCAGAGACTCCTCCATCCGGAGGGAAATTATCAGAGACTCCTGCACCAGGTGGAACAGTTTCAGAGAATCCTGCAACAGGTGGAACAGTTTCAGAGACTCCTGCACCAGGTGGAACAGATTCAGAGACTCTTCCACCAGGTGGGACAGTTTCAGAGACTCCTGCACCAGGTGGAACAGTTTCAGAGACTCCTGCAACAGGTGGAACAGTTTCAGAGACTCCTGCACCAGGTGGAACAGTTTCAGAGACTCTTGCACCAGGTGGGACAGTTTCAAAGACTCCTGCACCATGTGGGACAGTTTCAGAGACTCCTGCACCAGGTGGGTCAGTTACAGAAGCTCCTGCACCAGGTGGAACAATTTCAGAGAACCCTGCACCAGGTGGAACAGTTTCAGAGACTCCTGCAACAGGTGTTACAGCTTCAGAGACTCCTGCACCAGGTGGAACAGGTTCAGAGACTCTTGCAACGGATGGGAAATTTTCAGAGACTCCTGCACCAAGTGGGATAGGTCCAGAGACCCCTGTACCAGGTGGAAGAGCTTCAGAGACTCCTGCACCAGATGGAACAGGTTCAGAGTCTCCTGCACCAGGTGGAACAGGTTCAGAGACTCCTGCACCCGGTGGAACAGGTTCACAGACTCCTGCACCAGCTTGTACAGTTTCAGAGACTCCTGCAACAGATGGAACAGGTTCACAGACTCCTGCACCAGATTGTACATTTTCAGAGACTCCTGCAGCAGGTGGGAGATGTTCAGAGACTCCTGCACCAGGTGGGAAAGGTCCAGAGACTCCTGCACCAGGTGGGACAGGTTCAGAGACTCCCGCACCCGGTGGTACAGTTTCAGAGACTCCTCCATCCGGAGGGAAATTTTCAGAGACTCCTGCACCCGGTGGGACAGGTTCAGAGACTCCTGCACCCGGTGGGACAGGTTCTGAGACTCCTGGACCAGTTAGGACAGGTTCAGAGACTCCTGCACCAGGTGGGACATGTTCTGAGACTCCTGCACCCGGTGGAACAGGGTCAGAGACTCCTGCACCAGGTGGAACAGCTTCAGAGACTCTTGCACCAGGTGGGACAGCTTCAGAGACTCCTGCACCATGTGGAACAGGTTCAGAGACTCCTGCAACAAGTCAGACAGGTTTGGAGACTCCTGCACCATGTGGGACAGGTTCAGAAACTCCTGGACCAGGTAGGACAGGTTCAGAGACTCCTGCACCAGGTGGGACAGGTTCGGCGACTCCTGGACCAGGTGCGAAAGTTTCAGAGACTCCTGCACCAGGTGGAACAGCTTCAGAGACTCCTGCACCATGTGGAACAGGTTCAGAGACACCTGCACCAGGTGGGACAGGTTCAGCGACTCCTGGACCAGGTGCGAAGGTTTCAGAGACTCCTGCACCAGGGGGACAGGGTCAGAGACACCTGCACCAGGTGGAACAGGTTCAAAGACTCCTGCACCAGGTGGGTCAGTTTCAGAGACTCCTGCACCAGGTGGGTCAGTTTCAGAGACTCCGAAACCAGTTGGAACAGGTTCAGAGACTCCTGCACCAGGTGGGTCAGTTTCAGAGACTCCTAAACCAGTTGGAACAGGTTCAGAGACTCCTGCACCAGGTGGAACTGGTTCACAGACTCCTGCACCAGGTGGAACAGGTTCAAAGACTCCTGCACCAGGTGGGTCAGTTTCAGAGACTCCTAAACCAGTTGGAACAGGTTCAGAGACTCCTGCACCAGGTGGAACTGGTTCAGAGACCCCTGCACCCGGTGGTACAGTTTCAGAGACTCCTCCATCCGGAGGGAAATTATCAGAGACTCCTGCACCAGGTGGAACAGTTTCAGAGACTCCTGCAGCAGGTGGGAGATGTTCAGAGACTCCTGCACCAGGTGGGAAAGGTCCAGAGACTCCTGCACCAGGTGGGACAGGTTCAGAGACTCCCGCACCCGGTGGTACAGTTTCAGAGACTCCTCCATCCGGAGGGAAATTTTCAGAGACTCCTGCACCCGGTGGGACAGGTTCAGAGACTCCTGCACCCGGTGGGACAGGTTCTGAGACTCCTGGACCAGTTAGGACAGGTTCAGAGACTCCTGCACCAGGTGGGACATGTTCTGAGACTCCTGCACCCGGTGGAACAGGGTCAGAGACTCCTGCACCAGGTGGAACAGCTTCAGAGACTCTTGCACCAGGTGGGACAGCTTCAGAGACTCCTGCACCATGTGGAACAGGTTCAGAGACTCCTGCAACAAGTCAGACAGGTTTGGAGACTCCTGCACCATGTGGGACAGGTTCAGAAACTCCTGGACCAGGTAGGACAGGTTCAGAGACTCCTGCACCAGGTGGGACAGGTTCGGCGACTCCTGGACCAGGTGCGAAAGTTTCAGAGACTCCTGCACCAGGTGGAACAGCTTCAGAGACTCCTGCACCATGTGGAACAGGTTCAGAGACACCTGCACCAGGTGGGACAGGTTCAGCGACTCCTGGACCAGGTGCGAAGGTTTCAGAGACTCCTGCACCAGGGGGACAGGGTCAGAGACACCTGCACCAGGTGGAACAGGTTCAAAGACTCCTGCACCAGGTGGGTCAGTTTCAGAGACTCCTGCACCAGGTGGGTCAGTTTCAGAGACTCCGAAACCAGTTGGAACAGGTTCAGAGACTCCTGCACCAGGTGGGTCAGTTTCAGAGACTCCTAAACCAGTTGGAACAGGTTCAGAGACTCCTGCACCAGGTGGAACTGGTTCACAGACTCCTGCACCAGGTGGAACAGGTTCAAAGACTCCTGCACCAGGTGGGTCAGTTTCAGAGACTCCTAAACCAGTTGGAACAGGTTCAGAGACTCCTGCACCAGGTGGAACTGGTTCAGAGACCCCTGCACCCGGTGGTACAGTTTCAGAGACTCCTCCATCCGGAGGGAAATTATCAGAGACTCCTGCACCAGGTGGAACAGTTTCAGAGAATCCTGCAACAGGTGGAACAGTTTCAGAGACTCCTGCACCAGGTGGAACAGATTCAGAGACTCTTCCACCAGGTGGGACAGTTTCAGAGACTCCTGCACCAGGTGGAACAGTTTCAGAGACTCCTGCAACAGGTGGAACAGTTTCAGAGACTCCTGCACCAGGTGGAACAGTTTCAGAGACTCTTGCACCAGGTGGGACAGTTTCAAAGACTCCTGCACCATGTGGGACAGTTTCAGAGACTCCTGCACCAGGTGGGTCAGTTACAGAAGCTCCTGCACCAGGTGGAACAATTTCAGAGAACCCTGCACCAGGTGGAACAGTTTCAGAGACTCCTGCAACAGGTGTTACAGCTTCAGAGACTCCTGCACCAGGTGGAACAGGTTCAGAGACTCTTGCAACGGATGGGAAATTTTCAGAGACTCCTGCACCAAGTGGGATAGGTCCAGAGACCCCTGTACCAGGTGGAAGAGCTTCAGAGACTCCTGCACCAGATGGAACAGGTTCAGAGTCTCCTGCACCAGGTGGAACAGGTTCAGAGACTCCTGCACCCGGTGGAACAGGTTCACAGACTCCTGCACCAGCTTGTACAGTTTCAGAGACTCCTGCAAGAGATGGAACAGGTTCACAGACTCCTGCACCAGATTGTACATTTTCAGAGACTCCTGCAGCAGGTGGGAGATGTTCAGAGACTCCTGCACCAGGTGGGACAGGTCCAGAGACTCCTGCACCAGGTGGGACAGGTTCAGAGACTCCCGCACCCGGTGGTACAGTTTCAGAGACTCCTCCATCCGGAGGGAAATTTTCAGAGACTCCTGCACCCGGTGGGACAGGTTCAGAGACTCCTGCACCCGGTGGGACAGGTTCTGAGACTCCTGGACCAGTTAGGACAGGTTCAGAGACTCCTGCACCAGGTGGGACATGTTCTGAGACTCCTGCACCCGGTGGAACAGGGTCAGAGACTCCTGCACCAGGTGGAACAGCTTCAGAGACTCTTGCACCAGGTGGGACAGCTTCAGAGACTCCTGCACCATGTGGAACAGGTTCAGAGACTCCTGCAACAAGTCAGACAGGTTTGGAGACTCCTGCACCATGTGGGACAGGTTCAGAAACTCCTGGACCAGGTAGGACAGGTTCAGAGACTCCTGCACCAGGTGGGACAGGTTCGGCGACTCCTGGACCAGGTGCGAAAGTTTCAGAGACTCCTGCACCAGGTGGAACAGCTTCAGAGACTCCTGCACCATGTGGAACAGGTTCAGAGACACCTGCACCAGATGGGACAGGTTCAGCGACTCCTGGACCAGGTGCGAAAGTTTCAGAGACTCCTGCACCAGGGGGACAGGGTCAGAGACACCTGCACCAGGTGGAACAGGTTCAAAGACTCCTGCACCAGGTGGGTCAGTTTCAGAGACTCCTGCACCAGGTGGGTCAGTTTCAGAGACTCCGAAACCAGTTGGAACAGGTTCAGAGACTCCTGCACCAGGTGGGTCAGTTTCAGAGACTCCTAAACCAGTTGGAACAGGTTCAGAGACTCCTGCACCAGGTGGAACTGGTTCACAGACTCCTGCACCAGGTGGAACAGGTTCAAAGACTCCTGCACCAGGTGGGTCAGTTTCAGAGACTCCTAAACCAGTTGGAACAGGTTCAGAGACTCCTGCACCAGGTGGAACTGGTTCAGAGACCCCTGCACCCGGTGGGACAGGTTCAGAGACTCCTGCAGCCGGTGGGACATGTTCAGAGACTCCTGCACCAAGTGGAACAGGTTCAGAGACTCCTGCACACGATGGGACAGGGTCAGAGACTCCTGCACTAGGTGGGACAGGTTCTGAGACTCCTGCACCAGGTGGGACAGGTTCAGAGACACCTGCACCAGGTGGGACAGGTTCAGATACTTCTGCACCCGGTGGGACAGGTTCAGATACTCCTGCACCAATTGGGACAGGTTCAGAAACTCCTGCACCAGGTGGAACAGGTTCAGAGACTCCTGCACCCGGTGGGACAGGTGCAGAGACTCCTGCACCCGGTGGGACAGGTTCAGAGACTCCTGCACCAGGTGGAACAGGTTCAGAGACTCCTGCAGCCGGCGGGACAGGTTCAGAGTCTCCTGCACCCGGTGGGACAGGTTCAGTGACTCCTGCACCCGGTGGGACAGATTCAGAGACTCCTGCACCAGGTGGAACAGTTTCAGAGACTCCTGCACCCGGTGGGACAGGTTCAGAGACTCTTTCACCAGGTGGAACAGGTTCAGAGTCTCCTGCACCAGATGGAACAGGTTCAGAGTCTCCTGTACCAGCTTGAACAGCTTCAGAGACTCCTGCACCAGGTGGAACAGGTTCAGAGACTCCTGCACCAGGTGGAACAGGTTCAGAGACTCCTGCAACGGATGGGAAATTTTCAGAGACCCCTGCACCAAGTGGGATAGGTCCAGAGACCCCTGTACCAGGAGGAAGAGGTTCAGAGACTCCTGCACCAGATGGAACAGGTTCAGAGTCTCCTGCACCAGGTGGAACAGGTTCAGAGACTCCTGCACCAGGTGGAACAGGATCAGAGACTCCTGCAGTAGCTTGAACAGCTTCAGAGACTCCTGCACTAGGTGGAACAGGTTCAGAGACTCCTGCACCATACGGAACAGGTTCACAGACTCCTGCACCAGATTGTACATCTTCAGAGACTCCTGCACCAGGTGGGAGATGTTCAGAGACTCCTGCACCAGGTGGGACAGGTTCAGAGACTCCTGCACCAGTTGGGACAAGTTTCAGAGACTCCTGCACCAGGTGGAACAGCTTCAGAGACTCCTGCACCATGTGGAACAGCTTCAGAGACACCTGCACCATGTGGGACAGGTTCAGCGACTCCTGGACCAGGTGCGAAAGTTTCAGAGACTCCTGCACCAGGGGGACAGGGTCAGAGACACCTGCACCAGGTGGAACAGGTTCAGAGACTCCTGCACCATGTGGGACAGGTTCAGAGACTCCTGCATCCGGTGGTACAGTTTCAGAGACTCCTCCATCCGTAGGGAAATTTTCAGAGACTCCTGCACCCGGTGGGACAGGTTCCGAGACTCCTGCACCCGGTCGGACAGGTTCAGAGACTCCTGCACCCGGTGGGACAGGTTCAGAGACTCCTGCACCAAGTGGAACAGGTTCAGAGACTCCTGCACCAGGTGGAACAGGTTCGGAGACTCCTGCACCCGGTGGAACTGGTTCACAGACTCCTGCACCAGCCTGAACAGTTTCAGAGAATCCTGCAACAGATGGAACAGGTTCAGAGACTCCTGCACCCGGTGGTACAGTTTCAGAGACTCCTGCACCAGGTGGGACAGGTTCAGAGACTCCTGCAACCGGTGGTACAGTTTCAGAGACTCCTCCATCCGGAGGGAAATTATCAGAGACTCCTGCACCAGGTGGAACAGTTTCAGAGAATCCTGCAACAGGTGGAACAGTTTCAGAGACTCCTGCACCAGGTGGAACAGATTCAGAGACTCTTCCACCAGGTGGGACAGTTTCAGAGACTCCTGCACCAGGTGGAACAGTTTCAGAGACTCCTGCAACAGGTGGAACAGTTTCAGAGACTCCTGCACCAGGTGGAACAGTTTCAGAGACTCTTGCACCAGGTGGGACAGTTTCAAAGACTCCTGCACCATGTGGGACAGTTTCAGAGACTCCTGCACCAGGTGGGTCAGTTACAGAAGCTCCTGCACCAGGTGGAACAATTTCAGAGAACCCTGCACCAGGTGGAACAGTTTCAGAGACTCCTGCAACAGGTGTTACAGCTTCAGAGACTCCTGCACCAGGTGGAACAGGTTCAGAGACTCTTGCAACGGATGGGAAATTTTCAGAGACTCCTGCACCAAGTGGGATAGGTCCAGAGACCCCTGTACCAGGTGGAAGAGCTTCAGAGACTCCTGCACCAGATGGAACAGGTTCAGAGTCTCCTGCACCAGGTGGAACAGGTTCAGAGACTCCTGCACCCGGTGGAACAGGTTCACAGACTCCTGCACCAGCTTGTACAGTTTCAGAGACTCCTGCAACAGATGGAACAGGTTCACAGACTCCTGCACCAGATTGTACATTTTCAGAGACTCCTGCAGCAGGTGGGAGATGTTCAGAGACTCCTGCACCAGGTGGGAAAGGTCCAGAGACTCCTGCACCAGGTGGGACAGGTTCAGAGACTCCCGCACCCGGTGGTACAGTTTCAGAGACTCCTCCATCCGGAGGGAAATTTTCAGAGACTCCTGCACCCGGTGGGACAGGTTCAGAGACTCCTGCACCCGGTGGGACAGGTTCTGAGACTCCTGGACCAGTTAGGACAGGTTCAGAGACTCCTGCACCAGGTGGGACATGTTCTGAGACTCCTGCACCCGGTGGAACAGGGTCAGAGACTCCTGCACCAGGTGGAACAGCTTCAGAGACTCTTGCACCAGGTGGGACAGCTTCAGAGACTCCTGCACCATGTGGAACAGGTTCAGAGACTCCTGCAACAAGTCAGACAGGTTTGGAGACTCCTGCACCATGTGGGACAGGTTCAGAAACTCCTGGACCAGGTAGGACAGGTTCAGAGACTCCTGCACCAGGTGGGACAGGTTCGGCGACTCCTGGACCAGGTGCGAAAGTTTCAGAGACTCCTGCACCAGGTGGAACAGCTTCAGAGACTCCTGCACCATGTGGAACAGGTTCAGAGACACCTGCACCAGGTGGGACAGGTTCAGCGACTCCTGGACCAGGTGCGAAGGTTTCAGAGACTCCTGCACCAGGGGGACAGGGTCAGAGACACCTGCACCAGGTGGAACAGGTTCAAAGACTCCTGCACCAGGTGGGTCAGTTTCAGAGACTCCTGCACCAGGTGGGTCAGTTTCAGAGACTCCGAAACCAGTTGGAACAGGTTCAGAGACTCCTGCACCAGGTGGGTCAGTTTCAGAGACTCCTAAACCAGTTGGAACAGGTTCAGAGACTCCTGCACCAGGTGGAACTGGTTCACAGACTCCTGCACCAGGTGGAACAGGTTCAAAGACTCCTGCACCAGGTGGGTCAGTTTCAGAGACTCCTAAACCAGTTGGAACAGGTTCAGAGACTCCTGCACCAGGTGGAACTGGTTCAGAGACCCCTGCACCCGGTGGTACAGTTTCAGAGACTCCTCCATCCGGAGGGAAATTATCAGAGACTCCTGCACCAGGTGGAACAGTTTCAGAGAATCCTGCAACAGGTGGAACAGTTTCAGAGACTCCTGCACCAGGTGGAACAGATTCAGAGACTCTTCCACCAGGTGGGACAGTTTCAGAGACTCCTGCACCAGGTGGAACAGTTTCAGAGACTCCTGCAACAGGTGGAACAGTTTCAGAGACTCCTGCACCAGGTGGAACAGTTTCAGAGACTCTTGCACCAGGTGGGACAGTTTCAAAGACTCCTGCACCATGTGGGACAGTTTCAGAGACTCCTGCACCAGGTGGGTCAGTTACAGAAGCTCCTGCACCAGGTGGAACAATTTCAGAGAACCCTGCACCAGGTGGAACAGTTTCAGAGACTCCTGCAACAGGTGTTACAGCTTCAGAGACTCCTGCACCAGGTGGAACAGGTTCAGAGACTCTTGCAACGGATGGGAAATTTTCAGAGACTCCTGCACCAAGTGGGATAGGTCCAGAGACCCCTGTACCAGGTGGAAGAGCTTCAGAGACTCCTGCACCAGATGGAACAGGTTCAGAGTCTCCTGCACCAGGTGGAACAGGTTCAGAGACTCCTGCACCCGGTGGAACAGGTTCACAGACTCCTGCACCAGCTTGTACAGTTTCAGAGACTCCTGCAACAGATGGAACAGGTTCACAGACTCCTGCACCAGATTGTACATTTTCAGAGACTCCTGCAGCAGGTGGGAGATGTTCAGAGACTCCTGCACCAGGTGGGACAGGTCCAGAGACTCCTGCACCAGGTGGGACAGGTTCAGAGACTCCCGCACCCGGTGGTACAGTTTCAGAGACTCCTCCATCCGGAGGGAAATTTTCAGAGACTCCTGCACCCGGTGGGACAGGTTCAGAGACTCCTGCACCCGGTGGGACAGGTTCTGAGACTCCTGGACCAGTTAGGACAGGTTCAGAGACTCCTGCACCAGGTGGGACATGTTCTGAGACTCCTGCACCCGGTGGAACAGGGTCAGAGACTCCTGCACCAGGTGGAACAGCTTCAGAGACTCTTGCACCAGGTGGGACAGCTTCAGAGACTCCTGCACCATGTGGAACAGGTTCAGAGACTCCTGCAACAAGTCAGACAGGTTTGGAGACTCCTGCACCATGTGGGACAGGTTCAGAAACTCCTGGACCAGGTAGGACAGGTTCAGAGACTCCTGCACCAGGTGGGACAGGTTCGGCGACTCCTGGACCAGGTGCGAAAGTTTCAGAGACTCCTGCACCAGGTGGAACAGCTTCAGAGACTCCTGCACCATGTGGAACAGGTTCAGAGACACCTGCACCAGGTGGGACAGGTTCAGCGACTCCTGGACCAGGTGCGAAGGTTTCAGAGACTCCTGCACCAGGGGGACAGGGTCAGAGACACCTGCACCAGGTGGAACAGGTTCAAAGACTCCTGCACCAGGTGGGTCAGTTTCAGAGACTCCTGCACCAGGTGGGTCAGTTTCAGAGACTCCGAAACCAGTTGGAACAGGTTCAGAGACTCCTGCACCAGGTGGGTCAGTTTCAGAGACTCCTAAACCAGTTGGAACAGGTTCAGAGACTCCTGCACCAGGTGGAACTGGTTCACAGACTCCTGCACCAGGTGGAACAGGTTCAAAGACTCCTGCACCAGGTGGGTCAGTTTCAGAGACTCCTAAACCAGTTGGAACAGGTTCAGAGACTCCTGCACCAGGTGGAACTGGTTCAGAGACCCCTGCACCCGGTGGGACAGGTTCAGAGACTCCTGCAGCCGGTGGGACATGTTCAGAGACTCCTGCACCAAGTGGAACAGGTTCAGAGACTCCTGCACACGATGGGACAGGGTCAGAGACTCCTGCACTAGGTGGGACAGGTTCTGAGACTCCTGCACCAGGTGGGACAGGTTCAGAGACACCTGCACCAGGTGGGACAGGTTCAGATACTTCTGCACCCGGTGGGACAGGTTCAGATACTCCTGCACCAATTGGGACAGGTTCAGAAACTCCTGCACCAGGTGGAACAGGTTCAGAGACTCCTGCACCCGGTGGGACAGGTGCAGAGACTCCTGCACCCGGTGGGACAGGTTCAGAGACTCCTGCACCAGGTGGAACAGGTTCAGAGACTCCTGCAGCCGGCGGGACAGGTTCAGAGTCTCCTGCACCCGGTGGGACAGGTTCAGTGACTCCTGCACCCGGTGGGACAGGTTCAGAGACTCCTGCACCAGGTGGAACAGTTTCAGAGACTCCTGCACCCGGTGGGACAGGTTCAGAGACTCTTTCACCAGGTGGAACAGGTTCAGAGTCTCCTGCACCAGATGGAACAGGTTCAGAGTCTCCTGTACCAGCTTGAACAGCTTCAGAGACTCCTGCACCAGGTGGAACAGGTTCAGAGACTCCTGCACCAGGTGGAACAGGTTCAGAGACTCCTGCAACGGATGGGAAATTTTCAGAGACCCCTGCACCAAGTGGGATAGGTCCAGAGACCCCTGTACCAGGAGGAAGAGGTTCAGAGACTCCTGCACCAGATGGAACAGGTTCAGAGTCTCCTGCACCAGGTGGAACAGGTTCAGAGACTCCTGCACCAGGTGGAACAGGATCAGAGACTCCTGCAGTAGCTTGAACAGCTTCAGAGACTCCTGCACTAGGTGGAACAGGTTCAGAGACTCCTGCACCATACGGAACAGGTTCACAGACTCCTGCACCAGATTGTACATCTTCAGAGACTCCTGCACCAGGTGGGAGATGTTCAGAGACTCCTGCACCAGGTGGGACAGGTTCAGAGACTCCTGCACCAGTTGGGACAGGTTCAGAGACTCCTGCACCCGGTGGTACAGTTTCAGAGACTCCTCCATCCGGAGGGAAATTTTCAGAGACTCCTGCACCCGGTGGGACAGGGTCAGAGACTCCTGCGCCCGGTGGGACAGTTTCGGAGACTCCTGCACCCGGTGGAACAGGGTCAGAGACTCCTGCACCAGCTGGAACAGCTTCAGAGACTCTTGCACCAGGTGGGACATCTTCAGAGACTCCTGCACCATGTGGAACAGCTTCAGAGACACCTGCACCATGTGGGACAGGTTCAGCGACTCCTGGACCAGGTGCGAAAGTTTCAGAGACTCCTGCACCAGGGGGACAGGGTCAGAGACACCTGCACCAGGTGGAACAGGTTCAGAGACTCCTGCACCCGGTGGGACAGGTTCAGAGACTCCTGCACCCGGTGGGACAGGTTCAGAGACTCCTGCACCAGGTGGAACAGGTTCAGAGACTCCTGCAGCCGGCGGGACAGGTTCAGAGACTCCTGCACCCGGTGGGACAGGTTCAGACACTCCTGCACCCGGTGGGACAGGTTCAGAGACTCCTGCACCAGGTGGAACAGTTTCAGGGACTCCTGCACCCGGTGGGACAGGTTCAGAGACCCTTCACCAGGTGGAACAGGTTCAGAGTCTCCTGCACCAGATGGAACAGGTTCAGAATCTCCTGTACCAGCTTGAACAGCTTCAGAGACTCCTGCACCAGGTGGAACAGGTTCAGAGACTCCTGCACCAGGTGGAACAGGTTCAGAGACTCCTGCACCAGGTGGAACAGGTTCAGAGACTCCTGCAACGGATGGGAAATTTTCAGAGACTCCTGCACCAAGTGGGATAGGTCCAGAGACCCCTGTACCAGGTGGAAGAGCTTCAGAGACTCCTGCACCAGATGGAACAGGTTCAGAGTCTCCTGCACCAGGTGGAACAGGTTCAGAGACTCCTGCACCAGGTGGGACAGGTTCAGAGACTCCTGCACCAGTTGGGACAGGTTCAGAGACTCCTGCACCCGGTGGTACAGTTTCAGAGACTCCTCCATCCGGAGGGAAATTTTCAGAGACTCCTGCACCCGGTGGGACAGGTTCAGAGACTCCTGCGCCCGGTGGGACAGTTTCGGAGACTCCTGCACCCGGTGGAACAGGGTCAGAGACTCCTGCACCAGCTGGAACAGCTTCAGAGACTCTTGCACCAGGTGGGACATCTTCAGAGACTCCTGCACCATGTGGAACAGCTTCAGAGACACCTGCACCATGTGGGACAGGTTCAGCGACTCCTGGACCAGGTGCGAAAGTTTCAGAGACTCCTGCACCAGGGGGACAGGGTCAGAGACACCTGCACCAGGTGGAACAGGTTCAGAGACTCCTGCACCATGTGGGACAGGTTCAGAGACTCCTGCATCCGGTGGTACAGTTTCAGAGACTCCTCCATCCGTAGGGAAATTTTCAGAGACTCCTGCACCCGGTGGGACAGGTTCCGAGACTCCTGCACCCGGTCGGACAGGTTCAGAGACTCCTGCACCCGGTGGGACAGGTTCAGAGACTCCTGCACCAAGTGGAACAGGTTCAGAGACTCCTGCACCAGGTGGAACAGGTTCGGAGACTCCTGCACCCGGTGGAACTGGTTCACAGACTCCTGCACCAGCCTGAACAGTTTCAGAGAATCCTGCAACAGATGGAACAGGTTCAGAGACTCCTGCACCCGGTGGTACAGTTTCAGAGATTCCTGCACCAGGTGGGACAGGTTCAGAGACTCCTGCAACCGGTGGTACAGTTTCAGAGACTCCTCCATCCGGAGGGAAATTATCAGAGACTCCTGCACCAGGTGGAACAGTTTCAGAGAATACTGCAACAGGTGGAACAGTTTCAGAGACTCCTGCACCAGGTGGAACAGATTCAGCGACTCCTGGACCAGGTGCGAAAGTTTCAGAGACTCCTGCACCAGGGGGACAGGGTCAGAGACACCTGCACCAGGTGGAACAGGTTCAAAGACTCCTGCACCAGGTGGGTCAGTTTCAGAGACTCCTGCACCAGGTGGGTCAGTTTCAGAGACTCCTAAACCAGTTGGAACAGGTTCAGAGACTCCTGCACCAGGTGGGTCAGTTTCAGAGACTCCTAAACCAGTTGGAACTGGTTCAGAGACTCCTGCACCAGGTGGAACTGGTTCACAGACTCCTGCACCAGGTGGAACAGGTTCAAAGACTCCTGCACCAGGTGGGTCAGTTTCAGAGACTCCTAAACCAGTTGGAACAGGTTCAGAGACTCCTGCACCAGGTGGAACTGGTTCAGAGACCCCTGCACCCGGTGGGACAGGTTCAGAGACTCCTGCACCCGGTGGGACATGTTCAGAGACTCCTGCACCAAGTGGAACAGGTTCAGAGACTCCTGCACACGATGGGACAGGGTCAGAGACTCCTGCACTAGGTGGGACAGGTTCTGAGACTCCTGCACCAGGTGGGACAGGTTCAGAGACACCTGCACCAGGTGGGACAGGTTCAGATACTTCTGCACCCGGTGGGACAGGTTCAGATACTCCTGCACCAATTGGGACAGGTTCAGAAACTCCTGCACCAGGTGGAACAGGTTCAGAGACTCCTGCACCCGGTGGGACAGGTGCAGAGACTCCTGCACCCGGTGGGACAGGTTCAGAGACTCTTTCACCAGGTGGAACAGGTTCAGAGTCTCCTGCACCAGATGGAACAGGTTCAGAGTCTCCTGTACCAGCTTGAACAGCTTCAGAGACTCCTGCACCAGGTGGAACAGGTTCAGAGACTCCTGCACCAGGTGGAACAGGTTCAGAGACTCCTGCAACGGATGGGAAATTTTCAGAGACCCCTGCACCAAGTGGGATAGGTCCAGAGAACCCTGTACCAGGAGGAAGAGGTTCAGAGACTCCTGCACCAGATGGAGCAGGTTCAGAGTCTCCTGCACCAGGTGGAACAGGTTCAGAGACTCCTGCACCAGGTGGAACAGGATCAGAGACTCCTGCAGTAGCTTGAACAGCTTCAGAGACTCCTGCACTAGGTGGAACAGGTTCAGAGACTCCTGCACCATACGGAACAGGTTCACAGACTCCTGCACCAGATTGTACATCTTCAGAGACTCCTGCACCAGGTGGGAGATGTTCAGAGACTCCTGCAGCAGGTGGGACAGGTTCAGAGACTCCTGCACCAGTTGGGACAGGTTCAGAGACTCCTGCACCCGGTGGTACAGTTTCAGAGACTCCTCCATCCGGAGGGAAATTTTCAGAGACTCCTGCAACCGGTGGGACAGGTTCAGAGACTCCTGCGCCCGGTGGGACAGTTTCGGAGACTCCTGCACCCGGTGGAACAGGGTCAGAGACTCCTGCACCAGGTGGAACAGCTTCAGAGACTCTTGCACCAGGTGGGACATCTTCAGAGACTCCTGCACCATGTGGAACAGCTTCAGAGACACCTGCACCATGTGGGACAGGTTCAGCGACTCCTGGACCAGGTGCGAAAGTTTCAGAGACTCCTGCACCAGGGGGACAGGGTCAGAGACACCTGCACCAGGTGGAACAGGTTCAGAGACTCCTGCACCATGTGGGACAGGTTCAGAGACTCCTGCATCCGGTGGTACAGTTTCAGAGACTCCTCCATCCGTAGGGAAATTTTCAGAGACTCCTGCACCCGGTGGGACAGGTTCCGAGACTCCTGCACCCGGTCGGACAGGTTCAGAGACTCCTGCACCCGGTGGGACAGGTTCAGAGACTCCTGCACCAAGTGGAACAGGTTCAGAGACTCCTGCACCAGGTGGAACAGGTTCGGAGACTCCTGCACCCGGTGGAACTGGTTCACAGACTCCTGCACCAGCCTGAACAGTTTCAGAGAATCCTGCAACAGATGGAACAGGTTCAGAGACTCCTGCACCCGGTGGTACAGTTTCAGAGACTCCTGCACCAGGTGGGACAGGTTCAGAGACTCCTGCAACCGGTGGTACAGTTTCAGAGACTCCTCCATCCGGAGGAAAATTATCAGAGACTCCTGCACCAGGTGGAACAGTTTCAGAGAATCCTGCAACAGGTGGAACAGTTTCAGAGACTCCTGCACCAGGTGGAACAGATTCAGAGACTCTTCCACCAGGTGGGACAGTTTCAGAGACTCCTGCACCAGGTGGAACAGTTTCAGAGACTCCTGCAACAGGTGGAACAGTTTCAGAGACTCCTGCACCAGGTGGAACAGTTTCAGAGACTCTTGCACCAGGTGGGACAGTTTCAAAGACTCCTGCACCATGTGGGACAGTTTCAGAGACTCCTGCACCAGGTGGGTCAGTTACAGAAGCTCCTGCACCAGGTGGAACAATTTCAGAGAACCCTGCACCAGGTGGAACAGTTTCAGAGACTCCTGCAACAGGTGGAACAGCTTCAGAGACTCCTGCACCAGCTGGAACAGGTTCAGAGACTCTTGCACCAGTTGGAATAGGTTCAGGGTCTCCTGTACCACGTGGAACAGGATCAGAGACTCCAGCACCAGCTTGAACAGCTTCAGAGACTCCTGCACTAGGTGCGACAGGTTCATATACACCTGCACAAGGTGGGACATGTTCAGAGAATCCTGTACAAGATGGGAGAAGTTCAAATATTCCTAATGCAGTTGGGAAAGGTTCAGAGACACCTGAACCAGGTGGAACAGGTGCAGAGACTCTTGCACCTGGTGGGAAATGTTCAGAGATTCCTGATGCAGGTGAGATTGGTTCAGAGACTCCTGCCCCAGGTGGGTCAGCTTCAGAGTCTCCTGCACAAGATGGGAGAAGTTCGGAGATTCTTAATGCAGATGGGAAAGGTTCAGAGACACCTGAACCAGGTGAGACTAGTTCAGAGACTCCTGCACCAGGTGGAACAGGGTCAGAGACTCCTGCACCAGTTGGAACAGAGTCAGAGTCTCCTGCACCATGTGGATCAGGGTCAAAGACTCCTGGACCAGGTGCGACAGTTTCAGAGACTCCTGCACCTGGTGAGTCAGTTTCAGAGTCTCCTGCACCAGGGGGACAGGGTCAGAGACACCTGCACCATGTTGAACAGCTTCAGTGTTTTCTGCAGCAGGTGACACAGGTTCGGAGACACCTGCACCAGGTGGGTCACTTTCAGAGACTCCTGCACCAGGAGGGTCAGTTTCAGAGACTCCTGCACCGTGTGGGTCAGTTTCAGATACTCATGCACGAAGTGGAACAGGTTCAGAGACTCCTGCACCAGGTGGAACAGTTTCAGAGACTCCTGCACCAGGTGCAACAGTTTCAGAGTCTCCTGCAACAGGTAGAACAGTTTCAGAGACTCCTGCACCAGGTGGAACAGTTTCAGAGACTCTTGCACCAGGTGGGACAGTTTCAGAGACTCCTGCACCAGGTGGAACAGTTTCAGAGACTCTTGCACCAGGTGGGACAGTTTCAAAGACTCCTGCACCATGTGGGACAGGTTCAGAGACTCCTGCACCAGGTGGGTCAGTTTCAGACGCTCCTGCACCAGGTGGAACAATTTCAGAGACTCCTGCACCAGGTGGAACAGTTTCAGAGACTCCTGCAACAGGAGGAACAGTTTCAGAGACTCCTGCACCAGGTGGAACAGGTTCAGAGACTCCTGCACCAGGTGGAACAGTTTCAGAGACTCTTGCACCAGGTGGGACAGTTTCAGAGACTCCTGCACCAGGTGGAACAGTTTCAGAGACTCCTGCAACAGGTGGAACAGTTTCAGAGACTCCTGCACCAGGTGGAACAGTTGCAGAGACTCTTGCACCAGGTGGGACAGTTTCAAAGACTCCTGCACCATGTGGGACAGGTTCAGAGAATCCTGCACCGGGTGGGTCAGTTTCAGACGCTCCTGCACCAGGTGGAACAATTTCAGAGACTCCTGCACCAGGTGGAACAGTTTCAGAGACTCCTGCAACAGGTGGAACAGTTTCAGAGACTCCTGCACCAGGTGGAACAGGTTCAGAGACTCTTGCACCAGTTGGAACAGGTTCAGGGTCTCCTGTACCACGTGGAACAGGATCAGAGTCTCCAGCACCAGCTTGAACAGCTTCAGAGACTCCTGCACTAGGTGCGACAGGTTCATATACACCTGCACAAGGTGGGACATGTTCAGAGACTCCTGTACAAGATGGGAGAAGTTCAAAGATTCCTAATGCAGGTGGGAAAGGTTCAGAGACACCTGAACCAGGTGGAACAGGTGCAGAGACTCTTGCACCAGGTCACACAGGTTCAGAGACTCCTGCACAAGATGGGAGAAGTTCGGAGATTCTTAATGCAGATGGGAAAGGTTCAGAGACACCTGAACCAGGTGAGACTGGTTCACAGACTCCTGCACCAGGTGGAACAGGTTCAGAGACTCCTGCACCAGGTGGAACAGTTTCAGAGACTCCTGCACCCGGTGGGACAGGTTCAGAGACTCCTGCACCCGGTGGGACAGGTTCAGAGACTCCTGCACCCGGTGGGACAGGTTCAGAGACTCCTGCACCAGGTGGAACAGGTTCAGAGACTCCTGCAGCCGGTGGGACAGGTTCAGAGACTCCTGCACCCGGTGGGACAGGTTCAGTGACTCCTGCACCCGCAGGGACAGGTTCAGACACTCCTGCACCCGGTGGGACAGGTTCAGAGACTCCTGCACCAGGTGGGACAGGTTCAGAGACTCCTGCACCAGGTGGAACAGGTTCAGAGACTCCTGCACCAGGTGGAACAGTTTCAGAGACTCCTGCACCCGGTGGGACAGGTTCAGAGACTCTTTCACCAGGTGGAACAGGTTCAGAGACTTTTGCAACAGATGGACCAGGTTCAGAGAATCCTGCACCCGGTGGGACAGGTTCAGAGACTCCTGCACCAGGTGGGACAGGTTCAGAGACTCCTGCACCAGGTGGAACAGGTTCAGAGACTCCTGCACCAGGTGGAACAGTTTCAGAGACTCCTGCACCCGGTGGGACAGGTTCAGAGACTCTTTCACCAGGTGGAACAGGTTCAGAGACTTTTGCAACAGATGGACCAGGTTCAGAGAATCCTGCACCCGGTGGTACAGTTTCAGAGACTCCTGCATCAAGTGGGACCGGTTCACAGACTCCTGCAGCAGGTGGGATAGTCTTAGAGACGCCTGCACCAGGCTGGACAGGTTCAGAGACTCCTGAACCAGGCGGGACAGGTTCAGAGACTCCTGCAGCAGGTGGGACAGTTTTAGAGACGCCTGCACCAGGTGGGACAGGTTCGGAGATTCCTGCACCCGGTGTGACAGGTTCAGAGACTCCTGCACCCGGTGGGACATTTCAGAGACTCCTGCACCAGGTGGAACACGTTCAGAGACTCCTGCACACGGTGGGACATTTCAGAGACTCCTGCACCAGGTGGGACAGGTTCAGAGACTCCTGCACCCGGTGGTACAGTTTCAGAGACTCCTCCATCCGGAGGGAAATTTTCAGAGACTCCTGCACCCGGTGGGACAGGTTCAGAGACTCCTGCACCCGGTGGGACAGGTTCAGAGACTCCTGCACCAAGTGGAACAGCTTCAGAGACTCCTGCACCAGGTGGAACAGGTTCGGAGACTCCTGCACCAGGTGGAACAGCTTCAGAGACTCCTGCACCAGGTTGGAGATGTTCGGAGAGTCCTGGACCAGGTGGGACAAGTTCACAGTCTCCTGTACCAGATGCAACAGGCTCAGAGACTCCTGCACCAGGTGGAACAGGTTCAGAGACTCCTGCACCAGGTGGAACAGGTTCAGAGACTCCTGCACCCGGTGGGACAGGTTCTGAGACTCCTGCACCAGGTGGAACAGCTTCAGAGACTCCTGCACCAGGTGGAACAGGTTCAGAGACTCCTGCACCCGGTGGGACAGGTTCAGAGACTCCTGCACCAGTTGGGACAGGTTCAGAGACTCCTGCAACAAGTCAGACAGGTTCAGAAACTCCTGCACCAGGTGGGACAGGTTCAGCGACTCCTGGAGCAGGTGCGAAAGTTTCAGAGACTCCTGCACCAGGGGGACAGGGTCAAAGACACCTGCAGCATGTTGAACAACTTCAGAGCCATCTGCACCAGGTGACACAGGTTCGGAGACTCCTGTACCAGGTGGAACAGTTTCATAGACTCCTGCACCAGGTGGGACAGGTTCAGCGACTCCTGGACCAGGTGCGAAAGTTTCAGAGACTCCTGCACCAGGGGGACAGGGTCAGAGACACCTGCACCATGTTGAACAGCTTCAGAGTTTTCTGCCGCATGTGTCACAGGTTCGGAGACACCTGCACCAGGTGGGTCACTTTCAGAGACTCCTGCACCAGGAGGGTCAGTTTCAGAGACTGCTGCACCAGGTGGGACAGGTTCAGCGACTCCTGGACCAGGTGCGAAAGTTTCAGAGACTCCTGCACCAGGGGGACAGGGTCAGAGACACCTGCACCATGTTGAACAGCTTCAGAGTTTTCTGCCGCAGGTGTCACAGGTTCGGAGACACCTGCACCAGGTGGGTCACTTTCAGAGACTCCTGCACCAGGGGGAGAGGGTCAGAGACACCTGCACCATGTTGAACAGCTTCAGTGTTTTCTGCAGCAGGTGACAAAGGTTCGGAGACACCTGCACCAGGTGGGTCACTTTCAGAGACTCCTGCACCAGGAGGGTCAGTTTCAGAGACTCCTGCACCGTGTGGGTCAGTTTCAGATACTCCTGCACGAAGTGGAACAGGTTCAGAGACTCCTGCAGCAGGTGGGACAGTTTTAGAGACGCCTGCACCAGGTGGGACAGGTTCGGAGATTCCTGCACCCGGTGTGACAGGTTCAGAGACTCCTGCACCCGGTGGGACATTTCAGAGACTCCTGCACCAGGTGGAACACGTTCAGAGACTCCTGCACACGGTGGGACATTTCAGAGACTCCTGCACCAGGTGGGACAGGTTCAGAGACTCCTGCACCCGGTGGTACAGTTTCAGAGACTCCTCCATCCGGAGGGAAATTTTCAGAGACTCCTGCACCCGGTGGGACAGGTTCAGAGACTCCTGCACCCGGTGGGACAGGTTCAGAGACTCCTGCACCAAGTGGAACAGCTTCAGAGACTCCTGCACCAGGTGGAACAGGTTCGGAGACTCCTGCACCAGGTGGAACAGCTTCAGAGACTCCTGCACCAGGTTGGAGATGTTCGGAGAGTCCTGGACCAGGTGGGACAAGTTCACAGTCTCCTGTACCAGATGCAACAGGCTCAGAGACTCCTGCACCAGGTGGAACAGGTTCAGAGACTCCTGCACCAGGTGGAACAGGTTCAGAGACTCCTGCACCCGGTGGGACAGGTTCTGAGACTCCTGCACCAGGTGGAACAGCTTCAGAGACTCCTGCACCAGGTGGAACAGGTTCAGAGACTCCTGCACCCGGTGGGACAGGTTCAGAGACTCCTGCACCAGTTGGGACAGGTTCAGAGACTCCTGCAACAAGTCAGACAGGTTCAGAAACTCCTGCACCAGGTGGGACAGGTTCAGCGACTCCTGGAGCAGGTGCGAAAGTTTCAGAGACTCCTGCACCAGGGGGACAGGGTCAAAGACACCTGCAGCATGTTGAACAACTTCAGAGCCATCTGCACCAGGTGACACAGGTTCGGAGACTCCTGTACCAGGTGGAACAGTTTCATAGACTCCTGCACCAGGTGGGACAGGTTCAGCGACTCCTGGACCAGGTGCGAAAGTTTCAGAGACTCCTGCACCAGGGGGACAGGGTCAGAGACACCTGCACCATGTTGAACAGCTTCAGAGTTTTCTGCCGCATGTGTCACAGGTTCGGAGACACCTGCACCAGGTGGGTCACTTTCAGAGACTCCTGCACCAGGAGGGTCAGTTTCAGAGACTGCTGCACCAGGTGGGACAGGTTCAGCGACTCCTGGACCAGGTGCGAAAGTTTCAGAGACTCCTGCACCAGGGGGACAGGGTCAGAGACACCTGCACCATGTTGAACAGCTTCAGAGTTTTCTGCCGCAGGTGTCACAGGTTCGGAGACACCTGCACCAGGTGGGTCACTTTCAGAGACTCCTGCACCAGGGGGAGAGGGTCAGAGACACCTGCACCATGTTGAACAGCTTCAGTGTTTTCTGCAGCAGGTGACAAAGGTTCGGAGACACCTGCACCAGGTGGGTCACTTTCAGAGACTCCTGCACCAGGAGGGTCAGTTTCAGAGACTCCTGCACCGTGTGGGTCAGTTTCAGATACTCCTGCACGAAGTGGAACAGGTTCAGAGACTCCTGCACCAGGTGGAACAGTTTCAGAGACTCCTGCACCAGGTGCAACAGTTTCAGAGACTCCTGCAACAGGTGGAACAGTTTCAGAGACTCCTGCACCAGGTGGAACAGTTTCAGAGACTCTTGCACCAGGTGGGACAGTGTCAGAGACTCCTGCACCAGGTGGAACAGTTTCAGAGACTCCTGCAACAGGTGGAACAGTTTCAGAGACTCCTGCACCAGGTGGAACAGTTTCAGAGACTCTTGCACCAGGTGGGACAGTTTCAAAGACTCCTGCACCATGTGGGACAGTTTCAGAGACTCCTGCACCGGGTGGGTCAGTTTCAGACGCTCCTGCACCAGGTGGAACAATTTCAGAGACTCCTGCACCAGGTGGAACAGTTTCAGAGACTCCTGCAACAGGTGGAACAGTTTCAGAGACTCCTGCACCAGGTGGAACAGTTTCAGAGACTCCTGCACCAGGTGCAACAGTTTCAGAGACTCCTGCAACAGGTAGAACAGTTTCAGAGACTCTTGCACCAGGTGGAACAGTTTCAGAGACTCTTGCACCAGGTGGGACAGTTTCAGAGACTCCTGCACCAGGTGGAACAGTTTCAGAGACTCTTGCACCAGGTGGGACAGTTTCAAAGACTCCTGCACCAGGTGGGACAGGTTCAGAGACTCCTGCACCAGGTGGGTCAGTTTCAGACGCTCCTGCACCAGGTGGAACAATTTCAGAGACTCCTGCACCAGGTGGAACAGTTTCAGAGACTCCTGCAACAGGAGGAACAGTTTCAGAGACTCCTGCACCAGGTGGAACAGGTTCAGAGACTCCTGCACCAGGTGGAACAGTTTCAGAGACTCTTGCACCAGGTGGGACAGTTTCAGAGACTCCTGCACCAGGTGGAACAGTTTCAGAGACTCCTGCACCAGGTGGAACAGTTGCAGAGACTCTTGCACCAGGTGGGACAGTTTCAAAGACTCCTGCACCATGTGGGACAGGTTCAGAGAATCCTGCACCGGGTGGGTCAGTTTCAGACGCTCCTGCACCAGGTGGAACAATTTCAGAGACTCCTGCACCAGGTGGAACAGTTTCAGAGACTCCTGCAACAGGTGGAACAGTTTCAGAGACTCCTGCACCAGGTGGAACAGGTTCAGAGACTCTTGCACCAGTTGGAACAGGTTCAGGGTCTCCTGTACCACGTGGAACAGGATCACAGTCTCCAGCACCAGCTTGAACAGCTTCAGAGACTCCTGCACTAGGTGCGACAGGTTCATATACACCTGCACAAGGTGGGACATGTTCAGAGACTCCTGTACAAGATGGGAGAAGTTCAAAGATTCCTAATGCAGGTGGGAAAGGTTCGGAGACACCTGAACCAGGTGGAACAGGTGCAGAGACTCTTGCACCAGGTCACACAGGTTCAGAGACTCCTGCACAAGATGGGAGAAGTTCGGAGATTCTTAATGCAGATGGGAAAGGTTCAGAGACACCTGAACCAGGTGAGACTGGTTCACAGACTCCTGCACCAGGTGGAACAGGTTCAGAGACTCCTGCACCAGGTGGAACAGTTTCAGAGACTCCTGCACCCGGTGGGACAGGTTCAGAGACTCCTGCACCCGGTGGGACAGGTTCAGAGACTCCTGCACCCGGTGGGACAGGTTCAGAGACTCCTGCACCAGGTGGAACAGGTTCAGAGACTCCTGCAGCCGGTGGGACAGGTTCAGAGACTCCTGCACCCGGTGGGACAGGTTCAGTGACTCCTGCACCCGCAGGGACAGGTTCAGACACTCCTGCACCCGGTGGGACAGGTTCAGAGACTCCTGCACCAGGTGGGACAGGTTCAGAGACTCCTGCACCAGGTGGAACAGGTTCAGAGACTCCTGCACCAGGTGGAACAGTTTCAGAGACTCCTGCACCCGGTGGGACAGGTTCAGAGACTCTTTCACCAGGTGGAACAGGTTCAGAGACTTTTGCAACAGATGGACCAGGTTCAGAGAATCCTGCACCCGGTGGTACAGTTTCAGAGACTCCTGCATCAAGTGGGACCGGTTCACAGACTCCTGCAGCAGGTGGGATAGTCTTAGAGACGCCTGCACCAGGCTGGACAGGTTCAGAGACTCCTGAACCAGGCGGGACAGGTTCAGAGACTCCTGCAGCAGGTGGGACAGTTTTAGAGACGCCTGCACCAGGTGGGACAGGTTCGGAGATTCCTGCACCCGGTGTGACAGGTTCAGAGACTCCTGCACCCGGTGGGACATTTCAGAGACTCCTGCACCAGGTGGAACACGTTCAGAGACTCCTGCACACGGTGGGACATTTCAGAGACTCCTGCACCAGGTGGGACAGGTTCAGAGACTCCTGCACCCGGTGGTACAGTTTCAGAGACTCCTCCATCCGGAGGGAAATTTTCAGAGACTCCTGCACCCGGTGGGACAGGTTCAGAGACTCCTGCACCCGGTGGGACAGGTTCAGAGACTCCTGCACCCGGTGGGACAGGTTCAGAGACTCCTGCACCAAGTGGAACAGCTTCAGAGACTCCTGCACCAGGTGGAACAGGTTCGGAGACTCCTGCACCAGGTGGAACAGCTTCAGAGACTCCTGCACCAGGTTGGAGATGTTCGGAGAGTCCTGGACCAGGTGGGACAAGTTCACAGTCTCCTGTACCAGATGCAACAGGCTCAGAGACTCCTGCACCAGGTGGAACAGGTTCAGAGACTCCTGCACCAGGTGGAACAGGTTCAGAGACTCCTGCACCCGGTGGGACAGGTTCTGAGACTCCTGCAACAGGTGGAACAGCTTCAGAGACTCCTGCACCAGGTGGAACAGGTTCAGAGACTCCTGCACCCGGTGGGACAGGTTCAGAGACTCCTGCACCAGTTGGGACAGGTTCAGAGACTCCTGCAACAAGTCAGACAGGTTCAGAAACTCCTGCACCAGGTGGGACAGGTTCAGCGACTCCTGGAGCAGGTGCGAAAGTTTCAGAGACTCCTGCACCAGGGGGACAGGGTCAAAGACACCTGCAGCATGTTGAACAACTTCAGAGCCATCTGCACCAGGTGACACAGGTTCGGAGACTCCTGTACCAGGTGGAACAGTTTCATAGACTCCTGCACCAGGTGGGACAGGTTCAGCGACTCCTGGACCAGGTGCGAAAGTTTCAGAGACTCCTGCACCAGGGGGACAGGGTCAGAGACACCTGCACCATGTTGAACAGCTTCAGAGTTTTCTGCCGCATGTGTCACAGGTTCGGAGACACCTGCACCAGGTGGGTCACTTTCAGAGACTCCTGCACCAGGAGGGTCAGTTTCAGAGACTGCTGCACCAGGTGGGACAGGTTCAGCGACTCCTGGACCAGGTGCGAAAGTTTCAGAGACTCCTGCACCAGGGGGACAGGGTCAGAGACACCTGCACCATGTTGAACAGCTTCAGAGTTTTCTGCCGCAGGTGTCACAGGTTCGGAGACACCTGCACCAGGTGGGTCACTTTCAGAGACTCCTGCACCAGGGGGAGAGGGTCAGAGACACCTGCACCATGTTGAACAGCTTCAGTGTTTTCTGCAGCAGGTGACACAGGTTCGGAGACACCTGCACCAGGTGGGTCACTTTCAGAGACTCCTGCACCAGGCGGGTCAGTTTCAGAGTCTCCTGCACCGTGTGGGTCAGTTTCAGATACTCCTGCACGAAGTGGAACAGGTTCAGAGACTCCTGCACCAGGTGGAACAGTTTCAGAGACTCCTGCACCAGGTGCAACAGTTTCAGAGACTCCTGCAACAGGTGGAACAGTTTCAGAGACTCCTGCACCAGGTGGAACAGTTTCAGAGACTCTTGCACCAGGTGGGACAGTGTCAGAGACTCCTGCACCAGGTGGAACAGTTTCAGAGACTCCTGCAACAGGTGGAACAGTTTCAGAGACTCCTGCACCAGGTGGAACAGTTTCAGAGACTCTTGCACCAGGTGGGACAGTTTCAAAGACTCCTGCACCATGTGGGACAGGTTCAGAGACTCCTGCACCGGGTGGGTCAGTTTCAGACGCTCCTGCACCAGGTGGAACAATTTCAGAGACTCCTGCACCAGGTGGAACAGTTTCAGAGACTCCTGCAACAGGTGGAACAGTTTCAGAGACTCCTGCACCAGGTGGAACAGTTTCAGAGACTCTTGCACCAGTTGGAACAGGTTCAGGGTCTCCTGTACCACGTGGAACAGGATCAGAGTCTCCAGCACCAGCTTGAACAGCTTCAGAGACTCCTGCACTAGGTGCGACAGGTTCATATACACCTGCACAAGGTGGGACATGTTCAGAGACTCCTGTACAAGATGGGAGAAGTTCAAAGATTCCAAATGCAGGTGGGAAAGGTTCAGAGACACCAGAACCAGGTGGAACAGGTGCAGAGACTCTTGCACCAGGTCACACAGGTTCAGAGACTCCTGCACAAGATGGGAGAAGTTCGGAGATTCTTAATGCAGATGGGAAAGGTTCAGAGACACCTGAACCAGGTGAGACTGGTTCACAGACTCCTGCACCAGGTGGAACAGGTTCAGAGACTCCTGCACCAGGTGGAACAGTTTCAGAGACTCCTGCACCCGGTGGGATAGGTTCAGAGACTCCTGCACCCGGTGGGACAGGTTCAGAGACTCCTGCACCCGGTGGGACAGGTTCAGAGACTCCTGCACCAGGTGGCAGGTTCAGAGACTCCTGCAGCCGGTGGGACAGGTTCAGAGACTCCTGCACCCGGTGGGACAGGTTCAGTGACTCCTGCAACCGCAGGGACAGGTTCAGACACTCCTGCACCCGGTGGGACAGGTTCAGAGACTCCTGCACCAGGTTGGAGATGTTCGGAGAGTCCTGGACCAGGTGGGACAAGTTCACAGTCTCCTGTACCAGATGCAACAGGCTCAGAGACTCCTGCACCAGGTGGAACAGGTTCAGAGACTCCTGCACCAGGTGGAACAGGTTCAGAGACTCCTGCACCCGGTGGGACAGGTTCTGAGACTCCTGCAACAGGTGGAACAGCTTCAGAGACTCCTGCACCAGGTGGAACAGGTTCAGAGACTCCTGCACCCGGTGGGACAGGTTCAGAGACTCCTGCACCAGTTGGGACAGGTTCAGAGACTCCCGCAACAAGTCAGACAGGTTCAGAAACTCCTGCACCAGGTGGGACAGGTTCAGCGACTCCTGGAGCAGGTGCGAAAGTTTCAGAGACTCCTGCACCAGGGGGACAGGGTCAAAGACACCTGCAGCATGTTGAACAACTTCAGAGCCATCTGCACCAGGTGACACAGGTTCGGAGACTCCTGTACCAGGTGGAACAGTTTCATAGACTCCTGCACCAGGTGGGACAGGTTCAGCGACTCCTGGACCAGGTGCGAAAGTTTCAGAGACTCCTGCACCAGGGGGACAGGGTCAGAGACACCTGCACCATGTTGAACAGCTTCAGAGTTTTCTGCCGCATGTGTCACAGGTTCGGAGACACCTGCACCAGGTGGGTCACTTTCAGAGACTCCTGCACCAGGAGGGTCAGTTTCAGAGACTGCTGCACCAGGTGGGACAGGTTCAGCGACTCCTGGACCAGGTGCGAAAGTTTCAGAGACTCCTGCACCAGGGGGACAGGGTCAGAGACACCTGCACCATGTTGAACAGCTTCAGAGTTTTCTGCCGCAGGTGTCACAGGTTCGGAGACACCTGCACCAGGTGGGTCACTTTCAGAGACTCCTGCACCAGGGGGAGAGGGTCAGAGACACCTGCACCATGTTGAACAGCTTCAGTGTTTTCTGCAGCAGGTGACACAGGTTCGGAGACACCTGCACCAGGTGGGTCACTTTCAGAGACTCCTGCACCAGGAGGGTCAGTTTCAGAGACTCCTGCACCGTGTGGGTCAGTTTCAGATACTCCTGCACGAAGTGGAACAGGTTCAGAGACTCCTGCACCAGGTGGAACAGTTTCAGAGACTCCTGCACCAGGTGCAACAGTTTCAGAGACTCCTGCAACAGGTGGAACAGTTTCAGAGACTCCTGCACCAGGTGGAACAGTTTCAGAGACTCTTGCACCAGGTGGGACAGTGTCAGAGACTCCTGCACCAGGTGGAACAGTTTCAGAGACTCCTGCAACAGGTGGAACAGTTTCAGAGACTCCTGCACCAGGTGGAACAGTTTCAGAGACTCTTGCACCAGGTGGGACAGTTTCAAAGACTCCTGCACCATGTGGGACAGGTTCAGAGACTCCTGCACCGGGTGGGTCAGTTTCAGACGCTCCTGCACCAGGTGGAACAATTTCAGAGACTCCTGCACCAGGTGGAACAGTTTCAGAGACTCCTGCAACAGGTGGAACAGTTTCAGAGACTCCTGCACCAGGTGGAACAGGTTCAGAGACTCTTGCACCAGTTGGAACAGGTTCAGGGTCTCCTGTACCACGTGGAACAGGATCAGAGTCTCCAGCACCAGCTTGAACAGCTTCAGAGACTCCTGCACTAGGTGCGACAGGTTCATATACACCTGCACAAGGTGGGACATGTTCAGAGACTCCTGTACAAGATGGGAGAAGTTCAAAGATTCCAAATGCAGGTGGGAAATGTTCAGAGACACCTGAACCAGGTGGAACAGGTGCAGAGACTCTTGCACCAGGTCACACAGGTTCAGAGACTCCTGCACAAGATGGGAGAAGTTCGGAGATTCTTAATGCAGATGGGAAAGGTTCAGAGACACCTGAACCAGGTGAGACTGGTTCACAGACTCCTGCACCAGGTGGAACAGGTTCAGAGACTCCTGCACCAGGTGGAACAGTTTCAGAGACTCCTGCACCCGGTGGGATAGGTTCAGAGACTCCTGCACCCGGTGGGACAGGTTCAGAGACTCCTGCACCCGGTGGGACAGGTTCAGAGACTCCTGCACCAGGTGGCAGGTTCAGAGACTCCTGCAGCCGGTGGGACAGGTTCAGAGACTCCTGCACCCGGTGGGACAGGTTCAGTGACTCCTGCACCCGCAGGGACAGGTTCAGACACTCCTGCACCCGGTGGGACAGGTTCAGAGACTCCTGCACCAGGTGGGACAGGTTCAGAGACTCCTGCACCAGGTGGAACAGGTTCAGAGACTCCTGCACCAGGTGGAACAGTTTCAGAGACTCCTGCACCCGGTGGGACAGGTTCAGAGACTCTTTCACCAGGTGGAACAGGTTCAGAGACTTTTGCAACAGATGGACCAGGTTCAGAGAATCCTGCACCCGGTGGTACAGTTTCAGAGACTCCTGCATCAAGTGGGACCGGTTCACAGACTCCTGCAGCAGGTGGGATAGTCTTAGAGACGCCTGCACCAGGCTGGACAGGTTCAGAGACTCCTGCACCAGGCGGGACAGGTTCAGAGACTCCTGCAGCAGGTGGGATAGTCTTAGAGACGCCTGCACCAGGCTGGACAGGTTCAGAGACTCCTGAACCAGGCGGGACAGGTTCAGAGACTCCTGCAGCAGGTGGGACAGTTTTAGAGACGCCTGCACCAGGTGGGACAGGTTCGGAGATTCCTGCACCCGGTGTGACAGGTTCAGAGACTCCTGCACCCGGTGGAACACGTTCAGAGACTCCTGCACACGGTGGGACATTTCAGAGACTCCTGCACCAGGTGGGACAGGTTCAGAGACTCCTGCACCCGGTGGTACAGTTTCAGAGACTCCTCCATCCGGAGGGAAATTTTCAGAGACTCCTGCACCCGGTGGGACAGGTTCAGAGACTCCTGCACCCGGTGGGACAGGTTCAGAGACTCCTGCACCAAGTGGAACAGCTTCAGAGACTCCTGCACCAGGTGGAACAGGTTCGGAGACTCCTGCACCAGGTGGAACAGCTTCAGAGACTCCTGCACCAGGTTGGAGATGTTCGGAGAGTCCTGGACCAGGTGGGACAAGTTCACAGTCTCCTGTACCAGATGCAACAGGCTCAGAGACTCCTGCACCAGGTGGAACAGGTTCAGAGACTCCTGCACCAGGTGGAACAGGTTCAGAGACTCCTGCACCCGGTGGGACAGGTTCTGAGACTCCTGCACCAGGTGGAACAGCTTCAGAGACTCCTGCACCCGGTGGGACAGGTTCAGAGACTCCTTCACCAGTTGGGACAGGTTTAGAGACTCCTGCAACAAGTCAGACAGGTTCAGAAACTCCTGCACCAGGTGGGACAGGTTCAGCGACTCCTGGACCAGGTTCGAAAGTTTCAGAGACTCCTGCACCAGGGGGACAGGGTCAAAGACACCTGCAGCATGTTGAACAACTTCAGAGCCATCTGCACCAGGTGACACAGGTTCGGAGACTCCTGTACCAGGTGGAACAGTTTCAGAGACTCCTGCACCAGGTGGGACAGGTTCAGCGACTCCTGGACCAGGTGCGAAAGTTTCAGAGACTCCTGCACCAGGGGGACAGGGTCAGAGACACCTGCACCATGTTGAACAGCTTCAGAGTTTTCTGCCGCAGGTGTCACAGGTTCGGAGACACCTGCACCAGGTGGAACAGCTTCAGAGACTCCTGCAACAGGTGGAACAGGTTCAGAGACTCCTGCACCCGGTGGGACAGGTTCAGAGATTCCTTCACCAGTTGGGACAGGTTCAGAGACTCCTGCAACAAGTCAGACAGGTTCAGAAACTCCTGCACCAGGTGGGACAGGTTCAGCGACTCCTGGACCAGGTGCGAAAGTTTCAGAGACTCCTGCACCAGGGGGAACAGGTTCAGAGACTCCTGCACACGGTGGGACATTTCAGAGACTCCTGCACCAGGTGGGACAGGTTCAGAGACTCCTGCACCCGGTGGGACAGGTTCAGAGACTCCTGCACCAGGTGGAACAGTTTCAGAGACTCCTGCACCAGGTGCAACAGTTTCAGAGACTCCTGCAACAGGTGGAACAGTTTCAGAGACTCCTGCACCAGGTGGAACAGTTTCAGAGACTCTTGCACCAGGTGGGACAGTGTCAGAGACTCCTGCACCAGGTGGAACAGTTTCAGAGACTCCTGCAACAAGTGGAACAGTTTCAGAGACTCCTGCACCAGGTGGAACAGTTTCAGAGACTCTTGCACCAGGTGGGACAGTTTCAAAGACTCCTGCACCATGTGGGACAGGTTCAGAGACTCCTGCACCGGGTGGGTCAGTTTCAGACGCTCCTGCACCAGGTGGAACAATTTCAGAGACTCCTGCACCAGGTGGAACAGTTTCAGAGACTCCTGCACCAGGAGGGTCAGTTTCAGAGACTGCTGCACCAGGTGGGACAGGTTCAGCGACTCCTGGACCAGGTGCGAAAGTTTCAGAGACTCCTGCACCAGGGGGACAGGGTCAGAGACACCTGCACCATGTTGAACAGCTTCAGAGTTTTCTGCCGCAGGTGTCACAGGTTCGGAGACACCTGCACCAGGTGGGTCACTTTCAGAGACTTCTGCACCAGGGGGAGAGGGTCAGAGACACCTGCACCATGTTGAACAGCTTCAGTGTTTTCTGCAGCAGGTGACACAGGTTCATATACACCTGCACAAGGTGGGACATGTTCAGAGACTCCTGTACAAGATGGGAGAAGTTCAAAGATTCCTAATGCAGGTGGGAAAGGTTCAGAGACACCTGAACCAGGTGGAACAGGTGCAGAGACTCTTGCACCAGGTCACACAGGTTCAGAGACTCCTGCACAAGATGGGAGAAGTTCGGAGATTCTTAATGCAGATGGGAAAGGTTCAGAGACACCTGAACCAGGTGAGACTGGTTCACAGACTCCTGCACCAGGTGGAACAGGTTCAGAGACTCCTGCACCAGGTGGAACAGTTTCAGAGACTCCTGCACCCGGTGGGACAGGTTCAGAGACTCCTGCACCCGGTGGGACAGGTTCAGAGACTCCTGCACCCGGTGGGACAGGTTCAGAGACTCCTGCACCAGGTGGAACAGGTTCAGAGACTCCTGCAGCCGGTGGGACAGGTTCAGAGACTCCTGCACCCGGTGGGACAGGTTCAGTGACTCCTGCACCCGCAGGGACAGGTTCAGACACTCCTGCACCCGGTGGGACAGGTTCAGAGACTCCTGCACCAGGTGGGACAGGTTCAGAGACTCCTGCACCAGGTGGAACAGGTTCAGAGACTCCTGCACCAGGTGGAACAGTTTCAGAGACTCCTGCACCCGGTGGGACAGGTTCAGAGACTCTTTCACCAGGTGGAACAGGTTCAGAGACTTTTGCAACAGATGGACCAGGTTCAGAGAATCCTGCACCCGGTGGGACAGGTTCAGAGACTCCTGCACCAGGTGGGACAGGTTCAGAGACTCCTGCACCAGGTGGAACAGGTTCAGAGACTCCTGCACCAGGTGGAACAGTTTCAGAGACTCCTGCACCCGGTGGGACAGGTTCAGAGACTCTTTCACCAGGTGGAACAGGTTCAGAGACTTTTGCAACAGATGGACCAGGTTCAGAGAATCCTGCACCCGGTGGTACAGTTTCAGAGACTCCTGCATCAAGTGGGACCGGTTCACAGACTCCTGCAGCAGGTGGGATAGTCTTAGAGACGCCTGCACCAGGCTGGACAGGTTCAGAGACTCCTGAACCAGGCGGGACAGGTTCAGAGACTCCTGCAGCAGGTGGGACAGTTTTAGAGACGCCTGCACCAGGTGGGACAGGTTCGGAGATTCCTGCACCCGGTGTGACAGGTTCAGAGACTCCTGCACCCGGTGGGACATTTCAGAGACTCCTGCACCAGGTGGAACACGTTCAGAGACTCCTGCACACGGTGGGACATTTCAGAGACTCCTGCACCAGGTGGGACAGGTTCAGAGACTCCTGCACCCGGTGGTACAGTTTCAGAGACTCCTCCATCCGGAGGGAAATTTTCAGAGACTCCTGCACCCGGTGGGACAGGTTCAGAGACTCCTGCACCCGGTGGGACAGGTTCAGAGACTCCTGCACCAAGTGGAACAGCTTCAGAGACTCCTGCACCAGGTGGAACAGGTTCGGAGACTCCTGCACCAGGTGGAACAGCTTCAGAGACTCCTGCACCAGGTTGGAGATGTTCGGAGAGTCCTGGACCAGGTGGGACAAGTTCACAGTCTCCTGTACCAGATGCAACAGGCTCAGAGACTCCTGCACCAGGTGGAACAGGTTCAGAGACTCCTGCACCAGGTGGAACAGGTTCAGAGACTCCTGCACCCGGTGGGACAGGTTCTGAGACTCCTGCACCAGGTGGAACAGCTTCAGAGACTCCTGCACCAGGTGGAACAGGTTCAGAGACTCCTGCACCCGGTGGGACAGGTTCAGAGACTCCTGCACCAGTTGGGACAGGTTCAGAGACTCCTGCAACAAGTCAGACAGGTTCAGAAACTCCTGCACCAGGTGGGACAGGTTCAGCGACTCCTGGAGCAGGTGCGAAAGTTTCAGAGACTCCTGCACCAGGGGGACAGGGTCAAAGACACCTGCAGCATGTTGAACAACTTCAGAGCCATCTGCACCAGGTGACACAGGTTCGGAGACTCCTGTACCAGGTGGAACAGTTTCATAGACTCCTGCACCAGGTGGGACAGGTTCAGCGACTCCTGGACCAGGTGCGAAAGTTTCAGAGACTCCTGCACCAGGGGGACAGGGTCAGAGACACCTGCACCATGTTGAACAGCTTCAGAGTTTTCTGCCGCATGTGTCACAGGTTCGGAGACACCTGCACCAGGTGGGTCACTTTCAGAGACTCCTGCACCAGGAGGGTCAGTTTCAGAGACTGCTGCACCAGGTGGGACAGGTTCAGCGACTCCTGGACCAGGTGCGAAAGTTTCAGAGACTCCTGCACCAGGGGGACAGGGTCAGAGACACCTGCACCATGTTGAACAGCTTCAGAGTTTTCTGCCGCAGGTGTCACAGGTTCGGAGACACCTGCACCAGGTGGGTCACTTTCAGAGACTCCTGCACCAGGGGGAGAGGGTCAGAGACACCTGCACCATGTTGAACAGCTTCAGTGTTTTCTGCAGCAGGTGACAAAGGTTCGGAGACACCTGCACCAGGTGGGTCACTTTCAGAGACTCCTGCACCAGGAGGGTCAGTTTCAGAGACTCCTGCACCGTGTGGGTCAGTTTCAGATACTCCTGCACGAAGTGGAACAGGTTCAGAGACTCCTGCACCAGGTGGAACAGTTTCAGAGACTCCTGCACCAGGTGCAACAGTTTCAGAGACTCCTGCAACAGGTGGAACAGTTTCAGAGACTCCTGCACCAGGTGGAACAGTTTCAGAGACTCTTGCACCAGGTGGGACAGTGTCAGAGACTCCTGCACCAGGTGGAACAGTTTCAGAGACTCCTGCAACAGGTGGAACAGTTTCAGAGACTCCTGCACCAGGTGGAACAGTTTCAGAGACTCTTGCAGCAGGTGGGACAGTTTCAAAGACTCCTGCACCATGTGGGACAGTTTCAGAGACTCCTGCACCGGGTGGGTCAGTTTCAGACGCTCCTGCACCAGGTGGAACAATTTCAGAGACTCCTGCACCAGGTGGAACAGTTTCAGAGACTCCTGCAACAGGTGGAACAGTTTCAGAGACTCCTGCACCAGGTGGAACAGTTTCAGAGACTCCTGCACCAGGTGCAACAGTTTCAGAGACTCCTGCAACAGGTAGAACAGTTTCAGAGACTCTTGCACCAGGTGGAACAGTTTCAGAGACTCTTGCACCAGGTGGGACAGTTTCAGAGACTCCTGCACCAGGTGGAACAGTTTCAGAGACTCTTGCACCAGGTGGGACAGTTTCAAAGACTCCTGCACCATGTGGGACAGGTTCAGAGACTCCTGCACCAGGTGGGTCAGTTTCAGACGCTCCTGCACCAGGTGGAACAATTTCAGAGACTCCTGCACCAGGTGGAACAGTTTCAGAGACTCCTGCAACAGGAGGAACAGTTTCAGAGACTCCTGCACCAGGTGGAACAGGTTCAGAGACTCCTGCACCAGGTGGAACAGTTTCAGAGACTCTTGCACCAGGTGGGACAGTTTCAGAGACTCCTGCACCAGGTGGAACAGTTTCAGAGACTCCTGCACCAGGTGGAACAGTTGCAGAGACTCTTGCACCAGGTGGGACAGTTTCAAAGACTCCTGCACCATGTGGGACAGGTTCAGAGAATCCTGCACCGGGTGGGTCAGTTTCAGACGCTCCTGCACCAGGTGGAACAATTTCAGAGACTCCTGCACCAGGTGGAACAGTTTCAGAGACTCCTGCAACAGGTGGAACAGTTTCAGAGACTCCTGCACCAGGTGGAACAGGTTCAGAGACTCTTGCACCAGTTGGAACAGGTTCAGGGTCTCCTGTACCACGTGGAACAGGATCACAGTCTCCAGCACCAGCTTGAACAGCTTCAGAGACTCCTGCACTAGGTGCGACAGGTTCATATACACCTGCACAAGGTGGGACATGTTCAGAGACTCCTGTACAAGATGGGAGAAGTTCAAAGATTCCTAATGCAGGTGGGAAAGGTTCAGAGACACCTGAACCAGGTGGAACAGGTGCAGAGACTCTTGCACCAGGTCACACAGGTTCAGAGACTCCTGCACAAGATGGGAGAAGTTCGGAGATTCTTAATGCAGATGGGAAAGGTTCAGAGACACCTGAACCAGGTGAGACTGGTTCACAGACTCCTGCACCAGGTGGAACAGGTTCAGAGACTCCTGCACCAGGTGGAACAGTTTCAGAGACTCCTGCACCCGGTGGGACAGGTTCAGAGACTCCTGCACCCGGTGGGACAGGTTCAGAGACTCCTGCACCCGGTGGGACAGGTTCAGAGACTCCTGCACCAGGTGGAACAGGTTCAGAGACTCCTGCAGCCGGTGGGACAGGTTCAGAGACTCCTGCACCCGGTGGGACAGGTTCAGTGACTCCTGCACCCGCAGGGACAGGTTCAGACACTCCTGCACCCGGTGGGACAGGTTCAGAGACTCCTGCACCAGGTGGGACAGGTTCAGAGACTCCTGCACCAGGTGGAACAGGTTCAGAGACTCCTGCACCAGGTGGAACAGTTTCAGAGACTCCTGCACCCGGTGGGACAGGTTCAGAGACTCTTTCACCAGGTGGAACAGGTTCAGAGACTTTTGCAACAGATGGACCAGGTTCAGAGAATCCTGCACCCGGTGGTACAGTTTCAGAGACTCCTGCATCAAGTGGGACCGGTTCACAGACTCCTGCAGCAGGTGGGATAGTCTTAGAGACGCCTGCACCAGGCTGGACAGGTTCAGAGACTCCTGAACCAGGCGGGACAGGTTCAGAGACTCCTGCAGCAGGTGGGACAGTTTTAGAGACGCCTGCACCAGGTGGGACAGGTTCGGAGATTCCTGCACCCGGTGTGACAGGTTCAGAGACTCCTGCACCCGGTGGGACATTTCAGAGACTCCTGCACCAGGTGGAACACGTTCAGAGACTCCTGCACACGGTGGGACATTTCAGAGACTCCTGCACCAGGTGGGACAGGTTCAGAGACTCCTGCACCCGGTGGTACAGTTTCAGAGACTCCTCCATCCGGAGGGAAATTTTCAGAGACTCCTGCACCCGGTGGGACAGGTTCAGAGACTCCTGCACCCGGTGGGACAGGTTCAGAGACTCCTGCACCCGGTGGGACAGGTTCAGAGACTCCTGCACCAAGTGGAACAGCTTCAGAGACTCCTGCACCAGGTGGAACAGGTTCGGAGACTCCTGCACCAGGTGGAACAGCTTCAGAGACTCCTGCACCAGGTTGGAGATGTTCGGAGAGTCCTGGACCAGGTGGGACAAGTTCACAGTCTCCTGTACCAGATGCAACAGGCTCAGAGACTCCTGCACCAGGTGGAACAGGTTCAGAGACTCCTGCACCAGGTGGAACAGGTTCAGAGACTCCTGCACCCGGTGGGACAGGTTCTGAGACTCCTGCAACAGGTGGAACAGCTTCAGAGACTCCTGCACCAGGTGGAACAGGTTCAGAGACTCCTGCACCCGGTGGGACAGGTTCAGAGACTCCTGCACCAGTTGGGACAGGTTCAGAGACTCCTGCAACAAGTCAGACAGGTTCAGAAACTCCTGCACCAGGTGGGACAGGTTCAGCGACTCCTGGAGCAGGTGCGAAAGTTTCAGAGA